>NC_089505.1:259123189-259723189 GCF_036850995.1 Saccopteryx leptura | reverse complement strand
GAATTGAACTCAGGACATCCACATCCTGGGCCATCACTCTACCGCTATAAAGTATACACACTTTTAGCCTAGTGCTTTCCAGAAACTTCCCCACAGTGGCCTACAGAGTCCTGCAAAACTTATCCTCCACCTCTCTCTCCTGAGGTATCTGTGCCCCTCTCTGTTAGGTTTGCTTTGCCACTGTCACTCTGGCCTCCTTTTCCTTCCTTTCTGCTGACTCAGGAATACTCATCCTTGCATCCTTTCCCTGCTTCTCTCTTCATATTTTGGGCCTCAGACTAAAAGTAACTTCCTCAGAAAGGCATTTTGTTACATTAAAGCCTCTCTCATGGCTTCCTGTTTGTTGTGGTTGCTGGTGTGTGTGTGTTTTCTGCATAGAAAAAAATTATAATATGCCATTTTATATTGTTTATGTTTTTATTTTTATCACTAGTCTCTGAACTTAATGAGGGAAGAGAGGTATTCTAGTTTGTTCTATCCTGGATATATTCTGCCTAGACTTTTGCCTGACACATATAAGTAAGACAATAAATATTTGTACAAAGAAGTAAAAAAAAATAAATGAATACATCTGCAGAGGGTACAAATCATGTAGATTTTCTAGAACCTGATTAGACTATGGATGAGCTAAAACTTCAGAATGTATTTCCTCATTATTTTAATGTTTTAGTAAGACTTTCTCTATCAGCATCTTTCTACATGAAGATTCACTTCTCAGTGGTTTTTTTTGTTTGTTTTTTATGGTAATTTGGAACATTTTAGAGAGTAGTTGAAATTTTACAGAAATCTTCAGCTCTATTACCAACAATCATTTTTTTCTGATGCTAAAGGGAAATTTTTAAAAATGCAACATGGCCATTGTTTTATTGCTCAAATAACTCAAGTGAAGAAATATGAATACAAGTACTGACATTTAAAATCTATCAATAGGTAAATAAGGCAAAAAAAAGTGATGAATCTTACTTTCATTTTTGATTGCTAAGAGAAAAATTAGAACTATTAAGAAAAAGATTGAACAAAAGGCTGGAGTTTTGCTAATAAAAAAACCAATCTAGGCCTAAAAAGTAAAAGTAGGAGGAAGAGAAAATGGTGATGGAGTAGGCAGACCTTACTACTCCTACCTCACAGAACCAAAGTAGATTACAGCTTAACTTAGGAACAATCATCTTGAAAAACCAGCTTTGGACTAAAGTAAGAGGAATCTATAACCAAGGATCACTGAAGATACCACCTGAGCTGGTAGGAAGGGTGGAGACGTGGAAAGGGCTGCCCTGCTCCCAGGAGCAAGAGGTGGCCCAGAGGGTCTATCACGGCAGGTTGAGTTGTTCAGGGAGTTGAAGGTCCTCAGCTCCAGGATCGGAACACCAGCCTGGAGTGCCAGAGACTAGAGGAGGCATACGGACAGTATTTAGCTAAAAGAAGAACTGGGTTACTGTTTGTGAGAGGGAGAAAGATCTCTCAGACCCAGGCTCCATCTTAAAAGCACTCTGCAGAAAACATCATTCATAGCCACTTACCTGGGGCTCTGGGAGTGGGGGAAGCCAAGAGGACTGGAGTAGTGAGAGGAAAGTGTAGTCTCCAGGGCACAGGGAGAGACTCTGGGGGACAGGCACCCTGACCCCTGTACTGGGTCACTCCCCAAACCTAAAGTGACCATTTTTCCTGGAAGAACCAAGCCAGCAAAGGGAAGTAATTACCCTACCCACCAGAGGCTCTCTGGCTTCAGTCAGTCCAAAGAGACACTTAGAAGCAGGGGGCGCATCAAGGACACAGGTTTTGAGTGCTGAGGTCTGGGCTACACCATCCCCCCAAACTGCTGAGTACCCTCCAAAGAACAGGAAGGCCCAGCTACGGCAGTGGCTGCAGCACTTGGCACACACAGTGGCAGGGGGCAGAGCCCAGCAAGGCAGCCTTTGCAGCAGTGGCAGGGGGTGGAGCCCAGTGGCCCACACAGCTGTGGTGGTGAGGAACAAAACCTGGAGAGACCTCCTGTGTGCCCACAGAGGGCAGAGTCCAGAGAGGCAACCTGCGCAACCACAGGGGGGCAACACCTGGTGAGGCGAGGAGTTTTCCATGCCCGCAGGGGAGCCTGAGCTGTGGTCCACAAGCCTGCATGCCCTGTAGTGCCCCTGCCCGAGTGCCTGAGGAGGCTGCAGCAGTTGGAAGCTGGCAGAAAGACTACAGTTTGGGAATTGAGAGGCCACACACACTGGCCAAGAGTAGATAAAAGCCAGCTTAGCAGTGCAGCTGATATTTACAATGGCATCAGGGCCAAGCAAGGCATCCACAAATTCTGGATCATCTGTAGCTCCAAGAAGGTTGGTAAGGGCCAGTCATATGCAGTGACCCCACTGGTCTGCACCAGGTTCCAGCCAGGGAGGTCTAGGGCTAGTACATCCAGTGAGCAGATATGGAGAGCATCAGCTCAGGTCCTAACAACCCTAGTTAGAGTGGTATCTTAAGGAAAGGCTCCTCACACCTGACCTAGCTAAGGCATAAAAAATGCTGGCACAAATAGCAAAAAGAGATATAGCAGCAGACAAGTAGCCCACAGTAGATTACAAACAACAGCTAGGTCCAACCCAAGAAGATCTAGAAAGCTGGAGGCAGGCAACACAAACCCTATACTCAACTAAGATACATAAACAATGCATCCAAAGGAGCAGTCTATACAGAGACAAAATGGGAAGACAGAGAAATGCAATATAAATGAATCAACAAGAGAAATCCTCAGAAAAAGAACTGAATGAGATGGAAATAACCAAGATACTGAATGCAGAGTTTAGAATAATGATTGTTAGAATCCTTAAGGATCTCAAAGCTACAATGGATGGACATAATGGGCACCTAAACAAAGAGCAAGCATCAAAAAGCCATTATAATCATAAAAATGAATCAGACAGAAATGACAAACATAATATCAGAAATAAAGACTACACTAGAAGGAATTAAAAGCAGGCTGGATGAAGCAGAGGATCAAATCAGTGATTTAGAGGACAAGAGAAACAAAAGCACTTAAACAAAATAGCAAAAAGAAAAGAGGATCAAAAAGTCTGAGGAAACTCTAAGAGAGCTCTGTGACAACATGAAGAGAAAAAACATCTTCATTATAAGGGTTCCTGTAGGAGAGAAAAAGAACAAGGAATAGAGAACCTGATTGAAAAAATCATAGCTGAAAACTTCACTAAATTTAAGAAGGAAAAAGTCACAAAAGTTCAAGAAGTACAAAGTATCCCATTAAAGAGGAATTCAAAGACCTACACCAGGAGTCCCCAAACTACGGCCCGCAGGCCACATGCAGCCCCCTGAGGCCATTTATCCAGGCCCCACTGCACTTCCAGCATTGCTCACGTACAGCACTACTTCCAGTGATGCGGGACACACACGTCACGGCCCCGGAAGCACATCATATCACTTGTTACGGCTAGCAGTGACAAATATGGAACAGGACATTGACCATCTCATTGGCCAAAAGCAGGCCCACAGTTCCCATTGAAATACTGGTCAGTTTGTTGATTTAAATTTACTTGTTCTTTATTTTAAATATTGTATTTGTTCCCATTTTGTTTTTTTACTTTAAAATAAGATATGTGCAGTGTGCATAGGGATTTGCTCATAGTTTTTTTTATAGTCTGGCCCTCCAATGGTCTGAGGGACAGTGAACTGACCCCCTGTGTAAAAAGTTTGGGGACCCCTGACCTACACCTAAACACATCATAATTAAAATACCAAAGCTAAGAGATAAAGAAAAAATAATAAAAGCTGTAAGAGTAAAACAATCACCTACAAAGTAGCCCCCATAAGGATTACATCCAACTTTTCAACAGAAACGCATGAGGCCAAAAGGAAATCTCAAGAAATATTCAAAGTTTTGAAAAACAAGAGCCTACAACCAAGACTTCTTTATCCAGCAAGGCTATCATTTAAAATTGAAGAAGAAAGAAAATGATTCCCAGACAAAAACAAACAAACAAACTCAAGGAATTCTTTACAACCAAACCAATGCTGCAAGAAATGTTAAGGGGCCTTTACTAAACAGAACAAAGGGGGGGGGGGAATCTAGTAAAAGAGTAATGTAGATTTAAAGAATAAAATGGCAATAAACAACTACATATCAATAGTAACCTTAAATGTAAATAGATTAAATGCTCCAATCAAAAGACAGAGGGTAACTGTGTGTATAAGAAAACAGGACCCATACATATGCTGTCTACAAAAGACCTACCTCAAAACAAAAGATATAATGAAAGTAAAGGGATGGTAAAAAATATTTCATGCAAATGGAAATGGAAAAAAAGCTGGGGTAGCAATACTTATATCTGACAAAATAGACTTTAAAATAAAGGCTATATTAAGGTATAAAGAAGGTCACTACACAATGATAAATCAATTCAACAGGAAAATATAACCATTATAAATATATATATGCACCTAATATAGGAGCACCTAAATATATAAAGCAGAATTTGATAGACATAAAGAGTGAGATCAATAGCAATATTATAATAGTAGGAAATTTCAATACCCCATAACATCACTGGATAAATCCTCAAGAATGAAAATTAACAAAGAAACAGCAGCCTTAAAGGACACACTAGATCAACTGGATTTAATAAATATCTTTAGAACGTTTCACCCTAAAGCATCAGAATATATGTTCTTTTCAAGTGCTCATGGTATATTCTCTAGGATAGCTCACATGTTAGGACACAAAATAAGTCTCAATAAATTTAAGAAGATTAAAATCATACCAAGCATCTTCTCTGATCACAATGGCATAAAACTAGAAATCAACTACAATAGAAAAACTAAAAAACATTCAAACACTTGGAAACTAAATAGCATGTTATTAAATAATAAATGGGTTAACAATGAGATCAAGGAAGAAATAAAAAATTTCTTTGAAACAAATGAAAATGAACATAAAACAACTGAAAATTAATGAGACACAGCAAAAGCTGTCCTGAAAGGGAAGTTCATAGCATTACAGGCCTACCATAGAAGCCAGAAAAAGCTCAAATAAACAACTTGACCATGCATCTAAAAGAACTAGAAAATGAAACCAAGAGCTGGTTCTTTGAAAAGGTAAACAAGATTGATGAACCTTTACCCAAACTCACCAAGAGAAAAAGAGAAAGGACTCACATAAATAAAATTAGAAATGAAAGTGGAGAAGTAACAACTAACACAGCAGAAATATAAAAGATTGTAAGAAAATACTATGAAGAAACGTATGCCAAAAAATTAAACAACTTAGGTAAAATGGTCAAATTCCTTGAAACATATAATTTTTAAAAAATCAATCTGTAAGAATCAGAAAACCTAAACAAACTGATTACAACAAATGAGATTGAAACAGTTATCAAAATACTCCCAACAAACAAAAGTTCTGGGCCAGATGGCTTCACAGGTGAATTTTACCAAATATTCAGAAAATAATTAACTCCTATCCTTCTCAAGGTATTTCAAAAAATTTAAGAGGCGGGAAGACTTCCAAGCTCCTTTGATGAGGCGAATATAATTCTCATTCCAAAACCAGGCAAAGACAATACAAAAAAGAAAATTATAGGCCAATATCCCTGATGAATTTAGATGCGAAAATTCTCAACAAAATATTAGCAAACTGGATCCAGCAATACATGAAAAAAAACATCATATATCATGATCAAGTGTGATTTATTCTGGGGAGACAAGACTGGTAAAATATTCACAAATCAATCAATGTGATTCATCATATAAACAAAAGGAAGGAGAAAAATCATGTGATAATATCAAAAGATGCAGAAAAAGCATTGGATAAAATCCAGTATCCATTTATGATCAAAACTCTCAGCAAGCTGGAAATACAGGGAACATACCTCAACATGATAAAGGCCATCTATGACAAACCCACGGCCAACATCATATCCAATGGGCAAAAATTAAAAGCAATTGCCTTAAGATCAGGAATAAGACAGGGGTACCCCATTCATCACTCTTATTCAACATAGTTCTGGAAGTTCTAGCCACAGCAATCAGATAAGAGGGAGAAATAAAAGGCATCCAAATTGGAAAAGAAGTGAAACTATCATTATTTGCTGATGACATAATACTGTGCATGGATGTTCCTAAATCTCAATCAAAAAACTACTAGACTTGATAAATGAATTCAACAAGGTGGCAGTATATAAAATTAATATTCAGAAATCAAAGGCATTTTTATACACCAACAATGAAAGAGAAATTAAGAAAACAATCCCCTTCATTATTGCAACAAAAAAAATAAAGTACCTAAGAGTAAATTTAATCAAGAAGATTAAAGACTTGCACTCAGAAAATTATAAAACATTGATAAGAGAAATCAAGGAAGATACAAACAAGTGGAAGCAAATACTGTGTTCATGGATAAGAAGAAAAAACATAATTAAAATGTGTATATTATCCAAAAACAATGTATAAATTCAATGCTATTTCTATTAAAATACCAATGACATAGTTCAAAGATATACAACACATATTCCAAAAATTTATATGGAACCAAAAAAGAACACAAATAGCCTCAGCAATCTTGAAAAAGAAGAATAAAGTGGGAGGTATCATGCTTCTTGATATCAAGTTATACCACAAGTTCATTGTACACAAAACAGCCTGGCACTGGCATAAGAACAGACATATAGATCAATGGAACAGAACAGAGAACCCAGAAATAAACCCACACCTTTATAAACAATTGATATTTGACAAAGGAGATAAGAGCATACATTGGAATAAAGACAGTCTCTAACAAATGGTGTTGGGAAAATTGAACAGCTACTTGCAAAAAAATAAAACTAGACCACCAACTTACACCATTCACAAAAATAAACTCAAAATGGATAAAGGACTTAAATATAAGTCATGAAACCATAATCATCTTAGAAGAACACATAGTCAGTAAGCTCTCAGACATCTCTTGCAGCAATATATTTGCTGATTTATCTCCATGGGCAAGTGAAATAAAGACAGGATGAACAAACGGGACTATATTAAACTAAAAAGATTGCACAGCTAAAGACAATATGAACAAAATAAAAAGACAAACCACACAATGGCAGAACATATTCAACAAACCATCTGATAAGGGGTTAATAACCAAAATTTATAAAGAACTTCTAAAACTCAACACTAGGAAGATAAACAGTCCAATAAAAAATGGGCAAAAGAAATAGACACTTTTCCAAAGAGGACATACAGATGACCAATAGGCTGATGAAAAAATGTTCAACATCACTAATCATTAGAGAAATGCAAATTAAAACCACAATGAGATACCACCTTACACCAGTCAGAATGATGCTCATTAACAAAACAACACATAATAATTGCTGGAGAGGATGTAGGGAAAAGGGAACTCTCCTATACTGCAGGTGGGAATGCAGACTGGTGCAGGCACTGTGGAAAACAGCATGGAGATTCCTCAAAAAATTAAAAATGGAACTGCCTTTTGACCCAGCCATCCCACTTTTAGAAATATATGCTAAGAGTACCAAATCACTGATTCAAAAGAAGAAATGCACCTCCATGTTTATGGCAGCATTGTTTACCATAGCCAAGATCTGGAAACAGCCCAGGTGACTGTCGTGGACAAGTGGATTAAAAAGCTGTGGTACATATTCATAATGGAATACTATGGGGCCATGAAAAAGAAGGAAATCTTACCTTTTGCGACAACATTGATGGACCTGGAAACTATTATGTTAAGTGAAATAAGCCAGGCAGAGAAAAAAAATATCATATGTCTTCACTCATTTGAGGAATCCAATGAACAATGTGAACTGAGGAACGGAATAGAGGCAGAGGTGGGATCAAAGGGACCAAAGGGAAAGCGGACAGAGGGAAAGAGAATGAGAGGATGGGATCAGAGAAGGGAAAGAGCTTGGTGAAATTATATATACATAACACAGCATTATAGAAAGCAGGACAGCAAATCCTGGAGGGAAGGGCGGAGGGTATTGGGAGGAGGGGGCAAGGGAGATGTTGAGGGGAACACAGGGGTGGCGGGGATGTATTCAGTGGGACACTTGAATCTATGTAAACACAATAAATTAAAATCAATTAAAAAAGTAACAACAAAATAACACAGCCTCCAGAAAACCACAAAAACAAACAAACAAACAAATAAATAAATATAAAAACCAATCTAGCAAGTAGTTTTAAAATATGATTAAGACAATGAACTCATTAAAAGATATGTTTTAAATATCCAAATGCTACATTTTTCAACTGCCAGTGATTGCACTTCATTTTTGAGTGAAAGTTAAATGGTTTATGCTTTGATAAACTGTAATGCTTAATTTTCTTAACAAAAAGAGATAATTTTCTTAACAATATTGTAATGTTTTGTATATATGAAAACACTAGAAATACACCATAAAATATATATAATGTTTACATATATATAAAGCATATCTATACTTTATATGTGGTAGTTGTACAATTCCAGTATTAAAGTTTAATGTGCACACAAATTACCAGGGGATCCTCTAAAATGCAGATTCTGATTCAGTAGATTTTGGATAGTTCCCCAGATTCTGCATTTTCAGTAAATTCCCAGATAATTTCAATGCTATTGATCTAGGGACCACATTTTGAGTAGTAACTCTAGATATTTACTGAACTTCGCTAGTAGAAGGAAGTTCCATTACGAAAAGATGTAAGTACAAGTTACTTTGGGGATCATTTAACATAGTCTTAACTTCAGGACATGAACATCTATTATGTAGAATAAGTGGTTCTTCTCCTTTGAAGATCTCTGAGGATACACTCAACTGCTTAATTTTATATCCCATGTTAATGTTTAATCATTCTGGTCCTTGAGAAGCATATATTTTGATAAAGATGCAAACATAAAGACACATGATTCATTTAAAACTAATGCAAGGCAATAGATGACCAAAAAGCAGCTGCTGTTTTTGGATCTCTATTCAAACTTTTTCTTTGTTGTTTCTGTTTTAAACTTTAACTATTTTGTTCATATTATTGTATACATAATGATATGCTACATCAAATAATCCAGTTGGAACTTCTCTAGAGAATTACCTCCTAATTTCAAGTGCAGTAGCCTAAATATTTTTTTATTATGAAAAATTTTGGCCCTGGGCAGTTGGCTCAGTGGTAGGGCATTGGCCCAGTGTGTGGAAGTCCTGGGTTCTATTCCTGATTGGGGCACACAGGAGAAGCTCTCGTCTGCTTCTCCACCCTTTCCCTTCTTGTTTCTCTCTCTCTCTCTCTCTCTCTCTCTCTCTCTCTTCCTCTCGCTCTCTCCCCCCATCCTACAGCCATGGCTTGATTGGAGTAAGTGGCCCCGGGTGCTGAGCATGGCTCCACGGCCTCTGCTTCAGGTGCTATGAAGAGCTCGGTAGCTGAGCAAAGGAGCAACACCCCAGATGGGCAGAGCAGCACCTCCTAGTGGGCTTGCTGGGTGGATCCCGGTTGGGACGCATGCAGAATCTGTCTCTGCCTCCCTTCCTCTCACTGAATAAAAAAAGAAAAGAAAAGAAAATTTTCAAAAATACAAGCAACTCACAATACAACAAACTATGTATCTCACTTATATTCAACAATTATCAAGAATTTTTCACATATACTTCATTTATTCTTTTTCTTCGCTGAATTACTCAGAAACAAATCCCAAGTACCATGTCATTTTACTGCTACACATTTAGGTATATTTTTCTAAATAAATATGGACATTTTCTTCTATAATTATAATGCCACTAACAAACCTAACAAAATTAACAATTATTCCCTAATATAATCTAATACCCAGTACTATAATCAAACTTCCCCCAATTATCTCCAAAATGTCTTTTTATAATTGTTTTATTTGAATCAGGATCTAACAAGGTGCACACATGACATTTTCTTGATATGTCCCTGAAGCCTCTCAAAATCAAAAGCATTTCTTTCCTTCTTCTGTTTATTCCTTTGCTCCCTTTCTGTCATTGGCTTAATAAAGAAACTAGGTTTGTTGATTTGAAGAACATCCCACAGTCTGGATTTGTCTATTGCTTTCTCACAGTGTCATTTAGTATATGCGCTGTCAAAGCGAGCACTCTCAGTGTCATTTAGTACATTTCTTTTCCTCTTATATCTGCTGTGCATAGAGGTTCCCCCTAGATACTTGTTTAGAATAAAGTTCAGCATTTTATAGCAAGGATAATTTATAGGTGGTGCTGTGTGCTATATATCAGGAGGCACATAACGTCTCAAGTCCCACTTTTACTGCTGCTAAGGTTGATCAATGGGTTCAAGTGCTGACAGCCTGATCCCTCCATCAACTTTTCACCTAATGATTGATCCATTGATCCATTGATTTATTTCATTAGAGTTTGAAAATAATGATTTTTATAAATTCTATTACCCATGAAAATTTATGGAATTTACTAATAAAGTGGAAATTTTCTTCCTTCATCAACAGGGAAATTAGATTATTCTGCAAAACAGGAAAAGCAAAATAAATGCTTACTTCCTTCCTTTCAATCGGCAGCCTTCAGAGTGAGGTGTTGGTGCTTAGTTACTGTCAGTGGTGTCCAACGAGATGTCACCGCCACCAGCTCACTTTGGAGTTCTCTTTCTTAAGTACTCTCTCTTTTAAAGATAACTTTGAACTACTAAGACAGCATTTAATGATTTCAACCAACTGAATATTTGTTTTGATTTTCAAATTGTCCCATTTTTTGCTAGTTGAAGATCTTTCATATTGATCCTGGATCCATTTGACACGTTGTAGATTTGATGGAAACCTCTCTTTCAATCCACCAAGATAACCCAGGCTCATATGCATATCCCTGCCCTTGATCTATAAATTAGGTTTTTAGAGTCTGTCTCTCTGCTTCCCTGCTTCTCACATCAGAAAAATGCAAAATAAATAAATAAATAAATGAAATTCTGTAATTTTCTAATTTAAATATAAATATAAATAAAATTTTTAAATGATAAGGTTGTAACTATTTTGATTTTATACTTATATTTTCATTTATTTTATTTATTTATTTATTTATTATTTTTGTGTGTGTGTGTATTTCTCTGAAGTGAGAAGCAGAGAGACAGAGAGACAGACTCTCACATGTGCCCAACCAGGATCCACCTGGAAAGTCCACTAGTGGGCAATGCTCTGCCCATCTGGGGCGTTGCTCTGCTGCAATCGGAGCCATTCTAGTGCCTGCGGCAGAGGCCATGGAGCCATCCTCAGTGCCCAGAACAACTTTGCTCCAGTGGAGCCTTGTCTGCGGGAGGGGAAGAGAGAGATGGAGAGAGAAGAGAGGGGTAAGGCTGGAGAAATAGATGGGCACTTCTCCTGTGTGCTCTGACTGGGAAGGACCCCAGAACTTCCACACACTGGGCTGATGCTCTACCACTGAGCCAACTGGCCAGGGTCTATTTCCCTTTTTATTTTTGTACTGACTTGACAGTAATAATGTAATAACTTGTTTGCATTATCCTATCATATACATAAAATAATTTTAAAATGTTAATATTACATTTTTTTGCAGCTCTTGTTGCCTTAGGATATATTTTGCTAGCTACAAATGCTTTTTATAAAGTGACTTGAAATAACTATTTTCTTTGTGTGCTTTTTGTCATTTGCTATGCATTCAAGATAAATACTCTTGTTTTCTATTATTTCAGGATTTCTTTTTTAAGTTAACTTTTTGACAAGGCAAGACATTTGTTTCCCAAATTAAAATTACATCACAAAAAAATTCAGAGCTTTATTTTTGCTAGAGTAGCAGATGGCTTTAACAACGACATTCTCAGCGCTGTATCTTTTTATTTTTATCTATATATATTACACTTCAGTGCCTTGTTGTCTTTTATCTTTGTACTCTATATATTATTAATAGAATTTTTCCTAGTATTTTGTTAAAATTTTTCTTATTACTCTAGTCATTTTGAGTATTTTTTCTCATAAAGTACAAGCAACTGTGAAAAATACAGCAAATTAAAATAAATAAATAAATACAGCAGATTTAAAAGTCACTGTCACTAACTGAACAGAGTATAATCTAAGACCCAGTCTCTGAGGTTTTACTAGTTACAATAAACCACTCACTTTTAAAAAATTGATTTTAGAGAGAGAGAGGGAAGGAGGGAGGGAGGGAGGGAGAGAGATAAAAGAGAGAGAAACATAGGTCTGTTCCTTATGTGCCCTGACTGGGAATCAAACCAGCAATCTCTGTGCTTTGGTACTATGCTTTAACCAACTGAACTGTCTGGCCAGGGTTAAACCACTCATTCTTTTAAGTAATGCCATATAGCTTAAAAGAAAACTA
Source organism: Saccopteryx leptura (assembly GCF_036850995.1). Classification (NCBI taxonomy): domain Eukaryota; kingdom Metazoa; phylum Chordata; class Mammalia; order Chiroptera; family Emballonuridae; genus Saccopteryx; species Saccopteryx leptura. Next base: position 259,710,896 of record NC_089505.1, on the reverse strand, counting down.
ACAAAATTCTAGTCATCGGGGAGCTCACATTTTACTTGGGATAGACAGAAAATTAACATAAATAAATATATAAAATAAATACAAGTATGCTAGCTGAATCAGTTTCTTAGGGCTTCTGTAACAAATTTAATGGCTTAAATAACAAACTTTTATTTTCTCACAGTTTTGGAAGCCAGCAGTACAAAATCAAGGAGTGAGGCAGACCATACTTTCTCTAAAGTCTCTAGGGGAGGACTTTTCCTTGCCTTTTCCAGCTTCTGGTAGTTCCAGATATTTTTTGGCTTGTGGCAATACAACTCCAATCTCTGAGCACATAGCATTCTCTATGTGTCTCTTTGTTTCATCTTCATATGAGAAACCAGTCATAATAGATTAAGAGCCCATTCTACAGCAGCATGACCTCATCTTAACTAATTGCCTCTGCAATAAGCCTATTTCCCAATAAAGTCACATTCTGCAGTACTGGCAGCTAGGATTTCAAAATATCTTTTTGGAGACCACAATTCAACCTATAACATTAGGTATTGATAAGTATTACAAAAGAATGAAAATAAAGCGGCAAGAGAGAAAGAGTTGATGGTGGCTTATGTATTAGTTGTAGTATTAGAAGATAAGATGCGATTAGGTTCTGGATATATTTCTTAGGATGTGTTATTTAGAATATTTCAGGTTTCTTGGTTTGAGCAACAGAAAGAATAGCAGTATAATTTGTTGAGGCAAAAAAAAGAGAGACGGAAGTTTCGAAAGACTAGTCAAGATTTTGGTTTTTGATTAATTTTAAGATGGCTGTTGGATACGCAAATGGAGATGGTGAATAAGTAGCAGGATATACAAACCGAGAGCCCCTGGCAGAGACCTGAACTAGAAATACAAAGTTGGAAGTCACCAGTGATAGATAATATCAAAAGTCAGGAGACTTGACGAGATTGTGCCTTGGCTCTGAGTAACACCATAGTTTAAAAGATTGGGGAAAAAATAGAGGCACCAGCATAGGAAAGTAAGGAATGGTCTATGAGGTAGAAACAGCCTCAAGGCAGCATTCTTCTGTGTCTCAAGTAGTAATTAAATATTTCAAGACCAATTATCTATGTCTGTGGACGCTGACAAACCAACTAACATGAGGATAGAAATTATCCATTGAATATGGCAATGTGAAAGTCATTTGCAACCTTGAAAGATCTCTTGACAATAGTAGTGGGGAAAAATAACAGGCTACCGTAGGTTCACAAGGGAATAGAAAAAGAAGAATTGGATACAGTGAGCATAGATGAGTCTCAGGTGAAATTTTGCAAAGGAGGAAAGCAGAGAGAGAGAGGGATAGACGGAATGGGAGTTGGGTTCAAAGCGTTGCTTTCTTTATGGTCAGAACAGAAGGAAAAATTAATAATAAAGAAGACAGAGGTGACAATTGTAGATGCAATCATGTATGTATGAAGAGAAAGGATCTGGGCACTGGCCTTAGTTAGATAGGAGCTATCACTCCTATTACAATTCATCACTGGCAATAGCAGGGAAACCAGAATAAACTGTGGATTTAGATGTACATAAGTTTGCTGTTTCAGTGGTAGATGCATGTAAATTGCTTCTATTTTCTCAGAGAAATAAGCTGCAGAATCATCAGTGAAAAGTGAGTCCTTCAAATTAAGGCCAAGATGAATACTTCAAGATATACAATTACTCACTTTATAATAACACAATGAAGACTCATTCCCATCACTTATCAGTTATTTTCTGTACCCATCATGTACGGATCTATATCACAATATTTTTAAAGACTTGGATTTTTTACTATGAAAGCTTCTTTCTGAGTTTCTTTAAAGAAACAAGAAAGGCATTGCAATGGAAATGATTTACTTCATCACATAAAGTTTAATTGTTGCTTTTGGGACTTAGAAAGAAAAATGCTTATTATAGATATGATGGGCTATATGCCAAACTTTTTATAAAACTTTGATAATGCCTGCAACCATAAACATGATCTATTTCAAAATAAAAGAGTCTCATTCATTTGTACTTATCTGGGTAGAAATGACTAAAGTCACTGAATAAAGCAGAAAAAAAAGAAAGAATGGAAAATATCTTATTTCACTTACTAAATTAGTTAATGGAAGTAGACAATGAAAGTTATCTAAATGAAACTTTCCTTTAAGGTAATATCTGTAAGATCCCCTGTTGGTAGATTAAGAGATCAACTCCTATTATATCCAAAAGAGATAGTGTTTGTTTTATTTTTTTGTGTGTGTGACAGGTATATAGTCTACAACTTATCAAAGCAAAACTCTTGACAGAAGTATGCAAATTTGGATGCTCTTCGATAAAGCATTTGTAACAAAATTTGCAAAAGACAGTTTATGTTAAAATTAATTTTTAAAAGTTCTCACCTCTGTCTTTGTTGACATTTGTCAGTTAAATCCCTGTGGATGGCCTCCTGTGTTCATATTAAGTTTGGGGTGTGTGTGTGTGCATGTGTGCTCAAAAAGAAGTAAGGGAGTAAAAAGTAAGTTTATTGTTTGGGAGAAAAGATATGGTTCTAGCTTTATTAGAGTCTGGTTGAGGAGACAGCATACATATTGGAAAATGAGGCTCAGATGTTATGTAAATGATTATGATTTAAAATGAATACAAGGGAAAAAATGAAAAAAAAATTAATACAAGAGCAAGCCAACACAGCAAAGTGAGCTCATTACTGTCACTAGAGTAAGTAAGGACTGTTGATGCCAATAAAATTTAGCTGTAATAATATCCTGGGATTTCTTAACAGCATTTAACATTTCTGACCATTCCCATTTTGGATTTTTTTTTAAGACTTTTTAATGATATTTTTCCCCCTACATTTTATTCTTCCTCTCTGATCACCGTTTCTTGGCTGCTTTTGCCTGTTCTCTTCCTTTCAGAAAATAACCAAACTCAGTTACTGATTCTCTTCTTAGGCAATGGCAATGGAGAAATAGTACTGTTATATCAATCACTGTTCTAAACATCGTTTGTTATTTAACCCTCACAATACCCATGAGGTAGGGACTAGTGTGACTGTCATCTGACAATGAGGAAATTGAAATCAAATTACTTGCCCACATAATTTGTTCAATAGTTTTTCAATGTTTGCATATTCCTCATTTTTAGCATAAAGTCTATTTTTTTATTTTTAAAGTATAACATTTTTCAAAATACAAAAGTAATTCATGACTGTCTATATTAGTCAGGGTTCTCTAAAGAAATAGAACCAATAGTATATATACTTAAAGAGATTTATCATAAGGAATTGGCTCATGCCATTATGGCAGCTAAATCCTAAAATCTGCAATCAGCAAGCTATAGCCCAGGAGATAGCATTGTTCCAGTCCAAGACTGGAGGCCTAAGAAATAGTGGTATAAGTCAAGTCTGAGTCTGAAGGCAGGAATAGGCCAATGTCCCAGCTTAGAGACAATCAGGCAGAAAGAGAAAATTCTTTACTCAGCCTTTCTGTTCTATTCAGGCCTTAAAGGGATTGGATGAGGCCCATCCACATTGAGGAGGACAATCTGTCCATCTCTGTGTACTGATATAAATGTTAATCTCATCTAGAAACACCTTCACCAACACACTCAGGATAATGTTTGACCAAATAGTTGGGCACCCCTTGGCCTTGTCAAGTTGACACATAAAATTAACCATCACATGTCAGAACATATTTTGAAATCATATATAAATGTGAATTGTTAATTCCTCCTCTCCTCTCCTTTCATTTTTGCCATCATTGACTCTATTTCTGTTCCACTAATCTGCTTTTTGTGCAGGCCAAATGTTAACCCAGTGGTGGGATTCAGCTGGTTTGCACCAGTTCGGCAGAACTGATACTTAATTTTTTGTTGAGTTTGACAAACCGGTTGTTAAATGGCACTTGTAATCAGGGTTCTCTCTCTAAGGTGGGCACCTGTGTAGCTGCCCGATGTGGAAATCACAAAGTTACATTCCTTACTCTTTTTTAACATTCATCTGTGCAACAGCATATTCTAAATGCCTGTAGTAATAATGTTCATTCCATCCACAGATGAAAAAAATTGCAAGTGAGGACGCCAATCAAGAAGCGAGCAATATGAAAATATCGTAGATAACAGTGTTAATGTTTTTTGTCAGGTATTCTTTGATATTTTTTCATTAATATTTTAAAACTGTTTTTTATATCATAAACTAGTTTGTGTACCTCTTTTATTGTTCTTATTTAAGTATTAAATGCATGAAATAATAAACTACCTTTCGGTATATTGGTTTTTTATACTTAAAATGGTCATTAGGGCAGAGAACCAGTTGTTAAATTATTTTAAGCCCACCACTGCAATACCCCAAATTGGAAGCCTTACCCAGGCTGCTTTCTCTGCTCAGAACAACTATTCTTCCTTCTCATTATCTAAATTTTCACCCAGAAGTCTCTCCCCACAAGTGATGCAACTGGAGCACCTTATCTACAGTAACACCACCCCTGTCCTGCAATCTGAATCTTGGAGGCTCCTAGTCCCTCTGTATTTTGGTATTCCTTTCTAGTTTCTTTATGAAACTTAATATTGGAAATTTGCTTATTTTTATTTTATTTATTTTTTTATATTTTTCTTTCTCTTTAACTAGGATGTAAGCACCACAAAAGTAAGGATTGAGTTTATCGTGTTTACTACTTTATGTCCAGAACTCAGACAAGTACGTGGCTTAACACAGTAAAGGCTTAATAAATATTGAGTTAATGAATAAAAAAAGCAGTGATAGTTCCCAGGATTTCCAGGTTTATACCTTCCAAATTTCAAGTCCCAAAGAAAGAGAGCTTCTTGTGTTTCCTGTATTTTTTTTAAAGCTATTATAGTTATGGTAATTAGAGTTCCCCCTATCAAGTATATACAATTCAAGGTTGACAGCTATTTGCTCTCGTGTTTTAAAGGTATTCCAGTTTATCATTTAAAAATCAGCTATTTGATTATCCTTCATTAGATAGTCTGTCTTTTCTCTCTGGTTATATTTAAAGTTTCTCTTTCTCTGTGGTTTTCTTTGCTTTTATATTCAGTGTATTTCTTTTTATTTAACCTTTTAGGGAAATTGCTATGTTTCTTGAGGATGAAGACCCATGTCTTATACATTCATTATCTCTTCAAATGCTTTGTCTTCCCAATTGTCTCTATTATCTCCTTTTGCAACTTCATGTGTTGAACTTTCTCACTCTACCTTCTATATCTCTTAACCTGACAAGATGTTTTCTATTTTTGTGCCTTTCTGAACTTCATTCTGGATAACTCTGATGGTTGTTTAAAAATAGATATAGTTACATAGAGACAACCACCAGTACAGCCAGGATTTGGGTTAGAAGGCCATAAGGTGAAGATGAAGAATTGAAAATTCTAGGACTCTAGATCATATAGAGAAGAAAGTTCAGTTTGGAAAATATCAACCACATATAGAGAACAGGAAGGTAAGGTGTTTAAAAGCTTTTGAGACAACATTTAGAAAATCATTTCTGAAAGGAGAATAATCAGAAACCTGTTTAAAATATTGTGTTCAATCTCCTACCACGACAGGCGAGTAGAGAGAATGCATCTTGAATGAATTATTCTCTGCTTTGAGCCAAAAAATACATGACCTGATAAAATAGGGGAAGGGGGAGTTTTGACCTAAGAACTAGGTCACAAAATTCAAGGACTAAATGTTAAAGAGAGAACTACAGAAAAACCCGAAAGTGTGGGATGAAGGAGAGTCACTACAAAGAGGAAAAGTGCAGAGATATTGCTACAATAGTAAGCACAAGCATTTTCTTGACATTTTAATTTGTATCACCTAAGCAGTACAGAGTACAGACCTTTCACAAAAGTCAGTACATTATTTATAAAGCTAAATTCACTATCCACCTACCCCAATTTTAGAACCCTCTTTCCGAGAGGAACCACTATCCAGACTTTCTTTATGTATTTATATAAAAAGATTCTCATAGAATACATTCAGGTGAATTGTGTATAGTGAGTGTGTAGTTCATGCATGTGTTTTATATAAGGTTAGAAACTTAATAGGTGGCTGCCGGACACTAGAAAGCCAGAATCAAACTGATAATATTGTAATCAGGAAGTAGCCAGGCCCCAACAAGGGATTGACAGAGCAAAGGAAGCTGCTAAACTTGATAAATGAGTACATGTGGAAGAAAAAAGATTTGAGAGTAAAGATAATGCCAAAGATTTGGGCTTAAATACCAGGATAGCAGCTGGGATTCCCTTGGTGTTTAGGAAGTAGGGCAGTAGGGAAAATTTTAAATGAAACAAAGACATTTGTCTGAGGCACACTGATTTGAGGTGAAAATGACCTCAAATCTGATTAAAATCTTTAATCAAATGACTGTCTTCTGTGGCTTGAATTGCACATATTTGAGTACTGTTTAATAACCAATCTACCTTATGGAATATTGATGGGTATTTACTTTTATCCCAGTCATTATTATTTCTGAATCCTAAATCTATTAAAAAAATTTTTTAGAAAAATATTTTCTTTTAAAGAACATTTAAAAACATGTTGTTTAAAGGATTTCTGATTAACAATAACCTTTTTTTTTCTAGGTAATCAGAACTGTGTACCTTCAATCAAGTCACTTGCCTTCTTTTGACTTGAGTATTAGACTTTAATATTGCAGACTAGGTATCCTAACTTATCTTTCTGCTGAAAACAACTAAGAATGTTAAATAATTCTTTCCACTTCCTTAAGTGCACCGATAAGATGGCTATAAGGCAAATCAAAACCTTAGTGAAGTCAGGATCCCAGAAGTTTTACTCCATAAGAGGGTAAGGAGAAGTTAGAAACAAACAGATTCCTCTCCCCTAAAATCTCAATCTCCCTATCCCACCCAGAAAGCAAACAAAATTGCCTGTCTTAAATTATAGTGTTTCGGCCCTGGCCGGTTGGCTCAGTGGTAGAGCATTGGCCTGGAGTTCAGGAGTCCCAGGTTCGATTCCCAGCCAGGGCACACAGGAGAGGCGCCCATCTGCTTCTCCACCCCTCCCCCTCTCCTTCCTCACTGTCTCTCTCTTCCCCTCCTGCAGCCCAGGCTCCATTGGAGCAAAGTTGGCCCGGGCATTGGGGATGGCTCCATGGCCTCTGCCTTAGGTGCTAGAATGGCTCTGGTTGCAACAGAGTGATGCCCCGGATGGGCAGAGCATCGCCCCCAGATGAGCGTGCCGGGTGGATCCTGGTCGGGCGCATGTGGGAGTCTGTCTGACTGTCTCCCCGTTTCCAGCTTCAGAAAAAAAAATTATAGTGTTTAATAAAAGAGAAAAAAATCTCCCTTGAAAACTGTTAAACAAATGCCTACCCCTAGAACTTACAGATAAGTGTACATTGACTAGATCCCCAAATAGATAATACTGTGGTTTCAGATGATTCTGGACTGGTCATGGCCTAAAACACCCAAGAAAAGCAAAAATGCAGGTACTCTTTGGATGAATTTACCTTCATCACAGGTCTTATACAATTCTTTTTTCTTTTTCTTTTTTAATGCACGTGCGAGAGAGACAGGAACAGACAGACAAGAAAGAGAGAGATGAGAAAAATCAACTCACAGTTATAGCAACTTAGTTGTTCATTGATTGCATTCTCATATGTGCCTTGACCATGGAGCTCCAGCCAAGCCAATGACCCACTGCTCAAGCCAGCAACCCTAGACTTCAAGCCAGCAACCTTTGGACTCAAGCCAGTGACCATGGGGTCATTCATGTCTATGGTCCCACGCTCAGGTTGGCAACAGTGCACTCAATTGGGTGAGCCTGTGCTCAAGCCAGATGAGCCTGTGCTCAAGCTGGTGTTCTTGGGGTTTTGACCTAGGTCCCCAGTGTCCCAGTCCAATGCTCTATCCACTTGCACCCCCACCTGCTTAGGCCATAGAATTCTGATAGATAAAGCTCTATGTGAGATAACAAACCACAGGAAAAAAAACTGTTAAAGAGGCAGATACATGAATTATTAAGTACCAACTATGGAAAAACCATATTTAATATGTTTAAGAAATAATAGAGTAGCTTGAAAATATGAGCCAAGACAAAGAGAAAATATAAGGAAAAACAAGCATTTTGGAAAAAAAAAACAAATGGAATTTCTAGAAATAAAAATTACAGTAATATAATGTCAGTGGATTGTATTAACTGCACAGTAGACTCTATTAGAAAAATAATAAGTGAACTGGAAGGTGAATGTGAGAAATCATTTGGGATGAGAACAAAGAGACAAAGGTATGGAAAATACATAGAAGTGATATTAGGGACATAGAGTAAAGAGTGAGACACTTTTTCTTTTAACAAGTAGAGAAAAAGGGGGAAGTAACACAGAAGATTTAAAAAATTTTCAAAACCTATTAACTAACAATAATCTATACCTTCAAGAAGTCTACACAATTACAAGCATAAAAATAGTTTATACAGTTTAGACCCTGGCCAGTTGATTCAGTGGTAGAGCATCAGCCCAGTGTGTGGAAGTCCTGGGTTTGATCCCCAGCCAGGGCACACAGGAGAAGCATCCATCTGTTTCTCCACCCTCCCCCTCTCCTTTCTCTCTCTCTGTTCCCCTCCCCCAGCCAAGGCTCCACTGGAGCAAGTTAGCCCAGCACTGAGGATGGCACCATAGCCTCACCTCAGGCACTAAAATGGCTCCAGTTGCAATGGATCAAGGGCCCCAGATAGGCAGAGCATTGCCCCCTAGTGGGCTTGTCAGGTGGATCCTGGTTGGGCACATGCAGGAGTCTGTATGTATGTCTCCCTGCTTCTCACATAAGAAAAATACAAAAAAAAGTTTATATAGTTTAAACCTATACAAATCATATTGAAATTGCAAAGATATTATTTTAAAAAACTGATCATGTCTTTCTCCAAAGGGACCAATAGCAAACACTTCAGGTTTTGAGAGCTGTATGGTCTCCATTGCAAATGCTCAATTATTTTTGGATCATTTTAGATTTTATTTATTCATTTTTAGAGGCAGAGGAGAGGTGGGGAAGGAGCAGGAAGCATCAATTTCCATATGTGCCTTGACTAGGCAAGCACAGGGTTCCAAACCAGCGACCTCAACGTTCCAGGTTGACACTTTATCCACTACACCACCATGGGTCAGCCTTCAAATACTCAATTCTGCCATTGTGTTAAAAGCCACCATAGAACACTGGTAAATGAATAAGCATTGGCTATGTTCCAATAAAATTTTATTTACAAAAACAAACAAACAACAAACAGATGATGATTAAGATTTGGTAGGTAGGCCATAGTTTGCTGACTCCTTTTTTTTTGACAGAGACAGAGAGAGTCAGAGAAAGGGACAGATAGGGACAGACAGACAGGAAGGGAGAGATATCTTTCTCATATGTGCCTTGACAGGGGGGCCACAGCAGAGCAAGTGACCCCTTTCCAGTGACCTTGGGCTTCAAGCCAGCTACCTTTGGGCTCAAGTCAGCGACCATGGGGTCATGTCTGTGATCCCATGCTCAAGCCAGCAACCTCACAGTTTCAAGCCTGGGTCCTCCACATCCCATTCCCATGCCCTATCCACTGCACTACCACCTGGTCAGGCCATAGTTTGCTGACTCTTGAATTATACTGACACCTGATTCCTCAACAGTAAAAATGGAAAACAGAAGGCAAGAGATTATCTGTAATGAAGTGAAAAAAAACTGTTGCCAACCTATCCTCCAATAGCCAGAAAAATATCATTCAAGAATGAGGTAAAATAAAGATATTCTCTGGAAAAAACCCGATCGATTTTACCATGAAACTATCTTCACCAAGTCCTAAAAGATTTGACCTCAGACCAAAATAAAAAGTGATCCCAGATAAAATAATAAAGAGCAATAAAAGTAATAAATATGTCAGTAAATATAAATCAATACCAACTATATATAACAAAATAACAACACTATAGCAAGTATATAAATAGTAACAATGGTAGAGTTAAAATTTCCAATAACAGCTTGTACTGTGAAAAAGGTGACTAGAGAAAAATGCTCCAGGTTCTTAAATTGTTCAAGCAGAGGACAGAAGTACTGATTAACTTTAGACTATTTTTTGTGATGAATGTTAATTAAATGTGTATAAGTGTATATAAATTTAATTTCCTAAAGTAAAAACTGTAAAATAGAAATAAAAGAGAGAAATCTTAAGTAATAAAGAGGAAAGGAGAAAAAAAATCTATCTAAAAAAAGTCAAGAAGGAAGAGGAAAAAAAATAATATAAAATGTTATATAGAAAGATAAAATAAGATGGTATAAATAATCCTACATATATGTGTGCCTAAATTAATGTAAATATATACAATGCTCTAAATAAAATTTTAATGTGTTAATGCTGGTTTAAAAAAAAGTCACCCACCTATTTTAGGAAAAGAATATAACTATTTAAACCTAAAGCAAGCAGAAGAAAAGCAATAGTGAGAATTATAATAGAAATCCATGAAATTAAACAGAGTGGAACAATTACAAATCCAAAATATGGTTCTTTGAAAAGATCAATAAAATTGATAATCCTCTAAGCAAGGCTAAGGAAAAAGAGGACACAAATGATCAATGTTAGATGAAATGGGAGTCATCATTACTGATCCTACGAACATTAAGATGACAATTAAAAATATTAAAAACAACTCTTTGCCCACAACTGTGATAACAGATAAAATGGATCAATTCTTTGAAAGACACAAACTACCAAAATTCACACAAAGAGAAGTAGATAATCTGCATAGATCTATATATCTATTTTAAAAATTGAATCAATAAATCATAACCTGCCCCCTCCAAAAATACAGCACCAGGCCCAGATGGTTTTATTGTTGAATTCTACCAAATATTTAAGGATAAAATTATGCCAATTTTCTTCAGTCTCTTCTAGAAATAGAAGCAAAGAATACTTCTAAACTCATTGTTTGAGGCCAAAATTAACCTAAATACCAGAAACAGTCATATACATTACATGAAAACAATATTACAGACCAATATCTATCAGGAACATACATACAAAATCATCAAGAAAATATTAGTAAATCCATTCCAGCAATGTACTATATAAAAAGAGTCATATACTCTGATCAAAGGGGATTTGTTCCCATTTTTTCCTAAATCTAATACTGTTCTAAAAATTTATTTTTATTTAAAAAATATTTTATTGAACCAAAAACATGTGAAAGGAGGAACAAACGTTTTGAAAAAAAGACACAGAAAAATAACAAAAATAATATAATTATATTAAGTTCAGAGAGATTAACATCACAATTAAAAGGCAGGGATTGTCATAGTGGGTCACAAAGCAAGACCCATTTATAGGTTCTATAAAGTGGGTATATTTTGAAGATAAAGACACAGAACTTTGAAAGTAAAAAGATAGTGTGGGTGTGTGTGTATATAAGCTAAAGTGCTTATATTAATATCAAATAAAGCACAGAAGAAGCCAAGGAACATTATCAAAGGCAAAGAAGGCCTGACCTGTGGTGGTGCAGTGGATAAAGCGTCGACCTAGAAATGCTGAGGTCGCCGGTTCGAAACCCTGGGCTTGCCTGGTCAAGGCACATATGGGAGTTGATGCTTTCAGCTCCTCCCCCCTGTCTCTCTCTCCTCTCTGTCTCTCTCTCTCTCTCTCTCTCTCCTCTCTAAAATGAATAAATAAAAATTTTAAAAAAAGGTAAAGAAGGATATAATTTAAGTGATATAATTGTTTATTTTGAATGTACAGTAAATTCTATTTTTTTTAATTGGATAGTTGGGCAACATGATGTCTAGAGCTCGTTTTCCTCTATGTACCATAACTCTAGGTCTGGCCAGTAGCAAGTCTGATTTCTAAAAGTGAGCATATTTTGTTATGATTCTACAAGTCCATAAAGGGCTGCTGGATTCACATGGATAAATTCTGATGGGCAATTTCCGAACAGATTTGTCTGTGTAGAAAATAATGCAGAATATTTTGCTTGAATTCAAATAAAATTTGCATTAACCTTTGTAAGTGGGGAAGCATAAAGAAATAGCACAAGAGGTTTGTTGATATACCAGACCATAAGATTGTTTGCTTATGAAAGCTGTTGAACTATTTATTTGATCCACACCACACACATTTCAGAACCATTGAACTGAAAGCGTAATAGACCCTAGGGTGTGTATGTATTCTCGAGAAAAAGAGAGAGACTTGCATTCAAATGAATGCATTTTGTTTAATGTATGTTTTAGAACCATACTTGAAAAGTGCTCTATGAAATTTCAATTTGATTTTGCTGGGTCATTTTCATTTAGAACTTGGTAAAAGCTAAACTGCCTAATGAATATTTAGTATACCTTAGACAGTTCCGCATTTTCAAGCCTGCATTAAATTGAAACATCAAAACAAAAATATATTATTTTTCAAATTCGTCTTGGTCTTTTCCATTTGTGCCTCCTAAATAAAGATAGTCTAATAGCTAGAAATACTGCTATAAAATGAAGAGGGTAATGAGTAGGAAAAGAGAGGTTAGAAAGCTATAATCAATTGTGAGCTTCAATGCAATCATAAACCATGAGAGCTAAATAAGTCCTATCTCTACCTTTGCCCTTTTGTTGTAATAATGCACACAGAGATTTTTAAGTAATATAAGCTTGAGATAAAAACTGCAAAGTTCAATTATCTTAGCAATAAAACATTAGGAAGGAAAAATGGATATGTTTGAATAAGCGATAAGAGTGGAAATATGACAGCATAATGACATTTCAGTAACAAAATTAATTTACCTCAGCTATAAGAGGGCACATTTTCCTATACTGATTGCTACTGATTTTGAGGGGGAGGGGTTAGTTTAGTGAATTATTAATCTTCCCTATTGATGTCTAGTAATTATGTATTCATTTGAATTATGAAAATCATTATCATAATATTTCAGCCTCTGGAGAGCTATAGATTTTTTCCCATCATTTAAACCATTTTCTTCTTTTTTTTTTGAACTCAGAATGACATATTCATTTTTAAATTTTTATAGAAATATATGTGGGTTTAAATTTGATAATATTCTAATTGGTTTGTTGAAAAAAGAGCTGACTTCAAAGTGTGTGTGTGCATGTGTACATTCATGTAATTACGTGTGTGTCTGAGTGTATACGGAATGCCCAAGTTGTTCCTCTGGAATAAACAGACACGGAGGAGCTGAGTGGTTAACTTGAGAAAGAAAAAAAAAAAAAAACAGTGAGAAAAGACTGCAAAATGAGGGCATTTTCCTAGGGCAATTCCTGTTTTCAACCCAGCGAAGGTGGCTGGGATGGGGGAAGAAAAAATGAGAAATAATAAACAGTCTTATTTTGTATCCATATAATAGAAAACATTGGAAAATTATAAAGAACAAAAATATTACAGAGATTGTTTTGTAGTGAAAAGCTTAACACTGAGAGACAAAACACTTTGGAAACGAGTGAAATGATGCCATTTTCTCTTTCTTTTTCTTTGGTTCCATAAGTAGGTACTAAGTCTGAAGACACTCTCCTAACTGTGAAGGTGAAACCATGTGCAATTCCTCAGGAGCTTTCATTCTCTGATTTGAAGGCAGTGCCTGAACTTGTTCATTGTGTTGGCAATCGGGAAAGGATGTTTGCATGGAGACTCAGAGAGTGACTACTTCTAGGACTTCCCAAGGCCCGTATTTCTGTGAAGTTCACTTTCACTTCCCCCAACATCAGTTATTGGTGAAGTTTATGGATGGATTCCTTGCATGGAGAATGAAGATTAGTTCCAGTCATGAGCTGGTTGAGACACATCCTCCTTCCTGCCAGCTTTTCTCTTGTGTCCAACATTAGTGTGGAATCTTGTTTCAACGCAAGTACCATCACTCACAGTTCCAACATGTGCGGAGAATCTGGGGTAGGTAGTGTGGGCAGTTCAGCTGCTGCCTATCTTTCTCACTCTCTCTTATCATTCCTTGCCTGATGATGTGTGCATTCTAACTGATTTCTTCTGCATTATTTTGACCTTCTATCTTCAAGTGACCCTTTTAGCATATGGGAATCCCTCCAGCCTTCAAAGATAATCTGAGCTTCTGTAGTGTTAGTCTACTGTCCCAGAGTTCAGCAGCTTGTGGAAATAAATTAGGTTATGTTCGAATGTATACTCGAACTTTGCTGTTTGGACCTTGAACCCCTGCCCCTCTAAGAGACACCACCACCAAACCTGGTAATGCGGGACCCTGCACCTGGCAAGGTTCCTCTGTGAAGTAATTCTGTCCTCAGAGCTTGCCTCGTGAGTGCAATAACAGGTCTGTGCTGTTGGCCGCTGCACAGCCGCCACCTCTGTGGCCTCTGGCCTGTGGCCAGCAGGGACACAGGTGCTCTGTCACTGCATTTCCAGCAGCTCCCCATGGTACTTGTTGTAGAAATGTAGGTTTGCAAAATGTTATTTTTTGCTTGCAGGTTTTTGAAAATTCACATCAGTAGACAATAGCAGCATATATTTCTGAAGTGCTAAGTTAGTTTTGTCTATCCTAAATATGAACTTCCAGATTTGAGGAATTATAGCCCATGTTATTGAAGGTCATAAACATTTATATGTAAACTCTTTAACTTCAGTATTGTCATGTTTCTTTTTTCATGATGTAGCTGCAAATGAACAAACACAAAAAAGCCAGCGTCACCCCAACTTTTGTTAATTATAACTTATGAAAAAGAAACACCTGCTAAAATTTGTGGTATTTATTTATATTTTACTCCCAACATAACTTTGAATATCACGACTTTTACCTCTATACCCATTTATTTTTTTCTTGAAATCTAAGATGAGATCTGTTTTACACCATCTTTTATTACAGTGTAATGTTGGGCTTAGTTTTACTTGAGGAAAAAAAAGAGTCAAAGTTGCATTTTTTGTTAATGACTATTGAAGATGAATTTTGATTGCCAATAGCCATAGCTAGATGGGGCCTAATGTTTCCAAATAAAGTAATGCAGAATTAATCTAAAGTAGCTTTTGTTTGGCAAAAGCTTACAAATGTGTATTATAAATAACTACTGAGCACAGATTGCTTGGTTGTGCCTTATTTTAGTTCAGTGAACAACTGCTGGTAAAACCACATATCTGAGCCTAAGAGTATAGGTATCAAAGGTGTAAGAAGGGGCAACATGAAAAAAAAGAGTAGAGTTGTCAATTTTGTATGAGTGTTAAAGATTTTCTATTGCTTACATCCTAATTTGACCAAAAAACCCTGCTTTTTCTTCTCTGTTTAGTGCAGAATCTTTGATCCTTTCCAGATATTCTCAAGGCCAGAGCCTAAACTAATGTCCCACTTTATTATTTTCAAAATTGTTACAGAGTTGGCCGTCTTCTTTTCTATAAAGAGCACAGGAAAATGTACATAACTCTGGGGACCTATAGAATTGAGAAAACAATTCATGACTGCACTATAAGTATGAGATTTGCAACATTTTCCTCGAAGAGAGATTGAGTGAGACGCCCCCATCTGGTGGCTAAAATCCAGTGCTATAGAATTTACACAGAAACTCGAATCACTTTACCATGACAACGACCAGTGCTCAAATCAGTTTTAAAAAGTTAGATGCTTTCTATTTTTAAAAACTGCCTATTTATTTGGAAGAAGGAACAAACATTCCACTCTTGTTGTGCTGCTATTCTCCTTTTTTTATTTAGCTAAGTTCAATGTTGATTCCATGAAGAGCAGGGCTGTTTTGTTGCAGAATATCAGATTTGTGTAGGCCCTCTTCTTGACATGGACGCCACCCTTCATTCGTTTGTGCTCACCCCGTGTTGGCTTTAACAACTGCCTTCCATCTCGGTGCAAGCCTGGCTTGCTCTGTGGAGCTCTGTCTCATATAAAGTCATAGAACAATAGAGCAGGGAGATCACTCTAGCTCAGGCTACAGGTGAGGAAACTGAGACATGAAGCTGTTATGCCACTTGCCTGAGTGAAGTCTTTCAGCTGGTTGGTGTAAAGGTGCAGATGGGACTCGAGTTTCTTATAGGGCAGGCCACTAGATTTCCCTTTGCACTGTGGCTTTGCCTTTCTCTGGATTCTTAGTCTAGTATCTTACTTAACATTTAATTGTGTATTGCCTGGTGGCACTCCCTGTGTCTTTCTTGTGTCTGAACCTTGTGCTGAATGCTGACTTCATGGTAGGTGTTCTACCAAGACGAGGTAATTGATTGGCATTGGTGCACATGGACATGGATTATGCCCCCTGCACGAGCCTTCCCAAGAGGCCAGAATGTAGAATCCCATTAAGATTTTTTACTTTCATCATCAGGTTCCTGAAAATATTCCACAGACCAGTTGTAAACATGTCTATTTTTCAAAATCAATTAATTTAATATCAGAGTTGCCAACTTTTAACACACAAAATCATTAAAAGAAAAAACAGGGAGTGGAACCATATGATATTCTACTGAGACAAAATATTATTTTTCACCACTGGAAAAGGTAAGGAATGAGAAACTAGTTTATTGTGTTTTTCCATATTTAATGCTAAGCAATTGGCATGAAAACTGAAAAATTCAGCCAATTATCTGGATATTTTAGTTTGTCTTATAAAAAAAAAACGGTATATAGAAGGTATCCAGAATTCTATCATTGCTTAGTTGTCAGTCAAAAAGTCATTGTTATACATAAATATGATGTCACATCAATGCATAATAAACCTTTCTGTCAATCAAAAGTATTGTTATGTATAGACTTTGTGTCAGACATTTTAGGCTTTCCATTGAGATTTGAAGTGCATGCAAATTAAGGAAAATTTAAAGATGGCATGGCCACAGGCAAATATATTTTAATAGAGTTAGACTTTACAGGGAAATTGACACTAGAGCAAAACCACAAAATGCAAGTGAGTAAATACAGCTTTCTAAACAAAGAAGCCAGCTTTTGAAGAAGGAAAAAAAATACAATTTTATTATTATACAGACATATTTTCCATTTAGACAAATCTTCTCATTAAGATTCTGTAATTGCGAAAGGGAAAATAATAAGAGATACAAGATAGTAAGACAAATTTCTTATCTCATTTTCCACATTTCCTAATGATTTTAATAGAAACTTTAGTTGAATACAGTTAATTTTAAAGGAATTAATTATTTGCCAAGTTAATTTATATTTAAGGTTTAAAAAAATACTGATATCTGAAGATAAAAAAAAATTTTGGTTCAATTTTTCTTTCTCATTACTAGCAAAAATTTCTCTTACTGAGAGTCTGCTATACAGAGCAAGAGCCCTAAACAATAAGGATTATGTACCTGATTTTCTCTTGTCTTCCCCTCAACACCTCTCTTACAGTGTGCTGTTATTATCCCTGCTGTGGCTACAATGAAAAAAAAAAATCAAAGAGGAGTGAACCATAATGTAAACTATGGAGTTTGGGTGATGATGATGTGTCAATTGTCGGTGCATCAATTATAACAAATGTCCCAGTCTGGTGGGGACTGTTAATAATGGGAAAGGTTATGCATGTGTGGAACAGAGGGTATATGGGAAATCTCTGTACTTTCCTCTCAATTTTGCTATAAACCCGAAACTGCTTTAAAATATAAAGTATTAAAAAAAAGAATAGAGGTAAGAGGCATAGACCAATGGTGCAAACTCACATCCTCTCTAAATTAAGTAGCACTGAAATATTCTGTGTAGGGATTGGCTTAAATCTGGTACTTATGCAATTAAGTGTGTGTCTTTAGGCAAGTCATTTAACCTCTTTCACCCAGGTTCTTCATCTATAAATATATAAAATTCATTCCAAGTAAATCCATATTAAGTACCTTCTCTGTACCAAAAACTAAGATAAAAGAATGAGCTACATTATGATTTAATCTAGACAGGGAGGCAAGCGAATAAATTACTGGTTTACTATTTAGTTACAGGTGGAATAAGTGCTGTGGAGAAATGCAGTTAAGAATGTATAGCAAGAAAATCTAATATAATGAAAGGCAGAGTTAGAAGTAGGTGGGTGGATAATCCAGGTTATATAGCTCAGTAATCACAAGTGGTTTCTGAGAAGCTCATATATGAAAATTATAAAATGCCTTGTAGAGTATAAAAAGCTACATTTGCTCTAGTGTTATTAATTTAGGGGCATCTGATTATGGTTCTAGAGCAGGGGTAGTCAACCTTTTTATACCTACTGCCCACTTTTGTATCTCTGTTAGTAGCAAAATTTTCTAACCACCCACCATTTCCACAGTAATGGTGATTTATAAAGTAGAGAAGTAACTTTACTTTATAAAATTTATAAAGCAGAGTTACAGCAAGTTAAAGCATATAATAATAATTACTTACCAAGTACTTTATGTCAGATTTTCACTAAGTTTGGCAGAATAAATCTTTATAAAACAACTTACCATAGTTAAATCTATTTTTTTATTTATACTTTGGTTGCTCCGCTACCACCCACCATTAAAGCTGGAACGCCCACTAGTGGGCGATAGGGACCAGGTTGACTACCACTGCTCTACAGTATCAGCGTCTAGCTTAATATTAGTATCACAAATGCCAAAAAAATGTGTTGGATAGGCTCCTGTTATAGACCCTTTCTCAGCCTACAGTTATTCCAAAAATGTAGTCACATAATGCTAAATGTGAGTTGCAAAGTCCATGAAGGCAGTAGACATGCCTGTCTTGTTCACCTTTGGTTTGGGGTCTAGCATGTAGGAGACACTAAATAAACGTGTACTAATGGCTGATGAACAAATAGACTCTAATGGTTTCATTTCAAAGATGAAAAGCTAAAGACTAGAAAATTTCCTTTGTTCAAGGTCACAGGCTACAACGTAACACAGTTAAAACTTGAACCCAGGATTCTTGGCTCTTATTCAATTAGAGTAAAATTTGTGAAGATAATGTAAAATATAAGATATCCATTGGTTAATGACATAGTGTATAAAACTAACAATGGTCTCTAGAGGAGATTTCTTCCTCTCAGAAAAATATATCAGCTTTGCGGTAACATATTGTGTGTTGCTTTTCCTTTGCAGCAGGCTGAGATTAAATTTCTTCCATATCGATTACCTCCTCACCCCTCACAGAGGTTAGAGTAGAATTTAGTAACTAAGAAAAGTGTGGGACATGGGTACCAATTACTGTCAGTTAACGTGAGATGCTTTGTAATGGTCAAAAGAATGGTAATAAAAGAAATATTTTCTCATGTAAAGCAGAAAGGGTTTGGGGAGAAAATTTATTCTTATAATAGAGAGGGTTTTTTTTCATGCATATACTTGAGGGGCAAAATAACTTCAACTAAGAATAGAAGCCCCCTGTATTAGTATTCATTGTTGCGTAGCAAATTACCCTGAAACTAAGAGGCTTAAAGCGACAATAGGCAGGCCATAGAGCAGAGTGGTGAAGGGTGAACTCACAGTCAGAGGAAGGCATGCTTGAGCCCTGGCTCTGCACCTTTTCATTTACAGGATCTTGGATAAGCAGCTCTTGTCACGCGCGCGCGCACACACACACACACACACACACACACACACAGCAAACATAAAGAATTATCTTACAGAGATTCTTTGGACTAGAAGGGCTAGAAACACTTACTGTCCCACACAATTATTGTGGGTCAGGAAGTCAGGAGTGGCTTAGCTATGTGGTTCTGGCTTTGGGTTTCTTGTGAGTTTGTAGTCAAGGTATCAAATATGGCTGCAGCTATCTGCAGGCTTGACTAGAGCTAGGGAATTCACTTCCAAGGTGGCTGGCTCACATGCCTAGCCTCTGCTCTTGGTAGAGGCCTTACTTAGTTCCCCACCATGTGGACTTCTCAATAGGGTTGATTGTCTTTATGGCACAACTAGTATTCCCCAAAATGAATGATTTCTGAATAGTCAAGGTGGAAGCTACAATATCTTTTATGACCCAATCCCAGAAGCCACACTCCATTATTTATGAGACATGAGATGTTACTCAGTGTGGAAAGGACTACACCAAGGCATAAATATGTAGTAGGAGACAAGACTTGTTGGGAGCCATACTGGGGCCTGGCCACCAGATTACTTTGGACTACATGCTCTTCCAGGAAAGCAAGTGTCCGCTGAGACCAGAGGACAAGGAAATTACTTACACTACCTGATGAATGATGACCTACTGCAATTCTACATATCAGCTCTCCATATGACCAAAACTTAATGTTTTCTTAAATATTTTTGTAAAACAGCTATTAAAATTTCTCAACTGAGGTTTAAACAAACAAGCAAAAATCAGCATAATAAGGAAGCATGAAATACAGAAAAACATTCTCCCCTAGTATCAAGAACTAATATTATGTGTAAGGTTTGAGGTAATTGGTACTCAGAAGGAGCCATATATGCTGGCTGAATTGTTCTGAAAATCTCTCTATCCTGCTGACCAATTCACAGAGAGATGCTGATAACACAGTCATAGGAGGTCACAAAATTTCACTTGCTAGGTAGAGAAAACAAGTTCCATGATGGAGGCAGAGTGACAGAGAGATGTAGGAATTTTGTAAAAGGGCAGAGAGGTAATTTGGACGATAAGGTGGATGTAACTCACCCAGAGATCCCTGAAGCTACTCAACACCAAACCAAGCAATAAGAACAACCTCATCACACAAGGCAAAGGATTTAGACCATTTGAGACCAATTCACCATTGAGTGCCTCTGTGGGAAACTTTATTTAATCCCAAGGACGGGCATTTCTTACTGTCTTGGGGAAGTGTATATTCTCAAAGCTCCCAGCCCAAAATGAAACATGCTTCAAAGTAGGTCAGAGCTGAATGACAGCTCTCAGGAGCTTTGCAGTGGACCATGCATGCAAAAAAATAAAATAAAAACAAAGCCACTTACAGAAGTCTCAATTTTCAGAATGTAGAATATATTTTCTTGCAGAAATGAAGTACAAAGTAACTCTTTGCATGTACTGAATTATTGAATTAAGAATTTTGGCCATGCATTTTGTCCTCGAGCTTGATTTTCCTTCAGCACCCATGTATTTTTGAGAATTTGTGTTTATAATACTAACCCAGACACTGTTATTAACAAGTATTATTTTATAGATATTTTGTCACAATAATCTCCCTAATGATTAATCTGAACATGCTCATTATTCCAATTGTTCCCCATTGACTGAAGTAACAGTTTTCAACCACAGGCTAATTTGGGGCATCTGCACACTTGATATTAAAAACAGTTCAGGCTATAAACCATAGAGAGATAGATAGATGTGCTTTCTAGAATGATAAGAAAAGGGCCATACTTAATTTTGAGTAAGCTTAGGTAAATGATGCAAGTGTAGTTTTTACCCCTTAAGGGTATTGCACTGAAATACAGATTGGGAGTCTTCGGCATCCAGTATAAAGTGGTTCTTCCTATGTAACTTCCACAGTTTGGATCCAACTTACCCATTTTGAACCATGTCTACTCAAGCTCCTTTCCCTGGTTGCTTCTGTATATGCCCCATGCTTCCATAATTTTAGGCCTTTACTCATATTTTACTTCAGCTGTTTTGATTAACTATGTCTAATCCTAGATGGTTTTTAAAAGCTTAGATGCTACCTCCTTCATGAAAGTCAAGTCCAGTGAGCTAAGTCTCTCTTCTCAGAACTCTTAAAAATATCTTTCCTTTGGCACTCATTATTTCATTTCATGATTTGTGATACAGGGAGTTTCAAAGAGTTTATTTAAAGAGGGACAACTATACAGTGACATAAAATGATCTGACTTTGGGTGATAGGCACACAACACAATCAATAGTTCAAATGCTATAGAGATGTTTACCTGAAACTTATGTATTCTTATTTATCAGTGTTACCCCCTTAAATTTAATTTCTGGATAAATAAAATAAATAAAGAGTTTATTTAATTAAATATTTATTGAGCATCTATTATGTTCTTTGTATTGAAGTATAAAAAAAGAAAAATTAATCATGGACTCCAAGCAAGAGCTTATAGTTTCCTAGAAGTGACAGACATGCAGATGATTCCAGCTCGATGTAATGAATGCTATGATAAAAACACAGGTGGGAGGGTCTATGGAAGCACAGAAAACAGAGTAAGTCAATATTCATATGTTTAGTTTCACGAACACTAATAACTTACTATTTCCAAGAACTGTTCTAAGTGCCATAAAATATTAATGTATTTCATCCATCTAACAGTCCTACAAAGTACATATTACTATTCTGCCAAGTTTACAGATGAAGAGGCATGCTCACACAGCTAGTAGGTAGCAGAGCCAGGATCTGACCCACTAGTCTTAATCCTTGCTCAGAACTATATACTAGACTATGCTGACTCAACATACTTCTCATGATCAGAAAAGTTAAAGTTCATGGTTTTGATGACTCAGCTCTCAGTATACTGCATATAATAAGAATTCTGTGAATGCCTGTAAAGTAAAAGACTTGGTTTTTGAAGAACATATAGAGATTTGATAGGCAAAGAAAAGAAAGAAACAGAAACTCTGCAGGCCAGAAGAGAGTGGGAAGGAATATTCAAAGTGATGAAAAGCAAGGACCTACAACCAAGATTTCTCTACCCAGCAAAGCTATTATTTAGAATTGAAGGTCATATCAAAAGCTTCCCAGACAAGAAAAAGCATAATAAGTTCATCATCACCAAACCAGTATTATATGAAATATTAAGGGGTCTTCTCTAAGAAGACAAGTTTTAAAAAAAGATTTAAAAAATAAGCAATAAAATGGCAATAAATACACACCTATCGACAATTGATTCTAAAAACAAATGATAAATGAGCAAGTAGA
The DNA here is from genome assembly GCF_036850995.1 of Saccopteryx leptura. Classification (NCBI taxonomy): domain Eukaryota; kingdom Metazoa; phylum Chordata; class Mammalia; order Chiroptera; family Emballonuridae; genus Saccopteryx; species Saccopteryx leptura. Next base: position 259,688,225 of record NC_089505.1, on the reverse strand, counting down.
ACAGAAACAGACTCATAGATACAGAGAACATTTTGATGGTTGCCAGATGGCAGTAGGATTCAGAGGCTGGGTGGGAGGTTGGGGGGATGGGTGGAAATAATGAAGGAATTAAGAAGTACAAACTGGTGGTTACCGAGTGGTCATGGGGTCTTAGCCAGGTGGGTCAGTGGATAAAGGGTTGTCCGTGCACACCGAGGTTGCTGGTTCAATTTCTGGTCTGAGCGTGTACGAGAAGCAATCAATGAGCATGCAACTAAAAGGAACAACTAAGTAGAACAAGTTGATACTTCTCTCTCAGAATATTCATGAGGATGTAAAGTTCATCATGAGAAACGTGGTCAATAATGTCCTAATAACTATGTGGGATGTCAGACGAGAACAAGATTTATCAGGAAGATTACTTAGTAAGTTATATAATGTCTAATCATGGGGGTGCACACCTGAAACTAATACAATATTATATGTCAACTGTAATTGAAAAATTGAAAAAGATTTAAAAATATAACTGTAAGGTTGGTGGATAATGGGGGATGGTCACATGGGGAACCCAGGCCCACAAACTTTGGCTAGGACCGCCCACAACCAAGTGCACCAAAAGAGGCTTCACAGGAACCCTTTGGAAAAAAGCGACCGTCTGCCAGCCAGTGAGATTTCACCACATCATATTAGCCCGACTTCCCTAGAGGACCCCTTTAAATATCTCCCACATGGTTTAATCCTTGCGAGTTCCCTGGCCTCCATCTCCTCCATTTTTCTTTCTTCCAGGCCAGGGAACCTTGCCAGGCGGGATGCGCTGTACTCAATAAAGCCTTTTGTTATTCCACACTTGGTGGCTCTGGCCCCTTCCTTCCTTCTCGGCGGGGGAAAAATATCTTACAATAACAACTCATTTTTTAATGTATTTATATTTATATACTATTTATAAATTATTTAAGATGTATATTTATGTACTATATAAATACACATTTATATGCATCATATATAATATTATGATATCTCTTTAAATATATTTAAAATATATTTTGAAGTATTTGTTCTCAAAGATTTTTTACTGATGGGGTATTCATTTGAAAACTTTGGTAGTCTCTACATAAAAATTATTTCAATGTCATTATAATGCCAACAAAATTCCTATTCCATTAGCATCTTTGTTAATTATAGAGCACTGTTGTGTAAGAACTCATGATAGAAGCACCAGTGTCAGAGAGTTACTTATGTATACTGGTTTTATTTTTCCCCAGATGTGGTTTAACTGTATCAAGCACTATAACATTGCCAAAAATAAAAAAGAGAAAAGGAATGAAGAAAGGATGGAAGGAAGGAAGGAAGGAAGGAAGGAAGGAAGGAAGGAAGGGAGGGAGGGAGGGAGGGAGGGAGGAGGGAGGGAGGGAGGGAGAAAGGAAGGAAGGAAGGAAGGAAGGAAGGAAGGAAGGAAGGAAGGAAGGAAGGAAGGAAGGAAGGAAGGAAGGAAGGAAGGAAGGAAGGAAGGGAGGGAGAAAGGAAGGAAGGAAGGAAGAAAAAAAGGGAGAAGAGAGGGGGCAGAAAGAGGGAGGGAGAAAAAGAAGGAAGAAAATCTATTCGAATGGTATATGGACAAAAGCAAAGAGATAAAAATGGCCCCAAAGGTCCAGATTTTCATTTTCTGAACACTGTCCCATGGTGGAAGATCCTTAGAGGTCCAGGAGTCCTTCCTTTTGGATGGCCAGCACCTACAAAGAACATGTGGCTCCTCTTGAACATGGCTCATCTTTACCTGCTTTAAATCAGTCAAGGAATAGGGCTGAATCCAGGGTGTCAGAAGGTAGGCTAGCTTCACTGTCCATTGAAATGAGGTCTTTCTGTGTACACATTTCTTCCGTCAGGATTCGTGAGCACTATACTTGATGGGCAGCCATTGGCCACACACATTATTGAGAGCACTGGTGTTGACTCATTTGTTAAAAGTCAAGCATAATTTATTTTTATTTTTTTGATGAAAATAATAAAGGATAATAATAGAATAATAATAATAAGAGCCTATAAGTATAAGTTTCAATAATTTGTTCTTGTACTCTACTTTGGAGACTACCATTTTATATAATTTTCCACTTTATTTGGCATTTTAAAATCCTAGTCATTTTTATGTGTGTTTTCAAGTGACCTGAGGGGAGGAACTGAAGGAGGGGCAGAGAGAAACAGCTAAAATAGCTCAACACCTGAGCTTGCTCACACCGCTCGTCCTCAAGTTCATGCTTCTGCACCAGTTGGTTCAATCTGAACAGAACCCTGGGAAATGAGCAGCCTATAGAATAATTTCTGTGTGTTGTGCTTCATGTTTCAAAGTAGCTATTTTCAACTAGTATCACAGAGTGCTGCTACTAGCAACGGTTAAATTACACAGGAATCTGACTTCACACTGTTTATTGAAGAAATGCCGGAGTATATTAAGTGTAGTTTTATTGTACTTATCTATTTCTCAAATACAACTACAGTGCTAAGTGCCTTTATTAGAATGAACAAGTCGGCATGGCATTTAAAATATATAAACCTTAACAATATATTTTATATTTTCAAATAATCTATGAAAACAAGATAAAGTAACAGCTCATTTTGATGTTTGGAAAAAGAAACAGAAACTAGAAATAAAGTAAAAAGTCTTGATGTAGAAAATGCATATACTCTTTATTGTAGATATTGGAAGATTGTAAGAATATGCTTATGTCATAAAATATATGCTTTGCAGTGTAATTTGAAGAAATAAGAAAATCTAATCTCCTTATTTGACAAAACCAGCACTTAATTTCCTTTGGGTTCTTCCTTTTCTGTTCTTGAGAATTACAAATCTCCAAACCTTATCTGTTATACAGCTTCCCTAGTGCTTACTTCTCGGATTTACGTTCTATTCAAGTTCTGATTACATTAAATAATAATGTTAATTCTCAGTAGTTATTTAGTTAAAATTAGCTAAATTATTTGAAATCTCCCTATCATGATAAAATAGAATTTAAAATACCTTTGTTACCTTTTCTGGCAAGGGAGTATCATTATTATAATCACCATCTCCTAAAGATAGCATTTATTACTTCTGTACAGAGAGCATTACCAGACGCATCTGTAAAGAATATACACCATAAGGTTATAAAGGTGGCAGGCATGTTCATCTCTCCCCATCCCCATAGGATTACTGCTAAGACACGTGATGAGATTTGCTTCGCAATCAAGTGCACGCATCACTGAAAGACAAAAGCTTTCTAGGTATAGTCTGAAAATGTTTTTTAAACATGTGAAAGAGTGAAGTGTAGATTTTTCTGTTTTTCCTACTAGGGAGCATGCTACAGTAAAGCGTGTTTTGTAAGCATTATTTTAATACACAGATGTATATGTATGTGTGTGTGTGTATGTATGGATGCATATATTTCAGATATTGGTTTATTTAAAGGAAAAATAACAGTTTTCCAAAGCTCAGATTTCAAAGGACATAATTAAAATTTAAAAACACTTTGGGCTAATTTTAATATTTCAGGCTTTAAAAAAAAGTAAATGAGTTGGTAGTAGTTAGGAAGAGACTCATTTGGCTGCTCAGAAAGCCGAGTCTGGGTTCTGGGACCTCTCAAGTATAGCAGCAGCTGCGCTCATAGATGATCCTGCACCCATTCCAAGAAGTGCCTGGCTGCAAGTGGGAGCTTCCTGTTCCCCGACTACCTGCGCCAAGTGCAGGGAGTAGCATTGTCAAGACCCTGCAATTCTTCTCCGTGGGTTTGCCATGGATGCTGTGGTTATAGTTTTCAAAAAAAAGAATGAAACAGTTGGGAGAATTTTCTTTCCATAACTCTGCTGCATATTAGAACCTTATACTCATTCCAAACACTACAGAAAGCATGAGTTTTCCAATTTTTATTCTCCTCGGATTTGAAAAATAATTTTCTTAAGCCAAAACTTTTGCCTAGACTGAGAGAAAAATTGTATTTCCTGAAAACCTAATGAACATTTGGGAGCCATAAGAGAAGAGTTGTTTTATTCATTGCTAATGGACATATTTTGGAAGTAAATGGTATAAATTAAGAAAAGTGTAAAAATAATCCTACTATATGCCTAAATTTTTAGGAGAAGTAGTAGAATTAAAATGGGAGAAGAGAAAATTAAATCAAAGGGTAAGAGAGGAGGATAAGTTTAGGTGGAATTAAAAATTAGACATTACAGAAGAGATACCGACAAGCCACCCTGCCACAAAATGTGAAATTGTCATTAGTGTCAAATACACAATTAAAACACAGGTAGGTCTCCTTTTAGATACCCCAATGCTATATACCTGATAGTAATTTTTCTCAAAGTGGGATTTTTAATTCAATACTAACCTTAAAAGTAAGTACATTCTTGATCATTTTAATGCCCATATTTGTTTTTAGAGCTAGCTGATGCTAAGTAGTTCAACTTTAATTATCTTGGACTGAAAGAGATAAGACTTTAATACCTCCCATGTGATGGCCAAGTGAGGTGAGGAGGCACTGTGCAAAGAAAAATATCACAGAAATTTGAATACTAGCAACGGTGGGCTCATTGCTCGACTACTTGGCACATGGTAGTAGAGAAATGCCAGTATTCACCTGCACCAAATTCCCAGGGCTGGAGGGAACTTCGTTTAGGCAAACTATTTTAACATTAGATTAACTGGGTACTTTAAGTTTCATTGGCTTGACGAATTTGATTAATTTGTAATTTTTTTTTATAATTGTAGGAAACTTTTCAGCATTTAGGGGTCTGAGAGGTTCTTTTGAAGAGAAGATATTTATTGCTCAAGTTGTTACGTTTAACAACCTTGGTCTTTTGTCATGCAAAGACAACCATTCTATCATGCCCACCCCCCTACTCTCACTTGTGATCTGAATTACAGGATTGCACGCTGCAGGTGTGTGCGTGCGTGCGTGCGTGCGTGCGTGCGTGTGTTTATATAACAGCAGCAAATACAGAGAACCGAATCAAAGATCACAGGACCCACCAGGTCCTCAGGTGCTTAATTCACAACTAAGGACCATTGTACACTGGGAGACAACCTGATTTAGAGATAGCCAGACAACCACTTTCATGTTTTAGATTTGGGTCTGAGCCCAAAATTTCCAAGTGGTAATTATTTCTTCTCATTCCTGGCCTCACTTGAACATATATTTTAAAATATACCTAATTTATAAAAGTCAGTCGCAAGGACTCAGAAAGGATTCAAGTTCATTCACTCTGCTTTGTCATTTGGGAGCTGAGCTGGGATTTGGATACAGGATCGCTGACTGCCATCCAGAGCCTGTATCTTTTGACCTCCTTCTTTCACAGCCTCAAAGGGGCTTAGTAATTCAAAAGTGATGGCATAAAGACAGTCCCCAGAATGGCTATTACATCACTGGAGTAAGTGTGTCACTGAGCTGTAAGAGACAAATGAAGTTCTAGTTCTGTGAAGCTCTACTAGGCAGCTTTAAAGAGTTTCCTTCTCCCCAACCTCTACATCCATTTAATAAATCCTTATCTCCAGCAGGAACCTGACCATGTCTCTAGTCCTTAAAACTGGTGAGAGCTGCATCAGTTATCCATTGCTGCATAACACACCACTCTAAAACTTAGTGGCTCGAAACAGCAATGATTTAGTGTCAAGATTCTATGAATTGACTGAACAGTTATTCTGCTCCATGTAGCGTTGGCGGGGATCACTCATGTGGCTGAATTCAGCTGGTAACCAGGCTAGGGAACCGCAGCTCTTCACGGGGCCTTTCTCTTTAGCAGCATAGTCTAGTCTAGACTGCTTTAAAGCTTGATAGCTGGATTTCAAAATAGAACATCCCTAAAGGGCAAGTGCTATCAAGCTTCTGCTTTTCACACTTCCTATTGGCCAAAGCAATTCACACTGCTAAACCCATGGTCAGTGTGGGGACTATACAAGGGCATGAATACAGGGAGGTGTGATTAATTGAGGGCCGTCAATGTAACACAGTTTTTAATTTTTTCAACCTATTTTTAATAAGGGCCTGACATAAGATTAACATTTGTTAGATATGAAGACTTAAAGAAGGTTATTAACTAACAAAGAAGGGAAGATACACATACACAAATCTATAATGTGATCTTGCCTGGTGTAAAATAAGAAAGATATACATTGGTCTCAGATCTTAGAACTCCTAAAATCCTTGTAAATTCTTAAGTAATAAGAGCACTAATGCCATCTCTTGTTCTAATATAGTCTAATGTAGTCTTTGAGTCATCCCTGACCTTATAAATTTTTAAGCGATAAAGTACTAGGAGTAACTTTTCTTTAATTGAGGCTGTCCTGGGTGGGCTCCTGGATGGCTCCTGGATGGGGTGGTCACCAGAAAAACCAAGCCACAGTCAGAAGCTTGGAATGTTCAGCCCCATCCCCAGTTGTCTTGAGAAGGATGAAGGGCTGAAACTGGAGTTACTGAATCAAATGTGCCTCCACAATAAAGCCTCCATAAAAATACCAAAAGTATGGGGTTTGGAGAGCTTCCAGGTTAGCAAACGCACGGGGTCATGCACCCCAACTCTGTAAGAACAGAAACTCCTGTGATCAGGGACTTCCCAGATCTGGTCCTACGTATCTCTGCATCTGATTTGTCATCTCTGTCTTTTATCATATCCTTTATTATATAATAAACTAGTACATATAACCAGTGGTCCCCAACCCCGGGCTGCGGACCAGTACCGTTCCGCAGAGAAAGAATAAATAACTTACATTATTTCTGTTTTATTTATATTTAAGTCTGAACAATGTTTTATTTTTAAAAAATGACCAGATTCTCTCTGTTACATCCGTCTAAGACTCACTCTTGATGCTTATCTCGGTCACATGAAATATTTATCCGTCCCACCATAAAGGCTGGTCCGTGAAAATATTTTCTGACATTAAACTGATCCGTGACCCAAAAGAGGTTGAGGACGACTGCCTATAACTAGGTGTTTCCCTTAATTTTGTAAGCTATTCTAGCCAAATTCATTGAATCCAAAGGGAAGCAAGTCTCAGGAACCCCTTATTGAAGGAAGTCAGACAGAAGTTGTGGGCAAGCTGGGGACCTATCACTTGTGATTGGCATCTGAAATGGGGGTGGGCATCTTGTGGTACTTAGCCCTTAACCTGTGGAATCTGACACCATCTCCAGGTAGATAGTGTCAAAATTGAGTGAAATTGCAGGAACCCCCAGTTGGTGTCATGAGTTGTATGGAAAAACATTTGGTGACCAGAAGGGTCAGAGGTAAAATATTGTGAGTGTGCAAGTAATGGCCACACAGGTAGAAGAAAGTTTTTCTAATACACCTGGTTAAGGATAGAAATGAGAATTTGGAATGGGCTGCAGAGTAGTTCTACGTGTATCTCTCTCATCAACTTTCAAAACAAATCTCAGCTCATGGAAACTGACACATGAAATGAATCTGATGATGGACAGAAAAATGGTGCAAATATGCAATATTCAACTGTATTAGAAAAATTAATGTCAATGTGGATCAGCAATTTTACAAAAGCAGCCAGGTCTTAATTAAGTTATTTAAAGACCTGAATATATTTGTTATTCATTTAACCTTTAAAAGTGAACCAATGGTTCCTTATCTAATTTTCTACAACAAAAAAAATTCTTCCGTGTACTTATTACATAAATCCCTTATTCAAAGACCTCAATTACATAATTCTGAAGCTCAGAAGTCTCATATCTGATGCCAAGAGAAATAAAGCATAATCATTGGAAGAAAGAAAATATTCAGGTGGGTTTCATAAGGGTCAGAGTTAAATTAGAATTTGGGAAAGCATGTACAATTCAACATGAAAGAAAAAAATCACAACTGTGGAAAAGAACATGAATATAACTTTGGTTGAATTATCCTGAGGGAATCAACTAAAGCCCTGTGTCATATAGGGGATTTGGGGTCATTTCGATAGCTTGACAATATAATTCCTTTTTCTTTATGTATAATCAGAATGCTTGATTACCTATTTATTAACTGAGCTTGTGATTAAAATGATCGCAGTGACTGGCCTATATTGTAAATACTCCTTATTCAGGTCTCTCGATTGAATCAGGTGGCCTTTTTACTCATATCACCAATATGCCATGTGATCTGTGTAAATGGTTGGTCCAAACTTCTCAGGATGACTTTATTCTTTCTATTCAATAGTGCTTTCCCCACACAGAATTAAGCATAGGTAAGGCAATAACTTCTCTTACTGAGATTAATTCTGATGACAATTTAGGCACCATTTTACTGCAAAATGTAGATGACTTCCAAACTTCCTTATGAATTAAAATAGTGAATACTTTTTGGTGTCATCACCAGGGTAGTTATAAATAGAAGTGAGACTGCGAGAGTACTTTTATTGTTTTATTTTAAATAAATGAGGCATAACCCTAGAATTTTTCTGCCACAGATTACCCTGAATTTCATCATAAAATCTGCCTAGAACAAGATTTAAATGATGCATGCATTAACGATACTGTAGTGAAAACTGACCAAATGCAATTTACCCACAGAAACACATATGAAGAGGTGCTGAGCCTTCCTTTCCAACAGGGCCTAAATATTTTTCAAAGTTTTAAACACAAAATATATGCTCACAGGATAACCCCTTCCCAAATATTTGTGCAAAAATAAATAACAATAATTTATACAAGTGCAAGGCTAAATGTCCGGCTCTTTGCTCTTCTGGGAGATTTCCACTGTGTTGGTGCAAGTTTGGACGTGTGCGTATGTGTAAAAAGCCAGTGTTTTCTTAAAGGAGTTGAATTGACGCCAATAGGTCATCTCCTCTGATGAGCACACCGTATTGCCATTATTTCTCCCTGGAGTGGAGTTTATTCTGCATGCTTTTAGGCAGGTCAGGACATCACTTACATTTGAGGTTTTCAAAGTAAGCCAAGAACCTGACTTTTTTGAGTCCCAAATCTGCCTATGAATTTGGGTACCAGAGTTCCGCGGAAAGAAAAGGTGCCTGGGAGTTTGGGCGTGGATCACACTGGTGTGGTACATCCACGGAGGACAGTCTAATAAATGGGGTGGGGGAGTGGGAAAGGAGAGAGGGAGAGCAGAACCCTCCCCTTTCAGAAATTACACCTCAGCTTGATATTTGGGTATTCCACCTGTATTTATAAAAACCACCACTGCACTCCCTGCATCAACCACCCAACTGCCTTGACTCCCCGTAAAAGCAGCGACCAAGCCCTGAGAAAAGGAAAGGCTGAGAAGCCGGGGAAAGACAAATAAATAAATAAAAGAGAGTGCGGGGCGGAGGGAGGGAAAGAAGGGAGAGCGGGAGCGCCTGGGACGCCAGACGGCGGCAGGTTCAATTAGCTAAACAAAGAAATCATGGCGGATTGTTTACACTTGGCAGCGCCCGGGCTGCGCCGACCGCCGGCCCCGAGCCGCCGCCGCCACCCCCGAGGAGTCCGCCGAGCTGCCCCCGCGCCCTGGCCGGGTAAGTGACGCCGGCGCGGGCCCGGGCGCGGCTGCTGCGCGCACCGCCCCCACCGGCACCCCGCCCCGCCGGCCCCCGGCGTCCCCCCCAGCCCCCGCCACTCCCCCTCGTCAATCGCCCTAGCCCCCTCCTCCTGGCCCCGGCGCAGCTGGGCTCCGTTCGGATTTCGGTGACGCTATGGTTCTGTTTCTCTGCTTTGCTGCAACTGCTGCTAAATGCGGCCGCTGCCGCAGCCACGGGAGGGGTGAGGAGAGCTGGGTGAGGGCAGCAGAGTAGCCTGGAGAGTAGGACCCCCTCCACGTGTTGGTCGCCTCTTGGGGTCAAGCCCACTCCCGCTGGGCCAGCCCAGCTGGTGGCCTTCGGTGTGCTCGCCTCGCACCACTGCCTCCGGGACCAAGGCGTGCGCGCTGCAGCCTAGGAGGTGGGCCCCTGCAGTGACCCGGCGGGAAGTACTAGTGAGCGGAGGGCAGGGATGGCTACCGAAAGGCAGGGCCCTGCGAAGGGTCACCGCCTTCCATCCTCAGGCCCAAGCGGCCTCTGGCTTTTTCTCTCCGCCCTCCATCCCCATGACCTTTCTCACCCTCCTGCTCCTCCTCTCAGTGCGTCTCTGAGTCAGGCCTTAAGAACCTGCACAAGCCTGACCAGGCAGTGGCGCAGTGGATAGAGCGTCAGACTGGGATGCGGAAGACCCAGGTTTGAGACCCCGAGGTCACCAGCTTGAGCGAGGGCTCATCTGGTTGAGCCCAACGTCGCTGGCTCAAACAAGGGGTTACCTGGTCTGCTGAAGGCCTGCGGTCAAGGCACATAAAAAAAAAAAAAAAAAAAAAAGAAAAAAAAAAAAAAAAAAAGAGCTGAGTGCTAGATAGTATTTGGCCTGACCTGTGGTGGCGCAGTGGATAAAGCGTCAACCTGGAAATGCTGAGGTTGCCGGTTCGAAACCCTGGGCTTGCCTGGTCAAGGCACATATGGGAGTTGATGCTTCCAGCTCCTCCCCACCTTCTCTCTCTCCCACTCTGTCTCTCTCTCTTCCTTTCTCTCTCCTCTCTAAAATGAATAGATGAAATAAAACTAAAAAAAAAAAAAAAAAAAAAAAACCTGCACAAGAGGTCACCTCCAAAGGCTGACCTTGCCAAAGCCACCATGTCTGTAAAAGCTTTTTCTAAAGGCTGACTCTTTCTTCATCTTTTTGGCCCCGGGGTTCACTGTTTTCCTTAGGATGGAACTGTCTTGTTCCTACAGAGGTTTTTAGACCAGTGTCCTCGTGCCCAGGTTGGCACAGTGCTATTAGGAGGTTGGCTAATGATGGGGGAGGAAAACAAAGGCAACAGATGGGGGGAAAACAGAGGGCAATGTCACCAACAACAGAGAGGGCTTGCTATTTTCCCAGGAAAGATGGTTTCCTTTGCAGGAATCCTTCAAGACTCATCCGCATGAATGACATATTTCCTTTGTAGAGAGAAAAACCAATCCTTAGGGCCTTCAAGTTAATCTCATTTTTCTTCTCAAGAAAACCTTTTTTTTATTATTATTTAAATGTTTAGTGCATTTTGCAGTTTGTTTGTTTTTTGTGTGCTTCCCTTTTGAGAACCTTAGTTAACATATCTCTGTCCTACTTGGGGGGAAATCACAGCCAAGGACGGTGTATAAGAGCAGTACTGGAGTTGGTGACATCTGCCTTGGCACAGGCTTGAGTGGGGACCAGGGCAACAGAGCCAAGCCCAGTTACTTCTTTTGCATATATCTTTTTGAGTCTTTGACATCACGGACTGACAGGTTGCTAAAGGACATTGCAATTTGTAGTTCAGTGAATTGTTTATCATCTTAGAAAATGCTGCTGTTAAACAAAACAAAGAAACAAAAAACTTGTATTATTATAGCAATATTTATATACTTTCTATACAAATTTGATTCAAGTGAATTTTTGATTCATAATTTTTATTATATCCCCTCAAAGCCACATCTGGAACTATGTACGCTCCTACTTTTTCTTTCCTTCCCCTTGAAAGTAGCAAACATTGGCAAATTAAATCTCACTTATTACATTCAACCAGATTATATTTATTTTTTTGCTTGTTAATCATTAAAGCAACTTTATATCCAACCCACTACATCTTTAATAAAGGAAAACTAATTGTACAATTATAATTTGCAGGCAGATTTCTACACCTTACCATCTCACTACTCACTTCTTTTTGACCCATTGACATGTCAAAAACTAAGATTTACTCACAGAGCGTGATAAGAATGGAAATGGCTAGGAAGCCTTAGCTAACAAGAATCCAGAACTTACTGGAGTCGGAAGCTCCCACCGAAGATTGTACATGTCTATTTTTACCATTATGTGGATGTTAGAAAAACAGTGTTAGTGCTTCCATAAAGAGCTTCAACCCAGACACTTAACTCACCAGTTAGCTTCAGATTACATTATTCAGTAACCCCAAGCACGTTCTCATAAATGGATTTTATGTTGACTCCGTGCCCATACTAGGTCAGAGATCATAATCATGGAAAGAAGCGAATTGGCCTCCAAAGTGACTTTAACAGAAGCAGAAAGATCAGTCTTTGGGTTATAGATCTTGCTGACCCATTAAGGGTCAGTAAATTAGTAGACTGCACTTGAGTTGACACTTCTGATCCCAACTTAATGGGTTGATTAACTGATGGCTGCTATCTTCATTATGGGCTATTAGCACATTGTTAAACCTGAACTTAGAGTAAGAAATTGTTTTTATGTTTACTCTTTAGTTCCCAAGGTTAATCAATATTTATCATGGCCTTAAAAATTTTTTTTAACTAAGAGGTTAGTTAAATAAACTCACTGGTAGAAAAAAGAAGATTCAATAATATGCCTATATATAACTTTGGGATGTAAAATATTTTCTGGTTGAATTCACAGTATACACAGAAATATCCCATTAGAATCACCATCTTCAAATGGAAAAATACAAATAACATTAAGGATTTAAAATTGACATCTTTCTCTTTAGTAGCTAACACTCTCTTATTTTCTGAGTATATTTTAATGACCATCAGAATTAATGTATGATACTTAGATTTGAAATATTTGTCACTTGCCAGCTAGGAATAGGTTCTTGTTGTCAATGCCTAAGCCTAGACTTTGCCTACCAGAAGTGTGAATCTTATGCCCCAATGAGGCACGCATTAGTGATCAGCACATGTTAGAAATCAAACTCTAGAATGTATAGTATATATTATTAAATCCTGGCATGTTCCTTCTTTCCTGGACTTCCTAAAATTTCTGGAACATTTCAAGGTAATTGGAATCTTGGTGGAATGGAGATCATCAGAGGTTACTCTTTAATTTCACCATTGATACTCAATAGGTCAGCAATGCCAGGAAACTGCCTAAGAAGTTTGCCAAATTTATATTCCCAGTCATAGGATAGACTAGGAGTTATGTAGATTATTTGCTTCGTATGGAGCTGCATTCAAAACTCAGCTAGGTTACAAAAGGAGCAGTAATTTCTGGTAGAGATTTTTGAATTAATTAATTGATAAACATTTGTTAAGATGAAAGCAGAGACAAAACAAATCTAAGGGTTATTCTACCAAAATATACAGGAGAATGAGGATATTTTTATATCTCTAAAATCAAGGATAAGAAGGGTGTCAAGGAAGTCCGATAGTTTCCAAAGCAAAGGATTGGTCCCCAGAAGCCCAAGAGGCCACCAAATTTGCCAAAGAGGAGATCATTGATGAATTTAGGATGGGCAGGGTTGATTGAGGGGTGAGGATCAAAGGCAAGGTTGTGGGAGAACAAAGAGAAAGAGATGGTGAAAAAGCCATAGGAGATACTTTAAATGAAGAATGTCTCGGGATTACATTCTGGAAGGGTGCTGTGGTTGACAAATCCGCAGTTCACAAGCCGAAGTCTCAGAGAAAATAGGCTCGTCTTACTAGAAACAGAATTAAAAAAGCATTAAGTACATTAAAAACTCCATAGCAAATAAAAGCTGTGAAAGGCACCTGGCTTCAAAACTAGCCGCATTTGCCAGCATTAGAAAGAAGTCTGTACCAACAGGTAATCCTCTTGAATCATCTTCTTTAGTCATTTGGGAACAAATGGCTACAGGACTGTGATCAGCTGAGGCAGAGGGTCCCCAAGCTTTAGGGTACACAGATTATTTTTGGCTTTAAGGTGTTTGAGCCATTCTTACTTGAAATTCAATGTCTTTTATACTTGCTTTCTCCCTCATCTCATTTTCTTAAGCCCTGACAAATGCTTTTCTAACCACATAGCCTTTCTACAAATTATCTTGGTATTTAGGGGAAGTTTTTTCCTTTTTTTTTTTTTTTTTGGAGGAGATGCGCATCTGGTGTCATATCTGCACATTAGAAGCTGTGCTGTGAGCAGAGGCCTCTCTGAAACAGTGGACTACACAGCCCAGCAGAGAGAGCAACATTTATTGTCCCGACCTGCCATTTGCATGACTGAACTGAATCTATAATATATAAAGAGATTGCTGGCTTTACACTTGCAATGTATACATATAATGTGAGTTATATAAATGTGTTTGGCAGGAGCTTATTTTATTATGAATGGTATGCTGTGAACAAGGGAGAAGTAAAAGCGAAACATTTGGCTTTGACAATCTGCAGATAGATAAGGATTTATTTTGCATAGGAATTTGATTTAATTAATGTGGTTTTGAGGTGTGCTGTGTGTTTGGAGCAGTAGTGGGGGAGGCTGCCGTGGATCAGAGGCTGTGGAGAACAGAGTAGGGCAGCGGATATGGTCCTCCCCCGTCTTCGCTGCCACTCACCTCAGGGGAAGCAGCAATAGACAGAACCCAGGCCACAAAGCAAGGCTCTCCCAAACCTTCGGAACTTGCTTTCAGGGAAGGCAGGGTTTTAAAGAAGCACCAGCTCTTAGCGTCACTGGGCTTCCAGGTGCATTTATCAGAGAGTTCTATGCAAGGTAGTAGGAGATTTAGTAGAAATAGACTCTTGTTGGGATAAGAAGATGACCAGACTTTTCTGAGAGGCCAAGACCCCAGCCTTGGTCAAAATTGGGCTCCCTTACTAGCAGTGCACATTAGAACTGGGCAGGCAGACCATGAATCAGAAAAACAGGTCGGCATGTGATGGAGGTTAGTTGGAGGTGTGGGTATTACCCCAGAACTCTTTGGTTAGGAGCCGCAGACTTAACCCTCTTGCCAAATCCCACTCACTTGCAGGTCTGAGTTTTCTTTTCTTTTCTTTTTTTTAAATTTTATTTATTCATTTTAGAGAGAAGAGAGAGACAGAGAGGGAGAGAGAGAGAGAGAAGGTGGGGAGGAGCTGGAAGCATCAACTCCCATATGTGCCTTGACCAGGCAAGCCCAGGTTTTCTAACCGGCGACCTCAGTATTTCCAGGTCGACGCTTTATCCTGTGGCCACCACAGGTCAGGCCAAAGTTTTCAATATTCTATTGTGTCCCTGTTATGAGTTTTTTGGGGGAGAGGGGAGGATTGGACACCCAGTCCTCCCCCTTTAAAAGGCAAAGATTGGAGGGACAGAGGAGGAAAAGGCAGAGGCTGATAAAAATGGGGAAACCCAATGAAACATCAGGATCAAAATAGAGTAAAACATTCAGAATACAGTATGCTAAAGGTGTCATTTGAAAGCAAAAACCATACTCTCCAACAAAACTATGTGTCCAGGATTTTATAATTCCAACAATGCACTAGAATTCACTTTAACTTGCTCTGAATTAATGTGTCAGAATTCTTATATCAAGTCCTTGTATGTGTTGCCACAGCTCGATGAAATTTTTAAGTCCAAACATTACACTTATACAACGCATTTGTCACAGAGCCTTCCTTTCCAAATGAAAGCTTCTAAATATAGCCCAGGTGAAACTGAGCACCGGAAAAAGACAGTGAGTTTGACAACAGCATTTTATTATCCATTGCTATAGTTTCCTCTGTACCAGCACATTTTGGAAATTATATCTTCTTGAAGGCATCACTTATAAATGAACAGAACAGATTAAACAACAGTAACTAGCTGGCTGAAACAGAACACAATACAACAAATACCAAACATCTAAACATCTTTTCTGTCTTATAATTAGTTGAAGAATGATCACACACACACACATACACACACACACACACACACACACACACACACACACACACACACACACGGCTCTGTGAATCTCTAAGAATATCACATGATAAAGAACACAAACAGAACTCAACATATTGAAACTAAATGTCAACATCTCCTGAAACATCAGTGCCTTGTGTTTTATTTCACTTTTTATAATTACCTCAAATTTTGAGTAGTCTTTAAGAATAATGTATATGTTTTCTATTGCTGCTTTTAAAATTACTGCAAACCTCATGATTTAAGACAACACGATTTGCTGTCTTACAGCTCTGTAGATCAGACCTCTGATAAATTTCACTGGACTAAAATCAAAGGGTAGTAGCAGGGTTGCATTCCTTTGTAAGGGCTCTCTGTGAGGGAAAATACATTTTCTTGCCTTTTCCAACTTCTAGTGGCCACCCACATTCCTTTGCTCATGGCCTCCTTCTGCATCTTTTTTTTTTTTTTTTTTGTATTTTTCTGAAGCTGGAAACGGGGAGAGACAGTCAGACAGACTCTCGCATGCGCCCGACCGGGATCCACCCGGCACGCCCACCAGGGGGCGACGCTCTGCCCACCAGGGGGCGATGCTCTGCCCATCCGGGGCGTCGCTATGTTGTGACCAGAGCCACTCTAGCGCCTGAGGCAGAGGCCACAGAGCCATCCCCAGCGCCCGGGCCATCTTTGCTCCAATGGAGCCTTGGCTGCGGGAGAGGAAGAGAGAGACAGAGAGGAAGGAGAGGGGGAGGGGTGGAGAAGCAGATGTGCGCTTCTCCTGTGTGCCCTGGCCGGGAATCGAACCCGGGACTTCTGCACACCAGGCCGACACTCTACCACTGAGCCAACTGGCCAGGGCCCTTCCTGCATCTTGGTGTTGCATCTTTCTGACTACTGTTTCATAGTCCATCTTCCTCTAACCACAGCTGGGAACAGTCTCTGAGTTTAAGGATCCTTGTGATATGACTGGGCACACCTGACTAGTCTCTCCATCTCATGGTCTTTAACCTTTAGGACATTTGTAAAGTACTATACCTTTTTCCATAGAAGGTATCCCATTCACAGATTCCTAGGATTAGGATGTGGACATCTTTGGGGAGGCATTAGTCTGCTTAATTTTTAATTCTCCTTTCCTCCAAACCTTTGATTTAGTTTCCTCTAGGACCAGATTCCAAGGCAAGGATGCCAGTGCCACCCACAGGTTTATGTGGGGGAAAGGAGATAAAGAATAAAAGAAAGATAAGAAATAGTGTATTGTCATGTATTATCAAGCAAATGTCTCTGGGATACTTAAATTTAATCACATTAGGTTACTGTGAGGGATAGTATAGAACTAAAAGCTGTTCTAATGGAGGGGTGAGGAAAATACAGCATTTCTCCTCTAAGTCCCTGTCCTTATTGGTCCTTACCCTGCTTCAAAGGGTATCATCTCTGGCACTCTGGCTTGGCCACGCACTTTCCCTCCACCAGGTGCAGACCTCAAGTGGACATCACAGGTGTTCACAGCAAGCAGGCTTCAGTGTGAAGAAGTGGGTGCCAGCAGTGTAGGTGTGGGGCACCAATGGGCACCTCTCAGATTGATTTCATCACCAAGTCCTACCTTTCCTTCTTCCTCCATAATTTCTCTAACGCATCCTCCCTCTTTCTTTTGCTACAGTTCACATCAGCTTCTCTATGTCACTCTACTAAGCTTTTCTTTCCCTCTCACATTCTGTTTAATTCCAATTTGTGCTACATCTGGCTTCAAAGTCTGTCTTCCTGAAAACATCACTTTTATTGTGTTACTTAACACAAATAGGTAAGTGAGCAAACAAAAGTCTTCATCAATTTCCCATTCCCTATGGGAAAATTTAAAAATAAAAATCCTCAGTCTGGTTTCAGGTACATCTATTACGACCCCATACTGCCTTATCTTTGTCAATTCTTATATCAGCTTATGTTTATCAATTTTACCCTGTCCCTGGAGAGCAAGAGAACGAATCCAATTTACCTACCCCCCCCCCCCATAGTTCTTAATCCTTTGGATCTAAGCCTGGATGATATGGAACATTTCACCCGACACAGGTCATATACTCTTGTCTCATTAATTTCTTTACCTGTCTCATTACTATTTTTAAGCCTATCTTACACTTTCTTTATGCTCTTGGTCATAGACTTTCTTTTTCTGGGCTAATGATCTAATCCCTGCTCATCCTTCAAGGTTCAGGTGAAACCTTTCCCTTCTCTATTTAGCCTTCCATTAGCCCATCCCAGCTGGAGGTGAGAGATCTCTCTTTTCTGAGCTCTTTCAAGATACTCTTTTAGCTTTTATTATTTTTTGTTCGTAATTTTAGCTGTCTTTTCATAGAAGGCAAGTTTAATCTTCTCAGACAGGTTCTAAGGACTTTGAAGATAATAGGACCTCGTATAGTTTTGCCTCTCAAACCCAGGAATGTTTTGGTTAGAGCATGTGCTCTTTAGCTATTTGTTGATATATTTGTTAAACACAAATAATCTCTTTTTGGAAAAGTATAGAGCAGCATATTTAGGCCGAAGTAAAGACTGATAAAGGAAAAAAAACATTAGTATTTCAGTGACATGTGCTACAGGGCAATTTATTACTTGAGTTGATGTTAAAAAGAATCTTTTTCTTTTAAAAAAATTTTTTAATTGAATTTATTGGGGTGACATTGGTTAATAAAATTATATAGGTTTCAGGTGTACAATTTTATAATACATTGTCTGTATATTGTATTGTGTTCACCACCCAAGTCAAGTCTCCTTCCATCACCATTTATCCCCCTTTACCCTCTTCTGCCTTCCCCACCCCCTTTTCCCGCTTGTAATCCCCATACTACTTCAAGCAAGCAAGGTTTTAGAAATAGTTAAAGATACCAACAGGTTTGAAACTCAGATATCTTAAAAGTATAGACTAGAAGTTTGGATATCTCCCTGTATTCTTAGCCTGGTTCAAAGAGCTGTGGTGAGAATTACAAAGGATCCCTTCCTTTGTGAAAACTGATGAAGGACAGTTAAAAATTGTTTGGGATTTTTCATTTAAAATTTTTGCATTTAAGAACTCATTTTTAAAGAACCTAGGATATAACTACATTTGCAAGGAAAACATAGCCAGTGGCTTCTAGATGCTAGGTCTTCTCTTTTCCACTGGAAAAAAAAAAGCCTGTTTTCATTTTGATCTGGTGAGTGAAGGAGGTGACTGTAAAAAGCTAGGAAGCTTAGCAGATGATCCTTATGGTTTCAGCATAGTTTTTCTTCTGTGCACAATGATACACACCAAGGCCTCTGTTTTCTGTTGCCTTGTTAGAAATGCAGACTCTCTGGCCCTGGCCTGTTGGCTCAGTGGTAGAGCATCAGCCTGGTGTGTGGATCCTGGCTTTGATTCCTGGTCAGGGCACACAGGAGAAGTGAACATCTGTTTCTCCACCCCGCCCCCCTCTCTCTTCCCCTCCTGCAGTCATGGCTCCATTGGTTCGAGCATATTGACCCAGGTGCTGAGGATGGCTCTGTGGAGCCTCTGCCTCAGGCACTAAAAATAGCTCAGTTGCTGAGCATGGACCCAGATGGGCAGAGCATCAGCCCCAGACAGGGGTTGCCAGGTGGATCCTGGCCAGGGCACATGATGGAGTCTGTGTTACTATCTGCCCTCCTCTTACTTGGAAAAGAAGAACAACAAAAAAAGAAATGCAGACTCTTAGGCTATACTCCTGACCTCTTGGTTCAGAATCTGCTTTTAAGCAACTTCCCCAGGTGATAGGGCTTCACATTCCTTTGTGAAGCCCTCACCCTAACCATTGCTTAATTGCCATCTCAGAGAGTCTAGAGTTTCATTTACCTCCATAGCTTCCACATCTAGACCAGGGGTCGGGAACCTTTTTGGCTGAGAGAGCCATGAATGCCACATATTTTAAAATGTAATTCCATGAAAGCCATACAATGACCCGTGTACATAACTCATTATCCAATAAAAATTTGGTGTTGTCCCGGATGACAGCCGTGATTGGCTCCAGCCACCGGCAACCATGAACACGAGCGGTAGGAAATGAATGGATTGTAATACATGAGAATGTTTTATATTTTTAACATTATTTTATTTTATTTTATTTTACTTTTCCAAAGCTGGAAATAGGGAGGCAGTGAGACAGACTCCCACATGCGCCCGACCGGGATCCACCCGGCATGCCCACCAGGGGGCGATGCTCTGCCCATCTGGGGCATCACTCTGTCGTGACCAGAGACACTCTAACGCCTGGGGCAGAGGCCAAGGAGCCATCCCCAGTGCCCGGGCCATCTTTTTTGCTCCAATGGATCCTCGGCTGCGGGAGGGGAAGAGAGAGACAGAGAGGAAGGAGGGGGTGGTGGAGAAGCAGATGGGCACTTCTCCTGTGTGCCCTGGCCGGGAATCGAACCCGGGACTTCTGCACACCAGGCCGACGCTCTACCACTGAGCCAACCGGCCAGGGCCAACATTATTTTTTTTATTAAAGATTTGTCTGCGAGCCAGATGTAGCCATCAAAAGAGCCACATCTGGCTTGCGAGCCATAGGTTTCCAAACTCTGATCTAGACCAATAACTGGAACTTGGAAGATAACTATTGATTGAATTTTAGATTCCTTTTATCTATAAACTATGTTAGACTATGTTATTCCTTTTATCTATAAACTATGCTTTGAACAATTTATTTTTTGAATAAATGATCTTGATTATATTTTGGATATTCTGTTCAACATTTCACCTATGTGAGCCTTTATTGACTACCTGTTTTATGCTAGGTACTAAAACTACAAAGGTACAAGAGATATTTTCGAGGAGTTGTAATGCTGGAGGCCAAGGCCAGGCAGGTCCACATTGGATTTGGGGAGATGGTAGAGAAACTGCAGAGCTGAAAAGTGTTGGGCCATTCTGTTGAATCAAGTCTCACAACGGCGGACAAGCACACAGGCAGGGGAAACTGCTTCTCAGGCAAAGAAACAGCAAGCTGGCCCCTCACAGTTGTGGGCAGACAATCCGCCATCCACAATCCCCCTCAGCGCAAGCACCCATGGTCTTACATGGGCCATACACACGTGGTGCTGCCACGTGCTTATGTGCCAATCAGTCAAAGTGCTTACAGCCAGTAAACCCACGAGCAAGCCTAACACAGCTGCCCCACAGAAGCTCACTATCTAGTTGGGGGAAAGTGAGGGACAATTAACGATATGGTAATACTGTTGGGTAATAGCCTCAGTGGAAATATGGTGGCATAAGAGCGTACGATGTTTGCTGTGGGAGCATGGAGAAAAAGCATTGGTTCTGGGTGGTTGGGGTGGTCTGGGATGGTCTTTTGGTAGCTTTGACTATTTTAGGGTAAGTGAAAGCCAAGTTGACTTCAGGCAGTAACTAGGAGTCAGCCAGGTGATGGATGTGTGGAGATGCAAGCAGCACTGTTTAAAGGGCATGATGAGAGAGAGCAGCTTAGGCAAGTAGAAGGCAAACTACCTTTGGGAATGGCTGCTCTTGATAACCTTTGGGAATGGCTGCTCTTGATAATCCAGCGGAAGGAATGGAGTTGAGCACTAAGGGTGACTGGAGGTGGGTTTCAGGGAAGAGAAGAAAGTTCCTGCATCTCTTATCTACCTGGATTTAGATAGAAAGGAAAGCATTTAGAAAACTGCGGACAACCCAAACATTTTAGTTTGAAAATATTAATTGCATGTTAATTGGGGTATGCATTATAGCCCTGAATTTGATGATCTTGTAGTTGGGCTCATTTGGTCTATATTCTCATAGAAGCCTAACATTCAAGATTCTCAGGAAACAAACACTTGGTCAGTGCAATCCGGACAAAATCACCCGATGCCAGTACCTTCAAAGTACCTTTCCTTCTCAAATGAGACTGTGGGTCTAAACCTGTGTAGTCCACTACATTAACTACTTAGCCATAGGTGGTTAGCATATGCTTGAAATGTGGTTAGTCCAAACTGAGTTGTGCTGTAAGTGAAAAATACACATCAATTTTGAAGACATTACAAAAAAGTAAAATATTTCCATAATATTTTATGTTATTCAGTGCTAATATTTTGGGTATGTTGGAGGTTAGATAAAATATATTAAAGTTAATTTCACCTGTTTCTTTTCAGTTTTTTATTGCAGCTACCAGAAAGTTAAAAATTATATATTTGACTCACATTATTTTTTGTGAACAGAACTGGCCAGACTATTTCAAACTGAAGAGGCAACGGAGTAATTTTTTTTTCCACGATGAAAACACTCTCCCAATTCTACCTGTGCCTCCAGATGACTGGACATGGTTTTAGCCTGAAAATTATAGTTGCTTTTCAATGGATAAAAGTCATTTTCATTGGAGTAAAATTCAAATGAGTAACAGGCAAAGCTTTGCCTTTATCAAGTCTTGTTAAAGTTTTATATTAGTATATATTTTAAACATCATTG
This sequence comes from Saccopteryx leptura, assembly GCF_036850995.1. Lineage (NCBI taxonomy): Eukaryota > Metazoa > Chordata > Mammalia > Chiroptera > Emballonuridae > Saccopteryx > Saccopteryx leptura. Next base: position 259,666,265 of record NC_089505.1, on the reverse strand, counting down.
TATTTGTTTTTATTTCATGGTTAGGCAGGTGTATGACTTGTCCAACTCTTTCCCTGTAAAGTCTGAAGAAAATGCCATTGTCAAGGGCACCCTCTCTAATCTGTGTTATTTGACATACGCTGGGTAGGACGAAGCTTTAGGTTCTATTTTCACTTCAGTGAAGATGTGAAAGTTCCAGTTAATGAGAGCGTTGTGTAAGCGTTTGTGTTTCAGGACTAAAAGGCTCCCTGAATCTGCCTTAAAGCTTTAGATATTCTGTACATGGACTAAAGTGACATGCTCAAATTAACTGTGGCCAGACAGATCCACATGATATGAATATAAATGTTTGAGACTTGTTCAAATTAAGGTTCTTGCTACCAGGGAAAGCTCTTTCTCAGTAAGCAAGTCAAAATCACCACGTCTCACTCCACCAGGACATATAGTAGTACAAGATTTACATTCAACTCAATCATGAGATTGTATTCAATATACTTGTTTTAATACATTTAAAGGGAACTTCTTCAGTGCTCTAAAATCAGTCCAGATTTCATTTCTTTGACTTTGGAGAACTTCAAAAATCTTGCTGCTTTGTATTGAATGGTTACATTGTTAATTGGAAAGACTCTATGGAGGCTAGGATTTGAGTTTTGGCCTCAGTGGACAGGATTCCATGCCTCACTATTTGGCCATCAGAAACCAGACAGTTCACCAGAAAAGAATTTTCTAAAGGAACAATTCTTTGAATTGCTATTCCTCTACAAAATACTTCTCGAAAGTCAATTCGCCAAAATCTAGTTCCCCTATTGAGCTCTTTGTAGAGTAACCGATTTGCCAAGTCACTGATTTCTCAACACTTTTCTCCTAGGAAGCTTTTCCAAAGTTAATAGTATATCCTGTCGTATAAGGCAACTGCAGCAGCACTGGGGCAACTCCACAGTTTTAGTTTAGTTCGGTCTAACTCATCTTAGATTTTAGTCTTGTGGCAGCCATGTTGCACTAATTGGTTCATAGGCTCCGAAGAAACTTCAATATTGTCCAGGTGTTCTCAGAGCATTGGTCTCTAACTTTAGAGAATTATGATTAATGTCTTTTAAATCACAATGTTGTGCTTATCTAAAAATCAAGAACTTTTATAAATCCTAAGGATAAGATGAGTTTCAGTCACCTGACTCATTTTTATTTATTTTTTTCCATTGATTGAGTGGAGGGGGCAGAGAGAGAGAAGCATCAGCTCAACCCATTCCACCCATTTGTTCCATTTAGTTGCACATTCACTGATTGCCTCTTGCATACGTCCAGATCAGGGATCGAAGCTGCAGCCTTGTCACCCTGGTGCTATGCTTTAACCACTGAGCCACCTGACCAGGGCCACCCTAACTCATTTTTGACCTGACCATTCCCTTTTGCGTTTGGTTCATAGATTTGCTATCTAGTGTAAATGAAATGGATTATTTACAATATATTTTTAACTTTTTCATAAAGTGCCAAAAATGTGGAACAAGCAGGAAATGGCATTTAGCTGATTTGGACTATCAAATGCTCTCTTCAGAGCTGTTGGGCTTCAATGGCTGGGGGCTGGGAGGAGGAGGGATGGAACCTACGACATTAAACTCCATCTTCAAAATATCACTAAGGGCTGTTGAACCATTCCATTCAGCTCAATTTGCTAGAAATTTTATAAAATTCAGAAAGTTTATGACTTCTTTTTATTATATTGACTGGGTGCAAGTTTGCAGGAATATTTGAGATGAAAGGCAATACCGTTATCAAAAGCAGTGAGGAAAAAAAGTAGGAATGGGACCTTAATTTGACATATATTAATCACTAAAACAAAATGAATTTAAATTCCTAAAAAAATTTGCCATTGAGACAAAATTAAAATGGTCAACTAAAACATTAGAAATCTTCAAAGCTTTAACTACTGTGGATATTAATTACCGTAAAAGAGATAGTTTTAAAGAAAGAAGTTTTTGGTAAATTCAGCAAATTCATCATTTGGTAAATTGGCCATTTGGTAAATGTTTATCATGTTTCCCAAAAGTATACAATTTGGGACAATTTAGTTGACTGTTGTAAATCTCATTTGCTTTATTTTATGAATGGGGATAATAAAAATGAGTAGGTCTTGGTTTTGTGAGGGTTAAATATGGTAACATATATTAACTTACACTTACTGTAATAAAGGCTATTTCCTTTTCCGTGGAGTAAGTTCCACCTATGGCGAGGCCACTAACCAGCTGTTGTCAAATCATGTCAATTTTCTGTGCCTTAGCTTTCTTTACTTTAAAGTGAAGGGATTTGACTGAATTATCTCTAAGATCCTCTACCCAAAGAATTCTATGGTATTTAAAACAAACTCTGGCCTGCTGAATCAAGACTTGCCCAGATTCCAAAACTTCTGATGTGTGGGTTCTATGTAAGGACAGAATTCAGGGATTAAGGTAACTGGGTCACCAGTGCTAATGGTGGAAAGCCTCTCTGAGTTGTTTGGTAGGATCCTAAATATTTTTCGATTCCAGGAATCCCAAGGTGATGTGCCCTTCAGCAATACAGAGGAAAAAATGAGCTTTGTCCTATCTAAGCCATGGATTGAGGAGGGGTGGGAAGAAGAGGGACCTTCTGTGGGTATCTCTGGTGGCCCTTGGCTTCAAGCAGATATCTGAGTGTCAGTTTAGCTCCAAGGACCTTATATACATTGGTGTATGTATGTGGGGAGTGTGCTAAGGGTGCCTAGAAGCTAACTGGGCACCTACTGGTGTGTATACCAAGTGTGAATGACCTGTTGGTTTCTGTCCCTATCTAGTCTACCCTGGACTTTTTGTTACCTATCAATATTGTGCATTTGCTATCTTAAATAGTCTCTCTTTTATCCAAATGAGGTAAGTATGCACCTGCCTGTATCACAGCATCTAAACATTTCTGTGTATAACAAGTCTTCTGGCTGCAGCACTCAGGACTTGTGAATTTAAATTAAAATAATAAATAAAAACCTTTTTAGAGCAGAACAACAAGCTTCTTTTGAAAACAGCTGTTGCCTAATTTAGAATGCTATAAAAAAAACTCAACTCTTTCTGGTTATATTTTACAAAGTTACAGGTTTTCCCCAAACACAGCAAAGTTTACAAATGTACTGATTGTGTAACTAGTCAATGCTACATCCTTAGACCAACTGTATTTCCCTATGTGACTTTAAGTCTCTCTATCTTCAGGATTCTAAATAAAGTAAAAAGCAGACACTTTCCTTACATTTCCATCCATAAAATGCAGCACAAATCTCACTACATTTACTCGGGGGAAAAAAGGAGACATCTCCATGCTCTAGGAACCACTGACAGAACATACTGCAATCTTTTCATTAAGTTCACACGAAATGAGGATTTAACGCATGGGCAAAACAGCCCATCCCTAGAGGTTCCATTGCCCATAATCCCACCTTGAAAATAGCTCCATATTAATTGTTGCAGGCAAGTGGACACGGACTTTTGCTGCTCGAGACTCCCACTTCACGGATAACTGCAATTGTGGAAACCTTTGTTTTTCATTTTTCAACACATCAAGTAAATATTTTATATGTTCATTTAAATCCAGAAAATCCATATAGACCAAGTGAAACATTACTGTCTTTTTTGTATTTTGATCTTAAGTATGCTCTTTAGAGTAATTAGAAGGACATATAGTTGTAAGTATATACACACATATAAATATATGTCTATATATTGTGTTTTAAAATCTTGCATCTGAAAATTTATATTTCATAAACTGATAATTTGCAAATTAGTCATCCACATTACCAAAGAACCAGCTGAAGCTTCCTTTAAGTCGACCATATCCCTGGTTAATTTAAAATTTGATTCGATTTATAGGTATTTTATTTTCACTTCACTCCTGGGATGCATTTATTGTTTAAAGTGAGATGCACCTGGATGAAATGAACCTTTATAAATTCTGGCTTACCTTTCCTATTTCTGTGCCTCAGGTTGTTAACTGTTAAAGTCTTACTTTATCTAAAATTATGTAGTTCAGCCTTTTAATAAACCCAGAATAAGTGAGTTCCCCAAAGAACCATTGGAACATATATTACACTTCTTTCTTTAAAACAAAGAACATACCATTTTCTGTAGAGAAAATCCTTCCCTACCCACAATTCTACCTTACAAATAGGAAGAGCTCAGTTGTGTCTGGGGACTGTACACAATTTGCAATTTTGGTAAAGCGAAAAAATCCTGGCGCATAATCAGCCAGTAGGATTAACGTGCCAGTTTTGAATTGTTCACTGTTTTTATTATAGGTTCTAGGTTTCAGATGAACAGGAGCCTCCTATTGCTTTTATCACAGGATATTAAATTGCAGCCTCTGGCAGGCGGCACCTGCCCTCTTCCTGGCATGCTCTAGTCAGTCGTCGGCCATGTGATACTCTAATGTAATGTATATTTTGTGTTTTGCTCTGCATGGAGATTTAAACGTTGGGAACACAATCTCTCCCTGTAGGTGTGCATCCTATGGTGTCAGGTCTTGATTAAGGCTCCACACAATTAAAATTTAGTGAGTATGGAAGGTTCTGTCTTCCACAGGGTGTTTGGAGAGGTACATGAGACAAAAATTTTATAAGCATCTTAGACAAATGTGTGTAATATCTTGTTCCCTTTGGATGGAAATTCCCTGAAAGCTCTTTTGGCCTAGCCATCTATTATATTGGCCACACAGCATGATTAGTGTTTAACACAACCTATTGTATAGAGAGTTCATCATATATATGTGCTCATCCCTTGTCTTATCCTCTCTATAAGGGATCAGTATATTCTCCCCCTAAACTGAAAATTAGGAGTATGTGAAATAATTAATAATCACTGAATATGCTATCCATCTTCACAATTTATCTATGAATATTCAATCATAGATTTTTAAAAAATGAATAAACAAGGCAAAGCTTTTAAAAATTTTAGTTTCTGAATTTTGGTTCAGAACAAAATGTTTAAGTCTATTATCAAAATAAAAGATACAATTTTAACCTCCTAGTTTTGATATCAGCAGTATCTGAAGCTCATTATTACTGCAGTTCTCTTAAAGGTCTATCTTCCAGAGTTGACTAGCTGAGTTTGCTAATTATTACTCAGTTAAAAATGGCAATTAGCCCTGGTGGGGTGGTTTATTGGATAGAGCATCATCCTGGTGTGCCAAGGTCATGGGTTTGATTCCCGGATAGGGCACATATGAGAACCAACCAAGGAGTGCATAACTAAATGGAACAGCCAAGTGGAACAATGAGTTGATACTTCTGTCTCTCTCTTTCTCTTTCTTCTTTCCTCTCTCTCCTCCCCTTCCTCTCTCTCTCTCTTTCTGTCTCAAGTCAATGGAAAAAAAAATTTTTAATGGCAATTATATCTGTTAATACACAACTGTGTGCGCCTGACCGGGCAGTGGTGCAGTGGATAGAGCATTGGACTGGAACGCGGAGGACCCAGGTTCGAGACCCCTGAGGTCGCCAGCCTGAGTGCGGGCTCATCTGGTTTGAGCAAAGCTCACCAGCTTGGACCCAAGGTTGCTGGCTCAAGCTAGGGGTTACTCGGTCTGCTGCAGCCCCATGGTCAAGGCACATATGAGAAAGCAATCAATGAACAACTAAGGTGTTGCAACGAAAAACTAATGATTGATATTTCTCATCTCTCTCCGTTCCTGTCTGTCTGTCCCTATCTGTCCCTCTCTTTGTGTGTCTCTCTGTCATTGAAAAAAAAACACACACACACAACTGTGGGACAATGGATGGCTTCTTGAAAAGTGATATATTTATCCTTTATTAAAATACAAAAACATAGCGTCATAGACTTAGACTAGATCTTAAAATCTCTAGCCCAAACACCATCTGATACATAACTTACCTCTAAAATATTTTTACAAAACTATTTTTTAGATGTACCTCAAGTGTAATAAGTCACCCCAAGACTGGCTTTCTATTTAATACACCAAACACTGTCCTGTCCACTCTCCAACTCAGAGTGCTGCCCAACACACTTGATTAAGAGAGTATTGAGGCATCTTCTGAACTAGGGAAGAGGTCACTAGTCTTTTAGTCACTCTTGACTGAGGCTGTGTCACTGAATTTTTAAACTTATTTTAAAAAATGTTTATTGATTTTTGAGAGAGAAGAAAACATCTATTTGTTGTTCCATTTATTTATACATTCATTAGTTGATTCTTGTATGTGCCCTGACTAGGGATTGAAATCAGAACCTTGGCATAGTCTGATGATGCTCTAACAAAGAGTGCTACTCAGCACAGGCTGAATTTTAAGTTTAAATACTTAACGTACCCTTAGCAATTTGGCTTTTGTTCCTGACTTTCTCAGAGGCTATGGCAAATGAAATTCAGGTACCACAAGTCAATCATTGAAATTTCAAATGGCCTAATAGGCAATGGTGTGCTGAAATAGGTTCTTAACAACTGGGGAACTTTTTTTTTTTTTTCATTTTCTGTGCATGAGGTTTTAGAACTGTTTCTATATATTTCTGCATTGCTGATTTCAAATCTGAAATCTGTTTTTTTGGTGCATGCTCTAGTTTTTATGCAATTTTAATTTCTTTTTGTTACAGTTAATGGCATGCATTGGTTTTTAAATTGGAGTTAAAGGGCAACAACTCTTGGATTGAACATAACCACAAGGCAATTAATGTTTTACAAATATCACTTTTACATAATTGTAGTTGTTTTTAAATGTAAAAAATTATTATCTGATAAAAATCACCCTCTTATTTTGTTTTAAGATTGAATCATGGCTTCTTCAAGTAGGCATAAATGTAAGAATAGTCCTGACACCTTCTGTTACATATGTGCTATTACACACTTCAGCATCAATGGCATGGTATTTCATCATGTGACACGTGCATATATTGCCTATTTTCAAGTTCCCCTTGGCAATCAAGACAAGAATTGGGCTCCTCATATTGTGTGTCATAATTGTGAGGAAATGCTTCATGACTGGACAAAAGGAAAATGCAAAGGAATGCCTTTTGGTATTCCCATGGTTTGGCATGAACCTAAGGACCACAGCAGTGACTGTTATTTCTGTCTGATCCATACAAAGGGCATCGGCAAGAAAAAAATGGCATATGATCACATATCCTAATATTCCTTCAGCAATACAACCTATCCCACTTCTGAGACACTCCCAGTTCCAGTTTTCAATGGTTCTATTTCATCTAAGGATGAAGAAAGTGAACATGGTTGATCAAGAGTATTTTGATAAGATGCATGAGGAAATGGTTGTAAATTCTGAAGGGTCTTCTTCTGATGCCAAGCAGTCATTAACCTCTCAGTAGTTTAGTCAACCCGAATTGAATGACTTAGTAAGAGATTTGGGCCTATCAAAGAAAGCAGCTGAGTTCTTAGCCTTCAGGCTTCAAGAAAAGAATGTATTTCACCGTTCAGCTAAAGTATCCTATTTCAGGAAGTGTGAACAAATTTTTGTGGACTTTTTTCCTGAAGACAAACTCTTTGTTTACTGTCATGACATCAGTAGTCTTCTCAGCCAGCTAGGTGTTACCACTTACAGTCCAACAGAATGGTGGCTATTTCTTGACAGTTCTAAATGGAGTCTGAAATGTGTTCTCCTACACAACGGTAATGTTTATGCAGCAGTTCCAATTGGTTATTCAACTCATCTGTGAGAAGATTATAATGACATAAAAATTGTCCTCAACTTACTGAAGTATGAGGAGCATAACTGGATCATTTGTGTGGATCTTAAAATGGTAAATTTCCTGCTAGGACAACAGAGAGGTTTCACCAAGTATCCTTGCTTTCTGTGTTTGTGGGACAGCTGAGCTTGGGAGAAACACTGGACACAGAAAGAGTGGCCTAAACATGAAGCTCTGGAAGTAGGGATGCAAAATATTGTGAATGAACCTGTAGTTAATTGAGACAGGATCATATTTCCCCCACTTCACATCAAACTTGGTTTAATAAAGCAGTTTGTTCAGGCTTTGAATAGAAAAAGTGAATGCTTTTAACATATTATTTCTGCTTTTCCTGCCTTGTCTTTCGAGAAGATAAAAGCAGGTGTATTCGATGGACCTCAAATTATTATATTTTCACAAAGATGATGCCCAAGAAGACATTCTACTTCATTATGTGTTAAGATTCACTTCCTGAACAGTCACCTTGGTAAGTTTCCGAAAGTCTTGGAGCTGTTAGTGATGAGCAGGGAGAATGCTTTCATTAATATCTGAAGGCAATGGAAGAGTGTTATCAGGGGCGATGGGACAGGAATATGATGGCAGACTACTGCTGGAGCATCAAACGAGATTGTCTTCAACAAGTACACAAACACAAGAGCTACAAACGCAAATTTTTGCCTGAATAGAATTTAAGTTTTGCCCAAATTTTATAATTAAAATAAGTGTTTTATTATGTTCTCTTTTGAAATTGTAGACAAATTCTGATGCAATTATATCTTTTAGTGTATTAGTGTTTACTGCACTATATAAATTATTATATTTTCACAAAGATGATGCCCAAGAAGACATTCTACTTCATTATGTTAAACTAAATATTAAAAAATTTACAGTAAGGTGAAAACCTAAAATCTTGAATTGCAAAAAAATTGTAGCTTACAGAGAAAAACTAATGTCAGATTTGAGATCAGCACACTCGACTTAGGTAAAACGTGTTTTTGTGGATGCAACAAAATTTTTGTTCCCCAGTGTTATGGGTCAGCAGTTAAGTGACACTCAAGTTAACTGATATCTCTTTGCTAGCCTGAAATCAGTCTTAGTGAAATTATTTACACTACAGAAATTGGAAAATTGTTTAAATAGTCATCCTAAGATTATTCATAATTAAAAATGAAAGAAAATAACAGGTGAAATGAATTCTAAATATATTGCCTAAATGAAAGCAATGCTAAGAGATTCTGACTTTTAAAAACAGATATTGTAGTAATACAGTTAACTATGGAAAAATGAACTATAGAAACTCAAACAAGAGACTATTACAAAAAGCATTATTGCTCTCAAAATAACTTGTTTTGGGGGAGGGTTGGTTCTTTAACTTCTTTGGGATATTTGGAAATATATGATACATAGGCAGCTTGCAGAAAACCACTATTCTTTGTAAATATTCTATATGATAGAATCACTGTATAGTTTGCATAATTGATCCATGAATGAAAAATCTCTGGGTTGACTTGCAGAAACATTATAAAAAGTAATGGTAACCATTTTTAAAAAATCTGTGATTACGTATGGATGTGATAATCTGTAGCAGCACTATCAGATAAATATACATATTTAAAAATTTTCTGTAATTACATGTTTACCCGATAGGCCAAAACGACTCTGTCCCAAGGAGCTGTTACAGACTGAGTACATAATACATGTTTTAAAGTCCATAATTACATATGTAAAAGATAGACTATTGAGTAAATAATGCACATTTTAAAAAGTCCATAATTACATATTTACATGATAGTCTGTAAATTCTGTAATTACTTATTTACACAATAGACCGTAACAGCTGTTACAGTCTATTATGTTTACTCTCATAGAATTATATTATGGATTTTTAAAAACACCATAAAGAACCTAAAGAATGGAATGATGAAAATGAAATAAAATATAAATTCATACTTACTATAACTCTCTCAAAAGAGGACTATTCAAAGTTTAAGCTGTTTCAAGGTAAACTTATAGCTGATATTTTATTGATAACTACTAGCTTAAAATTTATTTGTGAAAATATGTAACTTACAGAATCACAGGGTGAGGAGTAACTGGTGGTGTGATAGTAGGCCAAGTTTTTCACCATTTTCATAGGTCAAACTTATACTTTGTAGCATAAATAAAGAATTGTTTGTAACTTTAATGTTTCTTAGCCTTCTCATAAAATTACAATGAGGCACAATCATTAGAATTGTATTTGTGTTTATCTATTCTTTAAATATAATATAGCCTATAGTTGGTACATGCTTATAAGATTTTGGGTGCGTGTGCATAGATTATATATGAGAACATGCATTTATATATTTTTCATGAAGATTACAGTTGCTTTCTTGTCTTTTATGGGTCTTCGTGGGTAAAGACTCATAATGGTGCATTTTATTTGTCAACTGAATTTATTCTAAAGTTAAATACAAGATCAATGCAATGAAATGAGACTTCTGTTCATAATTACTACTAAATAGCAAGGCTAAATCAAGCCAGTGAGAATCTGTCATTTAGGGATGTTGGACCATATATTCTTAGTAACATAACACAGTATGGGAGAAACCTTTGATCCTATTTGTTAGGTATTATTCTGTAAGACACTTGACAGCTTGAAATAAGTGAGTGCTTGATTTTGAGAGAGCTGTTATATAAAAATAAATCTTCACATTTCATAAAATTTATTTTCATTTCATATTTGAGCTCTAAACCCCTGACATTTTTCTATAACGTCCATGGATGAGGTTATTTAAACCAGTGGTTTTCAAATTTCTTCAACTGCAACTTTTGGTAAGAAATAATTTACATTAGGACCTAGTACATACATATATACAAAACTTTTATAAAGCCACATATACCCTTATAAAATGTAATATAGTTTGATATTTTCTACTATACTGTTTTCTGTTTCGTTTTGTAAACATGCTGGTTGTGACTCACCAAATTGATTTCATGATCCATAAATGGGTCACCACCTGCAATTTGAAAAACATTGATTTAGACAGTGCTTTTTATTGCTGGAGTAGACAAAGCTTCCTTACTTTATCACAGGTAGATATAATCTGGCTAGATTTGGAATGGAAGCATTTTATTGGTGAATCATAGTTGTGTGTCAAACAAAGGTTGGCTCATTATTTATGAACATAATAGTGCATAGTAAAGATAATAAATGTTTCTCAACTATGCCTCTAACATTAAAGATCTTGAAATAGAGCATGCTAGAGTACATTATTTAAGATTTTTGGTTATTGTTGAAACTGTAGAAATTATTTAACAGAGGCTGTGCAAAGTGATACATCAGATTTCTGACTTAAAATGTCTGCTTGAGAAGGCATTGGCATTGTTTCATGGGCATTGTTGATGTATCCAGTGTGGATTTGGAAGCAGAAAGAGAAAAAAGAAAATATTCCTGCAAAAATTATAAATCATCAGAGAGACATTTTCATCTTCTTTTTATGGTAAGAAAGTCTTTGAATAATGAAATTTCACAAGGTATTAAAATGTGTCTGAATTTCAATGAAAGAATTAATTTGAAATTAGGATCCCGAATGAAAAAGCCACCACTATTGATTTGTAAATAAAATCAAGCATTTGGAAAATTGTTATTGTTTTACTCTCCTTTTTATTTCTTATGTCAATGTGTTCTAAAGTACAGTATGCTAAGATTTTTGTTGTGGGATGTAGAATAGAAAACGAGTGATCCAAGAAGCAGCCATGCTTTGATTGCGTAATTGAAGGTTTAAAATTGGTACATCCTCTGAAACCTATATTGTCTACTAGTCCCTATCTTGTCAATACTTTACGTTTGAGGAGAAATGAGAATAAAGGTAATTTGTATTAGTACTCCTCAGTGAATATCTTCAGACCAAAATTTTATATTTGTAAATTTAGTCATAATCTCAAATATGTATTATGCCAGATCTTTTATTTTGACTTAAAAATAATTATCTTGTTCACTCTGGTTGGATAGCTAAGTTGGTTAGAGCATTGCCCCGAAGCACAGAGGTTGCTGGTTTGATCTCCAGTCAGGGCATATATAGGAGCAGATCAGTGTTCCTGTCTCTCTCTCTGTCTCCCCCCTTCCTCTCTCTCTAAAATCAATAAATAAAAATAAAAGAAAAAACATTCTCTTGCTCTTATTTGCTTTTTCTCCTGCATTCCTTACCTTAGAGTCCAGTGCTTTGTCCATCCAGCCTCTCTCCTGGAAAACTGGCAGTTGTCCTAAGCCCTGCACTCTTCTTCCTGATCAGTCAAGACCGCCTCTTTTATGGTCTGCTTCCTAAATATATCTTGAACTTGCCTCTTTTTTTTTTTCATGCCCACTGTCAGTTTTTATATTCAGACCCTCATTATTGTCTAACTTTGTTCTTTTGAATCTCTGGAAATATCCTCTGCCTCCAGCCCACCTCTCTGTCACTTCATCTTTGATACTTGCTAGAGCAGTCAGTCTAAAAATTAGCTCATGATCATGCCTACCCCCCACTGAAGATTCTCTTTCCTTTTGCCTTCTCTGGTCAGCTTTGCTCATCCTTCAAAATGCAATACTAGAGCTTCCCTTCCTCCCCTGGTTTTGTGAGGGTGTCCCCACCTTGGGTGGCCATAGCACCTTGGGCCTTGCATTATCAAAGCACTGTCAAACTGTTTCACTTCAAGTTTGTCTCTCTTCCTCATAAAATTTTACCTGCTCAAAAGGTAGTGACCTTATCTTTTCCCCAGGGAATTCTAAGTACTCAATAAATATTTGTGGAATAATTAGATGGAAGAACCACTGTCTCAGAACATTAATCTGTAATTCAGGATGATATTTTCAACTAGATTTATCATAAACTGAACTCAATCCTCTCAATAGTTACTAAAGAAAGCGGAAATGGGGGACATATTTTACACACAGATGAAACTTTCCCTACAGATTAAAGACTCAGGAATTGCAGGCTCTGACATTGTATTTTTAAGAGAGATTGAAACCTGCCCCATTCCTGGCTTTTTCAATGAACACGTAAATTATTTCCACATTGCATGTAGCAGCTTTCTTTGAACTCTATACCCAAATTGGATCTTGCATTTTTAAAACCTGGGCCACTTTATTTAAAAAGAAAAATTCTTTAGCTATATATTATAACTATAAATGGACATCTTTGTGGGTATTTTTTTCTGAAGGAATTTCCCTCTTGCTACGTTGGAGTTTCAGAAATTTGTGATTTAATAACAAATGATTGCATCACTTGGTTATTATAATGCCAAATAGGTATGCATTGGAGAAGTTATTTATTTTATATGCACTTGTTGTTTTCTTTTTTATTATTATAATGGAATTTGAAGACAGAGATAGATTTCTTCCCTGCAGTGTTAACTACAGTAAAGGTTGTATTATGGAATGTCATTTGACTGGTTCTTATAATGATAAATATTGTCATGAAAAAACCTACTGTGAACCTGTACTCTCTAGAAATTTCTTTCCCCCTTGGCTACTATTTTACCTTAAGGAGAAAGCAGAGAAACGAAGTAGCTGTAGATTACTTTCAGAAACTTGTAAGCAATTAAATAAAACTCATGTATATGAAGGACATATACATAGGTGTTAAATATACATGAGCTTTATAAATTCCCTGTATATTCTGCCATTCGTTATGTGGTATGTACATCTTATTTAAAGTTGATGCTCTGTGTGGTGCTACTGTCCATTCATAAACATGCCTTGAACTACAGGGTATGTGCTAGAGATATTGATAAGCTATATTTTTGGTCTAGTGACCATTCGTTCATTTTGTCATTAAAAATATTACTCAGAACCCCTTTTTGAAAATGTAATCATGGGCCTGACCTGTGGTGGTGCAGTGGATAAAGTGTCGACCTGGAAATGCTGAGGTCGCCGGTTCGAAACCCTGGGCTTGCCTGGTCAAGGCACATATGGGAGTTGATGCTTCCAGCTCCTCCCCCCTTCTCTCTCTCTGTCTCTTCTCTCTCTGTCTCTCCCTCTCCTCTGTAAGATGAATAAATAAAAAAAAAATCCTTAAAAAAAAATGTAATCATGAACACGAATCCTGGTTTCAAGGAGTGTGTAGTCTAGAAATGGTGATGTAATGAGTACATAAATATGACAAAAGTTAAAAAGTGCTATGTTAAAAGAATCCAACTACTTCTTACCAGCTCCACTGTTCATACTGAAACCGAATCAACATCTTCTTGCTTAGATAACTGCCAGGTCAACTAATTGGTCTCCCTACTCTTGTTTCTTACCCCCCCACCCCCTATTTTTTTTCAACACAGCAGCCAGAGGGTCCTTTTGAACTGCAAGTGAAATCATGTCACTCCTCAGCTCAAAACTCTCTAATGGCTCCCATTGTATTGCCATAAGCTGTCCCTCAGACCCCCACACTGTGAGCCTCTGACCATCTCTTATTCTTTCCCTCAGCTCACTCAAGTCACTCTGATCTCTTAGTTGTTTTTTAAACACACAAGCTGTGTTTCTTCTAGCTTTTCCTATTGCTTCCTCTTGCTGTTGGGAATGATCTTCCCCACATATCTGTGTCCTAACTCTCTCTCCCTTTTAAGTCCTTGGGTCTTGGCTCCAATTTCACCTTCTTAGTGAGTCTTACCTTAACCACTATATGAAAATTGTAACCCCTGCACCCCCGTTCTTCTGCCGTGCATTTGATTTTACCATTTACTGTGTCACTTTCTAAATCCTAGCTGCTCCTTTGTTTTATGATGTCTGTTGTTTGCTGTCCCTCAGTAGAACCTCAGTTCCTTAAGGCAGGAACCTTTGCTTTGTTTGCTGATGCCTCAGAATCACCTAGAGCAGTGCCCGCCCATAATAAGAACTTGGTGAATATTAGTTGAATGAATGAAAAAAATGAACAAGATTTACAAATGAAATATTAGCAATATTTACTGGTGAAAGAAATTTATTCCAAGAGGAAGGGATTGGAAACATCTCAATGGAAGTTCATACATACTGGATCTTGACGATATGAATAAAATTTAGATATATGCAAATACATTTAGGTAAAACAGTTTTGCTCATTGTTTTTAGCATCGTTTCCTTTTAATAATGTCTTTTGATTCTTATTCCCAATATTCATGTTAAAATCAGTGAGGCACATTGAAGAAACAGGAGAACGGTAGTAAAATTCTTTTTAGTGTGAGAGTATATACTCTTCACCCACCTGTGTAATGGTTCATTTTGCTTTGTGGTGATAAGAGGGAAGAAGAAAATAAAACCTATCACTTTCCTCCTACCCATTCAAAATGGTGTCAGGGACCTGCTGTCCTCAAAGCTTACTTCTAACTAAACACTCATTAAATCAAACATATGCCTTTAAAAAATTCTGTCATTTGAATGTTTTGCAGTTCTTTTACTTTTTTTTGAGAGATTAGAAAAAAAATAACTGCATAAATATTAACATCAGATAATTAACTAGTATAATATAATGCTAACAACAGCAACATAGTTTACTCTATAGAAGAACACCGAACTGAAATGCCTATATGGTTTCTGCCTCTTTTATTTCCTGACTAAACTGCTCGAAGTGAAGCTTTGCAACACCAAACACTGAACTTAGAAGTTCAATACTAAAATTCTTGGAGGCCATGCAGAAATTAAGCCACAAAGAAGGAAGGAACAACATGAAATGCAGTTCCAGGCGATGCTTTGTTAATTTGGCAAGAGACGGTTGCTAAGGTCCTGGTGTTCTCTGCATGCTTGCCTCTTATTCTTTCTTGACGACACTCCAGTGAGGCTTTTATACTTGTCACCCTACTGAAATTTCCAGTACTCATGTTTAACCTCTCAATGGCACTTACTACACTCGAAACACTTTTTTGGCTAGTATTTCCGGACATCACGCCTCTGGCCTCCCTCCTACCTCAGTGTCTTCTCCTGAGTGTTCTTTGCTGGCTGTCCCGCCTTCTCACTGCCACCCCAAAACATTGCTGTGTTTCAGGGCCCAGACCTCATGCACCTCGTCCTCTGGATCTGTACTCACTCTGGAGGCAAGCACATTTTCTCCTTTGGTTTAGATCCCATTTATGTGCTGAGAACCCCAAGTGTTGATTGCTGGAACCCCTTCTTTTCTAAACTCCAGTTGCTTACCATCATCCAGTAGGCATCTCAGCATTAACATATTTAACACAGAACACTTGGTTTCCATTTAGCCTCAACTCTGCCTCTCCCCCCCCCCCCCCAGTGTTCATCTCAGTAAATGCCAGCCCCACTATCCCCACCCATTCTGCATACTGTCCAACCCTATCAGCTATTTTTGCTGGCTCCAACTCCCAAGAATATATCAAAGCTGACCATTCTGCTTAGTCTCTGCCTTCCAATTCTACTCAACTTCGTCTCTTGTCTATCCTTCTGTATTAGCCACTAACTAGTTCTCCTGCTTCCACTCTTGGCCCCTTATGGTGCCTTCTCTCTCTCTCTCTCTCTTTCAGATTTTATTTATTCATTTTTAGAGAGAGAGAGAGCGAGAAAGTCAGAAGTCGGAGGAGCAGGAAGCATCAACTCCCACACGTGCCTTGACGAGGCAAGCCAGGGTTTTGAACTGGCATCCTCAGCATTCCAGGTCGATGCTTTATCTACTGCACCACCACAGGTCAGGACAACGGTGCCTTCTCAAACCAGCAAACTGGTGAAGCTTTACAAGGGTCAGTCAGGTAATGGCACATTTTCCAATAAGTTTCTAATTATGTTTAGAATAAATTGAAAGACCTATGATGGCCCATAATGCCCCATATGATTTGGTCCCTGATTTTTTTTTCTTTAACCCCATTGCTATCTCTCTGTTTCATAAATCCCAGTGCTTCATCCCACTGGTTACTTTAGAGCTCTTTCAGACCCTGTCAGCATTTATACCTGCTGCTCCCTCTTCCTGGAATGCTGTCCCTCACAGGTGGACAGGTACATGACTGGCTTCCTACTTTCATTCCCTGTGCTATTCCTGAGTCACCAGCTCACAGAGAACATCCTTGTTCACCCTATAGAAACCAGCACCCCCTTTCTACTCTCTTTCCCAGCTTTGTTTTTCTCCGTAGCACTTATTGCAACTAATTGGTTTATTGGAGCGGGGGCGGGGGGGCAGGGATATTGTCTGTCTCTCTCTTGTAATATGAAGGCAGGAACTTACTTCTCTGTTCCTTGGCACATGGTAGGAACTCAGTGATTTTTTTGAGCAAATGAATAGTTGTTGAATAAATGGAAGTTGTAGTCTGAATTTATTTTTCACTACCCCCATTCTCTCTGTTTCTGCTTTCCTTATCAGAAATATGTTCTATTTTGGCCCTGGCCGGTTGACTCAGTGGTAGAGTGTTGGCCCAGCATGTGGAAGTCCCGGGTTTGATTTCTGGCCAGGGCACACAGGAGCAGTGCCCATCTGCTTCTCCACCCTTTCCCTCTCCCTTCTCTCTATCTCTCTCTTCCCCTCCTGCAGCCAAGGCTCCATTGGAGCAAAACTGGCCTGGCCGCTGAGAATGGCTCCATGGCCTCCACCTCAGGCGCTAGA
The DNA here is from genome assembly GCF_036850995.1 of Saccopteryx leptura. Taxonomy (NCBI): domain Eukaryota; kingdom Metazoa; phylum Chordata; class Mammalia; order Chiroptera; family Emballonuridae; genus Saccopteryx; species Saccopteryx leptura. Next base: position 259,649,089 of record NC_089505.1, on the reverse strand, counting down.
ATGGTTCTGATTGCAGAGGAACAATGCCACAGAGGGGCTGAGCATCGCCTCCTGGAGGGCAGGCCGGGTGGATCCTGGTCAGGCGCATGCATGGAGTGTCTGTCTGTCTGCCCCCCCCCCTTACTTTGGAAAAATACAAAAACAAAAAGAAAAAGAAAGAAATATGTTATATTTTAAAAACTCTACATGTCCCATTGAAGGTGACTTTCTGAAAATTACATTAATAAAAAAAAAAAACAGTATTGGTGATCCAGATGAACTGAAAATATTCACTGGAAATTATAAATCTTGACCCATTCAGACCCTCTGTCTGGCATATTTTCATTAGTTTAATATAATTCAGATACTGGCTGGAGCTTTTTTTTTTTTTAAAGGTTTGCTTAGAGATACAAATTCCCATCAAAGCCAAATACAAAAAGACCATGAAGGAGCAAGATGCAGACAAAAGGACAGAATATGAATATTTATTTCTTTGAGAGCTTCCTGAATAATTTCATTTCAGTCCATGAAGACCTTGTGGAAAATGCATCAGTTATTTCATATTTTCCATGGCCCAGTTCACCCTATGGCCCTTCGCCTGGTCAGAACTGGAACTAGGTTTTCTGATGGATGTCAATAGAAAGTTAACAGAAAATCATGGAGATAAGAAACAGAGTAATGAAAGCGCGGTGCCAGGACAGGGGTGAGCTGCCCAAGAATCTGTGCACCAAAGGGCACAGAAGAGAGATAGAGGGGCCGATTCCTGGGCTCCCAGCTTGTCTGTGCCATCGGCTGCTTCACCTTCCGGTCTGCTCACCTTCTTCCGCTGTCGGGTTCTGAGCGGATAGTAAGAGTATAGCACACTTTTCTGGTTTCAGGGCACAAATAAAGCTGAATAATCAGGACAGTCACGCTTTTAGAGTCAATCTTTCCCTGATGTCTTGGTGGTTTTTTGAGTTATTTGTTCTTAAAAAATTCTCAAATGAAAATTGTCGTACAGAAGTGGGCCTAGGCAGAATGTTTTAGAAACATGATTCCTCCATAGGGGAGTCCTTTACCTACAACAAAGGTAGGTGACTCTATGGACCTGACTGATAAGTGGGGAGAGAATATTTGAAATAGAAACTATTGTAGAAAATCTGGGCCATGACACTGCTCCAGTTGTGATGCTTGGTGTCGGTTATAGCCTGGCCCAACTCCTGTGTCTAGGAAACTGAGGCCAAGAACATGGTGTACAATCATGATAAAATTTCTAATGGATATAGACAAAAGTAAGCTTGAATGAAATACATTTCAAACAATATTAGAAGATGTTATGTTCAAGTGATCTTTCTATTTTATAGAATTATATTTTACTTTGATATATTTACAAACTTTTTCAAAGTCTTCATTAGGTGTATCTGTGCACTTATATAATATACTGCTCACAAAAATTAGGGAATATTTTATCAATTCATATGAAACTATAAAACATCCCCTAATTTTTGTGAGCAGTTACATAACAGTTATACATGTTTTAAAAAGTTTTTCCATCTAGTTATTAATTTAGTTAATACTATCATAATGAATTCATGATGCTTTTTTTTCATGACGCTCTTACTATTTATGCTTTTGTGTTGGGGATATTTATATTTCCTTTTAAATTCAGTTTTTAGCCTTATTGTATATTAGTTTCATCTTTTGTTGTGCTGTTTAAATGCTATATGGTATTTAAAATTAAGTAAGCACTCTTTTTTAGATATTTTTGTACCATAATAACTAAAGATTAAACTGAAGAGTATAAAATAAGATTCAGTTTGAAACAACTGTAACCTATACCTGTTTTTTATTTTATTTTATTTTATTTTTTTCATTGATTTGAGAGAGAGAAAGGAAGGAAGAAAAAGAGAGAGAAATGGAGGGAGAGAGAGAGAGAGAAGTATCAATTTATTGTTTCAGTTAGTTGTTCCAGTTTAGTTATGCACTCATTGGTTGCTTCTTACATGTGGCCTGACCAGAGATCGAACCTGCCAGGATGACACTCTAGCCACTAAGCTACTTGTCCAGGGCCCCTATAAGTTTTCCATTCATCTTTAAATGAGCACATTTTTATCAATATTTAATAAGCTCTACCTATTATTATTTTATTTAACGTATTTTAAATGAATTAGGCATAATATGCATGTGTTAGAAAGCTATGTCAAGTTGATGCAAAGATGTTTGGGAACCTCACCTTCATTTTTTAATATTTAGTTCTCAGGCACTTCCTAAACTTGAGAGAATTTTGTATTGTACAAGCCATGAAGAAATTTGAATGTTAAAGCAATTATTCTTTTTCTTTCCTTCTGTGGAAATTAAACAACCAAGAAAAAAAACCCTTTACTGTATTATACCTGAGGTTTTAAATACACAAAAGTCAGTAAAATAAAAGTGATGGTTCCTAGAGCAAGTGTAATTCAGACATATTGCACATATATATTAAAGCATAAAAGTTAACACCATATGTACAAAACACTACACGGGCCCATTTGTGTCACCACTGATAAATGCACAACTCCTATAGGAGCTGTGAGCTCTTATATGAGTCAGGATTTAAGTCCCAGATATGAGAGAGGTTTAGGTACAGTTGTGGGAATACTGCTGCATATCTTCTGTAAATTTTAAATTTCAACCAGAAAACTGTAGAACTGAAAATTTCATTAGAGAAACAATTCTAAAACTTCTAATTTTATAACTACAGATTTATTTCTATGTTGTAGATTCAGTGAGATCTTTGCCATTTATGGTCTTTGTTGGCCATTTTTTCTCCAACAAATACCTATTGAGAAATTAGTAAGAGCCAGATTACCCTAAATACTTTGAATCATCAACAAACCAGACAGTATTCCTTGCCCTGATGAAATTTGCATTCTGTGAGGAAAGGCAGACAGTCAACATAACAAATAAGTAAATTACAAAGTACCATAAAAAAATGAAAAAAGAACTGGGTAAGGAGGGGAGAAGGTCGGTGGTTAAGTTGCAATATGTTAAATAGGAGAAGATGTGAGAGAAGACTGAAAGAAAGGCTTAAGAGAGTCAGCCATGTCCAGAGATCAGATGGTTTTAGGCAAAGCAAACTACTGTAGTAAAAGCTCAAAGGCAAAGGCATCTCTAGTATATTTAGTGTTCATCTTCCATGTGGCTGGAAAGGGGTGACTGAGTGACAGTACTAGGAGACAGCATCAGAAAGTTACCAGAAGACTGTATTATGAAAGGCTTGTAGACCACTGTCTGGATTTTGACTTTTATTGTGAGAAAACTAGGGTAGAATCCTAGGGTTTTGAGCATAGAAGTGTTGTGATCTGACTTTATTTTAAAAGAGTCAGTCAGTCTGGCTTTTTGTATTGAGAGTAAACAATATGAGATCTATGGTAACAATATATAGATAGTACTGGGCTTTATTGGAGACTCTTAGAATAATGTAGGCTATAGGTTTAAACTAGGCTAGCAGCAGTGGAGTTCAGTGACAAATGTGATGTTTTTAAGCTAGTTTGAAGGTAGACCCAATAGGATTTCTTACTGGGTTGGGTGTGGATTGTGAGAGAAGAAGGAAATCAAAGATGATTCCAGGGGTGTATGCAAGCATCTGGAAAGATGGTGTTGCCATCATCTTAAGTGTACAATTGCTGGTAAAGCAGGTTTTGGACGGAGGATTAAAAATTCAGTTTTGGACTTGTGAATTTGAGATATATTTACATATCCAAGTGGACTTGTCAGTTGGATCTAAGAGTGTGGACTTCAAGGGAAAAGACTAGACTAGAGATATAACTGGGGAGCCATGAGTCTTTAGATAATATCTGAAACCAGGAGTCTGAATGTAGTCATCAAAGGAGTGAGAAAAGATGGTGAAGAGAGTACGGCCAATGAATGTGCCCTGGAACACTCCAACATTAAGATGTCAGAGGAAAGAGGATGACTTAGCAATGAAACTGAGAAGAAATGGCTAGTGGGGAAAGAGAAAAATGATCATTGAGGTAAAATATCGCTGATAGGTAAAGTAATATGAAGACTGAGTGTTGGCCACTGGATTTAGCAATGTAGAAGTAATTAGAGACCTTGGTAGGAGCCATTTCAGTGGAGTGGTGGAGACAAAAGTTTGATTGTAATGGGTTTAAGTGAAAAAAAAAGAGAGAAAATGTATGTACAACTCTTTATATATTTTATGGAAAAGGTGATAAAAAATGGGATGACATTTGATGAAGCTAGTGAGGTCTAGAAATTGGTATTGCCAATAAATATTTAACAACTGGACTCTGGGTAAAAGATAATTTTGATTTATAGATTTTGCCAATTTTAGTAGTGTAAATACGCCCAGGGTGGCTGATTTCACTGAAGGAAGAGTTGAGAAGAGATGTGTACCACTGACTCTTGGAAGCTGGCATGGGCCAGCTCTAGTTCACCACCACTGTGTCGACAGACATTTGGCTTTGTTTTCAGATGAGAGAAATAACAGGTACTTTTTATATCCTAAAGGGACTAATCCAGTCAATAGCTAAAATTTGATGCTGTAGTCAAGAAAGCGGTGAACTGCTGGATTAAATTTCCCAGAATAAGGGAGAAGGAATGTGATGCAGTGCACAAGTACAAGGATTGGCTTTGGGTATGGATATGTATAGTATCTATACTAACTGAGAGAGAAGCCAGAGTATACAGTGAAGATTCTTCAGGTAGTTATGATGCAAGGAGTCACAATGCTTATTATTTGCATGGAACAGAAATCCACTTAAATAAAGTTAAAAAACAAAGTGAAATTTTTGGAAGAATATAGTAGTAGCTCAGAAAACCCAACCGGACTAACTGTAGTTGATCTTCAAGGAAGGGGATGAAGAGACTCATCATTTCTCTCTTGAGTTTTAGGTATATTCCTCTACCTCTGGAGACTGACAAACATCAGCCATTGACCCAACCAAAGCCATCATATATTGTTAAAAATCACTTACTGGTATTTTACTCTCCTATTAGAAACAAACTGCTTTTGGTAAATTTTTTATACTTTTAAGTTTCATAAATCATTTAGTCTTTGTGAAAAAAGTAGCACAGATAATTACTTTCATATACTGAAGAAAATATTGCATCATGCTGATGTTTTAGATAATTAATTTGTCCTCCAAATTATTTTTTTGAATCACATGCTGGATAATATACATATATTGTTAAAGGCTTAAACATTATAAAAGTAAATAAAATGAAAATTAAATCTCCTTCCCTTAGCTTTTTCCCCCTTAAAACTCAGTCTTACTTCTCAGAGAGAAATACATTTCTTATGTAGACTTTGGGAAATTTTTAATGTATATTTAACATATTCATATACACATAGACATGGTCTTATCTTATACACCAAAATACTTAACGTTTGTTCTTTAAAATTCCCTGCATATGTTTCTACTTGAAGAATATTTATGGTATTGGGCTAAGAAGTCACTTGAATCCCAAGGACTAACCTTTCTATTCTGAGCAGATCTGAGATAGAAACTCTTAAGTAACTGCACTTTTTCTTATAATAGTAATTCTATTTTATAGAATTGTGTTTTAGAGAAAAGTCATGTGACTTGTCCATGGTCATAACTAACAAAAGACACCAATGAGGTTCAAACCCACATTCTTGTTGTACTGGTATCTATTGTCTCCTAAATGATTGCCTCTTAATTTTTAGCCTCTAGGAATCTCTGAAGCCCACTGTCAGTAAAGGAATACTTTGTTTTTAAGGCAAAATACCCTATAAGCACTTAAAGACAGAGGAATCATGGCTAAGACTTTCTCTACACTTAGCATTTCAGAAACCTATTTCCATTTTTACCATTGAACTACCTTAACTCTGTCTTTGGTGATCAAGGAGAAGCACCAATGTTAAGTAAAATATCTTTTACAAATATATATATATATATATATATATATATATATTTTTTTTTTTTTTTTTTTTTTTTTTTTTTTTTTTTGTATTTTTCTGAAGCTGGAAATGGGGAGAGACAGTCAGACAGACTCCCGCATGTGCCTGACCCGGATCCACCCGGCACGCCCACCAGGGGCGAAGCTCTGCCCACCAGGGGGCGATGCTCTGCCCCTCCAGGGCGTCACTCTGTTGCGACCAGAGCCACTCTAACGCCTGGGGCAGAGGCCAAGGAGCCATCCCCAGCGCCAGGGCCATCTTTGCTCCAATGAAGTCTAGGCTGCGGGAGGGGAAGAGAGAGACAGAGAGGAAGGAGGGGGGAGGGTTGGAGAAGCAGATGGGCGTTTCTCCTGTGTGTCCTGGCTGGGAATCGAACCCGGGACTTCTGCATGCCAGGCCGACGATCTACCACTGAGCCAACTGGCCAGGGCTCTTTTACAAATATTTTGAGCAGCTTAACAGTGCTGCAGATGAAGCGAATATACACCCAAAGAATTAAAAAACAAAATCTTTCTCTCACTTTTTCAGTCTCATTTGCTCAGTGGAGAAGAAGCAGAAAGGATTGAAAGGGTAGGATGCGACTCTACAACCTGAAAGTTTCAGCACTGTGTTAGATGCCTACCCTTGTGCGTTTGTATTATCTGTTCAATTTAGTTATATGACATTGCAATAGCTAGTGGTGCATGAGAGTCAGTAGTGAAAAAATAAGTACAATTAACTAAAATTTAACCAATTTGCAAATTTACTGTAGTTAAAAATGAAACAGACCCACTATAAATTTACTCAAAACAACACCCTAGCTATTACAATATATCTACTTTTTAGAAATATGTATTAACTAATGAATGCCAGACAGTGTTTTCTGCTACGTGCAAGAGTCTATGCCACCCACCCATCATATGAGTGACTGTGCACTTAAAATACTATCAGCCTAATGTAAAAAGGATAATATCAATACTTAATGTTAAGGGGAAAAAAACCGTCAAAATTATTAAACAATTAGGAAAAGAGAAACATGTCAAACAATCTGCATTATAGTGGGAATAAGGGAAGAAGTTTTAATAATTTGAAAAATAAAAATTAAATTGAAAAATTAAAATTAAAATTAATTTTCTGAGTATTGGTTAAGTTCTTCAGATAGACAGTAAAACAAAGAGATAAAGTCCTCCAGCCAGAAAAAGGCACTCCTTCATGCTGACCTTGACAAAGCGATTCGGGGCTCTTTTCAGTCAGGATGGGATCTTGGGGACTACCTGAATCGGTGCTAATCGGGGCTGATAAGGCAAAATGTTTGTTTGATAGTTTCAGAATGAAAGGTAACTTTGACAACATTCTGGTAGCTTAGCCAGAGCTAAACAGCAAGTTGAATTTATATTTAACAATTGATTAAAATAAGTTGATGTGTTGGGACCAGGGATTGTGCCATTAAAATGGGAGTGTTTTGAGAGGAGAAAATGACAGCCATGATCAATGTGCAGGAGGAATGGGCTAGCAAAAACAAGACCAAATTGTACTATTTTGATATTGGACAAATTTTTTTTTATCAGTCACTCTGTTTTGGTTTGCATCATTTTAAATATTAAAATGCATCCATAAACCAGAATTTAATACATACACACATAATTTGCACATGAATAAAATGTATTTGTTTCTATATTTTCACATATATGTATATATTTATGCATTTATTTATATATACATTCATATATACATATATAAATGTAAATATATCAACTCATCTTTTAAAAAATAGTTGTGTGTATTCTATTGTGTAAATGCATCATAATTAAAGTAACCAACTGAATGTAATTTAACTAAGTTTACATTGACTCCATTTAAAAGGTATTTTTATTAGCTTTGTCTTAGTCATGATTTTGGTGATCTAGGACCTCTTTCTTGCCATTACCCTCATCAACTGAAAACTGAGTGCATATCATTGGGAAACTTCGTAAAAAGCAGCATTTAAAATAAATTTTTAAAGTAAACTAAAAATCAGAAGACCTGAATTCTATTTCCAGCTTCAAGACTTTGATATATGTGAATAAATAAAAGACTATTTATACTAACAGTAGTAAACCCATGGCAGATGACATGTGGTTATAGATTTGTTCCATAGGTTTGCTATAAATTTTTAAAAGAATATAGAGAAATGTTGGTTGATAGTAACTCTAACAAAACATTTCTGGGAAACAGAATCAAGACTCCTACCAGATTAACCATCAGTTTAAACCAGGAAAACACTTTTAGTGCATATCTACCTTTATACTAATGAAAAGTACACATTATCTTTTGAGATGGTTAATACTTTTTATCGTTGTTTTCCTCTATTATATAGATATATTTTTTGCTGAACCATGCACTAACCTGTCATTCAGCCCTCTCAAGAGTTCCCTGGTATGTCAATGTAGCTTTACAGCAATTTTTACAACTAACTTCCCTTTTAAAGTTCCTTCACAATTTTTTATTTCTTTAAGTCTCTTCTCTTATGATTGTATTTTTGTTACTGTTGAGCGATCTTATTAATTTCCTTTCCATGGTTCAGTGAATTCTGAAACATTGATTACTTCTAGATACTCTGTCCACTGTTTACAGTTTTGTGTGTGATTTATTTATTTATTTATTCTTTTATTTATTTATTTGGTCTGGATAACATTGAAGGATAGGAGGCCTAGTAAACTTTTACTATTCTGACATTACTTTTAGTTTAGAGATTATATTTGGTCAAATTTAGTTAAATGGAAAATTTTTAATAGTTTTTATCATCTAATATCTCTCTAGCTTTCATTTTATAGTTATTAATTCATTAAATGCAAAAGTTGGCAAAAGTGTTTATATAATACAATAAATAATGCAATAATTAATGAATAAATAGTAATACAGAAATAAACTGTTTTGCATACTGATAACTGTAAACCTCCTTTGCCAACCCCAGTGTATACACATTTGATCCATCTGTTTTTATGTATTACATGTGTGTTTGTGTATGTATATATATACACAAACACACATGTATATATTCTGTCTGCATATATCCATGCATAGAGAGATAAAATTCAGTTTCACTTTCTTTGTTTTGGATGACAACTGTTGTGTGTTCTCCTTTGTGGCAATATGCAAATTCTAGCTATATTTAGATGATTAGGGTTGGTTTTTCTACTTGGTATATGTTTAGGTCCTTTCTCCATAAGCAAATTATATATAAACTCAACTTTACTTTTTATTTTTTATTGTATTTTTTTAATTAAAAACATTTTTTCCCACTGATTTAAGAGAGAGAGAGGAAACAGAAGGGAGAGGGAGGGAATCATTAACTTGCTGTTCTACTTGGTTGTTCCGCTTAGTTGTATGCTCATTTATTGCTTCTTGTACATGTACTGACAGGGGATTGAACCTGTGACCTCAGTGCACTGGGTTGATGCTTTGCACTTAGCCAGGGCTCAGCTTCATTTTTTTTTTTAATTCAGTGAGAGAAGAGAGGCAGAGAGACAGACTCCTGCATGCACCCAGACTGGGCTCCACCTGGCAAACCCACTAGGCCGCAGTGGTCGGCAAACTCATTAGTCAACAGAGCCAAATATCAATAGTACAACGATTGAAATTTCTTTTGAGAGCCAAATTTTTTAAACTTAAACTATATAGGTAGGTACATTCCTTATCGAGGTAGTGCCTGCATGTGGTATTTTGTGGAAGAGCCACACTCGAGGGGCCAAAGAGCCACATGTGGCTTGCAAGCCACAGTTTGGCAACCAGGGCACTAGAGGACAGTGCTCTGCTCTTCTGGGGCATTGCTCCATTGCTCAGCAACTGAGCCTTTCTTAGCACCTGAGGCAGAAGTCATGGAACAATCCTCAGCGCTTGGGGCCAACTTGCCCCAATTGAGCCATAGCTGCAAGAGGGGAAGAGGAAGAGAGAGAGAGAGATAGAGGGGGGGGGGGAGAGAGAGAGAAAGAGAAGCAAGAAGAAGTGGGGTGGAGAAGCAGATGGGTGCTTCTCCTGTGTGCCCTGACTGAACACCACACTCCAGACTGATGCTCTACCTCTGAGCCAACAGGCCAGGGCCAAAAGGCAGTTCTATTTTTAATTTTTTGAGGAAATTTTATACTATTTTCCACAGTGGTTGCACCAATTTGCATTCCAACCAACCATACATGAGTGTTCCCTTTTCTCTGCATCCTCACCAGCACTTGTTTTATTTTTTATTTATTGCTGATAGCCATTCTGACTGGTGTGAGGTGATATCTCATTGTGGTTTTAATCTCACTGATGATTAGTGACATTGAGCTTTTTTTTCAATATATCTGTTGGCCATCTGTATGTCATCTTTGGAGAATGGTTTATTCAGGTCTTTTGCCCATTTTTTAAATTGGGTTGTTGGTCTTCTTGGTGTTGAGTTAAATAAATTCTTTATATATTTTGGAAATTAACCCTTTATCAAATGTATCGTTGGCAAATATGTTCTTCCATTCAGTGGGTTTCATTTTCATTTTGTTGATGGTTTCTTTTGCTGTGCAAAAGTTTTTAGTTTAATGTGTTCCCATTTATTTGTTTTCTCTTGTGTTTCTTATGCCTGAGGAAATATATTGGCAAAAATATTGCTACAAGAGATAGATGTTTGAGATTTTACTGCCTATATTTTCTTCTAGAATTTTTATAGTTTTGTGACTTAAATTTAAGTCTTTTTACTAATTTTGAGTTTATTCTTATGTATGGTATAAGTTGGTGTTCTAGTTTCTTTTTTTTGCATTACCAGTCTGATTTTCCCAACACCGTATATTGAAGAGACTGTCTTTATTCCACTATATGCTTTTGCCTCCTTTGTTGAATATTAATTAGATGTTTAGAGCTTTAAAAATGAGGCATAATATTTTCCAAGGCATCACTTTTCAGTGTGCCTGAATAAGTATCATAACAAAAACGTCGAATTTTATATACATTTTAAAGCTCTGATTTATAATGTAGGTTGTAATTTAATAACTTAATTGTGTTAGAAGATATACTAAATATTTGATAGATGTCCTGAAGACAAATGTTGTGTGCCAAAAAGAGTCACAGTTTAGCAAAGATTAAGACAGAGTTGAATCCCCAGCCTATTAGTTGTGAGCTGAGCAGATTACAGGGGTGTAGCCATCCCTTCGGGGAAGTCTAACTGGTATGATGTAATTTACTTTGGATTTTCAATATCTTTTGGTTACTTCATCTCCTAAAAGGATAACTTTGAACGTAAATTGTAATAGCAACTATATTAGACCCTTCTGATGAAGAATTAGAAAAGCAGATCAATAAAGGCTGAAGTGTGAGTATTTTTCTAAATCAGTATTAACATGGCAACCAAGAGGTGATTCATATGCTTAAAATACAAATTAATCATCAATAGTTTTTATATCATACTTTACAGTTAAATTATTCAGGATATGTAATTCAGAAAAAGAATATTCTCAGTTCCCTGTGACCTAATGATCATAGTATTTGACTGCCAGCATTCCTCCTGCAAGCTGCTGTCCCGCGTGCAGAAGATGTACCTGCAGACGTCCTGATTTTACAAATTGTAATAAATTCAATAATTATGAGACATACTTAATTAGCCCCTGTGAACTGAAAGGCATTCTTAAGCACCCTAAATGTCCTTCCCATACACAGATGCACTTGTGTGTAGGGCGAGAAGGTGCTTCTCTACCGTAATCTTTCAGTTCTTGTCCTTTCTCCTGGGTGACAATTCTATAATGTAAGCATCTATCTACTAAGAACTGAACTGAAACCTACTATCCATTTTGCATAGAACTCTGGACAGCTGTTAAAATGGAAACGATATTTTCTCCTTCCTGATGCAGAGGAGATTTAAATGGTATCCTGGAGGTAAAAGGGCATAGCTCATCACCCAGTGCCTAGGCTGTAGGGGATTTTTAATTTTTTAAAAACAGGTACAAGAACATGATTTCCTTTTATAATTTTGGAGAATTCAGTCTTTTAAAAATATTTTATATATATAAGTGCTTATATAAATCATGATAGTTAAAATATCCATTTTAAATATTGCTCATTTAAGTTCTGAGCAAAATGGTATAGGTGAGTGTGTGTGTGTCTGTGTGTATGTCTGGATTTACTGTAATGTAATAGTGATTATCCATATAAATAAAGGGAAGTGAAGAATTAGAGCATTCAAACCAAAGTCTTTATTATTTAAGTAAGAAGGTATTTATTGTCCATATGTTTTTCAGGTTGATATATTGTGGTTACGGCTACAAGTGTCTATTTCACGTTTCTATAACCTCAGTTTTTGTTAGCTACATTTTTCATCTCGTGAATAAAAACACTCAATATTCCTCCAGTGTATGCACACTTGGCAGATTATTTTACAGAATCAGTCTGTAGCTATAGTTTCTGTGTCTATAGATGGGCAGATTGAACCAGACAGTCACTGTATTTCTTATCTTTAAAGTTCTGTGATTCTATGAAATATTTCAAGAGACTAACATTTCTGCTTTTTTCATGATCCGAGATGAAGCTGAATTAAAACAATTTCTTTAAAATTAGCTTGCATTTCAGAAATAATTCCAAATATTATAACATCAAATCCTCTACTTTTTAAATTTCTGACATATAACAGCACTGCTGCCTGCTGTAGCTGTCCTTCTGAACTTAGCTACCCAGTCCGAAGACCAGCACTTACTTTACAAATTGAATTGCGCTTGTGTTAGAAACTGATTGATAAAATAAATTACTATATCTCGCAGGTTAAGATTTGAGTTTTGCAATTGTAGCTGTTACAAATTACCTGAAAACCTTTTTATATTGCATTTCTTATGGCTGTATTTTACAATTGGTCTAATAAAAAATTCTATACAAAAATTGTTTGATATTAATAGCAATCATTAACAACTTGATAGATTCTTGTTAAGTATATTTGCAATACATTTAATCTTATTAAACTCAGCCTTGAGTTGTTTCTTCCAAATATTATAGGTCTTTATGAAGCTAGCAATAGAAAGAAGAGATTTCAACCATTTTCGGCCAAAAATTAGGTTTAGCTTAATGGATCAATTTTTTTCTTATTAAACTGAGTCTGACCAGTGCCAAGTAATACATTCAGCATTGATCTTTGTCTCACCCTGCTGTAGCTTGCATTCTCTTTATGTACATGAAAAATAAGGTGCCAGGAATGAAAACAATGCCTGTATAATACAAATATAGAATTTTTCTCAGACTTCCATTCAGTTTATCATTTCACTTTGTTATTAATGCCTTGCCTGCTGCTTTTCAGAAATGTGTTTTTAAAAAGCACATTTATTTCCATAAAGAATGCTTTCTTCTGGTGTAATTATAAAAAACATACACCATATACGGGAGTACATCAATTGTTTCAGAGGCATGGACAAAATGTATGAGCCCTGTTCACATGTGCAAACAGTCTGTTCTAAATGTGGAGCCCTCTGGGGACTTGACCCATTAACACCAGGGATCTGAAGTGCACTGGTTAGAACTGGGACTCAATTTTGCAGTTATTATTATTTTTTTAGTAAAAATAGAAAGATAAATGAAAATGGAACCAGATTTTAATACAGAGCATGAATGTGACAATTTTAAAGGGATGTTAATCCTATTTTTTAAGTTCTCAATCTTTGAGACAGTTAAAGTCACAACAGGAGCCCCCAAACCTCTTCGCACCACTCCTTCTCCTGTCTTTTTCATCCTGGATACATTCTGCATACTTCACAAGAGAATCTTATATCATTGCCACCACTTAGAACTTCTCCTCTGCTTAAAAATTTCCTTGGCTCTTCACTTCCTTAAAGGACAGAATCGAAACTCTATTCCTGGGCGTTTGAAAATGGGGAATTGGTCTTCAGCCTGGCTCTCTGCCCTTGCCTTGCACTTTCCCCAAACAGACCTTGGACAGCAAGAGTTTTCAAATATACCTTGAACATTTTCTTTGCTCATATCCTTCCCCTGGCTAAAATGCTCTTTCCAGCCTTCCCTTCTCATTGCCACCTGTCCAGATTCCCCAATCCTTCGAACCCCAATTTCCCATGCCACTGTTGCTTCAAAAGGTTATCTGCTCACTCACACAAAATATGCCTTAATGAAATGAAAACACACTTTGGAGTTGAACACGTTTTATACCACATACTGCTACTTGATCTTGAGTAATTTACTTAACCTCCATTTAATAATCTCATTGCAACTTTAAAGTGGAGATTATAATATTCCAAATAGTTATGTGTTAAGTGCATGATGTATATAATCTTGCATACAGTTGGCATCCGATAAATAATAGTAATTTTTTTTCTCCCTCTGCCCCCGATCTTCCCCCATTCTGCAGTCTTTATGTCTTGCCAAGTTGCAATGATTTTTCTTCATATTTGTTGTCTTCTCAACTGGTTTTAAGTTCCTTTTCTGTAGTGATGGCTCCATATACTACTTTGTATCTGTCATGATGCAGACAAAAATTAACCACACATGGTAGACATGATTTGATTAATTTTTTATATTTTTTTCCCCAAAAATGAAGACAAGAGAAAAATATTTTACTCTTCTATTATCTTTCCACACCTGGTTCTTTGACAATATCAAGAATTGGTTTTAATATTTCTGAAATTAGATTTTTCTCTTAATAAGTCTTTTTTTTTCTCTAAGCAAATTTATACCTGATCAGGGAGTCTGTATGCCCTAGTAACCCAGAAGCGTGACAACCAATATGAGGTACATGCCGGGTGAGAGGGAAAAGGCACTGGAATTCAAAAGACTTCAATGATATATTTTAGTTTGAGCCAGGTGGGATCCTCCACTCTGCTTTAGCAGCAGTGAAGTGGTGATTTGATTTCAATTTCTGGATGAGGCATCTTATATTTCAAAGTGGAATACCTCCCATACTACCTTGAACATAGTTGTCATGTGGGGTGCACTGGTGTCTCTCTGGCTACTGATGGGAGTTATAATCCTTAGGAACCTGTCTTGTATTTTCCGGGCCTTGGAACTTGTGAGGTTTCCAAAGCCATGACCTTTTCCCATGACACAGTAGCAGCACCTTCTATCAGGGGCTCAGATACTCCGAAGAATATGGGAAATCCTCTTGGGCAATTCTTGTTAATAAGTTCATGGATGACAGCAATTATTAAGTACTTTTTTGTGAATTATATCTCTTAAAAATGGGTTCCTTAGTGATTATAATATATATAAGCAGTAGAAGCATAAAACTTTCATAATTTGTTCCAAGGTAGCCAAGGTGTAAACCTATGTTTTCGTTATAGATACGTGAATCCAAACACATGCACGCGCACACACACACGGGCACACTCAATAGAGTAGCATCAAAGATGAAATATACAGCTCTGTGTACGTATCTAACTGCATAACTGACAGAAGGACTCATTCTGTCTTCTGGGTGATCAGGATAGGAGTAAAGGTGTTCTAAGTTGGGAATATGACGTGGATTCAAAACAAAAGAAAACCGACACACAAAGGGCATAGTTTCTGGGGAAATGCCTACTTTAAAAACAAGGTTTATGTTGAATATATATGGCTTATGTCACATCAGATCCCCTCATCTTTTCTAATATCTAAGTAATTATTGCATATAACACCTGACTTTTTAAAATGTAAGAATAAAATTAAAATATGACTGTGTAATTTATGTTTTATACCTTTTAGGCTTCTTACAGTAAACCGTATGAGAAAAAAAATAAAGGTTCGTGAGAAAAAACACGTATGTCTTTATGACACTGAAATTTCAGCTAACTGGCTGTCAATTGGCTTTTAAAAAAATTAATGTGGGTAAAAATAAAAGTAATACCTATGATATATTTTTTTTAAATTTCAACTGTCCAGAAAGGAAAAAAATTGAAAAGGGAAGGTTTCTCTTAACTAACAACTTCACTCCCCGTGAAAACCACTTTGAGCTCTTTCCTCTTCTTTTCCCTTTCCCTCTCTTCGGCCTTCCTGCCAACTCTCTCCTTTTCCTTCTCTCTATGTTTATTCTTCTATTCAATTATCTTGTCAGGTGGTAAAATTATTCTCGTATTTTCTGAGTTATCAATCTTAGCCTACTCAGCTGATTGTCTCCTATGAAAGACACATTCATTTCACACAACCACTGCTTTCCACATCCTCTTACTTGCCCGCCTTCTGGTTTTTGTCAAGTTTTCTAACACATACATTCTATTCTGTAACCACCATTAAGCCTTCTTCTTCGCCTTTTTTTCTTTTAATTATAGGATGATTCTACACATTTTTATCCAGTAGTGGGATTCATATAATTTAACAACTGGTTGTCTGCCCTAATGACCGTTTTAAGTATAAAAGAAGATATGCCAAAAGGTAATTTATTATTTCATGTATTTATTACTTAAATAAGAACAACAAAAGAGGTACAGAAAACTGGATTATGTTCTAAGGAAGAGTTTCAAAATACTAATGAAAAAATATTAAAGAATACCTGACAAAAAACAATAAAACTGTTTTTTAAGATTTTCCATATTGCTTCATGATTAGCTTTGTCCTCACTTGAAATTTCTTTCATCTATGGATAAAATGAACATTACTATGGGCACTAAGAATACGCTGTTGAGCAGATGAATGTTAAAAAAGAGGAAGGAATGTAAATTTGTGATTTCCACATTGGGCAGCTGCCCAGGTGCCCACCTTAGAAAGAACCCTGATTACAGGTGCCATTTTAACAACTAGTCTGCCAAACTCAACAAAAAATTAGGTATCGGTTCTGCCAAACTGGTGTGAACTAGATGAATTCCACCACTGTTTTTTTTTGTTGTTGTTTTTTTTTTTTTTTTACAGAGACAGAGAGTGAGTAAGAGAGAGGGATAGACAGGGACAGACAGACAGGAACGGAGAGATGAGAAGCATCAATCATTAGTTTTTCGTTGCACGTTGCGACACCTTAGTTGTTCATTGATTGCTTTCTCATATGTGCCTTGACTGCGGGTCTTCAGCAGACTGAGTAACCCCTTGCTCGAGCCAGCGACCTTGCGTTGAAGCTGGTGAGCTTTTGCTCAAACCAAATGAGACTGCGCTCAAGCTGGCGACCTCGGAGTCTCGAACCTGGGTCCTCTGCATCCCAGTCTGACGCTCTATCCACTGCGCCACCGCCTGGTCAGGCCCCACCACTGTTTTTATCTAATAAAACAGTATATACATATTGTTCAGTGTGGTACTGAGACTTCTGGTTGGGCTTAGGCAATGTGAATAGAGTAATATTTTACTAAACTCTCACCAATGGAAGGATACTGTCTTCAAGCTTCCACATCTAGTGGATATCAATTTAAATCCCAGCAGGCTCTTTTTCTTCATTTCCAGCTATTTTTTTCCAAAATAACCTGTTCTTGTTAATGGATATCACATTCTTTCAACCCTCTTTGAAGATACTAATTATAACTTTTTAGTTTTCTTTTGTTGGCTGAACAATATCTTTTCTCCACTAACTCATCTGCTCTGCAATGTCTTCTTGGTCCTTCCATGCTAGTGGTGTCCCTCATGGACAGTGGTCCTCGTGTGGCTTTCTCTGCATCTGGGCAGGTTTGCAGCAGGTGTGGGCACTGAGCAGGTGGATGCTGGGGTGACTGCACTGCCGACGGAGCAGGAGAAGGTCTAATAGGACAGCCGGCTGTGCTCCGCTTCTCTTTCAGCTCCAACACTTTCACTGGGCTTACTTACCGGCTGTATCGCCCACTTTCTTCAGAAAGAAATTCCTGGATTTTTTTCTTGGGGAAGAACTATTGCTCATATCACTGGAGGTGGGGAGTGGGGAGCAAGATCTCCGTGGTTTAGCCACTCAGAATGGAATTCTTCAATTCCCTCTCTGCTGGCAGCCCCACACTCTTTGAACTTGTTGACTCAACTTGGCCTCCTGTGTCCTCTGAAGTTTTGGAGTGCTGTTTTCTTTCTAGTTTTTTTCTCTATGAAGTTACTTCCATTTTCTTTGAATTAATTTTCTCCAACTTTATGGTTTGCTTCTGGGTTGCTTTCTTATTTCCCAGAACTCTTAGGGTTTTATTGTTTGGAGAAGAAAACAAAACACCGTCTCCTGCCATTTCAGTGGATGTGAGTACTTGGATTGCTTTGTCCAGCTGAAATCAAGATCAGGGGCTGAGCAGACAGAACTGTGCTATACAGAGATGACTCTGCCAGTACATGGAGGGTAGGAAGGGGGAAACTGAGGCAGACAGACTGGATGGAAGCTTCTACACTAGCTTGGGTGCAAGATGGTGAGGGTTTCAACTAGGACAGTTAAAGTGATAAAAAAAAACCCCAACAAAACCAAAAAGATGAAACTGTATTGGATATTTAAAAAACTAGTCTTAATTAAGAGCCACAAAAAATAATGCTATGTATTAAAACAAACAATTCCACAGATGCCGTGGGAGCATCTTAAACTTTTGTCTGTACATCCTGGACGGTAAGAGATGATGACATTAGAAGTAATGATCCTGAGGTAGTGGAAAATCCTTAAGTTTTAAAATAAGAATTCATTATGCTAAACAGACTGCATTTTTAAGGACAGGTCTAAAGAATACTTTAACTAGGACTAAAAAATAAGGTTTTAAAATAATGAAGCCTTTCTTTAAGCAGGCTTCAGTAATCCAAAGGCATTCACATCTGTTTTTTGTTTTCTTATTTTTTAAGTCAGAAAGGCAGTATGTTGGAATTTCTACTCTTATTCAGTCATGTAACTAAAACTTATATCTTAGGGACTTAAGAATTATCTTTCTTTTGAGGTAGGGCAAGTGAAACTAGATTAGCAAGACTGCAAGGTGACTCAATTCACTTCCTGTTTTCAGTAGTAGTCTGTGTGTCTGCTTGTATTGTAAATAAAAAAAATCCAAACAAATGCTGAAAACAATTTTTCTGGTTTCTTTGATGGTGTTAGCATATTTTTTTCATATTTTAATGTATTATATAAACTTGGAGCATTAGAGGAACAATAAGAAGAAATAAAACCAGATCATATTTAACATGATTACCATTACCCAGTAGAAAGAAAAATAGAACAGTCTTACATAGTATGGGTCTATTAAAAATGCAACTTTGTCAAGGAAATGTTTTATTTCTATAATAGTTCAGTAGTTACTCCATCACAATGTAAAATGGTGTGGGCATAGTTATTAACTACATTCCATTTGCAGATGTGCACTTTATAATTTCTGTGTTCATAATTTGTGTATTGCCAAACAATTTCTTTTTCTCCTAATAACAAAATAAGTACAAAATGATTTATGAAACTTTTGAGTCTTTTCTTTTATTAAATCATTTAGAATATTCAAATAGACTCTTTTCTTTAGGGAAAAAAATCTATTTCCATAGATTTCTGTGTGCTGTAGGGAAATGTTTTCTTTCATTTACTCATCTCTTTCTGTTTTTCCTGCCTCTTTGTGTTTATTTCAGTCAATAACTAGATGAAAAGAAAATGCCTGCATGACAAAATGCGAAATGTATTTTTGTTTGCTAACTGATAAATTATTTAGAAAAGATGTGGAGGATAATAAAAATAGAACCTGAATTTGCAAAGCACTTTTTAAAACTTTCTAAAGCAGTACAAGCATAATGTAGCCTCTTCTGGCTTCTTTATGGTCCTATGAGTTAGTAGGCCAGGTATTGCTTTCATAGGATGGGGATTAGAAAGCTCATCTGCAGAGAGTTTACATGATTCATCCAAAGCTGATTGTGGTACAGACAAGTCCTGACTCCCACCTCCTACTTCTCATCTGGGGAATTCCTACTATGAATTAAGCACAAAAGCAGAGTCCATAGCTGGCAAGAAATGAACAAAGAAAGAAAGAAAGAAATACTTATTCCTTTTAGCAATCGTCCTAATTAATACTAATCCCTGGTATCATTATATTGATTGTGCAGAGATGTTGATTGGCAATCGCCACTGATTATTTTAAATGGCAACAGTAATCAGATTAATTATGTGTTATCTTTCATGACACATGGAAACACCTGCCAATGTTCTAGAATCTAAAAACTGGAGAGAGGCCTCTGCAACGACTTTGTCCAGCATCCTGATTTTAACCATGAAGAGACCAAAGCTTAGAAAGGTCCAATTACTCGTCCAGGATCACACTGTTAATAGTCTTAGATTCACAAATAAAAATTGAGGTTACTTCCAGCCTAGGGGTCATATCTTCTTCTCAGTCATAGCTTCCCATTCTATAATTATTTCCCAAATCATTGAATAACTGGAGCTCTTTAGCTGGAAATTTCTAAATTTACTATAAGCCATTACTGAGATGGGAAGATGATTGGACTTCCGATCTGAATTTTAAAACAACAACAATTAGGTTGGAGGGGGTGGAAGAAAAAAATTGACAATGTCTTCTAGGCCCTTCTACAAGGTGGAGTCAGGGACCACCCACCTCACCCTCACCAGGCAGCATGTGAGAAAGCAGACTCTCCATCTTCAGAACTCACCTGTCAGAACTTGCGCCCCCCATCGGACTCTAATGCACATCATAGTTGGGAAGCACTGCTCTAGACTAACAGAGTAAGAACAGTACATTTTCTGTTTGCTCTTATCCCATCAATTCTTTTTTCAAATGCAAAAATGTCTTTATGCAATAAGTTGTCAAGATTTGGCTTTCTGAAAAAGTGGAAGTGGCTGTTCAGCTTCTACAAATTATTCTCTGATCCATTAGAAGCTTTTATAAGAAATTTCTCCCCAGAATTGTAGTTAAAAAAGTTTCTTTCCATATGCCAGTTATCAGAAGTATAAAAAGTGCCCATGCTATGAAGAAAATGAGCTAATATATTGTATGATAGACACATTTTTCATGATGTTAAGGATTCCCTTTTGTTTTAACCACAGAGGTTTTCTGTTCTATCATCATTTTGTATAAGGCTTAGTCTTACAAGTTCAGTCTGACTTTTTGAAATTATTCTGTATAAAGCTGAAAACAAACATCAATTTTGTATCTAAGATTTTAGACAAATGAAGGCAATATGAAATCAATGATATATATATATATATTGGAGGGGCGATGCTCTGCCCCTCCGGGACGTCGCTCTGTTGTGACCAGAGCCACTCTAGCGCCTGGGGCAGAGGCCAAGGAGCCATCCCCAGTGCCCGGGCCATCTTTGCTCCAATGGAGCCTCGGCTGCAGGAGGGGAAGAGAGAGACAGAGAGGAAGGAGAGGGGGAGGGGTGGAGAAGCAGATGGGCGCTTCTCCTGTGTGCCCTGGCCGGGAATTGAACCCGGGACTTCTGCACGCCAGGCCGACGCTCTACCACTGAGCCAACTGGCCAGGGCCAATGATATATTTTTATGTAAGCAAATATCTCCATTGAAAAAACATTTACCTCAATGAAATGTAGGCTAGTGATATTGGACTTCAAAGTAAACATTAAGTTTGCCCGGTATTTATGGGATATTTTCACAAAATGCAAATTCAGAGGAGACTAAACCAATGAAAGGACAATCTGATATTTTTATGGTCCCAATTTTGTAGTTTCCTTCTTTTGTAACTAGGTTTTCAGGGTATAAGTCAGTGAGGTGAGGGAAACAGGACGTGACCAGTATTTTGGGTGGTGAGTAGGATTGAATAAGTGAACAGGACTGGGAAGGATCCAGGTTTTGTGGGGCCTGAAATCTGAACACTGTCAGGTCCCTTTATAACAAGAAATAGTGGAAATTAGAACTACGAAATTAGGTAAAAAGTCTTGTTAGGAGCCCATGCAAATGCTCCCTGGTAGATCTGCCTCTGAGAAGGCATTCTGAGTGGATAGAACAATATGAACAAAGGAGCAGAGGTGGAAATGCATCAGTGGATATGGAGCTGTCCATATGAAGACCAAGGAAGCATTTTCTCAATCCACTGTCCCTGTTCTAGGCAAAAGGATTCCCTAGAGATGAAGAAGGTATAGAAGAAGGAGAATCAGTCTCATCCCCATCACTGCAATGATTTACACCCATCACCTCATGCTTTGCCCACTCCTGCAGCTGTTCCCCTCCCTGCTTTACGGGTCACTCTCAGGGGTTAGAAATGGATGAGCTGTCTGGCTTTTCCAAAGGTTACTAAATTCCAGCTGGGAGAAGTAGCTTCAAAATAACCCTGGCTTTGATAGTGAGGTGACAGATTTTCCTTGAGCATGGGGGTGACTATGTTTATTTTACCTGCATTTTAAAATAAAAGTATGAGAAGGAAAAGAAATATTTTCTGAGAAAATAGAGGACCATCTATGCATTTAAAGTAGCCCCATGCTTCTTGCGTTGACTGTTTATGTGTATGGATTGGTTTTTCCCTGGGGTATATGCAGGAACATTATTTGTGGGTTACTAGATTCTAATATATTGAAAGGAATTGCAAATCTTTGCTCTCCCCAACACTTCATAGTATTCCTTCCAATTAATTTGAATTCTCAAAAATTATTTTTATTCATTTAAAATTAGATAAAACTTTGAAGAATTGCCAAATAATTGGGCTTAAAACAAACAGTGATCCTAGAAATGTTTAGGGATCTGTAGACTAAAGAAATAAATTAATGAATGTGTTTAGGATGTACCAGAATAATAAGGTGCCCAACAAATACCGCCGGAAGAAATTCTGTACTTCTGAGTCCCAGAGGGCAAGTCATGACTCTTTTACTCATCACAGTCTTGGGAGCTCCTAATTTTAAACTAGTGTTTAGGTATCCTTCTGCTCACAATAGAACAAGTGAATCAATAAGAGATGAATAGTTTGGAAAGATTTCAACTGGCTTAGGCACCAATGTTCATTACACACAGGGCACAGATGCATCAAGGTCAAGTGTTACTTATAGACAATGATTTGGATACAAGGGAAACTTTTTCTGGAGAGGAGTTCGCTTGATGTGTATTTGCAAACACATAGCAGTTTAGACTAACAAAGGCAATGCACTTTACTAATATATTTGCAGTGATAGAAGAGATGCTGAAATTCAGAATCCAAGTGCAAAGCTAAAGGAGAGACTGGGATTTAAACATCAAAACGAAACAAAACCTCACTCATTGACTTGTATGGTTCTTTGCTCCTGTTGGATTTTTCTCATTTGAATCCATGTACTGCTCTTATGTAGCTAAATCCCAAATTACCACTTCAATTTATCAGCTGGGCACAGTCCCATAGAACAGACCCTAATCCCAGAGTCAGCACCACTCTACAAGGGCTCCTCCTGCTTTAACTGGGTACTGAGTTGCCCTGGATACAGCTCCCCGCCTAACTCAGTGGCCCTCACAAGGGGGCGCTTCCAGCCCGCAGGCAATGCAAATGAGTACAGGAAATCTTACATTAATTTCAGGGCACTTCAAATAAGAGTTAGCATGAATCCCTAACTAAATTGCTACGGAGCAGTTAGGTGACTGTCTTGGCACTCCTGGGTAAGGTGCCTCCCTGCTGATTGACAGGTTGTCTGCTTTTGAGCAGAGGAGAAGGCTGAGAGTTTAAACTTTGCTCCCACCAGCATGACTTTCACTTGAGCAGGGAAAAGCATCACCATAGTTGCTCAAATATAGTTCTCTTAAAATCCTGCTCTTATTTTACACACACAGACACACACAATTAGAATGAATGATTTTTAGATATGTATATGGATATGTGTGTATATCTTCATAGGAGTGTTATATATCTGGCAGCCTGGGTTTGGGAAGGGCTTGACGGACAGCAGCTTTGTTAGGAACATTCTCTGCTTAGCTGAATCCTATTGTCCCACAGTCTCATCTGTCTACCTCCATGAAACAGACATTTGTGTTTACAGGAACCTTCACGAAGCTAATTG
Organism: Saccopteryx leptura; assembly: GCF_036850995.1. Classification (NCBI taxonomy): domain Eukaryota; kingdom Metazoa; phylum Chordata; class Mammalia; order Chiroptera; family Emballonuridae; genus Saccopteryx; species Saccopteryx leptura. Next base: position 259,625,466 of record NC_089505.1, on the reverse strand, counting down.
AGAGGCAGGAGAGAAGGGTCTATAGAAGCATGTCCTTTAGCCTAAGATCATCTAGGTTAAAATCTCAACTCTGCCCCTTACTACCTGGTGTTCCTGAACACATTTCCAAACCCTTCTGTCCCCCACTTTCTTCATCTGGTAAAGAGGGGTGGATAATGACAGTAACATAAAATTAGGATATTTGTGAGGGTTAAATGAGATAAAACAGTGTATGTTACATTGCATATAACAAATACACAATAAATGTTAGCTATTATTTTCTTATGATATTATCAGGAAACAATAGAACATTTTATAGGATTAATTACAAAACTGAAGCCTTCCCTAAAGGCTGGCAAGGGTGGAGCAGGGAACCCCATCCCTGGTCTGTCTGATAAAATTCCTTGTTTTTTCCACCTGTTTGCTGACCCTGCTCTCACCTGTAAATTAGTAATGCTTGTTTTCTTATCTAAGATCCTACCTTATACTTTGAGGCACTGTCTACAGTGCTTTTGGCAACGTGGAGACGAGAGGATGTGTAATAAAGATGCATTGATCACTTTATTTTTTTCGCACCCCTGCCTGTGATGCTACTGACCCTTCTTAGACTTCTACCTGACAGTACACTCCTTTAATACCTGTTATAAAATGTTTATCTTTCAGAAGCTGTCTTACCTCATATCATTTTCTCCATTTCACAAGCTCTAGTTCCACTTGCTGAGTTTGCTTTCTAATTGTGTATAGCATGGCCAAAAAGTTGTAAGCTGTATTTTTCCATATTCCCCTAAATTTCTCTTGTATTTCCAGGAATGATAAAAAATTATGTACACAGCAGAGATTGAAAATATAAACAAGTTGAATTATTAAAGGACCCATTTGCATTTTTACCAGGTAGTATTTGGCTCTCAAATGGTTTGAAGAAGTGTGAGGGTCGGTAAAGTGTGTAAAAGGTAATAGCTACCTCCAGGTTGTCTTTGTCTTTTTTGTTGTTATTGTTAAGTGAGATGAGGAGAGATAGTGAGACAGACTATTGCATGCATTCAGACCAAGATCTACACGGCAACCCCTGTCTGGGGCCGATGCTCGAATACATTGAGCTATTTTTAGCACCTGAAGCTGATGCTCAGACCAACTGAGCTATCCTCAGTGCCCAGGGCCAACTCTCGAACCAAGAGAGCCACTGGTTGTGGGAGGAGAAGTGGATGAGAAAGGGGAGAGAGTGGGGGAGAGAAGCAAATGGTTGCTTCTCTTCCATATCCTGACCCAGGAATCAAACCCAGGACTCAAACCTGGGACGTCCATATGTTGGGACGACACTCTATCCACTGAGCCAACAGGCCAGGGTCCGCTTTTGTCTTATTTGTATTTATTGTTGCAATTGATACTATGGATTAAATCTCTGTTCTTGAAGCTCCTTCTCCCTTGAAATTCCAAACACCAGATTTTATGGGTTTCTTTTGCCTTTTAGTATCCTCTTGGGCATACTCCGTCTACCATGCTCTTTAAAAGGCCGTTTCTCAAGGCTCCCTCTTTGCTCTGTTCCTCCTCTGTTTCTACAATGGCTGCCTGATTACTCTCATTTGCATCCATGACCCTCCCTACCACGCAGCATATGTCGTTCTTGAAATTTCAACCCCACATGTCTTTTGAGGACCAAACCTATGTACCCAACAGACTGCCAGATAATTCTGCTGTCTTGCTCATCATCCCACAAAAATCCTTGTGTCCAAAGCTGAACTAACTTCCATACAACATCAATCAGATTATGCCTCTTCCATGGCGAATATTCTCCAGTGGCAAATGCCCCTTCATTGTCAGGGCAGAGGCAGGCACCACGCACCAGGCACTGTAGCGTGCTCACAGGGAATGCAGATAGAGACTTGGTGCCTGCCGCTCCTGCCAGCCTTTGTCCACTACTACACTACACACATTCTCTGTTTCTACAGCGCAGGCAGCTGGCCCGACGCTGACCGAGCATTGTTCTTTTCTCTCAGATGGCGAGAGTGGTGGAATGTAGGGTGGTTGTTAAGCATGTGGACTCCTGAAACCTGACAAAGGTGTAGTCTAGGCTCTTTGTGACGCTGGACAGATTATCTCACCTCTCTGGTTCATGCTTTCCTCAGCTATAAGGGGAGTATTATAGAATCTACTATACAGGATGGTTGAAATGGGTGAAGCACAGAGGTGCTCAATATAAAATAGCTGTTATTGCTATTCCAGATTCTTCAGTCCCCCAAATGCCATTCTCTCACTGCCCGTTCTAGTTCTAGCTAACGTCCTCTTTGTCTTTAAAACTTAGCTTGCATTGCATATCCTGGAAAAGTTCTCTGACTCCCTCCTCTGGGCTTCCATGTGTCCTGTGCATACCTCTTGCACTGTGATTACCTTAATTTAGTGTAGTTGTTTGCCTGGTTTGAGCTCTTTTATCTCTGTCTTCTGCACATACTTAATACTGTCTAATTGTTGAGTGGTTTGCTTCAGATTATAAGTCAGTGTTTAAAGAAGACTTGAGCTAGGAGCTTGGGAGTTAACTACTTACTTGCTCTGTGACTTTGGGCAAGAGAAAGTGAGTTTTCTCACAGGGTTGTCAGAATTATTAAATGTATGTGATTATACTTTAAGCACTCTGAAAATGTTAATTATCTGAACAGCTGAAGATGGAAGTGGCATTTCCACCAGATTTTACCTTGATGTTTAAAAGCCATTTACCTCTGTTGTTCAGCTGTGTGGATGGATAGTTGTTCTTGATGACTTTTCCTCTGAGATATCAAAGCGTAGCCACGTATGCTGAGAGACAGCACGGGAAAGAGGAAAGAAACACTGTTGGGCCAGAGGCAGGAAGCCTGGCCCTATTCTCTATTTGTTCTTGATTGCTTTAGATAAGGAGGGGCGTTTCTCACACTCAGTGTCCTTATCCATAAGAGAGTACTCGCATAATTTTTTAGGTTCCTCCAGCAGTTATAGTCTAAGATTTATATCATCTGAATGAGTTCCATAGTGATAACTAAACTCTTAGTGGTAATAAAATTCTTAAATTCTCATCTTTCCTCCTTTTCTACATTTCTGCCAAGAAACAAACAGATCAACTTAGCTACAAAGTGGTGGATTACCAAATTTTGCAATGTTTTCCAGACACTTTAAAAGGCACTTATTTGTGTGGCATGGGGCTGCCTGGTGAGAGGGAGCCTCGGAACTAAGGCCTGGTCATGTTGCCAGAGAAGGAAGTGGTATGGGAATGGGATGATGATGAATGAGAAGCCTCTGGTCTTTCAATGACAGAAAAGAAAGGTTTTTTGTTTTGTGTTGTGTTGTTATGTTTTTTAGATGAGAGGAGGGGAGACAGTAAGGCCGACACCCACATATGTCTCAACCAGGATCTACCTGGCAACTCCATCTGGAGCTATTTTTAGTGCCTGAGGCCAATGTGCTGGGATCAACCAAGCTATCCTCAGTACCTGGGGCCATACTCAAACAAATTGAGCCACTGGCTGTGGGAGGGGAAGAGGGAGAGAAGAGAGGGGAGGAGCAAATGGTCACTCCTCCTGTGTGCCCTGACTGGGAATCAAACCTAGGATGTCCATACACTGGGCTGATACTCTATCCACTGGGCCACCAAACAGGGCCAGTAAAGGATATTTTAATGAACCATCCACCAATTTTTTTTTAAATTTTATATCATGAAAGGAAAATAGATTATAAGGTCTGCTCTAGATAATATAGCCAGTGACAAAAGAAAATGCAACAAAATAACTAATAGTAGGCAGGATCTATCCCTCAGCATGCTGAAGGAAGGACACGAGAAACTTGATTAGATAAGATTAGGTAAGAATTCTTGGGCTTCTGAAGAGCAAGGCTGGCTCTAAAGGGATGATTTAGTTTCTAGTTACTGACTAAATATTTATTGTGTGTGTGTGTGTGTGCGCGCGCGCGGCACTGTCACAGGTAATTCTCATGTATTAAATCACAACAATCCTGAGCCTTAGGTAATACTGGTAATACCCATTTATCAGATGAGAAGCTGAGGCACAATTGTACAAAGTCACAGGGCTAATGAAGAGGGCACATGAGATTTGAATTCAAGCAGTCTAGCTCCAGAATCTGAATCTTATCTAGCATACTATAAAGCAATTTTATTATAATTTTAATATTTGAATTGGAAGGCTTTCCTGGGGTTGGGGGTGGAAGCAGTAAGAGGAGAGTGTGTTTTTTCTTTGTTGTTTTTTTTTTTTTTCTGAAGCTAGAAACTGGGAGAGACAGTCAGACAGACTCCCGCATGCGCCCGACTGGGATCCACCCGGCACGCCCACCAGGGGCTACGCTCTGCCCACCAGGGGGCGATGCTCTGCCCATCCGGGGCATCACTCTGTTGCGACCAGAGCCACTCTAGCGCCTGGGGCAGAGGCCAAGGAGCCATCCCCACCGCCCGGGGCATCTTTGCTCCAATGGAGCCTCGGCTGGGGGAAGGGAAGAGAGAGACAGAGAGGAAGGAGAGGGGGAGGGGTGGATAAGCAAATGGGCGCTTCTCCTGTGTGCCCTGGCCGGGAATCGAACCCGGGACTTCTGCACGCCAGGCTGACACTCTACCACTGAGCCAACTGGCCAGGGTGAGAGCGTGTTTTAAAAGAAAAAGGGGAAAGCAAATCTCCAGAATTCTGGAGCATAGCCAAAATAGTTATTTATTTTGCTAAATCTATGGGATTTAGTTATCCTGTGTCCTATATGATCAGTCATATGGACATATCAGCTCTGAGGAATTATGTGCAAAATAAGTAACCACTTGTGCATCATGATATTATTGACGTACAGGGTCCATGTTTCTTCTTGCTCAGTCCTTCAATGGATGGGAGAATTCAGTGTGAATGATGTTTTGCCATTAGAGTAAGTGAAAAAGTATAAAAGATTGCTGAATCCCTATTTTCCATGGAGCACTATAAATTTGGAAGGTTGTCAAAATTGTCAGTTTTGACATTTTCTTTTTCAATTTTTAAAACTTTTAAATTTCAATTATGTCACACATTTAGTAAAAGCATATGAAACATAAAGCACAGCATTAATAAATCTTTCCAAATGAACATTCCTGCTACTCTCCTTCTGGTGGGAAGAGAACATCCCCCACAATTAGACACTCTTTTTCAATAGCACTCCAATCACTACCCACACCTGCTCCAAAACATAGTCACTGTCCTAATATTCGTTTTCTGTTTAATTCCTTTTAAAAATCAACTACCCATTAAAACACAGAAGCCTAAAAATTGTCTAACTCTATACCATCAATCCATTGCCCTGCTAATTTCATAGTAACAAAATCTTACAGTGTATGGATAAGGTCATAAAAAAGTTACCAGCGTTTCAGAAATTAAAAGGTTATACTGCTTGTTCCTCAGGAATTATTGCTCTTCACTAAGGAAGAGTGTCCTATACTTTATGTAATAAGATCTAGGACTGTACCGATTAAACACAGTTTCCATAGTCAGTTTGACAGCCGTTCTGTTTGTATTGCACAAAGAACTTTAGAAATAATTTTCTCAGTCCTTGTGATAAAAGCGGGGTAAATATTATTACCACCTTTTATAGGTGATAGACGAACTAATATCAGTATTACTCCTTTTACAGATGAGGCAATTAGGGACCAAAGAGGTTGAGTGACGTGGTCAATGACGCACAATCAGGAAGTAGTAGCACTGTGACTCAAAGCCAGGCCTCTGCTTTCTACCCCTTCCACTTGATCCTCTACTTCTCTTACAATAAAATGTTTAATAGCCACCTTTTAACTTTGCAAAGTAAAAAAAATAGTTCGCCAGGTGCTGTTAATTCAGCATACTTCTTAGCAGCCCTGTAAGGTAGATAGAGCAAGAGTTTTGAGTCTCAGTTAATAAAAACAACAAAGACAAAATGTTTTAAAACTATGAGGTTTAAAAATGCAGAGTGATTATGTTAAGTCACATATCTAGTAGGTGGTGAAGACTGGTTTGAAGTCCTTTATGTGGATTCCAGAATGAGGGGGGAGGAGAGAGGAAAGAGGGACCACCCAGGGGTCACATCATTTTCCCCTTCCTTCCCTTGGACCACTGCTGCCACAGATCCTGTCCTTGCCTGCCAAGAAGACTCACAGTTTCTGGGAAGTGGCCCCCCACTGTAAAATGATCTGTGGTAGGACAAAATAAAAAGATGGAGGAGAAATGATAAGAAGAAAAAGGAATACAAAAGTCGTCCTGAATTTTTAAGAGACTTAAAGAAGGGCACTAGTGTTTTTGAAATATCCTAAAAAGCAATGACTGAAGTGAATGAAACTTCAAGAAAATGAATCATATTGGTTTCAAGGTCAGTTGTATAAAAATATCACTTCATTTCTTTTAATAAATTTTTGCATTTTTTTTCTAACCCTATTATTTCTAATTTGGGTGTATTTAGAGATGACTTTTGGCCCAATTTCATCTACCAAAAACAAGTGAAGACTACAAACATCCATATCTAATCTCCTTTTCAAACACCCATTCTTAGTTCTCCTATCTAATGTCTCAAAGAAGCCTATAAAATTCTTTCCACAGGCATTTAAGACATATCTTAATTTAATAAAATAATAAGCACATGCCTTGTAGCAGTTTTAAGAGAAAAAGGAAGGTAAAACCAAAACCGAATCATTACAGGGTATTGAAACTCTATAAAGGTAAAAAGACTTTATCAAATAAATAAAATTGATCCATGGGGGATCAAATGTTATTTACAGTAATTACAGTAAAAAATAATTTACAACTCAGAAGGTGGGAATGGGAGCTAATTTTGGAGTCATTTCCTAACCATAAACATCAGGTGATGATGATATCAGCACATTGCCATTCCTCCATTCCTCTCTCAAATATTTACTCGCACATAAAGCCAACGATTAGAGAAGCAGTGCCCGGCAGGACTTTTACAGTCCACTCTTTGTGTCGGAATCTGTGTTTTTTTAAACACCCATTCAAACTATTTTGAGGTTTTATATGCCTAGACTCCATCATAAAATGGAATTCAGATATAACCTTTTGCAGTATGTGGAGCTAATGAAATCACCCCAAAGGTCATTGACTTAAGCAATAAGCACTTCAAATTGATCATGATCAGTTATACTATCTACTCCAGGTAATGCTTATTTTCTCTTTTTTTCTTTTTGTATGTATTCAAGTACTAGATTAGAAGATCAGTTTTTCCCTGGTGTTTAATATCTAATTTTCTACCAATCAGAACACAAGATATGCTCTGTTAGATTTATGATACTCTTAAAATGAGTTTTATTTTACAAGTCAAGGTACAATCACCAATTTTGTTGACATATTATTACCAGCTATGTAAAACCTTACATAAAAGCCAAAAAGGAGATAAATTTGTATATCTTGCAACTAATATTTAGATAGTGTGGGAAAATTTGAAATATGTAAGAATATGAATATACGTATATGCATGAAAAGAAAGCACACTTTTTTTTTTTTTGTATTTTTCTGAAGCTGGAAACGGGGAGGCAGTCAGACTCCCGCATGCACCCGACCAGGATCCACCCAGCATGCCCACCAGGGGGCGATGCTCTGCCCATCTGGGGCGTTGCTCTGTCGTGACCAGAGCCATTCTAGTGCCTGAGGCAGAGGCCATGGAGCCATCCTCAGCGCCCAGGCCAATTTTGCTCCAATGGAGCCTTGGCTGCAGGAGGGGAAGAGAGAAACAGAGATGAAGGAGAGGGCGAGGGTTGGAGAAGCAGATGGGCGCTTCTCCTGTGTGCCCTGGCCGGGAATTGAACCCAGGACTCCTGCACGACAGGCCAATGCTCTACCACTGAGCCAACCGGCCAGGGCCAAGAAAGCACACTTTTAAAATCAGTATTTTCATCTCTGTTTTTCAGATTAATTCTTTTATGTCTCTAATAATGTTTGGTAATTCAAACCATATATGATAATATTACATATGAACTTTACTTCAATCAAATAAAAATAATGTCAGTAAGCTTAAAGGACCAAATTTACATAATGTTATTAGATATATATCACAATTTATTTAAAATTTCTAAAAATCATGTGGTAAAACTTTAGTATTATAGCTAAAGGTTTGACTTTAGCTAATTCTAAGAATAACATAATTATTTCATTACATGAATATGTACCAACATCTCATCTTTATTTTTTATTTGGATATTCAATTGTGGGACAGTTCCCAACATATAGCACCTTCTCTTGAATATGAGCATAGAAAATAAGAGGAGTGAAAATTTATTTATTTATTTAACTTTAGGGAGAGAGAGAGAGAGACAGAGAGAGAGAGACAGATAGGGACAGACAGGAAGGGGGAGAGATGAGAAGCATCAGTTCTTCATTGCGGCAACTTAGTTGTTCACTGATTGCTTTCTCATATGTGCCTTGACCAGGGCCTCCAGCCAAGCCAGTGACCCCTTGCTCAAGCCAGCAACCCTGTGCTCAAACCAGCGACTTTGGGCTTCAAACCTGGGTCCTCAGCATTCAAGGCTGATGCTCTATCACTGAGTCACTGCCCAGTCAGGCAGGAGGAGTGGAAATTTAAATCATCAATTTTGCCACCTTGTCAGCAACCCAGGCAAAGCAGCTGATAGTGGCTGAAGTTGAAAAGAATTGTTGAAATGAGGTTTGGGAATTACAGTTTTAATTTTCTTTTCCTATTATGGACCCCATTCCAATGCATCAAGTATTATCTATTACTGAGGACAGAGATCAGAAGAAGAAACTAAAATTAAATAAATAATGGCATACCCTGCAGAACCGTAAAGATATTGTCAACAGAGCTCTCAGATTCTGAATACGTGATTTTTAGAATGATGCGCAATTCTTTCACCAGTGAAAGAACTACATTTTATAGTTATCGGAAATCCTTTTCTTTATTTTGAATTCTATCCACGATTTTCCTTTTGGCTGAAATATTTATATTATCAGTATGATGATATTGTTTCGGTTATTTATTGTTGCATCATTTAGATCATTTATTTTACATCCCACATCCAATATATAAGCAAATCCTGTTGGCTTTACCTTCAAAGTGTGTCCTGAATCCAACCATTTATCATCACTTTATCTCCAAGTCACCGTACTTCTCCCTTGAACCACACAGCAGGAGTTTCTAACATGTCTCCTGCCTTTTACTCTGGCCTCTGATGGTCTTCTTTTTACAAAACAGTAATTCTTTCAAAATTTAAATTAGATCAGGCCATTCTCCTGCTCCATCACACTCAGATCAGAATGCTGAGTTCTCATCATGACCTATGCCTTACCTCGTTCTAAGCTTCCTCATTTCCCACCCTTCTTTGGTGTTCAAACCACACTGGCCCTGTTGCAGCTGTACAGACAAGCAAGCTCTCTCCTCAGGACCTTTGCTCTTGAGCCACCTGTGCCTAGAAGACTCTGCTCCCAAATACACCTGGTTTGTGCCTTCACCTTACCTAGGTCTCCTCTCAAATATCAGCTCCCCAGGAAAGCTCTCTCTGACCATCTAGGTCTACGCCTCCCTGTTACACTGTACTCTGACTCTACATTAATTTGTTTCAAAACACTCATTGCTATATAAAACAAAATTATTGGTTAATTATTTGACTGATTAACTACCTGGTTGCCCCAATATGTCTGACTGTCCCAGAATATGAACTCATAAGTCAAAGACTTCCCTTCTTTCTTCCTTGGACATTACAAAAATTTTTTTTTTCTGTTTATTTGTAAAATTGCAGGGCATGACAAGTGTTTCTTTTACTTTCTGTACTGCTGTTGCTTCTCATGTTTAGGTGATAGACTATTTTCAGCTCCAGTGCAAGACCTGTCAGAGAGTGTCCTGGTGAAGGTGAGGGGCGGTGAAGTGGAATAGATCCACATTAATCACCGCAAATAGGGAGCTCTGAGATGGAATTATTCAGAGTATAATATATGCTATAATATGAATAAGCTCAATGATTGCATCTTCCTTTGTAAAAACTGTAGCATCTTCTTGGTGAGGATTTTGTCCCCCCAAATCTGTGAACAAAACTCTGTCCAACTTGCTGATGTGGAGTTCCAATGGTCCTATGGTTTTCCTAAGAGAAGATGGTCAGTTGATACTTCTGAAAACTGCTATACTTTTTTCCCCCTTATTTCACAAGGCAAAAATAAAACCCTTCTCTTACTTTACTTGTGTACTGTATATCCTTCTTCCTTTCCTGAAGATGTTCATAATTGATCGAAACTGTCACTTTGATAACCAGCTTTAAGAGGCCCATTTAAAAACATCTCGTAACTCCTGACGAGGGGTGCTGGGGGTGGGATGGAGGCAGGGAGCGGTGCAGCTCCAGCCAATGAGAAACAGTGACATGTGGAGTCAATGATCCATTTTTCTCTGAGAACTTTAGGGTAGGTGGCTTTAAATTAAATATTAACACTTTTAAAAAATGAGGTCTGGGCTGACTGTCACTGCACAGAGGAGACCTAAATTGGGCTGTGGCCCTGAGGTCCCAGCTCCTCGGCAGAGATGGTGTGCTGAGAGGGGGCGAAGGATCTGTCTATAGAGGGAAATGCGGTTGCAACTTCATTTTCCTCTGACATATTTTGTTGGCTGATTAATAGGCTGACACTAATTTAGGTCTCAGAAGACTAGACGGTTCTGTAACGGGATGGAAAAGGAAGGTGGGGGGGAAGAGAGGGGAAATAACAGAATGTGGGATGTCTTGGAATTTGGGCCTGGGGAAACCCAGGGCATATTTTAAAGACCTTACGTGCTGGCAAATTGAGAATGAAAAAGCCAGTGCCTTAAACAATTAATTTTGATAATCATGCAATCTAAATTGTCACACTTAAGTATCTCAGTGTTGACCTGTTTAGACAATGTGCCTTCATCCACAGGGGAGTAGTTTCAGTAGATCATGTTTAAGTTAGCTAATTAATATCAAAAGCAGTGTGGAATTGACTAACAGGTAATTTAATCAAAAGATAATTAAAACTATTGAAATTTATAAATTATTATTTAATTAATATTAGTTAATATTATAATTTTCAAAGTCTGAATTATGCTGATTAAAGGGTTCTCACATAAATACCACTGAAAATTAATTACAAATTAATATAATCTGCTGAACATCCTCTTAATGGACTTCCAGCTATTCTTGACTTTTGCAATAAATAAACATTAGACCCCATACTGCATCCCATTTTCCTGAATGTATTACCATATTCTGAAATATTGAGGCCATTAACCCCTTGGATTTCTGAGGAAATTCGCACATATAATGCATCTTTAATAGCAGAGAGGCTGATTGTTTTGTTAGGATATGAGGCTGAATCTGCTCTAGAGAAGCTTCCAGAAGATAGCTGATCTTTACTGTAGGGTGAAGGAGATGTTCTCATAGGGAATGTTGCCTGAGGCCAATGGCTTTTAATCACTTTATATGATACTTAGGGAACGGTGAAAATAAGTGAATTATTTCAGAAACCGTTAAGGCAGAAATTACCCTGAGCCTAAGCAAATTCGACTAAGATCATTGGGTCCAATAATCTTCATACAACATCAGGGTGGTTAATTCTTTCACAGACCGGCCTGAAATTTCTGACTGAAGACCACAGTTGAAAACACCGCCCTGGGCCCTTTGCTTTTCTCTGTACTTTGCCACAATCGAGGCCTGTTGGTGAATTCATTAGGAATGCTGAGAGAGAATTCAGGTCAGTGTGATTGGGGAGCCTGTGAAAACTCAGCCCCGGTCAATGGCCTGTGATAGAGCTGAGTTATATTTGCAGGGAATACAGAGAGATAAAGGAGACATGGGGGGTAGTGGGGTTTGGCGAGTAGGACTAGATATTTTCTCTCCTCTTATCTATCATAGGAAAATGAAAAAAATCCAGAAGAAATAGTCTTCATATTATATGTCGGAGTTAGCAATATTTCTACGTTGAGGTGGGCAAACACACTCAAAGAGTCTTGCAACACTGTGGAGACAACTCTTTATTGCTGCTTCTCCTCCCATTATTTAATTTTTGACTGTTAAGGGGCCTAGAGAAAGGAAATGGAAACCAGAAAGCTGAGCCAAAGGGAACTCTCTTTGGTCATTGAGGATTTGTGTTATTAACCTTTCTTAATAAACAGAGAAAGTGGGGCCATCCCCCTCCACCCTCCCCCAGCTGATAGCATCTAGCACTCTGGGAATGTCCTGTAAATATAAAATGACCTCTCTGCCTATATTTATGAGGCAGTTAGATGCTGAATGGGTTGTCACATAACTTAATACTACATATAGAAGCCCGAACTGAAATGTATATGCAGTAAAGACAGATTTACAGCTGCCTTGAGTTTCCCTGTGAATTTCCAAGATTTATCTGAGCTTAAGGTCTCAATCTTAGTTTATGCTGCTAGAGCATTCCTCAGAATTCACACTAGAGCAGGAGCTTGGGACTAGTGCTGAATTTCCTTTGATGAACATATGCTTTTGATCTCTCATTTTCTCTGGAGGCTCTGGCTGAAATGGAAGGTTGTAGTCTTCATTTTGTTTGAGTCATTTACGGTGGACCACTATCAAAAATGCTTTTTCTTAATTGGAGCATTTGGGGGAAACTAATGAAGGAAAAATCATGTCTCTCAAAAACGGAATCACAGCTGTAGTAGTAGATAAGACTGACATATTCAGTTCTTAGAAAGAGGCAATCAATGTTGAATGCGTCAGGTGAGTTCATTTCTCGAGCTCAGCTTTAATAGCTTATAAAGAAGATTGATTAAGTTCTTGTCTGATAGATCAATAGTGGAATGGAACTGTGCTTCCCTCTTTCCCTTCTTAAATGTGGATTCCCGATATGCTTAGAGGCAAATAAAAGGCAAACATTTGTGCTTTGCTTTTCTCCTCCAACTTATTAATGGCAGCTCTTATGAACAAGCGCAATATTTTTAAGTTACTTAGATTGCTTTATTTTATATTAAACATTTGAGAACTTCATTAATTCATCCAACAAATGAGTCTATTTCTTTCTGAACCTATAAACGATTCTGGTCTAGATAATAGTAAAAGTGGTAACACTGAAAATTTAGGGAAACTTCAGGGATTTAAGCCTTGAGATTCCAAATCTGCTGTCTATTCTCTTCTGATAGTTTACAAAAGTATAAAATTTTAGTCTTATACATTTCTATTGTATTTGTGGACTTACAAATTTTTTGTTGAACTAAATAATTTCCTTTGTTGTAGTGTCAATATAAAATACATATGTATTATTTACATATATTATCAACTCAGTTAATTTTATTTACATACTTATATTCAGATTTTTTTCAGTAGTCTTTCTTTTTTCTCTCTTTAGCTTCATGGAATCATGGCTGTTGACATTTGTTAAGTGTGATGATTATGTAAATAATTGCTAAAAGTTTTCCAACAACGATTAACTTGCATTTATCTATAGAATATTTTGAAATGCCCTTGTAATTATTTTCATCAATTGCCCCTTCTTAAACTACTCTTCTATCATGTACATGTAAATAAACTCATTAGTGGCTTTCTAATGCACTAAAAATGAATACCTTTCTGAGCCCCACAAGGCTTTGTATAATCTGACCACCAGGGCATCGGCCTCCAGTTACACCACACCCCAGTCAAGGGCTGCCCGTCAACTGCAGTGGAAGTCTTTCAGTTCTTTAGCTAGTCCTTTCTCTTTTCTACTCTATGACCATTTAAAATGTGTTTTGTTTTGTTTTCTGCAGAGAAGCCTATTTCTCCATCATTCTCTTCCCATTTACCTGGTCACCTTTTACTTAAACTTAGTTGGAAATTTGTTTTTCACTTCCTCTGGGAAGCCTTCTCTGATTCCTCCCAGGCACATCTCGCTTTTTTATGATTTGACATGACCATATTATAATTTGTATAATGTCTTTATTTGTTTAATTAGTTGACCAGTGACTACGAGGCTAGAGGCTAAATCTAGTTTTGTTCACCACTGTAATAATAAGTAGAGTGATAGAATTCGAGTTACTGGTACCTAGTATATGCTCAAGAAATATGTGTTTAATAATGAATGAGCATTGACTACGCTACCACTTTACACTGTCCTTTTGCTTTAATCAACCCCCCTTCCCCTTTGAAAGAACATTCAGAACTGCAGAAAACAGGGAGAGCTTATACCCTTAATAAAATGTATAAAACAACTAACTTTGTCTGTGATTTCTGAAGAATTGGAGTCCATTTTTCCTTAAAGACAGTAAGAATCACATGACTTAATGAAAACTATGTATTGATGCTTGATTAATATTTAATTTTTCTCTTCCCTCAGTGAAGATTAGAAGGGGTGTGTGTGTGTGTGTGTGTGTGTGTGTGTGTGTGTGTAGAAGTGTTTGGAGATGGTGATAACAAGAATGGTTGTGTTTGAATATTCCCAATACAGGTCCAGGAGAAGGGAAGTCTGTTATTGTAAGAGTAAATACAGTGTTTTCCTTTGTGATTTATTTAAGAAAAAGTCTATGATCCATGTCAATGTGAGATTAAAACAATTTTATGCAGCATCAGAAATAATTCTGCTTTTAAGGGAGAACAATAATAGACCATCAGGAGTAAAAGGCTGTCTCCAAGAGGCAGGTCTCTTCACATACCTGAGGGCCTTCTTGGGTAGAAAGGGAAGAACAGACGCAAATACAGTTGACCCTTAGACGACGCAGAAGTTAGGGGTGTCCACCCTGCACAGTCAAAAATCCGTGTCACTTTCAACTCTACAGTTGGCCCTTCTGGGCTTTCATACCCACAGATTCCACCAAAGGGGATCAAAAACAGTATTTTCTCTCCCTGGCTGGGAATCTGCAGTTGGGACACTCACAACTGAGAATCCATGGTTTGTGATCTGTGCACAGGAATGTGAAAGTAGTTTTGGATCTGCAGTTGGTTGAAGGGCTATAAAAGGAAGGGCTGACTGAGGGCAACTATTCATTGAAGATAATATGCAAAGTGGATCCCCACTGTTCAAACCCATGTTCTTCAAGGGTCAATAGTATATCAAATAAAGAGATGAACATTTTTGGACAGTAATGCTACCGTGCATTATTCAGAAGTTAAAAGTAGCTTGTTAAGAGAATACAAGAAACTTTCTATGTGAGTGAAACTATTCTTTTTCAACTATTCTACATCATCACTTTTTTATATAGTTTTTCATCTTCCATGAACTTATTTCTTTTGGAATTCAAGGCAAGTGCTAATACTTTTCAGGCACAGTGTTGCTTAATTTTCAGAAGCTGTAATGAGAACAAGTTTGCTGAGTTGAGTGTACAGGGCCTGTGTGGTCTCTAGGTCTGCCTTTGTTTTTTTTGTGTTTTTATTTTATTTTATTTTATTTTGAATAACCAAGGCAGCCTTCTTGGCCTTACTTATAAAAGAGCAATAAATACTTCAACCTTCTTGAGTTTTTAAAGGAAAAAAAATACTTTGAATTTTCAGAAATATTATTTTAAGAAAATGGTATCATAACCCTTGTTTAAAATTATGTTTAAGGAATGTTTATATATATGTTAACTGAAATTCATGAAGTAGAAATGTTTTCTGTTACAACAAAGGCTTTTGTGTGGCACAATATGAGCAAGCTTGCAACTTTTAATGATATGTTATTTTATTGATTTTTTTATTAGTAGCATAAGTATGGTAGGTAATATGATAGGGAAATCTTTGGATGCAGCTCTTTTCATAGTTTCAATGGATTGGTAACTACAGGTCCTGTTTGTGTTTACTTTGCAACTTTGTTTTATCAAATAACTAAGGTAAATGTTATTAGTCTGACAGCACACCATAAGCTTTATGTTACTAATTTTTTAAACCCTATTATATTTTATAAATTTCTGATTTAAAAAAAACTCAAGAAATAAAACATTGACTCTATAGGAAGATACCTTTTTGCCTCCTCTGCTAGACTCTATGGACAGAAGAGAAAGACAACCAAAAAGGCTATTTTGTAATTTTATAGATGCTTTTATTTCAGTTTACCTGAGCAGTTTATTGTCTTGTTTTAATTACCATGAATTAAAATATAAATAGTGATCAATCATGGGTTTAATATTTTAAGGCTAGTATTTTGTGGTTATAGCCTGATACTTTGTTTGCTTCAAAAGCTTTATTAAAATGATACTAAGAGGACAGATCTTTTGTTAAGTGTTCTTATCACAGATACACAAAAATAAAATAAAATAAAACTAAAGAGAGTGATAGGAAACTTTTGGAGGTCATGGGTATGTTTATGGCATAGTATGTGGTGATGGTTTCATTGGTGAATACTTATCTCAAAACTCATCAAGTTGTAGACATTAAATATGTACAGTTTTAGAGCAGAAAGAGAGGTCAAGCTTTGACACAGGCTGAATATCTACTTAGGATGACCTAATAGAGAGCTCTAGAAGTAGTATGGCCTCTCAGAGTTAGACCAGGATGGCCGGATATTTATAGTCTCACAGTAACCAGTCATTTTATGTGGACTGCTCCAAAAAGAGGAGTGAACTTGCATAAGGCCACTGTTTGGAATGGGAGTGATCCCTGGAAGGACTAACAACTGAAGACTGTGCTGACAGCATACCTTGCAGCTAGGATGACAACTTGTCTTTTATTGAAGGGGGTACAGATGGCATATCACAGTATTCACCACATAGGTTAGGTCATATGTCTAACTGTAATCTAAAAATCCCGGCTGGTAGATACCATGGCATCCAGTCCTTTGGGTGGGAGGCTGTAGCATCAAGAATCTCTGGTGTAAACCCTGCCTGGTTGGCTCAGTGGGA
Source organism: Saccopteryx leptura (assembly GCF_036850995.1). Taxonomy (NCBI): domain Eukaryota; kingdom Metazoa; phylum Chordata; class Mammalia; order Chiroptera; family Emballonuridae; genus Saccopteryx; species Saccopteryx leptura. The sequence goes on along the minus strand of NC_089505.1, from coordinate 259,608,762 downwards.
GAGCATCGGCCCAGTGAGAGAAGTCTCAGGTTAGATTCCTGGCCAGTCACAGGAGAAGCGCCTATCTGCTTCTCCACCCTTTTCCCTCTCCTTCCTCTCTGTCTCTCTCTTCCCCTCCTGCAGCCAAGGCTCCATTGGAGCAAAGTTGGCCTGGGCACTGAGAATGGCTCCATGGTGTCCACCTCAGGTGCTAGAATGGTTCGGGTTGCAATGGAGCAATGACCCAGATGAGCAGAGGATCAGCCCCTAGTGGGCTGGCCGGGTAGATCCTGGTTAGGCGCATGTGGGAGTTTGTCTGTCTACCTCCCTGCTTCTCACTTCAGAAAAATACAAAAAAAAAAAAGAAAAGGATCTCTGGTGTAAATCATATTAAAAGCAATATATGCAATTAGCATCAGCCAGAAAGATCCAGCTGTACTAAAAGAGGGACTGTAGTATAGAAGGAGAGTCTAGGACCCAGGAACAGAATATTGGTCAGAGAACCAGGTCCAGGCCCCAAAGCAGATAAAGTAAAGTTTAGGGCAAGAGAAAGTGGGATCAAGGAATTAGAATGCCTTCTGGAAACTGAGGCAAAAGGATAGTCGTATGGCATGGACAAAGATCACAGATATGGGGAAATAAGCCCCATATCAGAGGGAACACGCTGATCTATGCGAGTTAGGATTGGCTCAGAGTTTGCATTATTGAAGATCTTTCTACTGTAGATTGTATGAGGTGGAATTGGGCAGCAACTAAGAGAAAGGAGGAAACCATTTGCAATGTGCACAAATATAAACCGAGGAATTCACTGTGTTTTGAAGACACAAGTTTTGCTTATAGTAATAGTATGAACAAAATGGCCTGTCTGGGCCATTTTCAGAGGATTCAGAAAAGACAAATAGTTCTCTTCTCTAAAGAAACCTGAGATCTGTGTCTCCTAAGAGAGATGACGGTGGAACAGGAAGGCCAAGGATCAGATTCCAACCTTTTCCAAACATTTCCAATGTTTCTCTTTTTGGTCCATGCACAAGCCACACTCCTGTCCGAATTTTTAGGTCCTGCACAATTTCATTTCACCCACTTGTCCTGCCTCATTCCCTGCATCCTCGAATGTGCTCAGCTCACTGCCTCCTCTGGGGCTACCTTCTCTGTGGCTCCCACAGCCCTCTGCCTCTCCTTATCCCTCCCATCTTTTTAAGGCCCACTTCAGATCATGCTTCTCCATGGAGATGACATCTGCTCTTCTGTTATTGTACTGGCAAAGCTTAACTGTTCTCAATTTATTTCCTGAATACTACTTTTATCTTCCCAGCTAAATAGATTGCAGTCCTGTCAGAAGATTCCTATCAGAAGTTTCTTTTGTGTCTTTTCCACGCTCAGCAAAGGGCGGGGCACCAGGTGACTGCTGGGTAAACAGTTAGAAATTAATCGATTGACTTTACCTGAGATGGCACATTCAATTCAGAATTCCCGAGTTAATGACATGGAGTTGTTTTAAAAACTTTTCTCATTAGATCTCATGTTTTCTTACATCTGATGGTAATGAAAATATCTCACCTCAAACCTTCCCCTTTTAATGAATATGTTTTCACTGTAGTCAAGATTTTGTTCTCACAGGGAGTTGACTTCTGTCTTATTCCAGTGTGGCAGTGCCGTCCAGGACTCTCTGAGACAGGCCATCTCTCCTATGGTTGTGACCGAGGGGGAACTAAGTGCTAGCTATGGGACATTAATTCTTCTCGGTAGTATTTTTATTGTGTAGGACCTGAAGTTTAGGATTAAGAGGACATCATTTGCTCGAATCCCATGAACACCTATATTTCACAAATATAATTAATTCTCTTTGTGAGACTTCAACAATATGATTTTCAACTCTTTGTTGACTCATTAGCCTTATGTAATCCAGTAATTTGAAATCTTTGATATATTTAATTCATGTCTAAAAAGAGGAGCTTGTTCGTCGGCCTGGCATGTAGAAGTTCTGGGTTTGATTCCTGGCCAGGGCACACAGGAGAAGCGCCCATCTGCTTCCCCCTCTCCTTTCTCTCTATCTCTCTCTTCTCTTCCCCTCCTGCAGCCAAGGCTCCATTGGAGCAAAGTTGGCCTGGGAGCTGAGGACAGCTCCATGGTCTCTGCCTCAGGTGCTAGAATGGCTCCGGTTGCAATGGAGCAATGCCCGAGATGGGCATGTTAATCCAAATTCGGAGGAACCCGAAATATGGAAGACAGGAGCAAAGTCTGTCGTTTACACATTAAAGTTTTATTGTCTAGCTTGGCCAAGCAGCGGGAACTCCGACAGAAATCTGACGGAGAGCGCGCTGGCCCTTTGTTCTACTTAGTTTTTATAGTTTTGTAAGTGGGAAGTACAGAAGCAAAAATTGCAATTAGGAGCCCCTTACCGCTATTGGTTATAGTCATATGTCCTTTAACATGATAGGACCACGTTCAATTTGCAAACCATACATCATTTTGGAGAAAACAAAATTTACAAGTCAACACAATGGTAGAAAAGATATCTCTTTACATATTAAAAGGCCTTCCTATATTTTCTAGTGTTCATCCACCATCTCTCTGTCCAGAGTCAGAGGTATTAACCACATGCATTTACATAAGAGAGGTAGTTTCCGTGGGGACAAATGCCCGCAAATGGCTTATAGTTATAAGAAAAGGTTTATTTTGGCTTTTCCCTTCCTGCACCTGGCTAGCCATTCACTCCTTTCCCCACAGGTGTGGTGGAATGTCAGGGAATCTATGCTTTCCTTCCCTTTTCATTTACAATACAATGGCAAGATCCATCCTGGTTATGCCAATCACACAGCACAGAGACTATTCTCACAATTTCTCTTCACACCTTAACTCAAATTAATAAAATGTCCTCCAAGCCTCCTAAAATATTAATATTAATTCTGTAGCCTTTGGTACTTTACAACACCTGCGGGTGAAATGGCTCAGTGGCTCCTCAGGCAGAGTATAGCCCCCTGGTGGGCATGCTGGGTGGATACCAGTCAGGAGCATGCGGGAGTCTGTCTCTCTGCTTCCCTGCTTCTCACTTCAGAAAAATTAAAAAATAATAATAATAAAACAAATTAAGAGGAGCTTGTTTTAAATTAAACAAATTTGTTTAAAATATCTTTCTTTTAAAGTTGTCATGTCATCCCTCACATTTTATTTTAGTTATCAATAATGGCTGTGTTATATGTATGTTTCTATATATGCATATGTTATGTGTATATATGTATGCATATAATATTATTTCAAAAATTTAAAACAATGTTTCTCACTTGTTAAACAAATATTTATAAAGTACCTACAGTGTGCCACTTATTTAAGCACTAGAACTACAGAAGAGAAGAGAATAGACAAAAATATCTACCTTACATTATAGTGGGGAACACAGACAATAACTTACATTCAAGAGGAAAGAAAGATAATAAGATAAATTCTAAAATAAAGCAGAAAGGAGGAGGATATAAAACATCAGAGTGTTCTTAGTTTTGTTTTTGTTTTGTTGAAATCTTAGATAGATGGGATTCGAAGTTAGGGAATAAGAGGATGACTTTTAAACAAACACCTGTAAGAAGTGGAGGAAAGAGTCACACAGATATTTGGGGAACGAGCATTCCAAGCAGAAGTAGAAGCAAGTGCAAAGACCTTTGGGCAGAGAGCCAGATGTTTTCTCATATGAAGCAGAGAGGAGATTAGGAGGGACTCATCATAGATGAGGTTAGAGAGGAAATGAGTTCAATCCTGTATGAATCTAATCTTGAAAACTGTCATCAGGACTTAACTCTTAGTGCTACAGAAGCCCCCACAAGGTTTAGAGCACCATTATCAGACCATTAGTATTATTAACCCATTTTACAGAAGAGACTATATGGAGCACTTATCACAAAGATACCTTGAGAAATGCTCTTATACTGGAATCATTGATGATGTAATCCTATTTTATTTTTCTAGGCAGAGATGTTTTCATATTTGTTCATACACAGCAGAAGAGTGACCCCTTCTATTTGGTGGATTTTTAGTTAATAAAGTTTATTCAAATCCCAGTAGTGGAGACCAGCATAGGTAGTGGGGAAAGTGTTGGACTTGGAGTTTCCATAGTTTTGGCATCTTGCTTCCACTACCACAAGCTTTCATTTACCGAAAGCCCACTATTTGCCGGGCACTGTAATAAGACTTGTATATGTGTTGTCTCACTTAATTCTTACAGCAGCTTTTGAGTAGGTACTGTTATTCTAATTGTATAGATAAAGAAACTTTGTGTTAAATAATTTAAATCACTTGCCCCAAATCCTACTGCTAATAAGGGAGGGGCACTAATTAACATTCTAGATATGGCTTCTAAAACTAATCTCAGTGTTCCTCCTAAAATAGGTTAAAACCCTAACTCCTTAATCACTGTGGCCAAGGTAGGACTTTTGATAGACTTGAGGAACCTTTCCAGATGTGTCTAACTAAACTTGTGTTCTTGTTTCAGGGCCTCTATTATTTATCGAATGTTTAGGTTTTATTTTGTCCCTGCTTAAAGTGGAGCTATAAATTAAAAGGTTTTTTCTTTTCCTCTGTTTCCCTTTCCCCTTTCCCCTCCTCAGACCATTTGCATCTCCCCCTCCCCTACTGTGTCACTAACAGTAATAACTTCTGTGTCGTCACCATGACTTTCTCCATGTTCCTATAATCATATGTAAACATACTGCCTCCGCTTTATAAAAATCAGATCACATTGCATAGATTTCTCTAGTTGTCACTTGACATTGGGAAAAAACATTTCCTCCAATTCAGTTGATTTTCAAGCATTTTCCTATTGAAGGCATTTTCTTTGTTTCCAGTTCTTTGTGTTTCAGTAAATTACTTGTTACTACTTACTGACAATTTTATTTTTTTGATTGATTCCCAAGAAAAAGATTACTGAGATTAGGGTATATACAATTTTAATTTTTATAGCTCTTTCTGGATTACTTTTAGAAAGTTCTGTAACAATTCACATTTCCCGAAGATAGTTGTGTTACTGAATGGAGTTTCATCATCTAGTATCACTATCAGAGCCAAGCACTAAACAGCAAGAATTGCAGGGGAGAAATTAGTCACTTTATTTGCAGAGCGCCAAGAAAGGAGAATGGAAAAGCTATGGCTCAAAAGCCCAAACTCCTCCATCCAGGGTTCAGGCGGGTTTTTAAGAGTATAGGGGGCCGGTATGCAGAAGCGTCAATGGGGCAAGTTTTCATTGGAGGGTGTTGGAGGTCGGCCGTTTACGGTAAGGGGTGTCAGCACTGGATTTTGCTGGGCAATATACCCTTTGCTTCTGAAAAAGTTCCAGTGTTCCAGTCCTATTTATGTCCCAGTCCTTTGGTTCTGTGGGTGGGGAGGCAGGTACAGGGTGGGTGAGACTTTGGTTCCTGGTTACAGCTGGAGGTCACATGCTTTGGCTACATGACTTATGGTTTTTGATCTTTTGTCTCTGAGAAACAACTCAGTATCTTGTCAAACAGGATAGGACTGTTTTGAGCTAGTTCTACAGTTACAGTTGTTAAATGTAACTATTTTCCTGAATCCTCACTCAATTGGATGTCACTTCTTTGTTTAATTTTTTTCTAATCTGATCGACATAAAATATCTCATGGAATTTATATATTTTTTTCTGTCTGCTAGGGAAGTTGAACATCATTCTATAGGTTTCTCTCATGCAATGTCTATTCAAATGCTTGGTTTGTACATCTGCTGGATGGTATATATATATATATTTTTAATTGATGTGAAATTTATATAACATAAAACTAACCATTTTAAAATGAACAATTCAGTGGCACTTACTTCATTCACAATGTTGTGCAACCATGCCTCTGTCTATACTACTCACAAAAAATAGAAGATATTTCAAAATGAATATGAAGCAATAAAAAAAGAGCATTTGATTGATTTTTTTTATTAAACAAGAACATCAGAAAAGCAAATGACAAGTCAAAGAAAGTTGTTTGATTATGCAAATGAGATGCAAAGCCAACTTTTCTTTCACTGGTGGAAATGTACCATACAAAAGGCTGAAAGTACTGGAGTATGTGCACGTTCCTCAATCCCCTGATTTTTGTGAGCAGTGTAGTTTCAAAACATTTTTATTGCCCTCAAAGAAAACCCATACCTGTTAAGCAGTTAGTCCCTATTCCCCCCACCCCCTGCCCAGCCTCTGGTAAATACTAATCTGCTTTCTGTCACTATGGATTTACCTATTCTGGATATTTCATATAAATGGAATCCTACAATAAGTGACCTTTTGTGTCTGGCTTCTTTCACTTAGCATAGCGGTTCTCAACCTATGAGTCGCGACCCCAGCGAGGTCGCCTAAAGCCATCGGAAAATACATAATGCATATCAGGTTTTTACATTCAGAATCATAACTGTAGCAAAATTACAGTTATGAAGTAGCCACCAAAATTATTTTTTGGTTTGGGGTCACTGCAACATGAGGAACTGTATTGCGGGGTCACGGCATTAGAAAGGTTGAGAACCACTGACTTAGCATAATGTTTCCAAGGTGCTTCGTCATGGGTGATATATCTTTTCGTTATCAACTCGAAAGCTATTTGTGGGTTTGAGATTTTAAAGTTTTTACATCATCTGGATTGCAAAATCTTCCTAATGATATTATTTGCCCATAGATTTTGTTTATACAATAGTCATACAGTGGCTTGTAATTTTTACACATTCAGCTATATCTCCTGTCTTTCATCTCTGGGTTTGTGATTCGGTGTCCTAAAGTTTGTTCTAATATTTTTATTGGCTTATGTTTACATTGAAATATTTAAGCAAATTGGAATTCTCGTATATGATTTATTTTCTCTCAGAGGGATAGCCACTGTTGTCATTGTTATTTTTTAATAAATTATCTTTTCTTTGCTTGATTGAAATAATATTTTTCTATATATTAAATCCCTGCTATTGACTTTTTTTTCTGGTTTCTCGAATGTGTCCACTGATCTCTGAATATTCCTATGCCAGGACCATACTATTTGATTCATGTTTTGTATTGGTCCTACCTCTTTTTTTTTTCCTGAGTTTATATTAACTTACCGAAAGAATTTTTAATGGTGGGAAAGAAAAATTTTGTTTTCCATTTTGGATTTTAAAGGCAATGAATTTGAGAATTCATGCTGAAATAAGTGACTAGATCATTTCTTTCTCTTTTTGTTGCCAGAACTGTAAATTTGAACCCTGATGAGCAAGAAAAGAATAGTACTTAACTAGTTCCTGCCTAGGAGAAATACAGAGATAAGCCCCTTTTCATCAAGTCTCATATCAGTCACAGGGGTTTCATATCTTAGCCAGCACCACTGCATTAATCTGGGAGTGTGTTGAATATTAAGTATAGAGTGATACACACACTTTCTTCTTTCCTGGGAGAGCTGCTTACTTTACTAGTGATTCCTTGTAGAACCTGTCCTGTGCATGCATTTTATTCTTCGGTCACTAAAGAACATTAAACTCTTCATCTATGAAGCATTGTAGGCAACCATTCATTGTGTGCCTGTTTACTGGGTAAGACCTAGAAAAGAAGACATTACTTGTTCTAGCTTTGAAAAACAAAGATAAATTTTACTTCCCTAAAAGAAGACACAATCTCTATCCTTGAGAAAATCACAGCACATTTGGGAAAATATAAATATTTATAATCATATCTAAATACATCTTCAAATCAACATCTTTATACACAGATGCACACATATTCCAGTAATAAGTTACATTTGAATAACATAGCTCTTTGTAGTTTAGAAAGTATTTTCATCAAAATTGTTTTATTAGAATGTATATACAGCATTGTGAACAATCTCCAGTAGCTTTCTGTAATTCCGATTTACTGATGCTCAAAATAAGATGTTTAGGGTAAGCAAGGTCAAGATCCTTTAAAAAATGATGCTTTAATTCCTGCTACTTTTTACCCAGGTTTATTCTTCAATGGAGACATTCTTGGTTCCCAGCACCAAAGCCATACGTCATCCTTTCCCCTCAGGAGTGGGGTATTCAGCAGTTTGGTTAGGTATTTATACTATGTAGTATGGCTTGTTCTTGGAGATGGAGATCCAGTAGCAAACAAGACCCCCATGGTCCCTGCCCTCACAAAGTTTATGTAATATGTTATGTGTGTTTTTGAGAGGAGGGGTATGGAGGACAGGGAAGGCAGGATAAGAGACATATCAGCAAATAATTAGAACTGTGATCATTATGCAGCAGACTAGGATACAGTACCCATAATATCTACCTGATCTAGGTGGATAGTAAAGTGAACTTTTCTAAGGAAGTGATTGTTAAACTAAAAATGCATGAGGTAGGGGGAAGGGATTTAGTAAGAGGGAAAGCCATAAGGCAGGAAGGAGACTAGAACGCTGAAGAATCTGAAAAAAAGGTGGCAAAGGCTGGAATCTGAATAGCAAAGTTGGGTTGAAATAAAGCCAGAGAATGAGTTAGGGCAGGATTCTGCAGGGTTAGTAGTAGCTCAAAGTGAAGATTTTGGAAGTTACCCCTGGAGCAGTGAGAAGCTTTGGAGAGACATGGTTATATTGAGTTCTCTGGCAGGACATGAGAAAAGAGACCAGCTTTAAAAACAACAACAAAAAAAGCCCTGATAGAACTGAGGTGAGAAATGAGGGTGACTTAGACTGGATGTTAGTAGGAGAGATGGAGAGAAGGGAACAGATTTGAAAAGCGTTTGCAAAATTGAAATCACAGGGCTTGGCAATTGATTCATGGTGTGGAGAAGATGTCAAAAATATCTCCCAATCTTTGACTTGGGCATGAGGGGAAGATTGTGTGACCTTAAAGTAACAATTGGATGAAAGGGTCTGGAAAATTATTTCGCTTCTTTCTTCACAGGTGCAAAAGGGAAAAAAATAAATGTGCCCTTGTAGGAATTAAAGCCATTACAACACACCAAACATTTGCTTTAACTAGAGAAGGCTACAGTTGTACAGAGCTGACATGACTATGATACACTATTGATAATAAAACTGATCCTGCCCTCTATAAAAGTTAAGATAATTATTATACACTTGCATGTTCCCTCATGTTATTTATTATTTTATATTTAAAACCATTATTTTTATTGCAAAAGAGGCATAATTTTACTTTTAGCCTATAAACCTTACTATAACTTATCTGTATCTTCTAAGCACAAAGCCATTTTTGTCTCTTTAATAAGTGTAGTAATTTACATTGGCTAATGGTATAACTATTATAATTAGAACAATGTAGTTATATTCTTAACCACTGCCTTATAACCATTTTAAGTCTTGTTATTTTTTCTTGGTAGAGTGGAGCTTATGATTAACCATGAATTTGTTACCATTTAAAAAAAAAATCTTTGCTTGCTTTGTTTCACTTCTGGCACAATCCAGTCAGCAAAACTTGACTATAGTTTGGAGATTTTAATCACTACTGAGTGAAATTGAATACCTGGCTGTTTTTTTTTTCTTCTTGGTTCTAGATTTATTTGGGTTTTCTTCCTAGGTCTTTCATTACCAGGCTAGTGCATGCAGTTTTTCATGGCAAAAGGAAAATTTAGTCTTTTTTTTTTTTCAACTACACCATGGTGAATCGTTGCAGAAAGGAGAATTTATTGTTAATGATTAAAATTCTGAATACCAATTATAGTGAACTCTGTTATCTGGAATGATTACAAAATAAAATGCTTTGTTTAACTATATATTCATATGTAATTGATAGAAAGTTAATTTTTTAGTAATCAGAGCCAAACTAACCTCCCTTAAAACTAAAACCAAGTTTAACTGTACTTTGGCCTTTGAGGAGTTAGAAGGTGTCTCAGGATTTTCTAAGCCCAGAGTGGGGCATGACATTTATTATTCTAGACTCCATTATGCTTACTCTATAAACTTGCAGAAATTCTCAGTAATATAACTGTCAACTGATGGTTGTTGTCCCCCATTCAAATGCCAGCAGGAATCCCCAATTTGGGGTGTGGTGAAGAAGGAAATTCTAGTTCGTGCAAACAGCTCAGTGGTAATACAGCAAGGCTGTGAGAACAGCACAGCTGTGGAACAGCTCCATAGAGCCACAGTGTGGTTATGAAAGCAGCACTGTTGGCTCTGGGACCAGTCCCCTTTCCAGCTAGGCAGCTCTGCTCATGATGGTGGGCTCTGCTCTGCCCCACCTCACTGTGTGCTCTGCACAGGCCAGCAGTGGGCAGTTTCCAGTGCTCAGTGGGAGGTCCATTTCTGGAGCCATAGGGGAGATGGCTTATATAGACAAAAGTCACCACTCCTGGTCCTTGGTTGGCCAGAATAGAGTCACTTTGATTGGTTGGAACTGTGCAGCTCGGATTGGATGGGAAAAGCTTCAGTTGTATTGGTTGAAATAGGACTCCAGAACTTCTTTATAAGGGCTGGCTGAGATGGTAGAAACACAGGCAGGTAGTCCAGCACAGAGGTTTCTTATTTGAAGTGTAGTTTGTGTGAGAGGCCCCTGTGAAGAAATGGCTGCTAGGCAATGCATCTATCATCTATCTATCTATCTATCTATCTATCTATCTATCTATCTATCTATCTACCTATCATCATCATCATCTAGCATCTATTTTAATTTGAGCTCAGCCACTGGGTGCCTTTCATAGCAGGTGTCTTTTTCTCCCCACCCCCCCAGCTTCATGTAACATTTTTAGATTCAGAAAAGAGAGCATTGCTCAATATGTCAGATCTTCATTATCTTTTTCCAAGTTACAGCAAACTTCTCAACTTTTTAAACGAAAGCGTATTCTAAAGGCATATAATAAAGTGTTACGGCTAGCAAGGCTGGGTCTAAGAGGTGAAATGGATAGTTAAAATAATTAAAATGTAAGGTTTTAATTTTTTATTTTATTTAAAAGCCTAATAATCTGGATCCTAACCTACCATAAGCATTAACTAAGTGGATTTGTTTTTTAGCACTGACCTTTTCCACCTTAGTGCCAGGGTTGTTCAAGGTCAAATCCACCTGCCATCTTACTGCTGTCCTTGATCACCAATGATTAAGAGACCTTTCAAGGTTGCAAATTATGAAAATATCCTCTACCCAAGTTAACCAGAAAACTTATTAATAATATACCCTGAATATTTCCAATTTGGGCAACATTATTTATTTTAAAGAATTTGGTAAAAAGAAACAAACCCAAGAGCAAAACACACATTTATTTCAGCAACTTATGAAATTCAGAAAAATATACTTTTTTCTTTTTAATTATCCGGAGACAAATTATGTTTCCTTGTCTCTTTGACTCATAAATCTCAACCTACATGGGTATCACAAGGCACAATAATAGCAAAGGTACTTGCTGCATTGCTCTTTTGGTGCAAATTAAATCCATCTGTGTGACCTCTTAATGACTTTTTTCTTAATCGAATGAGATTTTACACAATCAAATACTTGCATCCATTTTCATCATTGTTTTTATCTCCCTGAAATTGCTTAATGAAAGGTCAATACAAATGCTATTAACAGTGAGAAACAGAGCCATGTATGTGAAACCCCTTTGTAAACTGTAAAGTGCTCACAGATGTATTAATAATGAGAACATGACAATAGTGGGTGTTTTGAACAAGGCTGATGGTCAAATATTCCCTAAGTACTAACTAGGAACCAGGGATGCAACTTTCCTGGAGGAGACTTGAGCTTCTGCATTAATTTGAATCTGCTCATCTGCTCTGCTGAGATCGTGCACATTGTTTGGCCTATTTCCTCTCTAATGACAAGTCTGGTGCATTTTGATGGAGAACCTGCCAAACATGTCAAATTTCAGACCAACAGGTAGCCAGCTGCCCCTGACTCTGAGACATTCTTTCTACATGTTGATTTCATTTATTTTGCCTTCCTCTACAAGGCCCAACTCCAGGCTGATTTCTTTCAGAAAGCTTGTTCTTCACTATTCTAACATGAAAGGCATTGCATCGGTAACTCTTAATATTTGAGCTCTTATTTTGACAATAAACGTATTAATGTGACAACTCTCTTTTTGCCTCCTGGAATCCTTACAGACCCATGTATTTTTAGGTAAATTTTATGGGTGTGTAACTTATATTCCCTTTCATAATAGAAAACTCTTGAAGTCTAAGAGTAAATATGTCTTAGTTTTTTACTTCTTTTTTTGTTTGTTTTACAAAAGAGATTTACTTTTTATACAAAAAGTGGTGTGTGGTATGGACAGAGGAAAAATACAATAACATACTTTTTCTGCAGTTCTATCCGGGGTTGATTTTCAGTTAGATTGAGTATATTTAAAATGGATGGGCCTCATAGGATACTTAAACTCCCTGTAGTTATAAGAAAAGTATTGTGTGGTTGGGGATTTTTTCCCCCTTTATGGGGAAAGAGTCCATAATTTTATTAGATTTTCAAAGGTTGTAAGTGACTCAAAGATGTTTGAGGGTCATTGAATTAGAAGACATCAGCACAGCTGGGTTTACTAGTGAGGATATGTAGACTAAAATATTCAGTAGCAAAGTTGGTATCAAAGGTTTTTTTGTTTGGATGTTGATAGTACTACCAGAGAGAGTTACTCTGGGTATTAATTTCACTCTTTCCTTACTTTACCATACAACATTAACACACACACATACACACACACACACATTCAATACTTAAAAATCCAAATTTATAAACTGGGTGATCACTTTATGAAACAATTAGATCAGATCTTGTTTAATGAGTTCTCTTTGACATTTAAAATTACTTACTTTATGTGTCACTTTTCAGAACCACCTGTTCTTTGCTCTGAACAAAGTATACCAGGAATGCTATATACTTTGCAGTGGAATAAACAAGCCCACAAATGTGCTGCATCTTTCCATGGGAGAGACATAATTTTAAAATGTGAGCCTCGTAGAAGGGAAGGTGTTTCCTGAGTTTGTTTTTGTTTTTTTAGTTCTGTAGGAGACCTAACATCAGACACAGCACTGGATTCCTAATTGGTGGCAGACCAAAACCTATATGTGGGTTAAATATCTTTGTTAATGTATTAGTCACATGGGTAATTCTTCTAATACCTAAGCCTCTAAGTTTCTTGACCTTCTCTCCCACAGTAACTTGTTTTCCACCCACCTAACCCATGATCATCATCCAGACCAGTGGTTCTCAGGGTGTGGTCTTCAGACAAGCAGATGTGGCATCACCTGGTACTTACTGAAAATTCAGATTTGTGAGTCAGCCCCAAACCTACTAAATCAGAAACTCTGAGTGTGAAGTCCAGCAATTCCTTTACCAAACCTTCCAGGTGAATCTAAGAGCCACTGGCCTCGACCTTGCTGATACCAATAACACTACCCATTCTTTCCTTTCGATTTTAAGCCTCCCTCTCTCCAACCACCATTTTTAAAAATCTTTCCAGCTTCCGCCTCTAGCATCTCAACTTACTCCTAAGATCTATTAATCATTTTCACTTTCTCTCATTATCACCCTCATGTCCTTATTATGCCTATTTTAATTAGATTTGGTAGTCCATGGTTATAATCATTAGGTCTTATCCTCCCCCTCTCTTCATTTTACATGGACAAATCCCAACCCTGATTAGATCAACCCTCTACCCTCACAGCTGAGACTGGAGAAAAATTCACACTCATGCTGGTAATCCTACTTGAACACTAACCACAAATGGGCCGTCAGTGCTTCCTGGAAATTCAAGTACATTTCCCGAGCCAGTCACTTCCATATTCTTTTAGAAGAACATTTTCACATTCTGCCTTTTACATGGACATTAGCGTGGGTATACTATTCATGCCCTTTTGAAGTCCAGTACCCAACTCCTGTCCCTGATTTCATCTCCTCTCCCACATCCAGTGGGATTATTCCAGCAAGTCTCCTTCTCCTCTCTTGTACCATCATTTATTTCTTCTCTATTGGCTCATTCCCATCAGCAAAATAAATATGCTGTCATATCAAGTAGCATTTAAAAAAATTACCTTACCTTCACATACTACCTACTAGCCCATTGCTTTGTTTTACTAGAAATACCCTCAAAGAAAGGAGTGGTCCCTCTTGAACCTATTTTGTTTCCATTTTATACCAAAACAATATTTTCAAAGTTACCAATGAGTTCCCTGTTGATAAATTCAAGGGCTCATTCCCAACTTCTGCTTCTACTGTCTGTATGCAATATCTGACACAGTTTAATCAGCTCTCTGTTTCTTGAAATACTTTCTGTGGGCTTTGAGGATATAACTCTACTTGGTCCTTCCTTTCTTACCAGCCATTTCTTATAAATCTCCTTTGCTGGTTCATCTCGACCTTCCTGACTTCTACATGTTGGGTTACCCCCAGGTTCAGTCTTCAGTCCTCATCACTTCTCTATCTGTACTCATTCCCCAGGTGACAACATCTAATGTCATTCATTTACATACCATTTATGAGTTGATAACTCTGAAACCTAAGTCAGCCAAGACCATTCCTCTGAACTCCAGATTTTCCTATCTTTCTATTTGATATTTGATGTCTCCACTTGAATACCTAGTAAGTTTCATTAATTTGTCATATTCCAAACAGTAACCAAGATTTTTCCAACCAGCCTACCAAACCTGTGATCTTTCACATTTTCGTTAGAAACAACTCCATCCTTCCATTTGCTCAGGCCAGACACACTGCAGTCTGTCTATATCCCATTGTCTCTGTCTATATCCAATCTGTAAGCCAGACCTGTCAGCTCTACCTCTTGCCGACCTTACTTCTACCCACCGGTTCACCCTCACTTCTTGCCTTGATTGTTGTAAGAACATTCTAATATGCCACCCCCTTTCTGTCCTGCTCTCTGGCTCCTGCTCTAAACCCAACAACCAGGGTGGTCCTATTAAAAAGTAAATTGCATCATGTTACCTCTTTGCTCAGAGCCCTCCCCAAACTTCCTATTTTATCAGAGTAAAATCAAATCCCTTATTGTGGCCACTTCGTCCTACATGACCTGTCTGCCTTTACAATCCCTTCTCTGCCTTGCTAATCTCACTCTTTTCCACATACACACCCCCCTTGCCCACCCTGCTCCAGCCATACTCGGCAAATCCAATCCTGCTTCAGGATTTTGTTTCTGTTGTTTCTTGTGCTTTGAATGCTCTTTCCAGAGATATTCACTTTGTCTTGCTCCCTCGCCTGTTTAAGGTTCCTTCCTTCCCCAACTGCCCTATTTAAAAGAGTAATATCCCACATAGACTCGCTTTTTCTTTCACCCCAGCTTTATTGTTCTCCATGTCACTTATCACTCTCTGACATATTATTTAGGCTGAACCACATGAAATTGTAGATAATGACCATTTTTGTTCTACAAAAACTGCCAGTGCATGGAGTTCAGACTAATTCATATTTCTTGTTTATTTGTAAGCTCTGTGATAGAAGAGACTTTTTCTGTTTTGTTCTCTCTCATAGCCCCAGATCATAGAACAGTGGTTGATACATAATAAATACTCAGTAGATATCTATAGAATGAAATGAATGAATGAATCAGCAACAGTTCTAAGGTACCTGCAATGTGCTATTTATGTTTCAGTCCATGTATCACTTTTTTTCCTGCTTTAGCTTTGTATATAAAAACGAGTCACCATGTTTTTCAACCAGTAACTAAATTAATATGCAGTTACTGGGTGAGTCAAGGGGAACAGTGTAACTATTTGAAAGAGGTATATAATATAAATTTAAATCCAATGTGTTAATTTAATCTATTTATATAATATAAATATTTGCAAGTATGTATAATTCAAATAATGTTCATTTCACTAATTAGGCTTTGCTTTTAATGAGACCACCAACATAAATTCTGCTTTTTATGTCCTGAGCACATGTCATCTGAAAGTGGACGGGAGGCATGCCAAAAGGGCAGAGCCTGAATGGGATTCAACTATTGGCTCAACTGAATGACAAAGTGATATTTCTCTCCAAATCAATATTGACAATTGAAAAGGAAAGACTTTGAAATCATAAAAAGTATGAATATCGGTGCGGGGGGGGGGGTAACTGCCTTTTTTGAAATTTTATAGTAAGAATATGCTTTGAAAAGGCTGGTTAGAAAAAACTTGAAATGCTTTGGCAGTGAAGTTCTGCTACAAAATTTAAGTCTGGGACCACACGCGGAGGTCACCTTCTCACTATTCATGGTTTTAGGAAAGTCTATAAAGGTGTGATTAAGAACACCCAAATGTAATCTGGGGGAAAAGAATCAATTGGAATTATAGGTTTTTAAAACCAGAACATGGTGACATTTTTTGTAAGGTAGTTAAAATTGCTCTATCCATTCTTTGAACAAGTTGACTGAGGCAAAGGAGAAAGCAGTGCGTTACCAGGCGCACAGCACACCCTGGGCGGCGGATCCGGGACGAGAGCCCAAAAGTCCCGTCTTCCTGTCTCAGGCTTGTGCGTTCAAAATATTGCAATCTGTTACCTAGCGGATGATTAATGTGTAGAACTGAGCGCTTTAATTTTGCTACAGGAAAAAGTAATGTAGAAAGAGCATAGGCTGTGATGGAGACAAAATTTGTCTAAATAAAAATATCCTTGGTTAATTAGTAAAATGGCAAAGACGTTTTGAAAAACAAGAGAAGCACATGAATCTCTTTCAAAAATGTTAAATATTTTAATATTCACTCATGAAAATCTTTTAATGTAATCCTCATCTATTTGTAGAAATGATTAACATTATGTTTGAAATATAATTTTTTTTTTGCCACTGAGCTAACATTACATTTTATCATTATATCTTTGAATACCATATTACTTATCTGACCTAGAGCATTTCACATAAAAGAAAAGCTAAGTTAGGAAAAGAACAATTCAGATCATATAAAGATGTGATATCCGTGGAAACAGACATGATTAAAACAGTGTGTGCTGTTTAAATGAATTAGGAGTCATCCTGGACAGCTCAAGGAAGAAGTCTCCCCATCACACAGAGGCAGTTAGGAAGGAAAATAGGACTCCAGGGTACATTAAAAAAGGGAGAAAATAATGTGGAAATATTAAGTTGATGTTATATCAAATAATGATACACTTTTATCTAGAATACTGAGTCTAATTTCAATCAATGCACCTTAAGACATGAGCAGAGAATGAAAATATCCAGAGGAATGTAGAAAAATGAGTAAGTTGGGAATGAATTTGTGCAATGATCATTTATTTCTAAAGAAATGTTTTAAGTGGTCAGTCACTTGTTTTCCCAAACAGCATATAATAGACATTTTAGTAATTGGGTGATTGATAGTTATAATAAAATAAGTGGCAACAATAAAGAAACCTCAACAAAAAATAAAAATAGATAGTATTATATGAGAAGTGGAATGATACTTAAAACTAGTCTGGGATTAGAAAAGAGTTGCTGATTATAAAGAACTGAATAGGAGCAACAGTGATGGAAACAGAACTTCTATGCTTGTGGCTTTATTTTTGATCCACTTGAGTACCTACTTCTGCCCCCAACCAACACATAACATTAATTGTAGATTTATATTCTTTTTTGGTGATACAAAAGAATAAAGTAAGGTCTTTTGTCTTTTTATACTATTTAACAAAACAGATTACATGTGTGTTTTCTCAGCATAAAAGATGATATTTATTGGCCCTGGCCGGTTGGCTCAGCGGTAGAGCGTCGGCCTGGCGTGTGGGGGACCGGGGTTCGATTCCCAGCCAGGGCACATAGGAGAAGCGCCCATTTGCTTCTCCACCCCCCCCCCTTCCTCTCTGTCTCTCTCTTCCCCTCCCACAGCCAAGGATCCATTGGAGCAAAGATGGCCCGGGCGCTGGGGATGGCTCCTTGGCCTCTACCCCAGGCGCTTGAGTGGCTCTGGTCGCGGTAGAGCTACGCCCCGGAGGGGCAGAGCATCGCCCCCTGGTGGGCAGAGCGTCGCCCCATGGTGGGCGTGCCGGGTGGATCCCGGTCGGGCGCATGCGGAGTCTGTCTGACTGTCTCTCCCCGTTTCCAGCTTCAGAAAAATACAAAAAAAGCCTGACCTGTGATGGCGCAGTGATTCAAGCATCGACCTGGAAATGCTGAGGTCGCTGGTTCGAAACCCTGGGCTTGCCTGGTCAAGGCACATATGGGAGTTGATGCTTCCGGCTCCTCCCCCCCCTTCTCTCTCTCTGTCTTTCTCTCCTCTCTCTTGGTCTCTCTCTCTCCTCTCTAAAAATGAATAAATAAAAAAATGAAAAAAAAAAAAAAGATGATATTTATTACAGAATATTAGTAAATTTGGGGAAATTAGAAAGAAAAAAATCTTATTGCTCCTAATCAAAACCACAATTAGCATTTTGATATATATTTTTCCAACATTTTACCTATATATAGAACTTGGTTGCTTTATTTATATAGTTGTAATCATACCATAGATGTGATTATTTTGTTTCTTTTCATTTTAACAAAAACATATTTCTATGTTATTGTAAGTTCTCAGTGATAATTTTGATATAATACTATTACATCACTAGATGTACCACAGTTTATGCAATTATTTCTATAAAACTGTTGATGCTGATATTGACAATTTTGTACTCTGAGATAAAATTACCAAGTGATTAATGAATATGAAATATTTAATAAAATGATAAACTTAATGATCATGCAAATTGTAAGAAGGAATGGTTCCCACTTGCTATTTTTTCACCTGTTTATTTTCAGTTATACATGTATTCAGAGAAAGTTATCATTTGCCCTCTAGACTAAACATATACATTGGGTTTTTAATCTTCATTAGCCTAATTCCATATGCAACTGAAAAACTTAGTCAATAATTTCTGATAGCAGCTAACAAGGTTTATCATTCAAATAGTGATCATTGCCAATTCTAAAGACAAATACCTGAAGAACAGAGAAATTATTCCAAAGGAATTCTAGATTTGGAGGATAGAGATTATACAAAAGACTTTTTCACTTCAAAGGAAACTTTGTGCCTATTATCTAGTACTGAAAATAGCTAGAAATTACTATTGTGAAGTCTAGGGATTCATCTGAGAAAAGAAATGGAATTTTAATTTTTCCTTTAATATAGTTGTCATTTTATAATATGATGGATTTATGTAGTTTAACTTGGTCTATAAATTTTACATCATTCATCCTCATGTGCTTGTTAAGATGTTGAGCATCATCTTTATTTCACAATGAAAGAACAAAGTTTATGGTTGGAACAGTAAAAGGAACTAGGATTAAATCCTAAACTTTTCACTGTAAACCTAGTTTACAGTTTTTACAATATTAATTTTTATATTGCAAGTGAAAATGATGAAGTAAACTTGCCCCCTGTAAGGCAGTGCCTCTGGCCATGCAGATTCGCATTGAATTCCGGCAGACGGTAAAGGAACTGTGGAACCTTACCAATTTATTGGAGGCTCGCAAAGACAGGCAAACCAAAAGAAGAAAGAAAAAAAGGACCCCCCCCCAAAACAAAGGTAAACCTGCTTTTCACAGTGGAGGGCAAGGGATCAACACGTTGAAACCAACAGCACCTCTCAGTGGCAGGGCTTGATCTGATCTCATTCCCCTGAGGGGAAGCACTGAAATTCTGATAATAGCGTTGTCACGTGCTCCTGCACTAATTGCACAAAGTGCTTACAACCGGTAACCAGCGGGCAAGTCTAACACAGCTGTTTTCCCCACTACCCCCATGAACCATTAGATGAAATCTGAAACATCCTTTATTTTCTATTTGTTTAAATAGGAAGATTAGTTCCATAAATCGATGGCTAATTTTAACTTCCTTCCAAAATGTGGAGCACCATTACTAGAAATCAGACTTGTATATAATCTAGATGTGCGTACATCTAGCTGCACCAGTATGGAGTGTTTTCTTAAATATCCAATTACTTTCCATTAAGTTATTCATTAATAGTCTCCTTTTTTTCTGTAGCTCTGGTCTTTTTTATTTTTTATTTTTAAAATTAATTTTAGAGAAAGCAGGAGAGAAAAAAACATCAATTTGTTGTTCTACTTATTTATGCATTCTTTGGTTGATTCTTGTATGTGCCTTTGACCAGGCATCAAACACGCAACCTTGGCATATTGGGATGACTCTCTAACCACCTGAGCTACTAGCCAGGGCCTTGTAACTCTGGTCATAAACTTCAAATGATTTTTTTTGCTTTTTGATTGACTTTCAGGTTCAGAATTTTTTTGTTCTATTTTTCCAAATCTATGAGGATATTAGTAAAGACCAAAGTTTGGGAAACTTGGAGAACCATGTTTATTTCAAAGGTAGAGTAAAGAGAATGAAATCAGAAGTGTATCATTTCAGTACCAAAGAAAGATATTCAGAGAGGAAAGAGAAAGGAATAGAAATAGGGTGGAAACAGAGGAAATGAATACCAGAATCTAAACATTTTATAGCTTTGAGTGGAACAGTCTTTCCTCTCTTATGAAATGTCTCTGAAAAGGATTTGGGGTCTTGATTGCATGTTTAGGACGTCAGAGTACTGAGCAGGGGTAGGGAAATTCAGAGCACTGTTTTGCCTTTGTTGAGTATTGTAGCTTTTTCTACTCCCCACTGGTAATTATAACCTTTGGAAAGATGGAAAAAAAGAGTGGTGTTTTTTTTTCTTGGAGAATGCTTTTCTTTCAAAGATTGTGAGTTTGGAGAAGATCTTTAAACGAAGGGGTACTAGGCATAAGAGTCTTTTTAAGTCCTTTTTATCCCAACATTTGAAAAAGCATTTTATTCATAAACCTTCCACTTTTTTTTCAAAGGAGCCATTTAATTCATTATGGAGTAGTATAAAGCTGTTGAGAGAGATATGGCAGCTTGATTCATTTGAAATCACAGGACAAATAGACTTTAAAAAGCAAATGCATCCATTTTGACACTAATTATGTGTCTTTTGCACATGCAGTATCTCATGTCACAAATTGCTCTCATTTGCTTTTCACTGCAGAATATCTCTGAAATGAGATGAGTGGAAAATGCCTTAAACAGGTGGATGTGAAACAGGTTAGGGGGCTTATAAGGATTTTGGTGGAGGAGTGTGGGTTGAGGAAGTTAAAATATGAAGGTGTCTTAGAAGTCACTGGAATTCATAGGGAATTTGTTCAACATGATATTGACCCATGTCATAAGGTAGAATATATGGCTTTTCAAGTAATATCTAGCCTCTTTATAATAATATGTACTAAGATGATTTTATTTGTATGTACTGTCTTTCATCTAAAAATAACTTTATAATTTATATTTTCTTTTTACAGATGAGAAAACCGAGGTAGTTAGGAATATACTTAAGCTGTTTCCAATATGTGTGTTTTCCTCAACACCACCAAACAGTTAACTCAAGTCTGACCCTGTCTCCTTGAAAATAACATCAGATCCTATTGGTTAAGGGCTCAGTCCTATAAGTTTCTCCCCATTTCAGATGCCAGTCACAAGTCTAGGTTCTCACCTGTGCTTCTGTCCAACCACAGAACCCTCCTTGAGTTTAATTAATTTGTTAGAGTGGTTCACAGAACTCAGAAGCTTTTACTTACTAGATCACCCATTTATTATAAAAGGATGTAGCTCAGAAACAGCGAGGGGAAGAGGTGTCTGGGGCAGAGTGTGGGGCGGGGCTCAGAGCTCCCATGCCCTCTCTGAGCACACCACTCTCTCAGCACCTCCATGCCTGTGTTCACCGTCCCAGAAGCTCATCAAATCTAGTTGTTCAAGAGTATTTATGGAGCTTAATCTGCAGACCAATCCCCTCATCCTTTTTCTAAAGGTCACTTGAAGAGACAGAACTTTCCAACCTTGGTTGGTGCTTGATGACCAGACCTGTCCTGAGGCTGTCTAGTGACCCCACCCTAAGTCAGCTCATTAACATAAACTCAAAATAGGCTCCTTTCCAGTGATAAAAATCACTCCTATCATTCGAAATTTCAAGAATTTGAGGAGCTTTGTGCCTCAAACTAAGGACAAAGACCAGATACTATTACTTATTATACTAAAGTATAGTATAGATTATATAGTATACATACTGTACACTATATACTAAATGCACTATAATATATACTATATTCTAATACTTGCCGGTTCATCCCTAGAGAGCTCTCTGGTACATTTGTATCAGGACTCTTGATACATTTTCCCCACTCCTGGTCTTCTGGTTTGCTGCTGCTGTAGAATGCTTTATGAAAAATAGAAAGTTGACTGAAGTCTACAGAATTAACCTGAGTTTGGCATCTTGTAATCCACTCTTGGATCTGTTTAGCACAGGAGGAGAGCTTTATAAATGATGCAAGAGTTTCTTAGAGTTCTTTATAGAACAATTTAAATAGGGCTAAAAACAACCCAGAGGAGAGAGAAGTACACATTCATTTTCCCTTGAATTTGAACAAAAACAAAAGCATTTGCTACATGGTGTGAATTGGAGGAATCATATTATTGAGCTGGTGCTTGTTGCCTGATAATGGACAAGATTAGCGTCACTTTTCTGTAACTAAGTCTGTAATGGTGTCACAGCCTATTTGATGCCAATTGGTGTTCCTGGGGTCCTTGGTATAAAGCAACCTTTGCAACTGAGTAGTCAAAATGATTGGAATAAGGAATAAAACCAGAGAGTAAAAAATGGATAGCTAATTCAACACTTAATTTCTTTTAATTTTGAGAGTCTTACATATGTGCTGCCACTATTAATGGGTGGGATGCTGATGGTAAGGGAAGAGTTTTAAACTGTAAATTTATTTTCACCTGAGCTGCAGAATTCAAACCTGGCATGCTTTACACGTAATGCAGTTTGACAGTTCATTTGAAATAAATGTGCCGATAACCCTTAAAAGTGGTAATAAAATACTCTTTGCTCTACTGTACAGATGATTAATACCACTAAAGTAATTAAATTCCATTAGGCTGAGGTTCACATACCCAAGGAATTGGTACCAGGATTTAGCCGTTCTCTAGTGAGGACAAAAGACTAATGCCTTTTAAAGCCATGTTTCACCAGGAAAATCCCATGGAAGTCTATATTAACTTAGGACATCTGCTTGTTGTGATTGTTTGAGGTATTGATGCATTGGATCATTAGCAGGGTAGCGTGAACTAGTGTTTTCCTGTTGACAAGGATCTCTCACCAGGAGTTGCTGGCTTTCTGCAAGGGGAGAGAGGAAAGCAAAGCAGGGCAGCCAAGTTGAGTCCTGTGAATGGCTTTGACTTACAGAATTATTGCTAACTGTACAGTCTCTGAGGGTAGGAAACAGCATTTTGCCCCCAGCCATTTTTCCCAAGATCAAAGCCAAAGTAACTCTGTCTCCTGCTGTTTTGTAGCCGTAGATTCTTAAAGACTGGCATTATTGTTGTCGATGAACAGTTTGCCCCCTTTCAGATGGCTGCAGTAATGACCCACGGGGGAGGCAGTGGTTAGGCAGTGCTGACAATGTGACCAGGTGCTGCAGCATAAGCGTTTCATTAAATATTGAAGCAATGGTTTTCAGTTACAGTGGCAAAAAGGGAATTTGGTCTACATCCAAATATGTGGCTATTTTTTTCCTTCAACCCCTTCTAATCACATTATTTTTTGCGTGACCTTTCTTCTGGAAATTAGCTGCCGTCCTGAAAAGCTTTGTGTGTAATATATCTAAGGTAATACTGCGTTCCAATTTACACGCTGGTGTAATCATTCTTAATGTATGAATGATTTATTTTCCACTTTTTCCTTAAAATATTCATACCATAAAAAATAAACCTTATGATTATTTCGATTTTCAGAGGTACCAAATAAAAGACTCCTGAATTTTCCAGGGAGAGTTTATGGAATCTAAGAACCAGACTCCAGTGCATTGCAGAGTTAGTTTTTTTTATATAAAGCATGTGAAAACAGCCTTAGAACTTCAATAGTGTTTCGATTTGGAGTTAAACTTGTCTGTATAATTTGTGAATTGGACTCACAAGAGAACAACCGGGGTCACTTGACAGGAGTGTTGATGCAACTTTATCAGAGTAGGGTCAGCTCCTTACTTCACTGTGCACACAGGATAACTCACAAGTCAAAACAGGCACGGCTGCCAAGGCTGTGCTGCCATCGGACTTCCCAGTCCTCTGATCCTAGAACCCTCAGAGAGAAAGTGGGGCTTTAATGTAGGACAGGCATTTATAAATTGTAATGACATACCACACACAGAAAACTTACTTACAAACTCTACAGGAAAACATGGCGGCTGTTGGAGGCCAGGGAAGGTGAACTGCAACCAAAACGTACCATAAAATGAAACAAAATAAACAAAGCCGAAGCCCCATTTAGGAAAGAACACAGTACTGAAATGATTTGCTCCCTGCTTATCCCTACCTTGAAAATCCTGCCTGTTGACAAATAGCTATTTTAAACTTTCACATTTTCTGAAAAACCAAATCGTTTCTACATGTTAAGTGCTGTTTGCTGGATTTCCATATTTAGAACAGCTTCCTCTCACAATTCATCAAAACTCTTGGGCACTTCTCTACCAAATACAAATGTGTTTGGTATAGGATTACCATTCATCTGAGAAACAAACGAAACTGTTTTATGTGGGTATTATGTACAATGCACCGAATTTGCCCATGAGATCACCCACTCTGTGTACTAATCATATTGAAATAAGATGCTGTTGTTAATTTGTCATCTCTTCTGTTTTGCTTGCAGTTAGGAAGAACTGAATTAAATAAAATGCCAGTATAACCAGTCTTTCTCTATTCTCTTGTTCTATCTTTATTCCTTTGTTGTTTTTCAAATTCATAGATGTTAAGTGAGTATAATTATAATTTTTAAAGAGTATTAAAAAGTAACTATTTACTGAATAGGTTTTCACATTATTACCAATATTATTAAGCTTAAACAGCTTTTATTTAGAGATATAAGAAATTTCAACTGCTTAAATTTATAATTATCATTTCCTCTTCATTGTGCTGTTCGAAGCAGTTCAGGAAATGACTCACTTCTTAGCCTTGATAAGTTCTTAGAAATACAGAGCTTTATACAGAATAAGAAAAATTGAAGCTGCTATAGATGAAAGCAAATAATGGAGGAAAAGGGAGGAAGACTTTTTTAAAGCAAATACTGTATCACGTTTGCTTAAACCTCTCCACGCTTAGTTGATGATATTATCACCCCACTAGTACTTATATGTTGAAAATTGACTATGGTCATGAGACTGTTGCAAGAGATGACAACTGGGCAAAATTCTATGATTGTTTGGTGAACACAGAAATGAATATAAATGTGTCTCTTGTGAGTACCATTGCTTATAGCAGATAGAGCCAAAATAGTTCCTTAAAAATGTTCATGATAGTCTTCAAAAAGAGTATATTTATCTATTTTCGAATGCTAGATGGGATAGTTTTTCTGCTTAACATTTTTCACAAGCAATGGTGACATTTTCAAAGTTCACTCTAGTGGAACTGAAATATTTTTCTATAAGTCAGTAGGTATTGAAAACCATCCTTTCCTTTTTGTATTATAATGAAAACATTCTGTTTTGACATAATCTTCTCTTCATTTCTTCATGACAATTTGCATGCACCATTACAATTATTCCTCATTATTCAACTGTATTCTTAGGGTTTCTTTGAAACACGTAAATATTTATATTAAGGATAGATTAATTCCGAAGAACATATCCAAAATGTTGCTTTCAAGTCTAACATGTGGTCCGAAAGAGAACTATCTTTGATAGCTAAAAGTACAGAAAGGTAGGGGACTTTTTTCCTAGACTAGTAACTAAATAAGAATAAGATTTTGTTGTGATGATAACATATTAATTGCTTTTCTTCTTTTACTTAAAAGCTTTCTTTTTGTAATGAAATACATGTTTTAATGAAGATTCTTTCCTTGAGTTCCTGATTTTGTGATATATAGACTTAAAGATTCTAAAATTATCTATATTAATGATAATTCCTCAGTTTATCTATATTAGTGATATATGTTGAATTTAGTACAATAACTCAACAGAGATTTATTAAGTAACTATAGACATATATCCCAAGAAATACTTCGGTTAAGGCATCTGAGGTCTGATCCTAAATATTTGATTTACAGAAAATGACTTTTTGGTAGAGCTTTTCCTGAGTCCTGTATGCTCTTTTAAAGGTTAGCTTATGTATTTGGTAGAATACTTGCATCCTGTGCAAAAGAGCAAAGCATTTCTATACTAAAGTGAAAAACTCATATCTTTTCCACTTCATATATTCTAAATTAAGTTTCTAATAAAAATATTTCCATTCTAACTTGTTCTGTTAGGATTGACTGCCCTCCACTGACTTACTTTTTAGGCTTTTGAGCTATGTAGCATTGGCAGAGAGGGCCAGGTTTTGATCGGCACAAACCAATTGCAGGAAACTTTGGGATACTTGGTCACTGAAGATTGGGAATTTCAAAGGATTCAGTATGATAGGAGTAGAAGATAGGGTGTTATGGAGTGCATATTTGAGTCCTCCCAAAATCAGTAAGTTGAAACCTTAACCAATGGGATGGTATTAAGAAGTGGAGTCTGTCAGAGAGAATTCCACCATGAGGGTGAAGCTCCCATAATTGGATTAGAGTCCTTATAAGAAGAGAGTACAGAATTTGCTTCCCCTGTCTATTTCTCCGTCTATCTTTGTTTCTCTCTCCTCCCTGCTGTGTGAGGACACAGAAAAAAGGAGACCATCTGTGAACCAGGAACAGGCTTCTCTCCAGAACCCAACTATGCTGGCACTCTAAGCTCAGACTTCCCAGCTTCTAGTACTGTGAAATATCAATTTCTGTTGTTTAAGCCAAGTGCCCTATGGTGTTTTTGTTATAGCAGCCTGAACTGACTAAGACAGTAGGGAAGCAAGCATTGGAAGTTTTGGTGGTCTGTGTAGCTGAGCCATGTGAGAAGACAGGAAGAGGGAGGGGCAATCAAGACATGTAGTAATATAAAGAACAGTTCTCTCCCCACTCACCCCACTTTACCGCTTTTGGGGGATACGTTGAAGGGACAATCAAGCAAAAAACAAAGGGAAAGTTCTGAACAGGTAGAAATGAGTTAATGGAGGTGTGTGCAGGCATACCTGAAGAAACAAAAGTTTCTTCTTTCTCCAAATCTGTCATTGAGTGTTAAGAAGTGACGGACATGCTGATGTCCTGCAACTTGAAGATTCTAAAACTAGCATGAAAAGCAAGCTAGAGCTTTCTATCTCTGTTTTGTCTTCTTCTGGGGCCATTTTTAATCATTATGCTGTCAGATGAGAAACTAAGTGAGGGGCACCTGATATATTTAAGAACTGAGTCTTATATCCAGTATTTCATATATACCACTTAGTTAATACTCTCAAAAACATGCCAGGAGCTCCAGTAAGTGGGATGGGACCTTCCTTGCCTTTTGTGAGTCATTTACATGTGACTCCTATGAGTCACCTAAAAGTTGGCTATATATAGGATTTTTAGTTACATGGAAAAGGGTGTCTGAATTGTAGGTTTAGGTACTAGACAGTGAATGCAACTCTCTCATCTCATAACATTCATACCTCTTTACATGTCTTTGTTCTCTTTTCTCCTCACTAAGATTTTTTGTAATTTAAATACTTTGTTTACTTTTTTTGAGTGTGGAAAAACATTATAGAGAAAGTCAAGTGCTAGTGATAGAAGTGAAAAAATGACAGGTCTTAGAAAATTAGAAGTCGGATGCATTTAAGTATGCAATGCTACATTTGTTTGTGACTAAAATCTGTAACTGAAGAATTCACTACATGCACTGAAAAGGAAGAAAAGTGGTCACAAAGCTCTTTCAGAGTCAAAAGTTGTTCTTTAAATAATGGAGGAAACTATTGTGAAAATTACAGATGGTACAATTTATTTTAATAGCTTCATAAATGACTTAAAACCTGTGTTTATAAAATCATTAGGAGTCTGAGGGACTTGCCTATTTATTTTTCACTTACAATATTGTATTTTGTGGGGGAAGTTATACACTATTTTGGTATTTGAAAATATAAGGATTTAGAAGGAGTGTGTTTATGGCCCTCATAATTGTCAATAGTGTAATCTCTTATCTCCATTTTATAAGTGAGGTACAAAGGACAAAAAAGTTAAAACAGATAAACCAAGGGCACACAATTAGTAAAGGGGAGCTGAAATAAACCTGGTTTTGTCCTACTCAAATGTCTTTTCCACATCAAAATTTTTAGATTAAAGAAAAACTTTGATGGTGTGACCTTAATTCATTTCCATTGCAATATATATATATATTTTTTATTTTTTTATTTTTTATTTTTCTTATTTAAGTAAGTGAGAGCAGGAGAGGTCAGAGAGACAGACTTCTGCATGCTTCCTGACTGGGATCCACCAGCCAGGCCCCCTAAGGATCGATGTTCTGCCCATATGGGGTCTTGCTCCTTTGCTTGGCAACTGTGCTAGCTTTTAGCACCTGAGGTGGAGGCCATGCAGCTGTACCCAGAGCCCGGAGCCAACTCACTCAATTCTGAGCCATTGCTGTGGGAGGTGGAGAGAGAGAGAGAGAGAAAGAGAGAGAGAGAAAAAGAGAGAGAGAGAGAAAGAGAAAAAAACAGCAAGGGGAAGAGTAGAGAAGCAGATAGTTACTTCTCCTGTGTGCCCTGACTAGGAATCAAACCAGGGACATCCACATGCCAGGCTGACACTCTACCACTGAGCAAACCAGCCAGGGTCACATCACAATAGTTGAGTCATGTAACAAGCAGGTTGCATATGACTTTATAAAATTTTCAGTCTACTTGAATCTTTTATTTAGAACAAATCCCACTGGCCTTAAGATAGCATGTAAAAGTCTTTACTTAAGTCCCCTGTAATCCTTGGCATAATGTCAACTCTCCTGCTTCAAGTTAAAGAGAAAAACACCCAGTGGTTGTTCTGGAGCTAGTGGAACTGGCTCACATGAGGCAATTGTTAGATCACCAGGAATTCTGTAAGCCTGTCAAATATAGTCACATTATTATACTTACAGTTAAATTAGTTGTATTCAAAATAAAAATAATAGATTCTAAAAAGTTGTCCTCTTTTAATTACTTTATGACACTTTACTATTGTTGATGGTCTTGAGTTCATTACATCTATTGTATCTTTATGGTGAAAATACTACCCAGTGGTGTGTCACTACATATATTTTCTCATACTCTCTGTTATCAGTTGGTAACTGGAAATCAGGCCTGGTGGGAGTATTTACACCAGGAAAATTGGCAAATGCTACAATCTGAGCTTTTTTTCCCTCCCTGAGAGCTAGCTATTAAACCTTTACTAGCACTCCTCTAAATACAGCTTTGGAAGTGTTTGTGATTCTCTTGATTATTTCTTTAACAAAAGGAACCTCAGCTATAATTAATCTAAATAGCTCCAATCTTGTTTATATTGTTTTCACTGGTATAGAGATTAGGATGGAGGTGAGGTTTGGAATAGCAAATATCTTCTTGCTCAAAATCAGACTCTAGTTAAAGAAAATGAAATGAGGAAATTTTGGCTAACTCTTTTATGTCTAAAACACAGGTTTACTTGGAATTTTACCCACATGTCAATATGGAAATAAATCAAAATAGGATTTTTTTTTCATCTATTAGGGAAATCAACACATATTAAAACAGAAGGAATAAAGCTCATTTATATTGAATTTTTTCAACCAATTGTGGTTCTTCGGGCAAGAAATTATTCTCTTAAGTTACTAGTACTCAAAAATGGGAATGAAAAGGGCACAAAAGAGGCATGTGATCACAGACAAAACTTAATAACATGTCAACAGTTGTTCAAAAGGAAATGTGAGAAGGTCAGGAACTTATTTTTAATCTTCATGCTGCCTTATCCTGGGTTCTTGGACCTCTCTAGCGCCACTGAAATGTTTCAACATTGATGAGTTATGGGTGCAAGAGAGAAGAGGACTTTTTCTTTTTGTCTCAGGGTGCACATTTGCGGCTTTGAAATTCTTTTACATTTTCATTCTTCATGCTGATGAGTCAGTGCAGATTTATATTACCATGTTATTATGGGTAGTGGAGACTGTGTCTCCTTGAAAGTAATGGCATGTGATTGCTTACTCCATTACTTTCAATGGGACTCAGTCGTTGCCATCCTTAGGGACTCAATCCCATTGAAAGTAATAGTCTGAGACTGCCCACATTGTTACCTTGCTTTAAATTGGATTGAATTTACACTGATCGGTAGGGGCCAGCCACAGAAGTCTTCACTTTTAAAAGATGTAGAGTTGATCAAGTTTTCTGGCCAGCAGCTGAAAGTTTAACTGCCTGCTTGGAGAATATATTCTTATTCTTTAAAACATTTCTTAATGTTAATGTGTTTTAACATTTAGCTTCTGAGCTATTAAACAAACTCATTACATTTTAGGAAAATTGTTTTTAAACTTTAATTCTTACTTAACTATGATATATTCAGGTGTTTCAAGAAAGAAGTCGTTCTTTTGCTTGAACATTAATTAGTTTCTTATTCTTAGAATTATTATATTTTTAGAACTGGAAAGAAACTTTGCAATATCACATTTTAGATGAGGAAACTGAGGTTCAAAGTAATTTGCCATAGTTGAGGTCACAAGGCAAGAGCTTTGTCACAACGCAGACACCAGAACAACACTGTGCAGGGTTACCCAGTCCCATATAAATCTTTGGAATTAGTCTATTTTTATACTTAGGAATAGTAATGGGTTACTTCATGATAACTTATGCATTGCTATTTATACTTAAATAATAACACATTTTAATTTTCTTCATCAGACAAACATTTTTAGATCATGTTAGTATAAAATACCTTTCTGAAAAAAAATACCTTTCTGGTAAAAACATTCAGCGCCGGGGGAAAAAGAAAGAAGGCTTTTTATAGGAGGCTGCATAAAACAGGGCTGGAAAACGGCCCCAGATCTTACCTCTTATCTAACGTTGCTCCTGTGTGTATATCACAGTTTCAAAATGCAGCAAGTAGTTTTTAAATTTCTGCTCTATTATCAGATTGTTAAAATGCCCAAACTTGGGGTATTGCTATTAAAAAGAAAAGTGTTTCTTATGATTTCAATAATATTAGCAAATGTTATTTTGTATTTAATTGATATTACAGCTAAAACATGGACATACTTGTTATATATAACAATAGAAAATTGTTAAGAAATCATTAAATGTTATTCAGATTCAACTTACCATGAAAGCTAATTATTTTTGAATTGAAGTAAAGATCTTCATCTTTGTTAGCAATGCCAATAGTTGAAAGTATTGGCCAGTCCTAGGTATTCAGTGTAAAAAAAAATTTAATGCTTTGTCAAGTACATAATGAAAATGAGGGAGTGCATGTTATAATGCTTATCTAATATTTGGATAGACATTGACTATTAAATAAATATATTAGTTTTGTTACACTCGGAATCTATGAGGGTGTAAATATGGATGTTTTCTAAAGTCTTTTACATTTCCAGAGTCTATGATTATGTGGTTTCAAAATCATAAATTTTGGTTGCAGCAGCTATTTGTCTTTTTATTGTACAACCATACTTTACAACATTTTAGAATTTGCTTTTTTAAAAGTAAACTATTGTACAAAAAAACCCCATACCATACTAATTGTGTATTTCGAAGTCAGCGCGGTGGTTGCCCTTGGAGTGTGGCTGACAGTGGTGGAGGCCGACAGGTGAGACCGAGGGAAGCTTCTGGGCGCTGATAGTATTCTGTTTCTTGATCTGAGTGCTGGTTCCACAGTTGTGCATGGTTTGTGAATATTCATCAGGTTGTACACTTTTCTGTATGTATATTATATTGGAATATGAAAGCTTAAAAATGACACACAAACATAAGGACTATGGCTAGTTCATTTTTTAAACTTTGATATTCCAAGAGACATACCTCATTTTAAAAGTCCCTTCTAGAGTTTTCTGTTTGTTTTTCGGTAACAGTAGAAGGCAGAATTCAGCAAACTGTGGCCTCTGGGCCAAAGCTAGCCCATTGACTATTTTTGTATAGCCTGTGAGCTAAAAATGGTATTTTCATTTTTAAACAGTTGAAACAAAATCAAAATAAGACTAATATTTTATGACACATGAAAATGGTATGACATTCAAATTTCAGTGTCCAAAGATCAAGTTTTATTGGAACATACCCCACTTGTTCATTTCTGTCCTATCTGCTCCTTTTTTGTTATCCATTTCACAGCACTCCAGCTGTTTTTGCACCACAATGGCAGCATTGAGTAGTTGTGACAGCGATCGTGTTGCCTGCAAAGACTAAAATATTTACTACTTAGATAAGAAAATATTTGCTGACTTGGCAGAAGAGTCAACCACAAGGTCCAAAGGTCAATTGATACTATTACAGTGTTTTTTTATAGTGTCATAATTTAAATGGTATATGAAATTTGCTAGCCACTGCTTTGACCTAACTCAGATATTACCCACACTTGCTAGGCTCGTTATTTTGGAGTCTCTGTCTACTCATCAGCTCCTACATGTGAGTGATAAAAGCATAACCAGGAGAGTCAGCAACTGCGTTGGGAAAACCGTTTCTTTGGGGTGTTGCCCCTTGGCTTCATCCTTTCATCACGCCAGTGTCCAGCATCAGTACAGAGCCAGTCTGTCACTGCCTTCACAAAATTCCTGCTGACTCAACTCATGCCCTTAGGCTGGTAATCTGGTTAATATTTTGCGGTCTTCACAAAGGATCACACCTGCCTTTGTCTTCAAGAAGTGAGGAGTTGATTTACACAAGCACTTTGTGATCCTCAGATATCTGTGGGAAGTTTCTTTAGATAACCTAGTTAATCCTCTGTTTGTTGAGGCCATTTCCTCAACTGGTATCAGCCATGGACACACACACACACACACACACACACACACGGGCTTCCAGGTAGCTCTGTGGGCAGTTGTTCATGCATTATGTCTCCTTGATCTAGTACACACTGCCTTTTTGAATATGGTCAGTAGTAGCAACCTAATGATTATTAGTTGTTGTTTTGCTGACAAGAATTTTTGGGGAGATATAGGAGAAAGCTATGAGTGCTCAAGGATAGCCAGGGCCAGAGGAAGTCAAAGATCCTAAGTCAAAGATCAAACAAAGCAAATGTTTTATGCATTGTGGTGAGAGGATGAACAGAAGCTTGGACACCCGATTCATGTGAAAGGGGAATTCTTGAACCAACTACTTCAAATTGGAGCTGTACCACAACTCTGCGAACCCACCTTTTATTTTTCTCCCAGTTATTCTGTATATGCACATGGGAGCCTGTGGCCATCAGACAGCGTGTCAGAGGTGCCCGCTGTGCACACAAGAATATGGGCAACAGCATAGTGTGGTGGTTACGAGCATGGTCTCTGCAGCTAGAGCGTCCAGACTCACACCCCGCTTTGCCACTTTCTGGCCGTGTGTCCTTGTGCAGTTCACACATGGCTTCAATGCTTTCCTGTCTTCCTCCTAAGGTGGCAGTTAAATGAGTTTATACAAGTGTTTTGAAAGGCGCTCAGTCAACATTCCCTAGTATTGTTTCACAGTTCTATCTCCAAAGCTAAGAAAGGAGACTTAGCCGGCTACTGGGTGCCAGTATAGCAATAGATAGCAATAAAGTGTTATTGATCATATATGAAGTAACTCTAAACAGAATTTTTAAAACTCACCTATTCTTCAACATCTAAAAAATAAATTGTTCATCTTTGTGGATGATATCATGATTGAAACTTGCATGCTAAAATATTTTAGGCCTTACTGAACAATATCTCTCATTCACTCATTAATTGAACAAATAGTTATTGAGTACCTCCTGAGTACAGGTACTGTGCCAGCTCTGGGGACACATCAGTCAGGAAAGCTCACGTGGTCCTCGTGGGGACAAAAACAGGAAAATAGAAGCAAATAAAACAGCAGTGAAAGAAATGAACATTGTATTTAAGTGTTATGAATGAAAAATAGAGTTTGAATTAGAGAGCTGCAAGGAGAAATACACGTGTGACAGAGTGATCAGAACAGGCAGAGGAAACTCTTTGAGGGACGATTAAGCTTAGACTTTGAAGGATGAAAAGGACTTGGCTAGACTGACCTTGAGATGGAGAGCATTCCAGGCATGCTGCAGGGCACTTCTAAAAGGCCTGGGTGGAAACTGTCTGTCCTGCTGAGAAGAACCCAGAGGGGAGGGGAAGCTTGGTGAGCAGGGTGGAGAGTGGGAAACATGATGAAAGTATGCCAGGGACAGTTCTTGGAAGGTAGGGATGCAATCTCATTTCTGGCTTACTTCATTATAAGGTCCAACTAGTTTCTGTGTGAAAAATATTAGGGAGAATGCAAGGTTATAGTTAAAAGGTTGCTAAGGTAGTCCACAGGGTTCTTATTGTACAGCATGATGATGTGTCAGGTGTGAGGGCTAGGGGGTGGCAAGGAACATATATGCCATGATCCTTAGTTAACAAATCATGTAAGAAAATCAAAACATCATTGTGAAGGAGGTAATGAGCTTATATAGAATATGTATTTAAAATAAATATTATAAACACACATTTGAATGTCTTTATAAAAGATAAAATATCTTTAAGTTGAATTAGATAACAATTTAAAGTGCATGTGGTTAGAATTATTATTATTTTTTAAAAATATTTTCTTTCAATGTATCAAGCTTTAAAATAAAAAAAAATTTTCTATTGACTTAGAGGGACACAGGGAAGGAGGGGGTGAGAGAGAGAGAGAAAGAGAGAGAAAGAGGGAGAGAAGCAGCAACCTACTGCTCCACCCAGTCGTACACTGCTTGGTTGCCTCTCAAAAGTGTCCTAACTGGGAATCAACCCCCTGACATCAGAGCACCAGATGATGCTCCACCCACTGAGAACTCTGCCAGGGTGATATTTAAAGCTTTTAAAAATTATTTCCAGCCCTGACCAGATAGGTTGGTTGGTTACTGGTTAGATCCCTAGTTAGGGCACATGCAGAAACAGATCGTGTTCCTGTCTCTCTCTCTCTCTCTCTCTCTCTCCCCTTCTTCTTCTCTCTCTAAAATCAATAAAAATTTTAAAAATTATTGCCAAGAAAAGAAAGCACTTATTTTATCCTTTAAAACTGTATTTCCATGGGAAACCTTCCTTGTTTTCCTTATGTATGTGAAAATCCATGTTAATAAACGTATTGGTGGGATTTTAAAATGTAACAGGGATAATTGTTATTGCAATGAATGTTGGGGAGTCAGGGTGAAATGGCCCAGCCGAGGCACCTCAGCTGCAGTCTACGCAGGCAGTAGGATTCTATTGAAATTTCAAGTCTCTCTGGAGTTTTTTTTTTCTAATCAGTCGCCTGGCTTAGAAACTCATGATGTGAATTTTTGATGGCAAAATCAGAAAATATAGTGCCCTTTTCTTTTAAAAATAAGTTTTGAATTCACAAAGTGATCTGGCTAGACACTTGTATAAACTAATTTTACATTCATGATGAATGAACGTAACGTAGACGAGAAGTTTCACCTGGTTCCTCATTAATATGATTATATCCTGAGTTGGTGATGAGATGGGGCAGGTTCTGAACTTGCCTATTCTAACGAATTTATTCCAGAATGAGAACCAAGTCAAGTGTATCCACATGAGAACTCGCCATGCCACCTAGGAAAAGTGCATAATTATCCTGAAATAGCCCCTTACCTTAGGCTTGGGACACAGAATCCAATGCGAGTCAAGTTATTCAACCTGGAGTTGGCTTCCCCCAGCCCCTCTCTCTTTTGTCCCGGCTAATGCACACAAACGCTCTAATCCTCCCATCCTGAGGTTGGCCGTTTGCCAGCTGCAGGGACATTATCTTCTCATTAGCCCCTTGTCATCTGCCCACTAATTCACATCCCACCCAGAACAAAAATGAAGTGCCCTGGCCCATCAGAAACTTTGGCCACTGAAAGAAGGAACGCCAGTCCGTAGGTTCTCTTGTGGTTTTATGCCTGAGGAGTAAAAGAGAAATTCATGTGTTATTTTAAATCTTAGAGCTTAATAGGCACGTTGGTCAGCAGAGTATTTCATATGTAGGACATCATGGTATACTTTTTATAAATTTTGATTCCAACACTGACCTTTTTCTTTCTAATCAATTAGATAGTTTTTTCTTCCAGAATGTTGTCATTATTTATTATTATTATTACTTTAAGGTAGTATTACAAAGGTGCACAGTTTTGAAAAGTAATTCTAGGATGTCCTGGGTAAGCTGATGAGTTTCGGTTGGTTGTTATAGAATTCTTTCCAAGATTGAACAGGTAAATACAATTTGGTAAAGAAAAAATTCTCATTAGCACCTCCTCCTTCTTTTGTTCATAGATCTCAGTCAATCTATGGTAGCAAAATGTGTGCATCTGTGAACAGGCATGTCAGTAAAAGCTTTGCAGATAAATATCCCCAAATCTTTTTTTTTGTGGTCATTTCAGTCACCTGTGCTATCAGTTTTGGCCATTGTATAAGTTAATCCTTTGGAATCAATGCACAGCTAACTGAAAAAAAAGTTGAGAATTCTGAACTAAGTGTCTTGCATTTGATTTTGTCCTTGGATCTAGAAATAACTGAGAAACATTGTTTAGACCTCATTTCACCTTTGTTCTACTCACTCGGGGGCTGAGAATTAGGCAATTTAAAAAGTAATGGTTAATGGTTATATTTTGTTATTTCCACTTCAGTTCAAATCCTGGCCTGCCAACAAGCTTAGTTTCTTTTAGGTTCAAAAATCTGATCTGATTTTGAACTTTGGATCTATTCCAATCTGTACCTTTATGTTCAATAATACAAATTGATTCTATGGGAAATGATGCAATGATGAGGGTCATCATTGTCCCTGTACAGACAACCTGCTTTTTGGGGATGGAAATATTAAAGCTTGAATTGTCTTTATAAGATGGTCTTACACCTTCCACATCATCAAAAGATATTAGGGTGCATAATAGGTTCATTTGAAATATGATGAAGTGTTCAAGATGAGAAGATGCCACATTTCCCTTTGATAACTATTTCCATCTCTGAAAATATTTAGAAGGGAAAAATGTAACTATCGGTTGGGATAGTTTTATTTCTTTTCTTGATACCAAAAGGCTGCCTCTAATCAATTCTTAAAATCACTTTTAATTCTATGTAACCTATAAGACTCCATGGCTCTTAAGTTTTAATATTTGCCATGTGTGCATGTTTATGTGTGTTCATGTGTGTGTATAGAGGGTCCTGTACTGGTACCTGTCCCACCCCCTCTATTTGCAAGGGTGTTTTTATGCTGACCAGGTCAAACCCAAGATCCTGCTTGTTTGAGTTCTAAACTGCAGCTGCAATCGGAATTCCTTTTGGACTTAGTCCATTAATCTATGGTTCAAATTATATTTTTATAAAGTATATTTTTCCAAAATTAATTAAAGAAAAAATTAATTTCATGACATGTATGAGTTTCATTGAATAAATGATGGTTATGTGATAATCAACCGCATCCAAACAAAATCTGATCATTTAACTGTAATGTTTTTCTAACGGCACAATCCTTCTGGTTTCATACTTTAAAAGAATATTATGGTCTGGTTATCTAGTTTCTGATATGTATATATATAAATATATATATAGACAAGGAAACTAAGATATATAGCATTCACAATCCAGGCTTTCAAATTCAGAAGTATAGTTATCACAAACATACTTTATAACTCAGCAATGCATAAAAAGTGTTTAAATAATAGATCGAGATGACAGATGTCATAAACATATATGAAATGGATATAGTCAAACCTGGTAAATTTTGAGATGTGGCTTCAATCACAGTATTTTTTTTTATTTTTATATATGATCTTAGGCAATTTTAAATTAAGGCAGGTGTCACCTTTAATTTATTGTCAGGTAGAAAGCACACTTACTTTGTACTCTAAGGATTTATTCAACTTAACTCTGTAATTGCTAGCAATATACAAGCTCATTATATCACAATTTAGTATATTTGATGCCAGCTGTTATGGAGTTAATGGCAAAGTCGAAGGAAATGACATAAAGCACACTCTCAGGTTCAGTGCAACCATCATAATCTTACTGTTAAAAACCTCCAGTTGGCCCAGGAGTTCACTTTAGTATTGTTTCTTACTATTGTTATGATTGAAAAATACACCTTTTTTTTCCATGAAATATTACACTTGATATTTTGCTACACATTAAACTTTTTGGCTCTCGTTTAGTGTAAGAAACAAACAAACAAGCAGAAACCTTATTCTGAAAGTTATTTTTGGTGAAGCTGAAATTTACAAAAACTATTTTCATTGGAATGGGGTTTGAGAGGCATCTGTATATAAACTAAGAGGCAAATATGCTTTTAATTGTGTAATATATCTCTCAGTATTTTCTCCTTTGGATATAAGTTAATTATTTCCCACTTTTATTTTAATAGAGCTTTTGGTTCTTAGAATAACAATACCAAGATAAAAACAGCACAACACTCAATATAAATTCAGTAGCAAAATTCTGAAATTAGTGAAAAAAATTTTTCCTGTATTATAAGGAATTACATATTAATGCTACAATGTTTACTAATTATTCCACAATTTTTATAGAGCATATCAATCTTTACACTCAGAATATCTCCATATAAAGCCATTGATATATTTATATTACCTTTGGTACACTTATAAAATTGATCATTGTTGCAGAATTTTCTTGATTTGATATCTTGTAATTTTTTTTCTTAATATATATCACATATGCACAAAAGGCAACATTCAATGTATTTCTTAAAACTGAACAGATGTTAAAATGTGAAATAGGATAACAAACTATATTTTTAATTATAGGAATACTTAAAAATACTCTACCACCCTCTTTGTAACTGGTATATTTGAACCAACAATTTTACACATTGTGTGAATTTGTGTATCTAACTTGGAGAAAACTCACTCTTCTTTACTGTGTGACATGTAAAAAGAGAAAATGCGTTTCCAGGAAACAATTCCCTAGTAATTTAGTCCGGCTATTTTCAGTACTTAACTTTTGTGGTTTTTTTCCTTAAGTTCACCATGATATGACATTTCATTATTAGATTAAAAAAAAAAAAGTCACCCACCAGATATTAAAGGATGCAATTGGTTTCAGTTCAGGCAGGTTTTAACTGCGTTTTAATTAGCTTAAAACATATGCTTCCATTTATCGTATTACACGGAGTACATCCTATTCCATTTAGCTGAGTATTGAGGACTATTGTACAATATTGTGCTCAGGCTAAAACAATGAAATACTAATTGGATCCAGTAAAATAACTGTAACATTTCCGATTCCTATTAGGCAGGTTACGTAAATTAGGCTAATATAAAATGGTGCTTAATAGAATTGCAAATATGGTGTGATGATACATTCAGACAGGAAAGACAGTGAAAGGGGATTTTGGAGGAAATCAAATACATTTGCATTACAATAAAACATTTCCTGCTGTGAGGGCTCTTGCAAGGCTGGAAAAAACAACACTCCGGCACCACTCCCTCTTATTTACATAGGAATGCCATCCCTACCTCTGCCAGTGCCTGTGAACTGCTGTCTGTCAGTAATCGAGAATAATGTGCAGTTTTAAGTCTGTTGATGAATATAGTCCTTTTACTATTTCGTTGGGCATCACATCTGAGTTCTTTATATTGCAATGAAGGAGTGTTTCTCTTCATATACAGCATGTCTTTTTATGATTAGAGTGTGCTTTCCAGGCTTGAAAAACCTACCGCAATCAGTGGATTGAATTGATATTCCCTATTTAAACTAAATGTCTTGTGTTTATTTCCTTCCCTTCTTTAAAATTATTAGCCACCGGGTTGGATAGTTGTAACATATGTGAATACTTTAATCATCCTAAAATGGATTAGGAAAGGTCTGGATGTTCCTTTTCTTCAATGTCTTGGTCCCCTTGGACTTCCTGCTAAGCTTGAATAACAGCCGCGTTGCATATTTTAAATGAAGAAATGTGAAAACCTGACATCGGGATGGAGAAAGGTAGAGTAGTCTTTCTCCTAAAATCCTTCTGCACCAACACTAATTTCTCTTTGTTCATTAGCAGCCCCCATGGCTTGTTTGCGGCTGTGTTTTTGAGGAGTCCAGAGCACTTTCTGGGCTGAGAGAGGTTCCTGGGGAGGAGATTTTGAAGCCTTCCCTCAAAGGAAAAGCTGCCCAATGAAGTGGGGAAAGGACTACATTTTTCCCTTGCAAATACATTGATAAAAGAGCTTTATGCTGAACTCACAAGCACCCTTGAACCTTTCAGTTTGCTCCCAGCGCTCAGATCCCAGTGTTTCTGTGAAATGGCAGAAAGAGAGGAGAGCGAGAGAGAGGACCATTCTGGGCCCTGGCATGCAAATGAGAAAACCATGTTAAGGAAAAGAAAATTTAAATCCCGTCTATTGTATTCTAAGCAGGTTGCTAGCAAGCCTTTGTGGAGCTGGTATAAAAATGAATCTCATCTTCTTCCTGCCATGAAAACTAAAAACATACTTTATTTCCTCACTCACATCAGCAATTTTCATGCGGTTTTTATCTTTAGAAAGGTTTTGTTTTTTCCTGGGAGTTTAGTGTGTAACATTTTCATTCATGATACAAATTATTTTATCTGCATCTGTGCCTCTGATTTAGACCTTAATCTCCCTGAAATCTTTAGTTGTGGAACTTGTCACTTTATTTATATTCACAGGTAGTTCTCGCCTTCTTTTAAAAAGTGTTGGAATTAATATTATTTGCTCAAAGGAGCAGCAATTTTAAAAAGGCACAACGTCGTATGGGGCACGCTTTCCTAGTGAAGCAAAGCAAGTTAAAATCCTCTAGACTCAAATTCCCTTCGCTTTCAGCTTTCAGCTGTGAAGAAAAGGATTTTCATCTAGATGTAAAAGATGGTAATTGTACAATAAGGGAAAGGCTCTGACCAATGGAAATGTGCCTGGGGGATATGAAAAGAGGAGAAAAGAAATTGTCATCAGGCCCCACAGGCCAGACTCATTGGAAAGGAATGCTTGACAACCCCCATATGGCAAAGCGGTCAGCTGGTCAACCAGTCCCTCTGTCCGCTAAACCAAATCATCTGTTTGGCTGGTTCCCTGTCCCCTCCACTATATTGGTAAGAAAAAAAAATCAAACTGATTGATTTGTTTCAGCCTCATTTCAGGTATGGAGAGTGTGTAAATAATCTGTTTGTTTATTTACCTCTTTCCATCACCCTGTCAACTTCTTAAAAACTGAAGTAATATAACTTCATGTCAGATGGAGGAGCCAAGTTGTCTGCTTTCAAATAACTTGTTTAAGAAAATAATTATGGATCATAGGAAGTTGCAAAAATAGCATAGAGCGGTCCCTTATACTCTTCTCCTAGCTGCCCCAACTGGTAATGTTCGTGGCCAGAGGACACCAGGTGTCAGACCTCGGTTCAGCAACCTCAGTACTTGAGTTCTGGCTGAGAAAGAATTCAGAGGCAAGACTACAATATAAGCATAAGTTTATTTAGAAGGTCACCAAGGTAGAAGATGTGAGCCGTGGAGAAACTGAACCAGCTGGGCTGTGTGGGTTCAGGAAACAAGTTACAGAGGCAAAAGAAGGGCCTGTGGCGCTTAGGAGAAAGAAAGCCAAGCTACATACCTAAAGGAAGAAGGCCTGGGAAGAGAGAGGGAGAGGGAGCATGAGGGAGAGGGAGGAGAGAGAGAGAAGGAAACAGGAAGGGAGGGAGGCAAGGAGGGAGAGAAAGAGAGAAGGAGGGAGAGAGAGAAGAAGAGAGAGAGAGAAGAGGAGAGAGGGAGAGAGGGAAAGAGAGAGAGGGAGAGAGGGGGAGAGGGGGGAGAGAGAGAGAGAGAGAGAGAGGAGAGAGAGAAGGAGGAAAGAGGGGAAGAGGGAGAGGGGAAGAGATCCCTGCTGGGTCCTCTGTTCTAAGGGCTTTTAAGGGTGGGATTTTAGGGGAGATGCCAGGGAAGG
Source organism: Saccopteryx leptura (assembly GCF_036850995.1). Taxonomy (NCBI): domain Eukaryota; kingdom Metazoa; phylum Chordata; class Mammalia; order Chiroptera; family Emballonuridae; genus Saccopteryx; species Saccopteryx leptura. The sequence continues at coordinate 259,567,001 of NC_089505.1, read as the reverse complement.
ATCTCAATAGAATATTCATCAGCTTTCCAGGTGTGTCTCCTCAGAGTCATGGTCTCCAGTGATTGGTGGGCACCAGGGCAGGGGATCCTTAGTCATAGGAGCAGCTCCTGTTGTCAGAAATGGTGTCCTGCACACTGGCCTTGCTGCTTTTCTGGGCCTGGAGATTAAACACAACTGACTGAGGCCTAGATGTTTTACCTCTAGTTTGAACAAAACTGTCTGGATGCTCAACAGACCCAAGGCTTTGTTCCTGGATTATTTGATTTGGGTCAGAACCTATTTGTCTTTAGGGGGTGGTCAAGGGCTTGCATGGGAGTCATTGAGGCTATTCTTCCCCCATCTTGTTCCTCCTCTAAGGGGATCTACCATGTGACTAGTGACATGCCAGGGGAAGGAAGGTCACTTGGAGGCTAGGTCCCACCCTACAGTTTTCCATTTCTAGGCCCCTGGGGCTTTCTGCCCTGGTGACCTTTCATACCTGACCCACCTTCTTTGCTCTGCTCATGCCTACCACAGTAACATCTGACATAATTATATAGGACAATGTGAACACCAGGAAACTGAGATTGATACCTTTCATAGATATTATTCAGATTTTACTGGGATTATATGCATTCATTTGTATATTTGTATGTTTTTGTGTGCATGTGTAGTTCTAAGCAATTTTATCAAATAACTTTCTTTTTAGCTTAATCATAGCTTTGTATAAAAAAATAGCTAAGTGACTTAAATAGTGATGACATTTTACTAAATTTCCAATTATTTCAACACTGAATAATAGCCGAAAGAAAATCTTATTGTTTTGTTTCTGTCGGTTGTTTTCTTGTTTAATAAATGTACTCTTCACAGACATAGGAATATAAATTGTTTACTTTCAAAAGCAAGTAAAATATAATTACAACCAAAAGAAAAACCCAAATAGATGGTTGCTACAATTTGATTTTTATCAGAACTCAGACACTCATCTTTAATTACTCTTATCATTTTAACGTTTCACATACATATACATGTGCACACAGGTATCAGCTTGCAGTAATCCTACTTTTGTCCCATTGATCACTAATTGCTGTTTTTGCATGAGTACACATATAAGGCAGCACACATTCCAACTGCATAGATTTATAGAGCACAAATGCCTTCAATCAGGGGCCAGCAAACTTTCTGTAAAGGGCCAGAGAGGAAGTATTTTAGACTTCTCAGGGCATCCGGTCTGTGTGGCAGCTACCCTCCTCTGCCCTGGAAGCAGGAAAGCAGTCATAGATGATATATGAATGAATGAACTTGGCTATGTTCCAAATACACTTTCTTTATTGACACTGAAAATTTATATTTATGTAATTTCATGTGTCACAAAATATTCTTTAAAAAAAATTTTATGCTAATATTTTAAAATGTAAAAATCACTCTCAATTCCCAAGTCTTACAGTGAGTGTGTAGACTGGATTTAGCCGGCAGGCTATAGTTTTCTAACCCCTGCACTAAACAATATATGGAATGTTGGGTCATGTTTGTATTGGTGTGTGTGCAGAAGCTAGTTTTCTCTGTCCTAATTGTTAATCTTACTCTCATCACCACTTGAGAAAGCAGAGGCAAGCAGGAAGAAACAGTTAGCTAACATGAGAGAGGGCTCTTGATGTACTACTACAAGTAACAGATTATTTTCTTCTTTTTTATTTCTTTTTTTTTCCTTTTTTTTTTAAATAGTTCCACATTGCATTAAAGGGAACAACTCAAGTTTCTAATTTTTTTCCTATTTTCTTGTCATGGATATATTAGCAGTACATGATGCATACTAATTATAAAGTTGGCTGTAACAAGAGTTCCTCTTGTGAATCCATTTAAGAACTGATTGTTTACTATCTTTTTCTGTAAGTATAAAATTTTAATTATGCCACTGACAGGAACTGTGCGTGATACAGTGCTCTACATTTATCACTGGGAGAGGGCCAGTTGCAGAGCTGTTTGACTTTGGAGAAATCCTGATGCGTTTGCAATGTTGAGCAGCAGGTGCCACATTATTATGTACAGAAAAGCAATTAGGAAGCATATTGGATGAATGGGGAGTGCATTAATATTAGCAAGTACATTTGTCAGTGGTTTTGATGCGAGTCTTTTTCTTTCCTTTATGCAACATTAAGATTGTGGCTCTCATAAATTCTCCCCTTAAATTGCCATCTGTTCCCTTGTCAGGCAGTAGTGAGGTAGAGAAAAGTTTTCTTGACAAAAAGAAAGGATTTCTTTTATTTAAAGTAGAAGCAAAAGAGCCTGTAGAAAGTCGCGGAATTGTAGGTTGTGCAGTTCAGCTTTGCGTGTGTTAAGTAATTACCTTTGAAGGTAACATTAACTGTGGAACCCTTTGATTTTTACAAGTTGCTTTTTTTTTCCCACAGTCATTTCATGTATTTTAAAATTCAATAGGAAAGAGTTATAATTAGATTAACGCAATGACAACCAACAGTTGGCTACTTGGATTAGGAAGTTCGAGGAAGAAATGGCTGATTTTTCATTGCAGTGCATCTTTTCCATTTTGCTGGCCTAGGGCCATGTTCCCATCCTGAAAGCATTTAAGATTAATCACTAGAATGTCACCCCCTTTTGCTCTAGACTATTTCTGAAATAAATAGCACTCAATACAATAACGACTGAAAGAAATTCTTGGCACAATATGAATTATAACAACTGGATATTATCTTTGTGACAAATTCTGATGTATAGGAATTATTAAAATTTCCCAAGTCTGGATCTGTAACTGAAAAGAATAGGGAATAAGTTGACTTTGGCTGATTGAGTTTTCTGGTTAATTGAAAGGTAATATAATTATTTTAATTCCAACTACCTTAATTGAAATGTTTTTCTTGAATATATTGGTTCTTTTTTTATCTTGAGCAATAGAGTTTATAAAAAGTGCTTTTATGGCCCTAGACAGTTGGCTCAGTGGTAGACTGTTGATTTGGTGTGTAGATGTCCTGGGTTCGATTCCCAGTCAGGGCACACAGGAGAAGCGACCATCTGCTTCTCCACCTTTCCTCCTCTTGCTTCTCTCTCTCTTCCCCTCTCACATCCATGGCTCAATTAGAGCAAGTTGGCTCCAGGTGCTAAAGATGGCTCCATGGCCTCTGCCTCAGGCACTAAGAATAGCTCAGTTGCTGAGCAACAGAGGAATGCCCCAGATGTGCAGACCATTGCCCCATAGGGGACTAGCTGGGTAGGTCCCTGTCATGGTGCTAGTGAGAGTCTGTCTCTGCCTCCTCTCCTTTCACTTAATATATTTTTAAAAATTACTTTTATTCAATTCCTTATTTTTTATCTTTATCTTGGACATTTTCAAAACTACCTCAGAAAGAAGAAAGAATTAGGCTGAATTTGTACTTCACATAGAGCATAACCTAATTTTAAAAAATGGCTGATATTGTTGACGTATCTTTCTTTCTTTTTCCAAAAGTATTTTGGGAAGGAAACTGATGCTTGTGCATAATCCAGTTGAGTTCTCACTGATTAAAAGCATGGAAAAAGGGTTTTTTTGATTAACATGGTTTTTCTACCCAATTTAACTGCTGTGACATGTATCCCAGTCCTGTTTACAGGTGAGGATGCTATGAATAGCAAGTTACAGATCTTTCCCCCAAGTTCTCTCATCTGTAACTTGCTATTTGTAGCATCCTCATCACAGCCACCTGTAAACTGATGAGGTCTTTTGGTTTTCGTTCCTGTCTGTTCCCTGAATAACTAAGGTCAGGAGGATCCTAGCTCACATGAAACTAGTGTAATAATTAATTCTAGTTTTTTCACTTAAAAACAGTATCGGGTACTGTGTAACTGGTCAGTGTATCCTCCCCTGCAGCAAACCTTGTTCTATTAGTAATATCTATTACATTTTGTTGAAATTTGAATATTCCCACATTTTCTTCATCAGACATAGTTGAACAATCTCTTCCTAGATAGCCAAGCTCATCTATGAGGCATTGTTTTTCAATCTCTCAGAGGTAATTTTAGTTCTACATCTGGGGTACACAAATATACTCACTATCTTGTTTGAGGTTCCTGGGTGGAACAGGACAATTTTGAAGTCTAATCTGAGAGTGATTATAGCATGTCATGGCCTTTTATCCTCACACTAGACAGCTGAGCCACATAACAAAAACAAAAATCAAGTGGAAGGAAGGACAATTAGCTAGGTAAGGCAGGAAAGCAAATAACAACAGTGAGGCTGAGAACACCTTGTCATTGTTTGTAATGAACTTTCACTCCATTTTTCCATGACTTTCTCTTAATAACCCAGTGAAGTAGACATTGTTCACACGGGGTATTGCAGATGAAGAAATTGACCCTCTGCCAGGCTTCCAGAATCGTTCTGTATGAAGGGGCAGAGCAAGGAGGCATATGAGGAGCTATAAATTCTGGATCTGGTGCTTTTCCTACCTCCCAGACTTCTCAGCTTTTCCCGATTTATAAGGGGAGTCTTACTTCTACTTAATCCACTTGCAGATCCTAGTTACATCTGGCATTCAAACTTCCGATTTACTTTGTCAGGATAAATTGATTCTGAACTGTCCCAGTAACTTCTTGAGCATTTTGTTTAAACCAGCCTAAATGTAATAAGATGTTATCGCGGTGGGTAGAAAAGAACACTGGGCAGGCAGTTAGGAGAGCTGACTTTTATATAAAATGGATGAAAAATTTGGGGCCAATCATTGAGCCAAATTAGACCTTATCTGGTGAGGGAGTTGGCCTTCTATATTTTTTAAGCCCCATTCTGGCTTGGAGATTTGATGTCTGTCTTATATTTTTGGAAAGTTCCTGGGCCCATGACTGTTCAAGGTGCTCAGTCATCTGTTTCTGAAGCCTGTGCATATCTGAATGCTGTTGGGTTGCCTGGGTTCCAGTCCCGCTGGGCAGTGCACCAGCTCCGTGACCAAGAGCTAGACAAGTAGTACCCCTGAATTCTGTCTTGTTTACACAATGAGAACGGTCATCTTTACTCAGCTGGCTTCACAGGGTTGTGTGAGGATCAAATGAGACAATAATTGTGAAAAAGTTGGAAAACTTATTAAAAAAGAATTTATGAAATTGAGTTTGTAGTCTCTAAATCATCGTCACTCTATAGCAGGGGTCTCAAACTTGCGGCCCGCCAAACAATTTTGTGCGGCCCGCAGACTAATCCACGAAGTTCAAAATATTTTGGATAAAATTAAGTAAGCCTAGGGGCCTACTTGTATTTTTCATTTCTCTAACATCCTAGCTAGATATTAGCTTAGTTAACAGCAGTTGTGATGCGAACTACAGTTTCTGGTCGTTTTGTGACACTGAGTAAACTGCATGGACGATTGTGCTTGTTGTACTGATTTTTTTTTTGTTTTCAACTGCAGTGAAAAAAGTGTTGTGTAACAGTTGCCTTTTGTAGACCTAGTGCGGCCCGCCGAAAGGCTGTGATCTTGCTCTGCGGCCCACATGCTGAGTTGAGTTTGAGACCCCTTCTCTATAGCAAGTGTTCCTCCCTCCACCTTTTTGTTCACGGGGCCAAGAAGACTGGAGCCAAGTGCCAGAAGGCATGCCATCTCAGTGGGGATAGGGAAGCCCTGTTCCCTAGGGCATTCACTCTGCAGAAGTCTAGGTGTTCCCCAAACCCAGCTCATTCCTGGAGTGAAGGGAAGGCCTATGGGAATATGTAAGTACATTTAAATTCTCTAGAAGATGCCTGACCTGTGGTGGCACAGTGGATAAAGCGTCGACCTGGAATGCTGAGGTTGCTGGTTCAAAACCCTGGCCTTTCCTGGTCAAGGCACATATGGGAGTTGAAGCTTCCTGCTCCTCCCCCCCTTCTCTCTCTCTCTCTCTCTCTCCCCCCCCCCTCTAAAATAAATAAATAAAAATAATTTTAAATTCTCTAGAAGGGAAGAAAAAAACCATTACCATCCCATAAACAAATGTTTTAAAATATGAATGCCAGGCAGCCTGGGCATCCACTGGTGGCAAGAAAAAGTGCACCCTCCCCTCAGGCAGGCAAAACCAAACCTACCTTCTGTCTCCCACTACGGGCATGTCTGGAGCCAAGCTGGTAACCCTTTCTGGCATGTCTTTTGGATCTTCTCTTGGTTCTTTAATTATTTATTTATTATTATGAAGCCATTACTTTGAATCTGGGCAGAAGTACAAAGTGCCCTTTTCCTCCATTTTCTCACCACCATCCCGTTTTTCTTCTTTCTCCCTTCCACATTGTGTTCCCTGCTAATCTCAGTACCACCCCACCTACAGACAAAAACCTCTTTGCAGGAGTTTAATCAGATGTACTTAATGGCCACATCTAAAGTACAGCTGAATTGTAGCTACTTTTCACCTCCATCCTATGACCTGGTTTGTTGAATCTAATCTTGGTAGAATTTGGCAGAAATCCCTTTGTCAAAACTCAGTTACCCATTAAGCATTTATGAGGCAATTTTATGTTTTGGATCATTATTTTTTTGTATTTATGTGCTTTGGAGAAATTTTGTATTTATCTGAGTCTTGTGTATGGATTAATTTTTTTTTGTATTTGTGTGAGTCCTGTATTTTCAGGAACAGTGAGTCCTGTATATCAGGGACAGTGACGTAGGTTATTTCTCTGCTCCTTATATAGAATTGCAAGTGTCTGTAGTTTCTTAAAGCAGCTCTCAGAAGATATATACAAAATGGGTAAGAGAAATAATGCCTTTGATACACAGACATCAATATAACTAACCCATGCCCTATTAGAAATTTAACTTTATTGCCTGACCAGGCTATGGCGCAATGGATAGAGCATCTGACTAAGATGCAGAGAACCCAGGGTCAAAACCTCGAGGTCTCCAGCTTGAGCGCAGGTTCTTTTGGTTTGAGCAAAGCTCAGCAGCTTGAACCCAAGGTTACTGGCTTGAGCAAGAGGTCACTCGGTCTGCTGTAGCCCCCCGGTCAAGGCACATATGAGAAAGCAATCAATGAACAACTAAGGTGCTGCAACGAAGAATTGATGCTTCTCATCTCTCTCCCTTTCTGTCTGTCCCTATCTGTCCTTCTCTTTGTCTCTCTTTCTGTCTCTGTCACACACACAAAAAATTAACTTAATTCACTTCCACTGATAGTTTTTGAGAACCCCAATATTTATCACACCTCAGTTTTATTACCTTGATACTGTGTACTAAATATCGTGTAAGTACCTGGAAAGGACAACAAAATATGACACCTCTTCTAAAGGGTTTACAAGTTGGTGATAGGAGGAGCCTTAATGCTGATAGGTGTTTAGGGAAACAGCATCAAACTGTAAATTTAGATGCAGGAGATGATATCCAGAGAAATTCAGGGATAATAAGTAGATCAATATACTAGAGTTAATGTGTGAGGCTTCATGGACAAGGAAGGATGTGAACAATGTGAACAGGGCCTTAAAGAATATTTTTGAATGTGAAAAGAGGAGTAAAAAGGACAGGGGAGGGGGGGAAGGACAGGAGCTGATTTGTAGAGGCAGGAAGGGACACAATAAGATGTGATGGCTGTGGCACTGGGCTCCACAGGAGGCTTGCAGGTGATGAGAATGACTAGGAACACTGGGACTACAAAGGGAAGTGGGCTGCTGGGGGTTTGAAAGGAGAGAATACAGTACATTCTCACTTCTCACCAATATGCTCTCGGAAACTGCCACTTGAAGTGAAACAATTTATAATAAATCAATTTTACCATAGGCTAATTGAGTTAAGTTCCTATGGCATATTTCTGATCACAAAATCACAAAACTTCTCAAAAAAGACTCAAACACTTCTATTATTGAATAGTGAAATAAATGTGAGCTATCCATACACTTAAGTGAGATAAATAAAAATGAGTAAGATAATTATTTTCCAACCTGCTTATTCCAGCTCAAGGTTGTGACCTGAGTCTATCCAGGCAGCTCGGGGAGAAAGCAGGAGCCCCCTCTGGACAGGATGCCCTTCCATCGCTGGGCACCTCAGACCCTCACCAACACAACACACGGGACTGTTCAGACATGCCAATTCACTTAACCTGCACAGCCTTGGATGTGAGAGGAAACCAGGGTATCTGGAGAAACCCACACATGTGAAGAACATACAAACTCCACACAGGCAGTGGCTCTGGCCAGAATTGATTTTTTTTCCCTGTCAGTGTTATAAAGAAATGACATTTTTCTTGGACCTTCTTGTCTATGTCTTTAAGAAGTCAAAGTGGCCAGTAGGACACGGGGTAGATGGAAGATAACAAATGGAGCTCAGTCAAGCTGGATCATCAAATTTAAGCTGTTCAATTGAGAGTGTGTTGGAGTTGGTCTTTGACCACCTGTTCAACCTCAAGCTGGGCAAGTGGAGGCTTCTCACCTCCATCCTGTCCTGGAAATGTCTGTTCTGCCCACGGTTCCCACAGCTTGTTCTGTTTTCATGGACATAGCCTTGAGAGAGCAAGGTGTTGTTGCGACCACCTGGACAGTGTATATGACTGAACCCATTAAAGCCTTTATAAAAACTTTTAAGATTCTAGTGGGTGGGTGAGGAGGTCGGCTCACCTTGTGGCCTCCCGAGACAAGCCTCCAAGTAAGTTCTCTTGCTCATTCAACCTGCCAGTCTGGAATGGTCTGCCTGTTCCTTCGGTCCCTCCTCGCCCTCTGTGTAGGGATGCCAGTTTTGAATTTCACCCCGGGACCACCTGAGGTTCCTAACCAACAGATTCACATTGTTTTACATTTGTTCAAAAATAAACTGAGGCATACCATAATATTTTAAGAGTTTATTGAGCAAAAATTTGAATTGGGTAGCACCAAACTGGAAGAAGTTAGGGGTGTTCCCAGGAGAAAGACTTTTACAGGGAAGATGTGGAAGCCAAACGAAGAAATAACTTGGTTGGCAACAGCTTAAGCAGTTACCCTATTTGGGGAAACTTAGTTGGCTGTTTGAGATTGCTTGCCTTTAGGTTTTGACTTTTTAACTTTGAGGCATTACAGCTTGGGTTTTGGTTTGCTTATGTGGGCTACTAAGGCATCAGAGCCACCTTTGCCTAATGACCTCCTTGTTGAATTAATTTAACACATTATTTATTATAATTTTTTTTTTTACAACTTTCTGAGAACTTCCACTTAGATTTTCTTGTATAAGACTCAAAATGATCCAAGAAGGTAGATAGGGCATGCCATGTTATTCCATTCTATGTATATAGTAATCAAAGACTCAGGGATGTTAAATGTTTTCCCCAAAGAACAGCAGTTTAAGGAAGTGGTGGATTGGGCCTTGAATATGGTAATTCTGATTTCGTACCTGGACACATGCTGTGTCATCAGGGACCAAAAGAAATGTTACTTTCTTAGGTCATTGAGTTGGCCTCAAGGAACTTGATCAAGCAAACACTTTACTCCTGAAATCAGTTCCCCCAAGTTAAGCAGACCCAGCTTCACATCACACATCCCAGAAGGAAGTTCCCTGCTCACACCCATCACCCATTTTCTCAGGATTCAAACAGGTGTCTCTTAAACTGCTCTTTGAGATTTTAAATATATTGACCAGATATGAGTTCTTTTCAAGCCTTTTTTTTTTTTTAAGATTTTACTTATTCTATTTAGAGAAGAGAGAGAGAGAGAAGGAGGAGGAACAGGAAGCATCAACTCCCATATATACCTTGACCAGGCAAGCCTAAGGTTGTGAATTGTGAACCAGTGACCTCAGCGTTCCAGGTCGACACTTTATCCATTGCGCCATCAGAGGCCAGGTATTCTCAAGCCTTTTCGAGACTTATGTTCTACAACCTGGGATGTCATTATTGGTTTTTATCCTGAGCCTTATTCTTAAATACCTTAGCAAGGCTAATCTCAACATTTTAGAAACAGAGACTAAGACTTTTATTTTTTAGAAAACTTTATTGAAGCATTGCATTAATTTAGTAAAAGGCACAAATTATAATTGTATGGCTCAGTGAATTTTTACTAATTGAACATACCCAGGTCAAGAATCTAAACGTAACAAGAACCCTAGAAGTCCTGCTATGCCTCCTCCTAGTTGCCTGGACACTTATTAAAATGCTTATTCTTTCTTACTTTTTTTAACTTTACATACTAGAAATATAGATTTTTAAAATTTTCATTGTCTATATTTCTGTATACCAATTTTAATACCTTAGAGTTAATATTCTTTTATTCTTTTTTTTTCTTTTATTCTTTTTAATATTAGTATTCCTTTCTGTAGTTTTAGCCTTATATATCAATATTATTGAGCATAGTCTCTAACATTTTTATAAAAAGTTGTCATTTTTAAGTAACCCAGAATAGTTTTAATATGTGGTTAAATTTCAATTTGCAATCCTTTCTTTACTTTGACAGTTGCCATTTAATTTCAGAGTTTCACCACCAGACATGTTTCAGCTCTTTTTTTTTTCTGTCATTCAGACAATCTATAGGCCTGATTACCATTAACACCTAGAGAGTTTCCGTTCAGTTTGCTTTCCCAATCATGTCATCTGGGCTATTCCAAGTCAAGGGGAATGGATTATTTTTAAAAATTCAACATTTATATGTCAATAGCAAACTCAGCACTTGATTTTCTCTGTTTACTATATATCATTAATGTCCAATTATAATTCATAGTTATTACCAGTACAGGTTTGTTTTTACTTTCACAAGGCTTATAGAGTTTGGTGTCTCCTTTGTAGTATAATGTGTCTTTACAAAATAAATCTTAACAGTACCTATGTGACTTTGCTAGTTTTGTTCTTTCAGCTCTTAAAACGTACACATGTGAAAATAGTGATATTGTTCAATTGATGACCTGGCTCTGTGGCCCCGATATTGAAGACTTGTGAATCTGAATCATGAGTCTTCTGTAACCATTGTGTCTGACTCTTTTTTTAAATCTTGTCTAAACATCTGATTCTGACATCACTTTCGTTATGCTATATGTTTTTCCCACATTCTGTCTTATGGTCCCTTTGAGTAAGAGGTTGATACCTGTGATGTTAGCTTCTTCCCTAACTTTGATTAACCCACTGTACAAATTCAGTACCAAGAATCTGGGAACTTCCCCTACAATTTTCATGTCTTGGATTTTCATTTTGTCTATGCAAACAGCCCTGTTCCAATTCCTTTCTGACCTATGCTGTGCATTGCAAAGTAAGCATACTCAGATTAAGGGTTCCTTGCAATAGAGTTCACTTATCTCTGAGTTAAGAAAGGCAAGCTTCTGGCCTGACCAGGTGTTGGCACAGTGGATAGAGAGTTGGCCTGGGATGCTGAGGACCCAGGTTGAAAACCCGAGGTCGCCAGCTTGAGTTTGGGATCATAGACATGACTTCATGGTCATTGGCTTGAGCCCAAGGTTGCTGGCTTGAACATGGGGTCACTGGTTTGGCTGGAGCCCTCCTGTCAAGGCACATATGAGAAGCAATAACTGATCAACTAAGGTGCCACAACTATGAGTTGATGCTTCTCTTTTCTCTCCCTTCCTTTCTCTCTCTCTCTAAATAAATAAATAAAACAATAAAAAAAGAATGAAAGAAAGACATGCTCCCTTTCCCTGAAAAGGAATAGAGAGGCACCCTTCTTCATCTCCTGTCACTTCTCTCCAGGTGGGAGCAAGACAGTTCCAGGCACTAATTTCTAAGTGCACCCTGTGAGGGGCAAACAGTTCGTTATCAGGAAAGATGATGTTCAGGTATATAGAAAAATCAAGACAGACATCAGGGGCTCTCTTTCTCTTCCTTTCTCTTCTTAGTGTCTTTTTGTTTCTGCTTCTCTCCGGAATTCTGTTTCTTAGACAATATGTCCCTTGATTTTTCCTGTAGCTACAGCTAGCTGAATGGCAGCAGCAGGCCCTGGGGCCTCTATGTTTGACATGTCGTATGGCTGACATACTTAATTATGTTAAGAAGTTCTCTGTCTCCTTCGGGTTTCACCAAGTAGTCTCCTCCTAAGAAGGAGACAAATGCAGAGGAATAAGAGAAGGAGTGGGGATAAAGGGTGAAGAATCCCATCTGGCCACATGAGTATTCTTTGTATCTCTTTGAAGAGGCTCAGAAACTTCCCTGCAGATGGTGGAGAGGCCAGGAGGAGCCTCGGTACTTCTGGTTGTTCCAGCTCCTGCAGGAGAGGTGGTGGTGGGTATTGATCAGCTGATGTGCTTTGGCTCTAGTACAGAGGGAAAGCAGTTGTTGGCTCAGTCACCACCATGGATTGGTGAGGTGCTGCCCCCTGACATTTGCATGCACACTGGAGAGTGCTTTGTGGACATGGCGGTTCTGTGTCCATTGACAGACACATATTCTTTCTCTCTTCCTTCCTTCCTTCCTTCCTTCCTTCCTTCCTTCCTTCCTTCCTTCCTTCCTTCCTTCCTTCCTTCCTTCCTTCCTTCCTTCCTTCCTTCCTTCTTTCTTTCTTCTTTCTTTCTTTTTCTTTCTTTTCTCTCCCTCCCTCCCTCCCTTTTCCTTCTTTTTTCTTTCTTTCTTTCTTTCTTTCTTTCTTTCTTTCTTTCTTTCTTTCTTTCTTTCTTTCTTTCTTTCTTTCTTTCTTTTTTGTGAAGGTGGAAACAAGGTGGAAATCTTTTCTTTGGGAAGAAAAAAATTACATTTCAGAAGGAAAGGGTGATACATTAGATTCTTTAGATAGAAGATCATAGTCACATTTTAATTTCTTTTTTTAATTTTACATCTCCTTGACATGCCTACACTAGGATAAGGCTCTTTCCATCAATTTCTTATCCACACAACAGACCCCAGTCCTGGTTAAAGCATGTGACTCTCCACACCTCTCAGGCCAGTTAGTGTAATGCCTTTCTGATTTTTGTCTTTACAGGCAGAGAAAACAGTTCTTCAGGTTTGTGCATGATAATTATTTTTGAAAGTGATTCATCAATGTATTAAAATAATATCAGTTTTGACTTTTTTCTTTTTGATAATAGCTACATCCTGGTTTAGCTATACTGGAGGTGTGACCAACAGTTGATATTTGCAAAAATGACATCATTTACACATGCTTTTTTCAAGATCCTCTCTGACAAATATTGGTTCACCTTTGTTGGTAGGCTCTACCTTGGTTTGGAATTGAGGAAGTATTAAATTTGAGAATGTTTATTGTTTCCTAATGCATGTTCTTTATCAGTTTTCATTTTTGGTGGTATTTAATTACAGGGGGTCTTCAGGTTTGACACAGTTCTGTTTCTATGACAGTGATGTAACCCGGATTTTGGTGTAAGTTGAAACATACCCTAGCCTAACACAAATGGAACACTTGTGCTTTTAACAGACCAAAATGGCATAGGTAAGCATACTGGGGGACACCAACTCCCTCACTCATTGCCACATTACTGAGTATTCTTCCACTGCATGCAACCAAACTAGTTCGCCTACGTTGTCCATAAGCCAAAACACTCACATCTCAATTTTTTTAAGTTTTAATGGGAGTGAGCATTGTAAACTTGAGACATTGTATGTTGAAACTGTCATAACCCAAGGACCCCCTGTATTATGTGACATTTGGGATTGAGTTAATATTTTCAATCTTTGACTTAATTTTAAGTCAAAGATTATGGCTCTGAAGATACAGAATGGGCTAATTCTTTATCTAAATTTTTCTTTAAAAATTATATTTTCTTACAGAACTGTTACAGGGGAAACTCCCTTTGGTCTCTGGGTTGTTAGGGGCAGAAATGGGTGGGCATTGGAGGAGTTAATGCAGCACATTTACTCAAAAAGATAGTTGACAAAAGGTCACAATTGACAATATCTATTGAACAGGTTCTGGGGAATTAGTACCTCTATTTTTCACACACACACACACACACACACCCCCACACACACACACCCCAAGCTGTAGTTGAACTCTGGCAGCACCTCTCCCCATCTTCTTTCCTTTTCTTTTTTTTTTTTTTTTTTAATAATTTTATTTTTATAATGGGGTGACATCAATAAATCAGGATACATATATTCAAAGATAACAAGTCCAGGTTATCTTGTCGTTCAATTATGTTGCATACCCACCACCCAAAGTCAGATTGTCCTCTGTCACCTTCTATCTTGTTTTCTTTGTGCCCCTCCCCACCCCCTTTCCCTCTCCCATTCCCCCCTCCCCCCCGTAACCACCACACTCTTATCAATGTCTCTTAGTTTCACTATTATGTCCCACCTAGGTATGGAATAATACAGTTCCTGGTTTTTTCTGATTTACTTATTTCGCTTCGTATCATGTTATCAAGATCCCACCATTTTGCTGTAAATGTTCCGATGTCATCATTTCTTATGGCTGAGTAGTATTCCATACTGTATATGTGCCACATCTTCTTTATCCAGTCATCTATTGATGGGCTTTTTGGTTGTTTCCATGTCCTGGCCACTGTGAACAATGCTGCAATAAACATGGGGCTGCATGTGTCTTTACGTATCAATGTTTCTGAGTTTTTGGGATATATACCCAGTAGAGGGATTGCTGGGTCATAAGGTAATTCTATTTTCAGTTTTTTGAGGAACCACCATACTTTCTTCCATAATGGTTGTACTACTTTACATTCCCACCAACAGTGTATGAGGGTTCCTTTTTCTCCACAGCCTCTCCAACATTTGCTGTTACCTGTCTTGCTAATGACAGCTAATCGAACAGGTGTGAGGTGGTATCTCATTGCCGTTTTGATTTGCATTTCTCTAATAGCTAAAGAAGATGAGCATCTTTTCATATATCTGTTGGCCATTTGTATTTCTTCCTGGGAGAAGTGTCTATTCATATCCTCTTCCCATTTTTTTATTGGATTGTTTGTTTGTTTGTTGTTGAGTTTTATGAGTTCTTTGTATATTTTGGATATTAGGCCCTTATCTGAGCTTTTGTTTGAAAATATCATTTCCCATTTAGTTGGCTTTCTGTTTATTTTGTTATCAGTTTCTCTTGCTGAGCAAAAACTTCTTAGTCTGAGTAGTCCCATTCATTAATTTTTGCCTTCACTTCTCTTGCCATTGGAATCAAATTCATAAAATGCTCTTTAAAACCCAGGTCCATGAGTTGAGTACCTATGTCTTCTTCTATGTACTTAATTGTTTCAGGTCTTATGTTTAGATCTTTGATCCATTTTGAGTTAATTTTTGTACAGGGGGAGAGACTGTAGTCCAGTTTCATTCTTTTGCATGTGGCTTTCCAGTTTTCCCAGCACCATTTATTGAAGACGCTTTCTTTTCTCCATTGTGTGTTGCTGGCCCCTTTATCAAAAATTATTTGACTATATATATGTGGTTTTATTTCTGGACTTTCTATTCTGTTCCATTGGTCTGAGTGTCTATTTTTCTGCCAATACCATGCTGTTTTGATTGTCGTGGCCCTATAATATAGTTTGAAGTCAAGTATTGTAATGCCCCCAGCTTCATTCTTTTTCTTTAGGATTGCTTTGGCTATTCAGGGTTTTTTATAGTTCCATATAAATCTGATGATTTTTTGCTCTATTTCTTTAAAAAACATCATTGGAAGTTTGATGGGAATTGCATTAAATTTGTATATTGCTTTGGGTAATATAGCCATCTTGATTATATTTATTCTTCCTAGCCAAGAACAAGGTATATTCTTCCATCTCATTATATCTTTTTCGATTTCCCTTAACAATGGTTTATAGTTTTCATTATATAAGTCCTTTACATTCTTTGTTATGTTTATTCCTAAGTATTTTATTTTTTTTGTTGCAATCGTGAAGGGGATTATTCTTTTGAGTTCCTTCTCAGTTGATTCAATTTTGGCATATAGAAAGGCTATTGACTTCTGTATGTTAATTTTGTATCCTGCGACCTTACTGTATTGGCTTATTGTTTCTAGTAGTCTTTTTGTGGATTCTTTGGGGTTTTCGATGTATAGGATCATATCATCTGCAAAAAGTGATACCTTTACTTCTTCTTTTCCGATATGGATGCCTTTTATTTCTTTATCTTGTCTGATTGCTCTGGCTAGAACCTCTAGTACCACATTAAATAAGAGTGGAGAGAGTGGACAACCCTGTCTTGTTCCTGATTTAAGGGGGAAAGCCTTCAGTTTAGTGCCATTTAACATGATGTTAGCTGATGGTTTATCATATATGGCCTTTATCATGTTGAGATATTTTTCTTCTATACCCATTTTGTTGAGAGTCTTAAACATAAAATTGTGTTGTATTTTATCAAAAGCCTTTTCTGCGTCTATTGATAAGATCATGTGGTTTTTGTTCTTTGTTTTGTTGATATGGTGTATTACGTTAACCGTTTTACGTATGTTGAACCATCCTTGAGATTCTGGGATGAATCCCACTTGATCATGATGTATTATTTTTTTAATATGTTGTTGTATTCAATTTGCTAGTATTTTGTTTAGTATTTTAGCATCTGTATTCATTAGAGATATTGGTCTGTAGTTTTCTTTTTTTGTGCCCTCCTTGCCTGGTTTTGGTAAGAGGTTGGCCTCATAAAATGTGTTTGGAAGTATTGCTTCTTCTTCAATTTTTTGGAAGACTTTGAGTAGAATAGGAACCAAGTCTTCTTTGAATGTTTGATAAAATTCGCTTGTATAGCCGTCAGGGCCTGGACTTTTATTTTTGGGGAGGTTTTTAATGTTTTTTTCTATTTCTTCTCTACTGATAGGTCTGTTTAGGCTTTCTGCTTCTTCTTGACTCAGTCTAGGAAGGTTGTATTGTTCTAGGAATTTATCCATTTCTTCTAGGTTGTTGAATTTAGTGGCATAAAGTTTTTCATAGTATTCTACAATAATTCTTTGTATATCTATGGTGTCCGTGGTGATTTCTCCTCTTTCATTTTGGATTTTGTTTATATGAGGTCTTTCTCTTTTTTCCTTGGTAAGTCTTGCCAAGGGTTTGTCAATTTTGTTGATCTTTTCAAAGAACCAGCTCCTTGTTCTATTAATTTTTTCTATAGTTTTTCTGTTCTCTAATTCATTTATTTCTGCTCTGATTTTTATTATCTCCTTTCTTTGGCTGTTTTTGGGTTGTCTTTGTTCTTCTTTTTCTAGTTCCTTAAGGTGGGAAGTTAAGTGGTTCACTTGGGCTCTCTCTTGTTTGTTCATATATGCCTGAAGTGATATGAACTTCCCTCTTATTACTGCTTTTGCTGCATCCCATAGATTCTGATATGTCGTATTGTCATTTTCATTAGTCTGTATATATCTTTTGATCTCTGCACTTATTTCTTCTTTGACCCATTCATTTTTTAAAAGTATGTTGTTTAGTTTCCACATTTTTGTGGGATTTTTTCCCTCTTTTTTGCAGTTGAATTATAGTTTCAAGGCTTTATGATCAGAAAATATGCTTGGTACAACTTCAATTTTTCTGAATTTGCTGATGTTGTTTTTGTGGCCCAACATATGGTCAATTCTTGAGAATGATCCATGTACACTGGAGAAAAATGTATACTCAGTCACTTTGGGATGAAATATTCTGTAGATGTCTATCATATCCAGGTGCTCTAGTGTTTTGTTTAAGGCCACTATGTCTTTGTTGATTCTCTGTTTGGATGACCGATCTAGAGCCGTCAGCGGTGTATTGAGGTCTCCAAGTATGATTGTGTTTTTGTCAGTTTTTGTTTTAAGATCAATAAGTAGCTGTCTTATATATTTTGGTGCTCCTTGGTTTGGTGCATATATATTAAGAATTGTTATGTCTTCTTGATTCACTGTCCCCTTAGCCATTATGAAATGGCCATTTTTGTCTCTGAGTACTTTTCCTGTCTTGTAGTCAGCATTATCCGATATGAGTATTGCTACACCTGCTTTTTTTTGGATGTTATTTGCTTGGAGTATTGTTTTCCAGCCTTTCACTTTGAATTTGTTTTTATCCTTTTTACTTAGATGAGTTTCCTGTAGGCAGCATACAGTTGGATTTTCTTTTTTAATCCATTCTGCTACTCTGTGCCTTTTTATTGGTGAGTTTAAGCTGTTTACATTTAGTGTAATTATTGATACTTGTGAGTTCCCTATTGCCATTTTATATCTTGCTTTCTGTTAGTTTTGTGTCTTGTTTGATCCTTCTCTTTCGTTTTTCTATCTTTTGTTTTTATTTGGTTGTATTCCATACATCTTTCCTCTGTTGCTATCTTTTTTTTCTCATGTGCTTCTGTGGTGGTTTTTTCAATGGTGGTTACCTTTGAGTAATGAAAAGGGTCCCTACCCTGTTCATTGTAGCGAACTATTTTGTGAGTACTTTTGCACTCCATCGTCCTTTGCTACTGTTAATCTCCATCTTCTCCCCCTCTTTCTTTTTGTTGTTGTCACAGTTTAAATTTGGTTTTATTGTGTTCTTCTTGGAGCTTTTACTTGTGGCTCTGTTTTTTTTTTGTTCTTTGTATCTGATTGGAGAACCCCCTTTAGTAATTCCTGGAGTGGGGGTTTTTTGATGATAAATTCCCTCATCTTTTCTGTATCTGTGAATGTTTTTATTTCTCCTTCATATTTGAAGGATAGCTTTGATGGGTATAGTATTCGTGGCTGAAAGTTCCTCTCTTTCAGGACTTTAAATATTGGGGTCCACTCTCTTCTAGCTTGTAGAGTTTCTGCTGAGAAATCTGATGACAATCTAATGGGCCTTCCTTTATATGTTGTATTCTTCTTTTCCCTGGCTGCCTTGAGAATTTTTTCTTTGCTGTTGGTTTGTGTCAATTTCATTATGATATGCCTTGGAGTAGGTTTGTTGGGGTTAAGAAAACTTGGAGTTCTGTTTGCTTCTTGAACTTGAGGCTTTAGTTCTTTCCACAGGCTTGGGAAGTTCTCATCTATTATTTGTTTGAGTATGTTCTCCATTCCATTTTCTCTCTCTTCTCCCTCTGATATACCTATTATTCTTATGTTATTCTTTTTGATGGAGTCAGATAATTCTTGTAGGGCTATCTCATTTTTTTAAATTTTTGAGTCTCTTTCTTCTTCTCTCTCTTGTGCCTCAAGTTGCTTGTCTTCTATTTCACTAATCCTCTCTTCTATCTGACCTGTTCTATTAGCTAAGCTTGTTACTTCGTTTTTCAGCTCGTGAATTGAGTTTTTCATCTCTGTTTGATTTGTTTTTATAGTTTCAATTTCCTTGGACATATATTCTTTGTGTTCATTGAGTTGTTTTCTGAGCTCCCTAAATTGCCTTTCTGTGTTTTCTTGTATATCTCGGAGGATTTTTAGGATTTCTATCTTGAATTCTCTGTCATTTAGCTCCAAGGTTTCCAATATATTAAATTTTTTCTCCATAGATTTTTCCTCATCTAGCTGTGTTACCTCTCTTTCTTTTGTATCCATGATATTTGATTTTCTCTTCCTTAATGGCATCTGAGCGTGGTTTTGTTGATAGTATTAATGAGATTTAATAAAGAATAAAAAGTTAAAAAAATAATAAAAAAATAAAAAATCGAAAGGAGTTGTTTTTTTTAAAAAAAATTAATAATGAAATAAAGAAAAATAAAATAAAATAAAAATTTTTTAAAAAGGAAATTATTCCCCCCCTCCTTTTTTCCTCTCCTCTCCTCTCCCCTCTTTCTTGAGAAAATCTTGTGATGAACTGTGAATTATAACAAACAATGCCTGTGATGGAGGGCCTGAATTGGGGAAAAGTAATAAAGGGGCAAAAAAAAAAAAAAAGAAAAAGAAAAAAAAGAAAAAAAAAGAAAAACGAAAAAAAAAAAAGAAAAAAAAAAGAGCATATGGACCCACAAAAAGCAAATAAGGAAAAAATTTGGGTCAAGAATAAAATGATTTGTTTTTAGGTGTTTGTTATCTAAGAGTTATGATGAGAGGAATAAGAGGAAAATGGAAAAATGGGGGGACAAATTAAAAAATTACTATTGTATTTAGTGGAACAAGAACTAGATAAAATGGAGAGCCAGGGATGGGAGCACTGCTAGTGAGTTAAAAAGGTGAAGTAAAAACCCCCCAAAATGCCACAAACATAAGTTTGAGTCCCAGATAAGATAATTTGTTTGTTATTGAGGTTTGAATGAGAGGAGATGTAAAGGAGAAAGGAAGAAACTAATATAGAGGGAGAAAAGAAAGAGAGAGAGAGAAAAAAAGAGGGAACCACTAAAAGGAAAAAGAAAGGAGAGAGAGAGAGAGAGTTAAGGGTTTTGGAGTGCAACCCTCATAGAGAGAAAGGAAGAGAAGAGAAAAGATAATGGGAGATGTAACACTTATGGGTAGTGTAGTTCAAGGAGAGGAGAGAGTAAGACCGGCAGAGAGTTAATCGGCCAAATTGGAGGAGGAAAAAAGTATCAAGAATGAAGATAAGAGAAACAAACGAACAAATATAATAAAATGGGATAGGTTATAAAGTCTGCAGATTATTCTTGATTTTGAGAGGTTATCTTCTTGCTTTTTCTTTTCTCTCCCTATTCCTGGTCGGTGACTCTGTACCCCGGGTTCTGCCCCTTTGGCACGCTCAGGTAGAGGTTTGCAGTTGATAAGTCTCTATGGCAATGTCATGTATTGTGCTTTAGTCTCGTTGGCAGTTGAGGCTCATTAGCATTTATAGGCTCCGACAGTGAGAGAGTCCGTGTTCCTGGAGCCTTTCTCCTAGTCTTTCCTTCCTCAATTAGTAGCCTGATAATCCAGCTATCGGGTTGCTGCTGCCTCTGCCTGGATAGTAAGAGGCTATCTCTTTGAAGAGCTGGCAACTCCCCACTCTATTTCCACTCAGCACAGGGCTCTGGGTAAGGCTCAGTCAGTCAGAGCTGCTAGCATAAGCAGGCGGGCTTTCCGCCCACTCAAAGACCTCTGGCTCTGTCTGCCACTCTGTCCAGTAACACAGGCGGGCGCCCACTTCCGGGGCGCTTGGAGGAAACTCTCCCTCACTGGCTGCGTGCGCAGACCAGGATATCCGGCCAGCAGTCTCACGCTCTGAGTGAAACCCCCAACCGCAGGGAAAAGTTGCAGCGTTGGAATTGAGTCTCGCTCCGTCCCAGTGCGCGGCTTTTGCAAGGCGCTGGGGCGGCCTGAGATTCCGCTTTGGCCCACACAAAGGCCCCTGACTCTGCCCCTCTGTGCGATAACACGGGCAGGCACTGCCGAGGCACTCGGAGGAATCTCTCATTCACTATCTGCGTGCGCAAACCAGGATATGAGGCCCGCCGCGTTTTCCTCTGAGTGAAACCCCCTCCGGCACGGAAAATCTCCACCGTTGGAATTAGTTCTCGCTCCCTCCCGTGCGTGGCTTTCCCAGGGCACTGGGGCTGCCCAGAGACTCTGCCCTTGGCCCACAGAAAGGCCTCTGACCCTGCCTCTCCGTGGGGCAACACGGGCACCCATTCTCGGGGCCTAGGAAGAAATCTCTTGCCCACTAACTGCGCACCGACCAGGAGACCGGGTAAAATGGCCGCCCCGCTTGTCTTTCTTTGTTTGGGTTTGGCGCGAGTGTTAGCTTGTATTGCCCGGGTTCCCACAGGATCAGTTTTTCCTCGGCTTGGATCTCCGTGCCACAGCCTGGTTCGGCCGTTTGTGCCGCGGCCTGGATCTATTCACCCCCTTTGCCCGCCTCAGTTTCTATATTCACAGTTACCAGAGAAAGCCGCCCTGTTTAGGTTAGTGAGGAAGGTGGAGCATTTCTTACTCCCTATTTCCTTCGGGGTTTGGTTATATATTTAGCCAATTTTTCACTCGACCATACCTTTGGGTGTATTGCGAAGCATCTAGAGGCTCCAAGTATAGGTTTTTCTGTTTCTGGTTGAAGATCTTGTTGAGTTTTGGGGGAGATTTATTGGAATCGCTTCCTACCCCGCCATTACTCTGACGTCATCTCCTTCTTTCCTTTTCAAGTTTGCCTGTGACAGTTTGTTCTTTCTAATATTTACATAAAAACATTTCTAGTGACCAGGAGGCTAGAAGAGAGAAGACTTGGGTGTTTCCATAAACCAATATTTTCCCCACTGCTCAGAGTCTTCCACATCCTGTTTGATTCCTGGTTTTAATAAGATACCAACGTTAAAATAGTGTGAAGATCACTTGACTTTGATTGACAGTACAGTCCTCCATTTGATATCACTCAGCCTAATACTTCAGTCAATTTCAATTCCAGGCTCCTCTGCCTTGAGCATGCTCTCTTGAGGGCATACTCACTGACCTTAGCACATGATGTGCAACAGGGCTGCTGTGACTCACTTCTGTATTATTAATTTACGGTGTCTATACAAGCAAATCAATCCATTGCATGCTGGTATCTGCTTACCTAAAAGGGACATTTTGAAACAAAAGAAGTAAACATGGGGGAGTTTGGTTTTGATTTAATTATTTCATGATTAATAAATATGTTGATTCTTATCAAAAGCATTACTAGGAACAATTAGTGCCCTTGGTGCTAGGATTAAGAAGACATCCTGCCATCAGGTTGTGTACAGTGGAGAGATGGCTCATCAAGAAATGATGAGAATCATGCATGAAGATCAATGCTAGACACCCAGGGGCTATGAGAGCATGAGAGAGGGGTCTGTATCCTGCCTGGGATTGATGGTGGTGGGGATGAAGAGGGAAGGCTTCTTATAGCAGCTGACTCCTAAGTTTAGTATAGAAAGATGAATTTGGGTGAAAGAGCTGAATGAGCTGAGGTGGAGGGAGAAGATAGAATGGTATTATTGGCAGAGAGTCCACTATTCACAATGCTTTGGAGTACCAAAAGTATGTGTGCCTATGGAGTGAATGTCAAGTGGTGCAACATCACTGAAGGGTAAAGCAGGGAGAGGGAAGAATGAGTGATAAGGCCACATCATTAGGCAGGGGTGCTTCCTGCCACGTGAAGGAGTTTGGACCTTTTCCTATAGCAGATGGGGTGCCAGGAAAGTTTAGAAGGGGATGTGACAGGACTCTTCCTATTATCCAACCATAACTTTAATTCTGTCCAACTTCGAGGAACTGCTGTGTATTTGTCAACCCAACAGTGTTGAAGGTGTTTTTCCCCTGATGAGTGGACAAGCCGAATTCTTCAGAGAGATGCTGCCTGACCCATATGGCCCATTGACAGTTTGACAGTTGACAGCTTTTAGTCAGACTTGACTCACTTAAGCTGCTTACCCATCCTGAGGCGCGCACACGGCCAGAGCCCGGACTTCTCATCATCCTGGCTGTCTTAATTGGGCACTAATTAAATGTTTTGGCTGGAAACCTCTCCTTGCCATGGCTGAATGGACTCATTTGAAGCCAATATTTCAGGGAAACATCTTGTTAGGCTGATCTGATTCCCTGTTTAAAAGAATATGCCCGTATTCAGTTTGTTCCTTTTTATTTTGGCCTAAGGATCTGTCTATTATATTTTTCTCCTTTTAGAAAAAAATCTAAAAGTTTAAAATGATGTTATATGTATGTGAGTATATTCACATGTATATATACTATACATTTACATGTATGTATATTATATATATTCATCTGCATGTATACTATATATACTCACATGTATAGTGTATATATATAAATACATGTATAGTACATATATATACTCACTTGTATGGTATTATATTCACATAATGTATATTACATATATTCACATACAATCCAGAAAAGAATTGATGGAAAGCTGGAAAGCACAGTCAAAATTTTTATTCAAGACTTATTTTAGGCTAATCATGTAATTAATCTGATTATGGCTTAGTTTCTATATTTGTGACACAGTCACAAGAAAGACACATTAGAAGTTTGCCATAGTATTTTAGAATGAAAGTTAGGGATGAAAGCAATTTATCTCTAATCCTAGGGGATTTTCAAAAGGAAGGGTTAATGGACTGAGAGCTGTTTTTGTTTGTTTGTTTGTTTGTTTTTTTACCTTGACTTAGCTATTCATTACATGTTGACAAAGATTTTCTTCCCAAACTATTCCAAAAGCAGCATAGACAGCCAAGAGGTGGGACTCAGAGGGCCACTATCCAGTCTACACTGGAACTATATACTAAGAGCACCTGCAGTGTCAACGAGAAAACAGTAAGTGCCGCAAATACACTGAAGGAGAATAAACTACCCACCTGTGGACCTTCCGAAGCTGTTTATATCGCTCTTGAAGGGAACGGCGTGGACTGCCACTGATAGGAAACTGCAATGGTTATTCCTTTTTCTTTCTTTTTTTTTGAGAGAGACCGACAGACAGATAAGAAGGGAGAAGGGAGAGAGATGAGAAGCACCAACTCACAGTTGCAGCACCATGGTTGTTCATTGATTGCTTTCTCATATGTGCCTTGACCAGGGGGCTACAGCAGACCGAGTAACCCCTTGCTCAAACCAGTGACCTTGGGCTCAAGCCAGCGACCATAGGATCAAGTCTATGATCCCACGCTCAAGCCGGCAACCTCATGCTCCAGCTGGTGGGCCCTCTCTCAAGCAGGCGACATCAGGGTTTGGAACCTGGGTCCTCAGCACCCCAGGCCGAGGCTCTATTCACTGCGCCAGTGCCTAGTCAGGCTACAGTGATTATTTCTTTAGAAATTCCTCCACTTGCTGAAATGAAACCTCTCATGAACTTTGCTTTTCTGATAAACTAAATCTAGCACTGTAAATTTTTTTTTTCTAAATAATGATGATCTTATTGTATTAAACAAGGACAGAGATGAAAACTGAGGTTTTTTTCAGCGGGTAAAATTAATTCCTAAATTATATAATTTTCTATGAAGAAATAGAATTAGATAACAGGGCTTGACAGTGACATTTTCTCTGGAAAAGGAGAAATGAAACATGCTCCAGTTTATTTGCCTTCAATTCTCTCAGTTCTTCTAATAAGTACTAATATTTATTATATACATTAAGTATAGGTTTATAAGACAAAACCTCATCAATTAGCTACTTGAATTCATTTGCATTTGATTAGTAAGGAGTAACTTGTGCACAATCAACAATTGTAAATCGGAGCCCAGGAAAATACTGTTCTGTCTGAACTAATGTAGTTCTACAAAACCTCTTTGATTTGCATGCTTCCTTAGGTCTCAAGGACGCATGAAAGTGTATGTTGAACTTTCTAGTATTCACTTTATTTAATGAGAAATGTTTTTCTTCTTGTTTTGCCACTTCCTTCCTCCCCTATATCCACTTCCCCTCCCCCCCTTTTTTTTGTTCTGAGCAATGATTCTGTGTGTTCTTTCCCTATTTAAAATTTAAAGAGTTACATTTGGGAGAGGAACAATGTGGGGAAAGGAAACCCCTGGAGTGTGTCTGATGTGCTCATTCTCTTCTGTGCCACCATTTTTCCTCCCGCTGTGGGAGCGCTAAATGATAATGCCTGATACCTTACTGCATAAAGCCTGACATGGTTTCCAGCTGTGAGCATGTGATCAGTTTTTATGTTTGATTTTTGCACACAAGTATACTACTGCAAGCATGTCCACAAACTACTTCACAAATGCTTAAGGGAGGAATTGCTACTGAGTGACTCCAAACATTAAACAAACACTGAGTGATTGCATTAAAGAAAAAAAAATACATTTATTTTAGAAAGCCGTGTTTCTGTTCAAACCCAGAATTAAAAAAAAAATTATATTTAATGATCAGATATAACCAAGCAACCTTCAATGACTTTCAGGCTAATTCTTGTCTGCGATGTTATCCTAATAGAAAAGAGATTATGTTGCTCCCTGTATTTTGCTGTCATGATTAGATATGATTGTAATTATGCAATGGGCTGAGTCATTGGTAAGGAAGGTTGACTAACATATCTTCTATTATGATATCTTAAAAAGGATTTCATAGGCTATAATTTTAAAATTCATATTTTTCTTGAAGCAGTATATTGCACATATATGATCTTGGTTTTGGTGACACATTTTGTCAATATTATAGTCGTATATGTCAGAGCATTCTATTTTAATGTCTTTCCTATAATAGGCAATATAGATTTCTTAGTGTTAAGTTTTTGATATCCATAAAAAGGTTACCTATTCAAACCAGTTATTCTGAATTAAGAAATAAGATGCTAGTAAAACAAAGCAAATTATCAGTATTGTTGGTCAATAAGTTTGTAAAATATGATTTTCATGTTTGCTTGCTTACAGTTTGCTCTGGGGTGGGGCAGCGCCAGGTATATATGGTCTGTGAAATTGCAAATTGCCTACCTGCTTGGGAAGGGCCACTGTTTTTCTAATGTTTGCTGGAGGAGAGAACTTAGAGCCAGCAAATTTTGAAAAGAGAGAGCAGAAGGAGAGAGAGAGACAGAGAGACAGAGAAACCATGTTTTGCAGGGAGAGCAGAGAGAATGCAGGGTGCTGAGGAAGAAGCCATGTTGGCAGGGAAAGAGAAGGTGTGGGGATGGGGAACCAGAGCTGAGGGACTTTTGCAAGCTCTGCTGAGACTGGTGGGGCCTTTGATTCAAGGAGGAATCGGAGAAGATTCTCCTGGTTGTGGAACTGAATAATGTGTCAGTGGCTTTGGGATCCCTGTGTGTTTGCTCATCCATCGATGTGAGAGATTTATAAAACGATGGCCCACCATATTTTGGCTCCACTGTTTCTTTACCATCTACCCGAATCTGGTGTGATCCTGCATGTGAATGGCCACAATGGCGGCCACTGTTGGCCTTACAAGTACACTTTGTTATTAATTCTGAAAACCTGCTGCTATCATTTATGAGTTCTGTGGTATGCCATGATATTTGTTAAACAGGAAAACATCATGTATTCTTCCTGACTAGCTGATCAGTACAGAAAAAAACAGGGATGAGGATTCCTGAAGGAATACACCAGCAGAGAAAGAAGCAAAGTTATTTTACTTTTAGTGATAAAATGGTTTAATCGTTGGTTGGTATTTAATGGTTTGGAGATGGGAGGCACATAATTAATAAATTAATAGGAGTACCTAATTCATATTTTCAAAAAAAGGAATAGAGTAAAACTACTTACATGCCAAATTCTTGGTTTTCTAAATCTCAGTGCTTGCTCTCTTGCAAATAACAGATCAAGAGAGGGCACCACTCTATTTCAAGGCTTATGTATTGGGCATAATACTAGATACTGAGGGACAGGAATATTACAGTTAGAGAGAGTCAAGATGTCAAGATTTTCAAGAAAAGTAGAAAAATAAAATCAAACATTCTATTCCATGTGTTGGGCAAATGAGTTTGTAAAATTTGTATTTTTTTAGTTTGCTCATTTTTATTGTTAGAATATGGTGCTAGGCAGCCATGTGTGTGCTTGCACTCAGAGCAGGGCAGTTGATTGCAAATTGTGGATTGCATTCCTGCTTGGGAAGGGCTATTGTTTTGCTAATGTTTGCTGAAGGGGAGGTTTTTGCACTACAAAGTTTTAGAAAGAGAGCAAAAGGAGGAGAAGAGGCAGAAAAAGGAGCCATGTTTGTAGAGTGAGAGAGGAGAGAATGCAGAGTGCTGAAAGAGAAGCCGTGTTGGCAGGGAAAGAGAAGGTGTGCAAATGGGGAACAGAGGGTGAGGGGCTTTGAGAGCTCCACTGAGACTGGTGGGGTCTTTGATTCTAGGAGAAACCAGAGAAGATTCTCCTGGTTGTGGAACTGGATAATGTGTCAGTGGCTTTGGGAGCCCTGTGTGTTTGCTTGTTGGCCAATGCAAGACTTTAATAACGGAATGGCCCTCCATTTCTTGGCTCCACTGTTTGTTTACCATCTGCCTGAATTCAGTGAGAACCTGTATGTGCATGGCCAAGATGGCCATGACTACTGGCCATACATCATGGAAAAAGTAGAGACAGGCCTGACCTGTGGTGGTGCAGTGGATAAAGCGTCAACCTGGAAACACTGAGATCGCCAGTTCGAAACCCTGGACCTGCCTGGTCAAGGCACATGTGGGAGTTGATACTTCCTGCTCCTCCCCCCTTCTCTCTCTCTCTTTCTATCCCTCTCTCTCTCCTCTCTAAAATGAAAAAAAAAAAAGTAGAGACAGTATGGTGATAATTCTAGAATGATTCTGTTGGTGACTACTGTTTGTTTATTTTTAATTTCATATGCATATACTTTAAACACAAACTGAACATTTCTATTGGTAATCACTTGCTTTGTTGTAGAAATCTGGTATTTCCTGATTATCCTAATTATTGACAGTTTCTAGTTATGTCCTTACTGTGGGCAACAGTGTTAAACCACCTTAGATATTTAGTCATCACTTTAGGGAGAGTCATTACAATTCCAAATACATTAGAGAAATAAAGCAGAGGAATGGCAGTTAGTCATTAAAAGCTCTGCAGAGATAAGGAAGCTATTTACTGACATTGTGTTCATGAACTTTCTTCATCAATAGAACAATGCTAATCATTCACATAAACACTGGATTTATGAGTTATGAATTTCTGGGGATTGAGGATTGTTTCCAATCTTGTTTTGGATTTCCATAAGCATTTAACTATTCTCACTATTCCCCCCCCCCCATATATATGTATAAATGTGTGTGTGTGTGTGTATATATATGTGTGTGTGTGTATATATATATATATATATATATATGTAAAATTTACAGCAACTGAGGCAATCTGTGTCATGAGCAAATTGGATTCTCTTCAATCATTTCACATTGTACACTTTGGGTTTTTTCTTCTGTTAAATGCAGATAATAATATTTCTTATCCTGCATACCCCAAACATCCATTCCCATACAGCTGCTGTATACCAGATTTTTACAGTTTATAAACCCCAGAGGCAGAAAAAAAGGAATGTCTCTTTTTTGTGTGTACATTTATTTATTTATTTATTTATTTATTTATTTATTTATTTTTTTTTTCTGAAGCTGGAAACAGGGAGAGACAGTCAGACAGACTCCCGCATGCGCCCGACCGGGATCCACCCGGCACGCCCACCAGGGGCGACTCTCTTCCCACCAGGGGGCGATGATCTGCTCATCCTGGGCATCGCCATTTTGAAACCAGAGCCACTCTAGCGCCTGGGGCAGAGGCCACAGAGCCATCCCCAGCGCCCGGGCCATCTTTGCTCCAATGGAGCCTTGGCTGCGGGAGGGGAAGAGAGAGACAGAGAGGAAAGCGCGGCGGAGGGGTGGAGAAGCAAATGGGCACTTCTCCTGTGTGCCCTGGCCGGGAATCGAACCCGGGTCCTCCGCACGCTAGGCCGACGCTCTACCGCTGAGCCAACCGGCCAGGGCTGTGTGTACATTTAAAGAGGAAAAAACTCTGCTGGAAACTGCCCCCTGTAAACATCCCCTCCTGTTTCATTGGCCAGAACTGTGGCACTTGCTGGTGTTTCAACCAATCACTTATAAGAGGGTTGAGTCTTTTTCTAAGGCAGCAAAATAGAGAACTGTCCTCAGTTCACAACAATTAAGGAAAGTCTTGTAAAGCTTTTTTTTTCTTTAGTTTTAAATAAGAAAGAACGTTGCTAGCCCATCAGAGTTTAACATTTTCTGGAGTCATTGCAAATCTAATCTGAATCCTGTTTGATTTAGAAAAGTAACAATGGCCTTTAGAAAATTTCAGTTTAAGTCATTCAGAATTTCTTTTGAAGTAAAAATTAAAATATAAACAGTCTACAATCACAATCACTTTATCTTATAGGTAAATCCTGATTCCTAATCTGTTCCTACCACCACTGTTTCTCAATTAAACAGCCAAAAGAGTCAGTTCTTAGAATGGATTAATGACCTGCAAAATTCCATTTAAA
Source organism: Saccopteryx leptura (assembly GCF_036850995.1). Classification (NCBI taxonomy): domain Eukaryota; kingdom Metazoa; phylum Chordata; class Mammalia; order Chiroptera; family Emballonuridae; genus Saccopteryx; species Saccopteryx leptura. The sequence continues at coordinate 259,537,501 of NC_089505.1, read as the reverse complement.
CATAGCCATTCTTGAGTTTTATTAGTGGAAAAATACAAACTGGTCTGTGGTCATGGATTATTACAGATTCACTCCAGACTGCTGAATTGAACTCTGATGAACCTGCGACACTCTCCATTAAACCTCAAAATGAGCTTTCTCTTAATTGGGGAATAGGAAGGGAAAAGTAAACTAGTAGCTGGTAAATGCCAGGCTTGTGAATCATCCCTTTCTTTTGGACAGTGTTGCAACAGTTTTAGATATGCATGGAGGTGAAAGAGAAGGAGTCAGAAGGAAGTTGACTCATTTATTAAACCCTGTTCTGATCAACGCCATGGTATCTTTAAAAATCTAAATATAATAGAATAAAAATATAATATGACGGTAGTAGTTTAGATCATAAAATTGATTTTCAGAAAGGCTAAGTGACCTGTGCCGGGCTAAATAATTAGTGGTGGATCTGGGATCAAAACAAAAGCATTTTGCGTTTATTTAGGGGAGTAAGCCCTAGAAATAGAGTAATGGAGAAACTGACCAGATCTTGGCCCTTCTGGGGCCTATAGTAGTAGATTAAACCAATATTTAAAAAAAATTCTAAAATATGCACAATTATAAATTATCATAAATATTATGAAAAAAAATGTGCAGGATGTTCTGATAGGAGGTCATAGCATCCACTGAAGCATCTAAGTGAAGATGTAAAGAATGAGGAGTATCATGAAAATAAAGAGCATGGGCAGTTCTGTTCTTTGTGATGACCTGGCCTGTGTTGGGCCCCACGTGGGAGCTGAGATCTGGCCAGTGTGACCAGAGCATAGTAACTTAGGGCTGGTGAGAAGAGGCTGGAGGATAGGGGAGGACTTGATTTTTGCAGAGCTTTGTAAAAAGCCATGACATAGGCTTAGATTGTTATCTAAAGAACAGAGGAATACCACTGACATATAGAATGTCATCCTGAGATTTACAAAATCATTTCTGTCACCATGTAGGAAATGGATTGGAGGGATTTCTTTTATATCTAGATAATTCACTAAATATTTTAAATTGCAATTATATGTGTCTAAGTCATGTTAGTTAAATGAATGAATGACTAAATGAATTTTCAGACCACATGTGGAGCAGTGCTTTAAAGACAAATTATTTTGGTAGAGAACACTGGAGAAAAGGACCTGCTAAAATGGCCTGAGAAAATATTACTATCTAGTTTTTATGACGAAATGAAATTTACCTGTCCTGATTTGTTTTAGTTTTTTTCTACTCTGTTATGTATTACTTTAAGAGACTGAGCTTTGTCTCAAACTCTGTTTTTTTTTTTGAAAACTCTGGCTTTCTTTTAAATAAAAGGTTCCTAATGCGAAATATCTTACAAGCAACCAAGTGATTTTAGAGTGGAAGCGACCAAAATGTGCCTCTATCCTACAGTTTTCAGAATTCAGAATTATAGCTAATCAGTTTGCATTAGTATGCCTTTTAGTATATAGAAGATGTATTTAAAAATTTCCCAGTTCCTTTTCCCCCTTTGTAGATACACTAATTGGCTGTTATGATTATGAGGAATGTACTGGTGTTTCATGAAGAAATTTCTCCAGGGCTATATACATAGTCACTTATATATAAAAACTAGCATTAACCCTTCAGATGTCCACTTACATTTTTAAAAAGATTTATTTATTGATTTTAGAGAGAGGAGAAAGAGAAAGGGGAGAGGAGCAGGAAGCATCAACTTGTAGTAGTTGCTTTCATATGTGCCCTGACCAGGCAAGCCTGGGGTCAAACTGGCGACTTCAGCATTCTAGGTTGACACCTTATCCACTGCACCACCACAGGTCAGGATCCACTTACAGTTTAAGCCTCTTAGAGGCTTGATCCACAGTGAACTATCAAGACAGTTTTAAAAACAAAAACAAAATAAAAAGCAAAAGATCATCATCAAAGAAAGATGATGGCTCTCCTCACTAGACATGAACATATATGCTAAATCCAGGTCATAGAGCACCTGTGATAATCTCCTTGTGAGCAGGTCTAAGGTGTGTAACCATTTGGTCTTTGAACTCCCAGGACCTGTCTGGTGACCAGGCTTTTGAACATGCTGTCCTCTCTGTCTAGAATGTCTCTTTTCACCTTATCCTTACCCCTTAAAACAAAGCGATGCTACCTTTTTCAGAGTTGCCTTCCCTGAATTCTCCTTTAAGTTATATTAAATTACATTCCCTTATTTAGGACCCTGTGAGCACCATGGTATCCATCACAGCTGAAATTGTACAAGTATTTGCTTGATTATTTGATAAATATCTAGTTTGTGGGCTCCATAAGGTTAATGACAGTGTTGCTTTTGCTCAGTGGCATTCAGCATATATGAATGCAACCAGGTGTAGGCAAGTGATATCTCTATCAGTATCATAATAAAGTAGTATTTTTAAGATATTTATTTCCAAGATCAAATTTATTTTCTCATTATTTTTTAGAACTTCATATCAATTTCTTCCCTTTTTTAAAATAAATCAACTCTACAATCATGACAATTGAAGGCTTTTAGTGAGTAGTTTTGCTGTTTGCCTGTAACCTGCACTTAGAAATTAATTTTAAATCATATCTTATACTTGCATGTGTCATCTATGTGAATAAAAGTTTTATGTCTGTAAAACTCCCATTCTATTGTTTAAAAAGGATATTGATCATATACCAAAAAATTAATTGTATCTTCCACTAATGGATTGTGACCCAATATTTGAAAAGCACTTAAACTGTTTACCTAATTAGGATTTTTCCCATTACAAAATAAGTTACTCAGAATTTAATACCTACCCCATAATAGTATTACACATGCTTCTTAACTTTCTTTTTATACTATTCTGAATCATCCCCTTTTTCTTTTTTATACACTTGAGTATATTGCATAGCCAATCAGAAAAAGATTAAAAAAATAAAGTTGTCCAGTCGTTGCTTTGTCACTGCCATACTATGTACTTCTTGGATATTCTAACATTTTAAATCTTAGCTTCTCGCTAACTTCTCAATTCACATTGGTTTAATCTTGCAAAGATTCCTTTTCTTCAAATCTTCACACAATCCTCCAACTTCCAATTTGTACTCTGAAGAGCTATTATGTAAAACTAGTTTCCCAGCTCTTCTTTTGCAAAGTCTCACCCACTCACATCCAATATATAGATGCTCTGAAGACAAGGACTGTGGGTGTCACTTGCAATTTAGATGATCAGCTTTTAGCCAGGAAATACACTTATTCCAGTATTCCAGTCTGTACGTATAGTGCAAAGTATACTGTATTGTTTGTGTTTAGCATTGTTTGTTAGTATCATTATCAACATAGTAATGTTATTAATAGCATTGTCAGAAACAACAGCAATCACCAAGATAATAGCCTGAGCAACACTGGCATTTACAGTATGCCATTATATTAATTATCACAATGGATCTGACAGGCTGCTCTGAAGAATTCACATTAGTGAATAGTTTATGATTTTAAACTCAAGAGGAAAACTAGAAGCTACATCAATCCTAGGATGCCCTGTCATCATTTACCTCCCTCTTTTTCTAAGTTTAAAAAAAAAAAGAGGAGAAGGATAAAAACATTACCAAACCGAGTTTATTAATGGAATAAAATAAGTTGTTAGCTCTGTTATAAAGTAATATGACAAAGAGTGCATATTTTTTGTCTCTTTTTGTAATTTGACCAGTGTCATTATGCTGGATACAAGTAGCACATTAGAAAGAAATGTGTGTACCAATGAGGGGAAGCCATGGAAGGCAAAAGATTCTTGCAGATTTAATATTTCTACCATAAATTTGTTGAGAAAATATCTTCCTCTGTTAGGGAAAAGAATGACTTGTCACCTGTAAGTTAGTTTTATAATTTTACATGTTGTTGATTTTATAGTCATAAACATTAAAAGTGGGATAAAAATCATTCTTAATGGAATATCCTCCTGATCTAAATAGTAGAATTAAACTTCACATAGCAATTCTTTTCCTTTTGTGTAAATTAAAAGTTTATTGCAGTTTATGAAATGAAATCTTGATTCTGAAAGCTTCTTTATTTACTGGCCAATGATGTACTTATTCATTCCTGTGTCACTGGATAGATATGAACACTCTGCTATTAAAGTATCTTACTGATTAGGGGTTCCTAGAAAGCCTAAATTTATCTCTTTGATTATTGATAGATTTTGTTACTTATAGATAATATTGTTTCATGAATCCTGCTTTACTTTTAGTTATCTGAAGTAATTATTAGATGAAAATAAATGTGAATTTTATCAGCTGCCTTCTTTGATGGTCTGGTATTCAACTAGTTTCTATCAGAAACCTACATTACTAATGACCCTTTGAAGGCATTGATATGTAACATGAAATGCTGGAAATAATTATGGTTAAGCAACAGTCTAAAAGTACACAACACATACATACCCATTTCTAACTTACGAGAGGATAGTCTTGTTTTATATTTATATTTGGTGTCATGGAGTTAAACTTGATTAAGTAAACTATTTGTATTGTTAGGTTTTCATCTATAGTTTTATCTTGTACTTACTTATTATTTTAAAGTATAATATATAATTGTATAGGATTTGTGGAAGATATCTAACCTAGGGCTAATTCATATTATGGTTAATTTGTAACACGTGGTTGGTTAGACCTTTATCTCATATCTTAGGAACAGTGTAAGATTGGACATATTTGCTGTTGTGCTTGAATTATAAAATAGTACTTAGATCACTAAATTGAAAGGCAAATTCCGGTTCTTTGTCACATCAATATTCAAGGGTTGGGTTTAGCTGAAATGCAATCCAGGCAACATGGCCGTCAATAGTTATGAGTCTTCTATGGAAGAAAAAGCAGTCAAGCTAAATTTAAATCAGTGATTCTTTGAGCCTGACCTGTGGTAGTGTGGTGGATAAAGCGTCAACCTGGAATGCTGAGGTTTCTGTTTTAAATCCCTGGGCTTGCCTGGTCAAGACCCATACAGGAAGCAACTACTACAAGTAGATGCTTCCTGTTTCTCCCCCCTCTTTCTCACTCTCCCTCTCTTTCTCTCTCCCTCCACTCTAAAAAAATTGATTAATAAAATCTAAAAAAATAAACAACACAAAAAATGTGCTCTCGTGATGTGGGACTCAAGAGGAAACACAGATTCTCCCAAATCCTCCAAACCCTTCTCTCAGTGTTTGGTCACTGTTAGTCACTAAAATTTTTAATGCAATCTAAAGAATTGAGCAGATGTTAAAAACCCTCATGGCCCCCACAAGCCAAGGAGTTCCTCTGTTTCTTATTTCCTGTTTGTTCTTGACCGTTCCTGTGATACCCAACAAACCCCCATTATAAAGGGTTATATGATGAGTCAACAAGCATGTGAAAGAGCAACCAAATGGTGACTCCCAATTATGTGAAAAATTACTATAATTACCCCTGCTGTAAAACCCGTCTGTTGGCAAAGTGGTTGATCCCCTTGAAAAGCTTTAAAAGAAGGCCCAGTCTATTAAATAAAAATCTCAGTTCTGTGTATAATAATAAAAATTAACACTGTCACTTTAAAAAAATATATCTAATTGGTGTCCTAAAGGGAAACCTACTAGGCTATGTAAAGTAGCTATTATGAAAATGTTTAGCCTTTGAATATATTTCAGACAGTGTTTGTGTTGCCAGACTTGTCAGCCAAAAATTCACTAAGCAGATTTGTCAGGGACTGAGGCCATAATCTGTAAAATAGACATTGGCATAGAGACTAAGGATCAAGAGAATTCTATAGGTTTTGTTACCGTATGCCAAGATTCCTTTTTAAAAATAAGTTTATTTTGTGTGGGCAGTACCCAGAAGCAAGCAGTTATCTTTGTTTGGTATTTAAAAAAGTAGCATTTCCTGCTAGGGAAGGAACCAAACTGTTTCATTTGCAAACTTGGGGTGGTCGGGCAAGACGTTTTCTGACCATTCTGCTCCTTGTTTCCTTCCTCTTTCTGCTGTGTAATTCTCATATGAGACTTGCAGATAAAAAACCAAGGGCACAAGAGCTGTTGAATCCACAGTTACTATCTTCCAGGGTGGGTGCTGTCGGAGCTGGCAGGACACCTTCAACTTCCAGGGACTGTGTCCCTAACATGAAGGGTAGAAACATTGCAATCAGGCCTCCCTTTTCCTGCTGCAGGTGTTGTCTTCACATTTATAAAGCTCCCACCTTGCAATTTCACGCTTATAAGCATCAGTGACCAAAAATGGTTGAGTGCAAGACTTTTGGGTTCCTATTCTAGCCTTTTGCCCTGAGCAGGTCATGAGATCACTCTGAGCTTCCCATTCCTTAAATAAGGGTATGGATTCAGTGGTCTCCCAGCACCCTTACACATTACAATTCTGTGAATCTATAAAGACTCAGGTCTTGTATAGGTTGCAATACAACCCTTCCAGATGCAGCACGAAGAAGTGCTATATATTGCCATAATATGCTCTTCAAAATTTAATAGAATGTCAGAGAGTGTCCCCAGAACAGCGGGGGGGTGGGGACAGTGTTATGCTAAAAAACTAGAAATATATAAAGTGTCTCATGAAGTTTCAGGATGTCATAGATAAGGATGCTTTTCCTAGAGTTGTGCTCACTGGGCAGATTTGGGTATTTACAATAGCCGAACATAGTAATGACATCCTTGTACATTTACACTTTTGAGCTGACTGTGGATGGAGCTTGTGTAACACTTCATAATTTTAACAATTTTTTAACAGAGGAAGCCTAGTCCATAGATACCTCTGAGACAAAAATAATTTACCTAGATGGACAGAGAATCACATACAATTTGTGCAGGAACTTTTAAAGGTGCTTACATGAGAGCTTTTTTTCCTGAGCCACTTTAAAATGATATCTTCATCACACAAATGAAATATTGCTCAAAGAACCGCTGACTGAGATTAGTGGCAAGAAGTCTGCCCGGACTTTGTTCAGTATTCACATCCAGTCACATTGGTAAACATAAATACATCACAACGCTTATTCCAACACTCACAAGTTATCTATATAAAGACAAACTACCGTCTAGTTTCTGAGACAGATTTTTCCTCCATTTATCTTTTTTATTTTGCATCTTAAATATTAACTGTAAAATTCATCTCTTTTGGGGGGGCACAAATTATAGACCCCTCCTGACTCCACCCATGATTTCCCACATTTTCTTGAGATGGATTCGGCCACACTGAGACAAAGTTAACAGCAAGCAGAAATTCTAGAAAGTATCCAGAAGCCGTTTCAAGTGTGACACCTTGCTGGCAGACCTGAGAGGAAAGTAGATTTCTCACTGGGCTGGAGTCCTGGGACTTTCTCTTTCGGAGCCACTCTGTGCTCCTCGTTAGATGCAGCAGGAAAGGAAAGGAGATCACCTGCGAGACGTTTTCGTGCTCACATAGACACTAGGGGGTGTCCAAGGACCAAATGTATTTCTCCTTCCCTTGTCTCCTCAGTACTCCTAGGTCCAGCTAACTTCAAGTACAGGAGCTAAGGGAAAATCTATCCAACTAATTCCTGTTTTGTGCCCAAACGAATAATGTGGGGTCAGTTTCATCATCAGACCCCTGTTTCTTCGGATCTCTGGTTGAACTTGTCATCTCAGGGGTCAGAGCCAGAGACCACCCCATATTATAAGCCACAGGTGGCAGGGAGGGAGGTGCTCTGTCTTCAAAGGCTTTTTACCTCTGCGTTTGCCAGAATTTCCATGTGCTTGAGAAGAGGTCGCTGATTTTTCTTCTCTGTAGTATCCTTTAGGTCTGTCCCACTGAATCGGAGGTGGGAGCATTGTAAGAAGAGAGATCTCTGCCTTCTCATTCTTGTGGGGTCTGAGTTTGCTTTTTATAATGTAGATTATTTGTTGATTATTAGCTATTAGAAAACATTTGCCCTGGCTGCTATAGCCATCTTCGGGCCTTTGGGCATGGGTCTATTTATGAATACCTATTACTTCTTAATTATGATGGTTTAATAAGATATGTCTTTCATTTTCATCTCCTATCTCTCTTCTCCTGTGAGTCTTCTCCCTTTGCTATTGGTCCCTAAGGGCATGTTACTGGCTTCTTTTTTTTATTGCTCACGTCTTCCCTTTGCCCCTCCTGGTGAATTAAAAAAATAAATAGGATGCATTTTAAGGATGACAACAGTAATAATAAAGTCAGGAATTGCTATCCAGCTAAATGCACTGATTGGAAGTCCTATTGAAAATAGCATAAACCTAACTAAAGTAGTCAACCTCTCCCATACAGGTCATGGTATGCTCTATTAAAATGAAGGTAAAACAAAGCTCGTGACATTTCTGCATTTCCCAGACTCACTTTTCCTAAGACGTATCAATAGTATTGACAATAGTATTGCATTGTGTTCCCCAGTGACCTGGGCTGTCATCTGATGTTCCTAGATAACTCATTCATAATGAAACCTTATTGTATCCTTCACCTATAACAATAAACAAAAACATAATTATTTCTCTGCATGTAGGATTTGAAACTTTGGAATAAATCAAAATTGTAGTGACGAACTGGTGGAGATCACTGATCATTTAGATAATGTAGATACTTATACCCACCTAGGATAGCTAATACATTCCCTAAATTTATGAAAATATACAAATTGCTAAAGAAGCGTCTGATGTTAAATTATCAGGAGAGTTGGGATTATATACAAGGATCTGTTATTTGATTTCATTTTGAACAGTTTAAGGAGACTCCTCAAGAGTCATTAGTTGGTCCTAAGCTTTATTATTGAAGTCTCTTATATTGGATGGAACTATCAGATTTGATGGCAAAGCACAAGCAGCTGGGAAACTGCTCTTTCTCTCCCCTCTCATTTCCCAAACAATGTTTGCACTGATTAATACTATGCAACAAGACATGACGCAGAGATTGTGTTGGCATTGTGTTCTGATGACCCCACACATTGTGTGAGCTCTGTGGTTCCTTTTGCTGTTCATAGTTATATGGCTTTATCAGAAATTACATGTCAGGCTCCCGATGAGTGTAATTGTATACTAATTGTGTATAGTTTTTAAAACCTCATTATTAGCCTTGTATGCAAACCAAATAAAAGGAAAGTTTAAAAAAAGGAAAAAGAAAATAGCCTCCACCGGATGTCATGTCAGAGCCCAGGTGTTTGAGCATGGATGCAGGGGGGAGGGGAACAAAATGTGCTCTCAGGGACATCTGCAGCAGCCATGTGCTTGAAAAGGGACCTAATGGAAGAGGGGAAGGAGAGGAGCAACTAGGTTGTGTGTGTGTGTGTGTGTGTGGGGGGGAGTTCGTGGCTCTGCTTTCTCCTGGCTCTGTGCTCCTTCCATGCACGACTCATTTAATAACAAGGCAGGGGGACACTGAGGAAGGCCGTGTGCATGTCCTCATTCATTTCAACTTTCATTAATTGGTGCCGCCATTACAGTTTTTCTGGGTTCTGACCCTCTCCTCAAAATCACTCTTTTAACAGAAAAACAAAAACATCTCAATGTAGCCACAAAGCCAGGGGAAAGTAGGCAGAGGATGAGTGATGATGTGAACATTGCTTTCTTTCCCTTCCCAGGACTCTGCTCTCCTGCCCATTTACACCTGAGCATTTACTGGGCAACCTCTAAGACAGTTATTACCCAGGGTGTGCGTTCTCTGGACTCACGAGCCGGAAGCTCAGCAGGGAATGTTAAAGTATTACATATCAAGAACTAGAGCCATTAGAATTAGACTCGTCTCTAATGTAGGAAGTACTTAGTTCTCTTTTAAAAACCTTTAATCAGTATACAGTGGTTCAGTACACAGATGTTAGCACCAGTGTGAGGGCTCTCTAATTGTAATTTAAGTTATCCCTGCCTGAGGGCTCCAATCAAATTATTAGACTGTTGCAGTGAGTCTGTGGCTCTTGGTTGCACCTTGCAAGGGGGTATTTTCTGCAATGATGAGAAACAGTGGTTTCTCCTGGGAAGCAAATGTACCATTATGGACTTATTAGGTCCTTGATTAGATACACAGCTGATAAGTGAATAGACTTTTCAAGAGAAAATATTGCAGTTTATTTCCATCCGTCTTGCCATTGGGTTGTGGAAAAGGAAGTAAATGAAATAGAACTCAAAGAAATATGCATTCATTTTCTTAAATAGTGGTGGTAAAATTTATTAATCAATCTTTATAATTGCTATTTTAGGCTTGAAAGTAAAGGCTTTTTAAATGTATTTGTTTTGTTTATATGTTGTTATTTTCTCAATAACCAAGCTTCCTTTTTATTGACAGTTTTTTGATTGGGTTGCCGAGACATAAAGAGTTAAACATTCGGAGTGACAATTAATTAATTAAGGGATCCTAGAAAGTTAACCTCTCATTTCCTTCCTGAAATTCATGTTTATCTGATTTGCTTTAATAATTGACTTGCTATTGAACTAGTTTTACATACTTTAATTTGAAGATAATTACAGTACTATAATTCACATTTCAGATGCATATTAACTTTTCAAAAGATATCAAGGTAGATACTTCTACCTAGCATTTTGTCTTTTTTTTTTTGTGAAGTGTAACCTGAAGAATAATTGACTGGTTGTAGTAATATCTTCTGAGTCTTTCTATTACTAGGCATTTATTTGATTTTAATTGTGGAACTATTGGTCATATTGAGTTCATTTCCTGTTCATGTTGATTTCATGAGTCTCTCCATTAGTATTCAATTGCACAGTAATTAGTCATTAGTTCACTGTGATGTCTTCAAGCATGTGTACACTTATATTCTCATTTTCCACTTTCTGCAGTCATATTTGAATTCTCTCTTTCTTAAGGAGACGAAGGCTGTGATAAAGAAGACAAAATGCTACATGATGAATTTATTAGATTAAACATTTTGCCCAAAGGCCCTTAGTTAAGGCATGCAAAACTTATGCCCTGAAAATGAAATAATGGCAGCTGCCTAACCACGATACTGAAGTCACTGAGATGTTGAAGCCCGGGAGCTGAGGCGTTTGTGATGAGAGGCTAGATAGAAGCAATTTAGTGAAACTTTAGGATGGTGCTTGACCCCAGTGTGCACCTGGCTAATTCTGATTAGAGCATCTTCAATTTCTGAAGAAAGGTCAGATTCCTAACTTGTTACTACGCTCCAATATAACATTGAATTTGACCATTTTGACTAATTGTTTGGCTTTACAGATGTTTTTCTTCACTAGAGAAAGTATTCTTTGTTTATTTTTTATTTTATTTTATTTTTTCATTTTTCTGAAGCTGGAAACAGGGAGAGACAGTCAGACAGACTCCCGCATGCGCCCGACCGGGATCCACCCGGCACGCCCACCATGGGGCGACGCTCTGCCCACCAGGGGGCGATGCTCTGCCCATCCTGGGCGTCGCCATGTTGCGACCAGAGCCACTCTAGCGCCTGAGGCAGAGGCCACAAAGCCATCCCCAGCACCCGGGCCATCTTTGCTCCAATGGAGCCTTGGCTGCGGGAGGGGAAGAGAGAGACAGAGAGGAAAGCGCGGTGGAGGGGTGGAGAAGTAAATGGGCGCTTCTCCTATGTGCCCTGGCTGGGAATCAAACCCGGGTCCTCCGCACGCTAGGCCGACGCTCTACCACTGAGCCAACCGGCCAGGGCCGAGAAAGTATTCTTTAAAAATATATTGTCAATGGATTCATTAATTCCAAATTTGCTGTATTTGTAGCTCACATTTTATGTAAGGTATTCATTTAGCTTCTGTGAAAAGTAAATATGTCATCTGTCATAGTCGGTCACAAGCTCATCATTTAGGAAACTGTCTGCATTTTATTTGAGCTGGCTTCACGTTGTTGTCCTAATTAAATTGTAATCTTGTATCATTTCACTATTAAACTTTCGAATGAAAGATTTTTACTGAGGTGATAATGCCGATCGATCCTCTTAGCAGGGCTCACAGACCCTCCTTCCAGGCTGGTTGGGTCAATGTTCAGGAAGCCCTCACTGCTGTGTACAGGTTCCCATTAGCACGTACTCCGTGTACAAAGTAAGAAGCATGAGAGATAGGATCTCCAAGATAGAGTCCCTTTCTTCCTTTAGATATACCAGTTTTACAGTAGCTTAGGCCCCCTCCCCTATTTTTTGGTTGTCCAAAATTAGTTTAATTTTTATAACTTTACTTAACAAAAATATTTTATACACTAGTGTACATAAATGCTTCTCAAACTTTCATGTACATATGAATCTCTCAGGGAACCTGATAAAATGTAGAGTCTGACTCAGTAGATTTGCGGGGGCTCAATATTCTTATTTCTCAAAAGCTCGCAGGTGAAGTAGAAGTGGCTAGTCCATGCTTTACACTTTGCAAAGCAAGGGTGTAAAATGAGCCCTGGCCGGATTGCTCAGTTGGTTGGAGCGTTGTCCCCAAGCGCAGAGGTTGCTGGTTTCATCCCCGGTTACAGCACACACAGAAACAGATTGATGTTTGTCTCTCATTTCCTCTCTTTCTCCCTCTCTTGCTAAAGTTTTTTTTATTTTTATTTTTTTACAGAGAGAGGGATAGATAGGGATAGACAGACAGGAATGAAGAGAGATGAGAAGCATCAATCATCAGTTTTTTGCTGCGACACCTTAGTTGTTCATTGATTGCTTTCTCATATGTGCCTTGACTGCGGGCCTTCAGCAGACCTTGCTCGAGCCAGCGACCTTGGGTCCAAGCTGGTGAGCTTTTGCTTAAACCAGATGAGCCCACGCTCAAGCTGGTGACCTCATCGTCTCGAACCTGGGTCTTCTGCATCCCAGTCCGACGCTCTATCCACTGCGCCGCCGCCTGGTCAGGCTAAATAAAAATATTTTTTAAAGTATAAAATGATCAGTAGGTAAACAAGGATGAATTTTTTCATGTAGTTTTTTTTTTCCTGATAATTGAAAAATTATTCTCAAATTTTAAGAAAAATAATGCCAATTGTTATTTTGACTTGAAATTTTGCTAAGGTACTGTTTACTTATTTTTCAGAGCTTTTAAAAAACATTTATATTTTATCCCTTTAGAAGCAACTGGCTTTTGGCCCTGGCCAGTTGGTTCAGTGGTAGAGGATTGGCCCAGCGTGTGGATGTCCCGGGTTTGATTCCCAGTCAGGGCACATGGGGAGGCAGCCACCTGCTTCTCCATCCTTCACCATCTTGCTTCTCTCTCTCTCTCTTTCTCTCTCTCTCTCTCTCTCTCTCTCTCTTCTCCTCCTCCATGGTTTAATTGGAATGAGTTATCCCTGGGTGCTGAGGATGGCTCCATGGCCTTCGCTTCAGGTCCTATGAAGAGCTCGGTTGTTAAGCAGTGGAGCAACGCCCCAGATGGGCAGAGCATCATCCCCTAGTGGGCTTGCCAGGTAGATCCCGGTTGGGGCACATGTAGGTGTCTGTCTCTGCCTCCCCTCCTCTCATTGAATAAAACAAACAAACAAACAAACAAACAAAAAAGAAGCAGCTGGCTTTAATAAGAGGAATCTATGTGACTTCAAATTCACCCCCCCTGATTTAAACATACTCATCGCAGTATGCTTTTCTATGTACATGAGACTTCTTATTTAGAAGTTAGCAGAAGGTATGTTACTTCTATATCTTTTTTTAAAGTTACCTTTAATTTTGTTTAAATAGCTAGACTTGAGGAATTAATTTTTATTTCTAAATTTGGTAGGGAAAATCCTTCCCTAGCATAATATCCAGTAAGTTATTGGTAAGGGATGCTAATTTCAGTATCACACAGAACTGTGGAAAAACCCAAATATTCAATGTATCTTAAAATAAATGTCTACAGAAGGGGTGTGTGTGTGTGTGTGTGTGTGTGTGTGTGTGTGTGTGTGTGTGTTATCTGGAAACTAAATTAGTTCAACAAAACATAGTTTAGTAATTTCTGTGGAAATGGAGTCTGAACTTCATGTAATCTCAAATAAAAATTGTTCTTTGAATTGAATTACAGTCAGTAAAGGTCCCCAAATCTATTTGAAGAACTCTTTAAATTGTCTCTAAATTTTGGAGACAGGCTTGAGTAAGAATGACTGTTACCATTTGTGAAGTGGAATGCTCTTGACCTTCCTCCCATTCTCTCTCTCTCCCTTACCCCTTGCCCTTCCTTTCCTGTCTTCTCTTTTTATGTGTCAGGTGAAAAATGAATTATCAATACAGGGGAATTATTAAAAAATCCAATTTATGATTAGTTAATGAAATGTATTTTTCAAAATTTATTTTAAAACAATTTATTAATTGGTTTTAGCGAAAGAAGAAGAGAGGTAGAGATAGCAATAGATAAATAGATAGATGATAGATAGATAGATGATAGATAGATAAATAGTTAGATGATTGATAGATAGGTAGATAGATAGATAGATGATAGATAGATAGATAGATAGATAGATAGATAGATAGATAGATGATTGATTGATAGACAGATAGATAGAGAAACATCAATCTGTTCCTGTATGTGCCCTGACCGGGGATCAATCTCTGTGCATCATGATGGTGCTCTAACTGATGGAGCTCTATGACCAGGGTGTCAAACTTTATTTTTCTTATGGTATGAACTCAAAGGAAATATTTTGTACATCTCAGCTATACCCTAGAAATTTGATTTACATCAGTGATTCTATTCCTAATTAGATGATATATAAATTTTGAAGAAATGTGATGTAATGCTATTTTTTTATATGTGCTAATTTTTATATTAGTGAGGAGAGAGACAGAGAGAGAAAGAGATAGAAAGGGGAGGAACAAGAAGCATCAACTCCATATGTGCCTTGACCAGGCAAGCCCAAGGACTTGAACTGGTGACCTCAGCATTCCATTTGATGCTTTATCAACTGCGTCACCACGGGTCAGGCTACATGTGCTAGTTTTTAAAATCTCAGATAAACCCAAGAAACTAAACAAAATGGATTAGGAAAGGGGAAAAAATTAAACAAAACAACAATAAAATACTTAACTCATCTCAGACTTTAGAGCCCAATAAGCTTTAAGTAAACAAGCTGTAATTTCTCTTCTGTAAAAGCAGGTGGTAGGAATGGGAGCAACAAAATGTCTCCAAAGACAGACCAGAACTTCTTTCATTCATCTGCCTTTTCTTACCTTTGCTACATGGAAAATTAATTACTCTTTAGAGCTTCCATTTTTTTTAAAAAAAACTAATCAGTGGGAATTCTGATAACTCCTAAATCAAAGCACCTATTTGAATTGAATAAAATAATATACTCTTCTCAAGCATTTGGGGTTTGTTGGTTCTGGAAATAAAGCCAAGAACAAAATAGGAAAAAAAATATCCTCATATAGCTTACATTCTAATGGGAGAAGGCAGACAAGAAAGAAAAAGTGGTAAATGTGGTAGGTGTTATGGAGAAAGATGGGCTCAAGAAGAAGAGGATGGAGGATGCTAAGGCACGAAGTGGAAAGATGGCACATGATTATAAGGTCATCAGAAAAGAGGATATTTGAACAAAATTCTTACTAAGGAGAGTGGTCTTAGCAGGTGGAACAACAGATGCAAACGTCCTGAGGCAGGAGCATTACTGGGATGTATGTAGAGACTGTAAAGAGGGCTGGTGTGGCTGGAGAAGAGGGCAGGGAAGAGAGTAAGATAAAGTCAGGGAGGTGAGGCCAGATCACACAAGGTCTTATGGGTTATTGTCAGGACTCTGGTTTTTATCCTACTATGTCTGGAGGTTTGAACATGAGAGTGAGATGATGTAACTTCTGTTTTTAAAAGGAGAAGTCCCATTGTAGTTTGGCTTCAGTGAAAGTACGAGAAGCAGTTAGATTCTGCATGTACTGTGCTGGTAGATTGACAGGATTTGCTGTGGGATTTGGATATGGACTGTGAGAAGAGAGAAGAGTCAAGAAAGACTCAGCCTTTTTATCTTGGCCTGAGAAACTGGGAAGAAGGAGTTAGTATTGACTAAGATGGAGCAGTCTGTGGCAGAAGCAGGTGTGGGTTGGCAGGAAGATCACAAGTTGAATTAACATGTCTTAAAGGTTGAGAAGTCTCTGAAGCTATGAGCTGAGAGTTGGGCAAACACATTGGTCTGGGGCTCAGTGGAGAGGTTCAGGCTGGATGTGGAAAAGCATGAGAGGTCATGGTACCTTGAAAAGAGATGTTTCCATGGTGACATGGGATTTACAGCACTTGCTACATAGCAGGTGCTCAACAAATAGGAGTTTCCCTATCTTTTTCTTTTACCTTCTGACTGACAGTCTCATGCCATTTTTTATATGTAACTACATATAAATAGGATCCAACTGGCAAATTATTTGTTGTATGCATGCTTGTGTGTTTTCTTCATTTCTTCTAAAGACGTTTCATTCAAAACGTTTCATGCAAAAGTAGGTTTACAGTTGTTTGTATGAAAAATAATACAATAATTAATATTAATACAAGAATAAACTATTTCTCACACACCCACAACTGTAAACTTACTTTTACCCCACCTTTTAGCTGTAGTCTCTGCCTCTTGGTTTAAAATATATTTAGAGCTTACCTTCACTTGAGCTAACCATATCTTTGTCCTTCCTCTCTTTCTAGTGAGTATATCATAATACTTATCAAATATATTTATTAATAGGTGATCTGAGTTGTGTGGTGCTATCATGTAAATAAGTTGAATAAACTTTTGAATAGACCTTTAGGCCCTTATCCTTGAAGAATATTCAATTTCATGCTAATAGGCTTATAGCCAATAAAGAATGTTTAGGTGCTTAAATACAGTGAAAATGCACACAGGTTATAAAAGATGCTTTATATTATGCCAAATATTGACAGGAGCAACTGATATTTTAAGTTCTGATATATTTAAGTTTTTTAATATTCTGATTAAAATAGCAGTTGATAGAATATTACACCATTTGGAGATTCTCTATTAAGTTATTAGAAATATTATAACATTCTGTTTTGTTTCTCACCTGTATTGATATTGCTTTCCCTAGTGACATACCACATTGCTCCGTGACTGAGCAGGTCATACTCACATTTCTATTTTATTTATTGATTTAGGAACTTTTGTGTTGCCCACTGACAGCTCCCAGTTTAAAAGTAGCACAACAAATATTGGGGTATCTCAATTATTTGCTAGTGAAGCATTTTGGCTGGAAACTTGCTCCCAGGAAAGCAGAATGCTCTGATTGGAAACATTTTATTTGATGAAACCTTATATTGAGTGAATCTAATTTCTCCATAATGAACATCTATATGTACTGATTTATTTCTTTCTCTAGGGTTAACTTTTCTGTCCTGTAGTTATCTAGAGAGCTCTACTTGAAAACACAATATAGAGTCATGTGTTTTAGTGACCATTTATTATTGTAGAAAATCCTAAAGTACTGGATGTTAGCTAGTGCTAAGGTGCTAATCATATCACATATATGAATCTATTAAAGCAATATGTTGTACACCTTAAACTTACACAGTGTTAATGTCAACTAAATCTCAATAAAAAATGAGAAATAAGAACATGTATATAAAAAAAGAAAATACCTATAACACTAGAGAAAATTATTTTGTTGAGTCTTGCAGGATTATATTGTATTTGTTAAATTTTATTTAAAATTAAAAAATTTTTCGGGCATATTTTAAGTATTTTTATTTTTAAAATTAAATTTGTTGGGTGGCATTGGTTAATGAGCTCATATAGGTTTCAAGTGTACATTTCTATGATATATGATCCATATATTGCATTGTGTGCCTACTACCCAAAGTCAAATCATCTTTCTGTACCATATATTTGGCTATCTTTACCCTTTTCGATGCCCCCCACCCCCTTCCCTATGGTAACCACCATACTGTTGCCTGTGTCTATGAGTTTCAGTTTTATATCCCAAATGGGTGAAATCATATGATTCTTAGTTTTTTTCTGACTTATTTTGCCAAGCAGAATATTCTCAAGGTCCATGTTGTCTCTTATATTTTCTCTTTCCTTATGGTTGTTTATGTGTACCACATCTTCTTGACCCAATCTTCTATTGAAGGTCACTTTACTAGTCTCCACGTCTTGGCCACTGTGAATAATGCTGCTATGAACACAGAGGAGAACATATCGTTGTGATTAAATGTTTTTGTTTTTTGGGTAGATATATAGAAGAGGGATTGCTGGGCCATATGATAACTCTACTCTTAATTCTTTGAGGAACTCACCATATGTTTTCCATGGTGGCTGTACCAGTTTACATTCCCACCAGCAGTGGATGAGGGTCCCTTTTTCTCCACCACTTCTCTAACACTTGTTATTACCTGTCTTTTTGATGATAACCATTCTAATAGGTGTGAGGTGATATCTCATTGTAGTTTTGATTTGTATTTCACTAGCAGTGAAGTTAAACATCTTTTCATATCTGTTGGCCATATTGGGAAAGGTGTCTGTTCAGGTCCTGTGCTCATTTTTTAATTGGATTGCTTGTTTAGTGTTGAGTTGTATTAGTTCTTTATATATTCTAGATATTAACCCCTTGCCCGAGCTGTTGTTTGCAAATATCTCCCATTTTGTTGGCAGTTTCTTTTGCTCTGCAGAAGCTTTATAGTATGATAAAGTCCCATTCATTTGTTTTTGCCTTTACTTCCTTTGCCTTTGGGGTCAAATTTATGAAGTGTTCTCTATGACTAGGGCATCTTTTCTAACATCAATCAAATTGATTATGTCTAGAATTATATTTCTAATAAAAGGAAAATTTTCAGAAAAATAAAAACTACCCATTTTTCATCATGATCACGTTCTAGTCAGGTTAGGTTATGGTCGTAACAAAAAGTAAGTTCCCAGTGGCATAACAACAAAGTTTTGCCTCTCCTTCCTATCAGTCTAGTTATGAAGGAGGTGTTTTACTTTATACAGTTATTTAAGTGTTGAGGTTCTTTCCATCTAATGGCCTGCCCTCTTTGTCTTCAGAAGACCCAGTGCCCCTGGCTGGTTCATTTCTATCCAGACAGAGAGGGTAGAGGACAAAGAAGTAGCATAGAATATTAGTAGAAGTTTTTGAAACCAGGTCTAGAAATAGCATATATTACTTCTATCTGGGTATCTATCTAGCCAAGAAATCAGTTATATGGCTGCATCTAACTGTGGGGTTGCTCAGAATGAAGGTTTAGCTTGGTGCCAAGAAGTGAATACAGCTAAGTCTGGATTTTAGCAATCTGCCAAGGACACTGTTAAATTTGCAACCAAAATTACTCACCATAGTGGACCTCTCTGTGTCCTGCATTTTCTCTTCATGCTACTGCTTCCTCCACCTGCTCTTCCCTCCTGGGGTTTACTGAATTCTGGAAACTGAGAGGAAGGGAGTTGCAAGATGAACTTAAAACTGATAAGGAGAGTAAGATTATTTTTATTATTTAGGGAGATATTTATAAGTAGCTTGTATCAGTCCCTTTTATCATTTGCTTTGAACATTGCTATTTTCAATATTTAGCTTGCTATTCCCAGTATCAGAGGCTGACAATTATTAAAATTGAGTTCCAGCATGCCCTGCAGACTTGTGGGAAATCTGAGAAGGAGATTCTGGTATACTGTTCTATTGCACTTATGCACAACATAGTCCTGGAATGAACATTTATTGAACACCTATTATATAGGTGTGCTAAACCCTTTGGAGATACTAATCTTATTTAATAATATCAGCAGAACAACTCTGTGAATTAGGATTTTTCCTATTTGGAAGGAGGGAAGACTGCTTTTATTAAAAACCCAGACTGCGGCCCTGGCTGGTTGGCTCAGTGGTAGAGCGTCGGCCTGGCGTGCAGGAGTCCTGGGTTCGATTCCCGGCCAGGGCACATAGGAGAAGCGCCCATCTGCTTCTCCACCCCTCCCCCTCTCCTTCCTCTCTGTCTCTCTCTTCCCCTCCCACAGCCAAGGCTCCACTGGAGCAAAGTTTGCCCGGGCGCTGAGGATGGCTCTGTGGCCTCTGCCTCAGGCGCTAGAGTGGCTCTGATTGTGGCAGAGCGACGCCCCAAGATGGTCAGAGCATCGCCCCCTGGTGGGCATGCCGGGTGGATCCCGGTCAGGCGCATGCGGGAGTCTGTCTGACTGCCTCCCTGTTTCCAGCTTCGGAAAAATACAAAAACAAAACAAACAAACAAACAAAAAAACCCCAGACTGCTTTGATTCTAAAACTCATTCATTTTTCATACCATGTGGTCATTGACTGCCCCTTCGGGCCCCTACTCCAACTCCCCAGGCTTCCTTCACAGGAGGCCTTATCCCGGGCTCATCATGTTGACCATGTAGAGAGAAGTAATTACCCAAATAATCAAATCTGTGGTGTGCATAGACACAGGCTAAACCCATAATCAAGCCACTGTATTGTTAGAAAACTGACTCAAAAAGAGATCTGTAAATCATATAAACATAATGAGAAATTTGTCACAGACATTCTGCATATGGTTTTTAAAAAATTATTTAAAAAGATAAATAAGAAAAATGGATTTAGTGCTTTTTCCCTAAATACTAGGAATATTTTCCAGTATTTTTTCCTTTTTCCCCCCTTCTTTCTTTCTCTCTGTCCCATTTATATTCTTTGTTATTACTGACAAAGGATACCAAAATAAAAAAAAAGGTATAGAAAAAAATTACTTTTTCCTTTTCCATGGATTCTAAACCAAATAGATATTGTATCGTCTCCTATAAAGATTTCCTCTTTGCTCCATTTGCATATCTGGTCTAATTATACTAATAAAATGAGAAGACAAAGGGAGATGATATTACACTAACAAGTGAAGTTTTTAACTTGCACAAGAAACATTTCTAATCCCTCTGCCCTCCACTATCCTTTAAACAGCGATTTCACATCCCTTGATGCTCAGCAGGGGGAGTGGCATTCACCATCCCAGGCAAAATGGATCTGTATGCCTCCACGTAAAATTGGTCCACGTGTGAATTAACTTTGAGTTGTATTGTGTTTCTTATACTAATATAATATTGTTCTAGTGCTTGCCCCTGATTAAAGAAATACATAAATAAATAATTTATAATTTAATTAATAAGGTATAATATGCAAAGCACAGTAATTTCAAACAGCTTGTAATGTCTCTAATGTACTTTCAATTTTTTATTTTACATAAGGGCTATATTCATTATGTGGTTATGATAAACATACTAATGAATTTTATTACAGGAACAAATTTAAACATGTAAATGAGATCAAATAGTATTAAAATGCAAACGATGGTGAAAATTATTACAAACTAACCTTACCAACATACGAGGAATGGTCTTATTTTAAAACTTTGCAAATTGTGTTTTTTAAACAAAGGCAGTGCCTTTTACAATGTCTGTGAACATAAGAATTTTTGAACTGCATGCTTTATTCTCACATGAACTCCTCAAAAAAAAAAAAAAAAGTTAACTAGAATCCAGGGTTTGCATGTAACTTTGGATGACAATTAAAATCCTTTTTCTTGTTCCAGTGAACAGTAATCTGTGCATAATTACATTCAAATGAGATATTAGCATTTTTTTGTGCTTACTCTTTGTTAATTGCAGAGTTCACTCACCATGGTGATGCTTTTGATGGAATCAAGCAACCTTATTGACCTGATGCCGTAAGGCATGTTGGGAAATTCTGCTGTATTCTTCATTTTTTTTTTATTTTGGCATTTTGAGGAGTCCTGCTGCTTTTATTACATTCCTGACACTTTTGTTAATAAATCATTGCAAAGTTAATGAAAATTGCATTCAGGCATATCCAAAATAATTGTGTCCTTTGTCATGCTAATAAATTGAAAGATGTTGATCCAATGGGCGCATGCATGTCCATTATGGAGAAGTTTTGTGATACGGGGTGCCTGTTGCACTCATACTTTTTTCCTTGGCATATCATTCCATGTAAAATGTGAAAGAGGAAAACAAGCATCAATATGTTTTATTTCATACTTTATTTAGTGAGCCTTTAATTAAGTCAGCAAATGGGTGAATTATACCTACACAAAAAGATGGAAGTACTTATATTATGATTTATGAAAGGCTATTAATATCAATAGAAATCAACAACAGTCTAATATCAGAATCATGAAAATATGAAAGCCATGTTTAACTGATCCTTCATGCTTGGGGATTTCCCCACATTTATATATGACCACCTAGATTTAAAAATGACAATGATAATAACTCAATGTTCATTTCCCAAGGCCTCTCCTGCACTAACTTAGAAGGAAAGTAAAAAAAAAAAAAAAGTTATTTAATGTTTCAATCTTTTTTTGGCAAAGCATTAGACCTTTCATTCACTAAGCCTTATGTGTATAAGGATATGAGTGTATTTGGGAGATAAACATAGTTAGACTCACAACAGTGCAGCAGGTTTCACTGTTCTAGGTAAAGAAGAATATTCAGTTCAGAAATATTTAAACTCATAATAGATTGCATATATATGTATATATCTATTTTTTCAAATTTATCTCAAGGAAGAACTCCAAGTAATTGTTGTCTTGAGGAGTTCTTAATTTATGCACTAGCCCATTATGCTGATTTTAGGTAAGTATTTATTCTGCTATTCAATCAAAAAGCATAGTTTCCATAACAACTGCCACATCAGATGAAACGTACAGCTTGGTATTTGAAATACAGGACTTCTTAGGAGATATGCTTCCTGACATATTGTGTTGAACTTGTGTTCCTTTCATTCTCTTTTAAGCTAGCAAGATCTGTGTTTCTATAAAGGACCATCACAGTTTTGCATAATTATTACAATCCATCTGCACATTTTCAGGATTTATATTAAAGTAATTAAAGCCATTTTGTATTAGTGGGTGCTGCGTGGAACCGGCTTGGATGCAGGAATCTAAAAGTTCCCACTTGCCTGCTTGCTGTGCTGTAATTTGGAGAACAGAATGTTCCGTAAATGAGGTTTGGGAATACATTTTTTTCTTTCTTTTCTTTCTTTGCAAAGTAACTTTTTTTTCTCCAGTGGAAAATGGAATAAAAGGTTCACCTAGGGACTGGAATTAATGTAGTCCTTCTGCCTAGGGTTAAAAAAGAGTAAAATCACAGCTAGCAGCATTATGCAAACCCTAATATATTTTGCTTTTTCAATGGAGAAATAATAAGCCTGTGTTTCTAAGGCAACTTTCTTCCAAAAAGCAGCAAGCAATTTAATTTATATTCTCATTTTCCCTAGCAGTATTTGTTCAAGGTAAACGAGGGCCAACATTATTAACTCCATTTTATGGATGGGATGATTGAGGCAGACAGATAATGTTGTACAGAGCAGATAATGAGGCAGCTAATGTTGTACTGGGCAGGGGTAAGGAACATCACAGCGGGAGTAATAACGAATACTAGTTAAATCAAACTCAGAGAAAGAACTAACTGTAACTGCAGTTGCTGAGAAAAGAAAAATCATGTCAGTTCCATGAACTTTCAAACGGACAGTTTGGTACAAATTCAACCACTTTTGCCCTACATGAAAAATCCTTGGTATCTCCAGTGAGGTTTGCAAAGTTTAGGTTTGGTTCTTGGTGTTCAGAATCTGTCTCCTAAGGATCTGTGATGCCTCTGGGTAACCCGGAGGAGGCCCCGAGGAAGTGTACCATCCATTTAAGGAAACAGCATACTTAACAAACATTAATTCACGTTAAAAAGAAAAAAAGATCTAGTTGTACTAAAATTGTGTCCTAAGTGGAGATAATTCTTATTCTTTCTCCTTGGAGTACTCTTTCTTATTATCAAAACTTTCTGTACTAGGAAAGGAGAGAATGGGTGATGCTGAGCTCTTTTTTCCCCCGAGCCACTTCCCGCAAGACCATTGTTGTCACGCTTCCTAACAAATGGTTATTAACTGATCTTCCTATGATGCCATCATATACCTATAAGGCTGGGTGATGATGAACATTCTTTGTCACAAACAGTAGCATCCACAAAATTTATGGGTTATGGAATCCCATCTTCTGCTTAACAGCAGGGCTGAGATGTAAGGGTGTCATGGAGCCCAAGGTTAAAAGTGCCTGGTCTTGGTGTAAAGGTGATACACACAGACTTTGCGATCAGAGAAACTTGCTAAAGTGCCGCTTACCTGCTTCATGCCTTGAGTCAGTTACTTAGAGCACTCACCTTGACTACGTTTGGAGAAAAATGAGGACGATAAGGACTCACTCATAGGGTTACTATAAGTGTTTTGTGAGACAGTGTTCGGAAAGAGTTTAGCACATTACTGGCAGATAGAGAAAAGATTCAAGAAGTGGTAGCTTCTAGGATCATCACCAGGCATACATTTTTTAACCTACCAACTTACACTATCCAGATCAGCGATTTCCAACAGTTTTTAGAATGTCAGACTGACTAGACACTGTCAGACCCAGTATGTATGACATTTCTGCTCTTCTCAACAGATTGTCCACTAGATTATATCACCAGCTAGTTCTTCCAAAATAATCCAAGCAGGAATATAGCATGCACTCACAGTTTTAGTGGTCGTTACCAAAGATATCTTCACCTATCTATCCCATGGTCTCCAAAGGAAAAATGCAGTACAAACAAAAGGTTTGCAAATGTTTTGATTGGGAATGGAGGGAAACCTGCTGCATTAATGTGCTGAATTTAGAAAAGAGTTCTAAAATCTGAGCAGTGTGCATTTTCATATTTGTTCTGGCAATGTGAAAAATAAGTTGCCTTAAACCCATCTCCCCCCCCCCCTTTTTTTAAGTATGTGCATTTTGCTCATCCCAAACTGCCTCTTTGGAATGATGGACTTGTTCAATGCCTCTGTGCTTCGGTACAAGCTTTGTTGACCACAGTTGGCTTTATGGCGTGCTGGTGATGCTGCTCCTTCTCTTGCATGTAACATCGTAAAAGTCCGTCCACATTATTTCTGGATAAATGGAACCACTGACTAACAAAAATTCTGATCTATGAGGGTGTTTTTTTTCCCCATGTAAATGAGCACTCCTAATAATTTTCAGTTTTTTAAAAAATATTTTTTCCAACGTATCTATTTTAGACAGAGGCTATTTAGGTTTTATAGCTTTGTGGAAGACCATTGTTAGCATTGGGGAACCATTAAAGAGACGAAGCATATGTAGCAGTAGAAAATAGAATAGAACCTCAGTTGTAAGGCCTCGGTGATAATCTCTTTCTCTGCCACCAATATCCAAATTTACCTTCTGCATGTTACTAAACCTCTTTAGTTCTTAGTTGTTTTCATTTGGGAAAATAGAGAGATACTCTCTGAAATGTTCACTATTTCTAAAATTCTATAATTTGTATTTGTTGTTTATTATAATTATTAATAGCAGATCTATTTGAATGAAACCTACTTTGGGTTCTACTACTTTAAATCAATGCAGCATGCAACAATTGAAACAAATCACTCATAGGAATTCAAAAGGAAAGAAAACCAAACTGAATACATTTTCTAATATACATAACACCAATTATGTCATGTTGCTCCTCTGCTTAAAACACCTTGGTTAGCTCCTCTCTGGTCTTCATCAAAGTTGGGCCAACCTTTACTTCAGCTCACTTCTCCCACTTCTGTCTCCAACTCTTGTGCTCCAGACCAGTTGAGCAGCTTGCCATTCTCTGAATTTTTTTTTTTTTTGGCTCTTTTATGCTTCTATACCTTCTGTTGAGGGCCTTCTTCCACTCCACCTTCTTTGTGGCTGGTAAAACTCCTGTATTTCCAACTTGACTAACTTTACTTTTTTTTATAATACTCATCACTTACTAATTCCTTTGTTATGTACCTACGTCCCCTCGCTAAATTATGTAGTTTTGAAACTAATATCTGGCATCTACCTCAGCACTTAGAACAGTGTCTGACACGTTATAGACGACCAACAAATATTTGTTGAATAAATAACTAGCAATCCAAAACATGGCTAGTGATTCCAGATCTATAGAACACATTGTTCTAGAAGCCAATGAAGTAGCTCAGGATTGATAAATTTTGTGGGAAAAAAAGATGTAGTAAAATTAATCTGGAATTCCCTGTTCTGGATTTGGAGGGCATCAGCTGATGACTTTCCATTTTATCCTGCATTGGGTCATTCCCAGGAGCTCTGATATGGTAGCTAGATGGTTCACATTTTATGTTTTTTCTTTTAATTCCTACTTACTGAGACATCAGAATTTCCTGAAGGTTTTTCTGATTGTTCCATTCACACAGTATTGTATTTAAATTATTGTAATGATAAGCTACCACCCCTACAACCCAAGAAGGCAAAATTTCCATGTCTAGTTCATGGAGAACAGAAGTCTAGAATCCTAACTAAAGAGATTAATTCCATCTATTTCTCAATAAATGGAGACTATTTGTGCTAGCATCCATCAATGAGGAATGTTTGATAAGCTTGGAAAAGACAGGATTTTGCTGTGACATTCCCCAACAAAAACAGCCAGAGAGTGAGTAAATGCTAGTATTGGATCAGGGTGTTTCATACAATTTATTCTCAGTATCCCAGGGTCTCCATAGTGTATTTCCTAATCTCTGGGCTTCAGTATCAACAGTGGTGTAGCTCATTGGATTTCTGTAGCTATTTTTTGAATACCCCATTGAATAAGAGTACTTCTTTAATAATTCTTCAAACTTACCAAATAACTTAATATTAAGTGAAGTAGCATCAGTTCAAACATTATTATTATTATTATTATTATTATTATTACAGCATCAAGCATCAGGACCATATTGTGTGTGTGTGTGTGTGTTTTTTTAACACTTTCTATTCTGTTTGCTTCAAGAAAAAAAATGCCGCTCAGCATCTGAATCTTATAGATCTGGAAGACTGACAACAAACAATTATGTCTCAATGTATCCATTTTAAAGACTTTAAGATTCAAAGTGAGGACTGTGTTCATTGCTTACAGAAATGTTGACTGCCACTTTGTTTCTTGAACTGTATCATAACTGTGACACTAGAAGATTTAATGTATGTGTATCAGCAAGCAGATGAGAGATGAGCAAGGCCTTCCAAAGTAGATTTTCATTAAGGCAAAAGCTCCTCTGAACAAACCTCATGCATTGACTAGTATAAAGTGATTTATAAATAAAAATATTAATAATTAAAAACAGTGAAGGGGAACCTCTGATATGCATGAAACTTAAGAAGAACTCTAGTTTTGGCCTCATCCTAGACATTTGGTCTCAAATGTATTTAAATCCATCTTAAACCTGACCAGGCAGTGGTGCAGTGGATAGAGCATCGGACTGGGACACGGAGGACCCAGGTTCGAAACCCCAAAATTGCCAGCTTGAACGTGGGCTCATCTCGCTTGAGCAGGGGCAAACCGGCTTGAGCATGGGATTGCTGGCTTGATTTTGGGGTCACTGGCTTGAGTGTGGGATCATAGATATGACCCCATGGTCTCTGGCTTGAGCCCAAAGGTCACTGGCTTGAAGCCCAAGGTTGCTTTCTTTAGGAAGGGGTCACTTGGTCTGCTGTAGCTCCCCCTTCCCTTGCCCCAGTCAAGGCACATATGAGAAAGCAGTCAATGAACAACTAGGGAGCTGTAATGAAGAATTGATGCTTCTCATCTCTCTCCCTTCCTGCCTGTCTGTCCCTATCTGCCCCTCTCTCTGTCTCTCTCTCTCTGTCACAATAAATAAGTAAATTAATAAATAAGAAAAATAAATCAATCTTAATATTCTCGCATATCACAAATATATAAAATAGTAAATGAATTATAAAGCATTCAGATCTTCAGAACACATGCAGTGAAACAGCTCTAGAAAAGCAGCTCTTTGTGTTTCTGCTCCTGTACACAATTCCCTGAGCAGGTCTTCACGGGAGACCACTGACTCTTCAAATAAGTGCGTAGTATGGAAACCTTAGATAGCTTGAGCAGTTGGCATTTGACCCATTCTGTCCTTTTTAATAGTGTCCACTTGTGAGCCTGCAGCTGTCAGTTAGCCTGGTGGGTTTCTTTCTTATTTAAGGTGCACACTTGTTACATTGCATGTCTGTTCTGCACCTTAATATTTTCTCCCTCAGGTTATCTGTGGCTTTGAAAACCGGTGTCTGATGAATGGATTGTTTGCCCCTTGTTTATTTTTGCCAGTTGACCAAAAGGTAACTTGTAACTATACATAAAGATTTTGGAATATGAATTAATTTAGAGACACTCACATAAATGCTATGCTGTCAACAGTGAAAGGATCTGTAAAAAGCATTCTGAACTACTAGGGAGACTGAAAATTTTATTGATTCTTATGGCTGACATTATGTGGTAGATGAAGACTTCCAAGACGTTTCAGAAGAATTTTTGCATTTGGAATATACATCTTACAGTAGTTTTTAAATGTAAATGTGGTAACTTGACAATCGAGATTTTTTTTTTTACTTCATATATCAGTATTGTATTAGCTTAATATATTTCTTTTTGTCCCTTTCTTTAAGTTTTTAATGGCTTTGTTCTGACACTTCGTAGGAGTCCCTAAAACATCGAGACTTGTGTAATTCATTTATCACAGTGACAATGCCATGGACAACATATCATGTCTGACTCTCTATTAGATCTGCTATAATCTATGGGTCTTGTGATGGATGGAGAGAGGTGCTCTATCACAGAGCTCCGTCACTGTCAATCACACCTGGGAACTGTATAGACACTAATTGGAGTAAATCTAAGGTGGGATAAAAATCATAAGTAGTTGAATCATAATCTCCCAACAAGCTTCAGTCCAGAAGCTACCGGTCTGCCGAGAGATCTGCTCTGGCTTTTCTTCTCCTTGCAGCTTGGAGGCTTCTTGCCTTCTCTGCACAGCTGAGACAAACTTTGTTCCATACTGCCTGCACCCATGCATCCAAGAACGCCTTCCCCAGTGCTTAGAAGGAACATCAAGCTGTCACATTTCTTCTGGCTCTAATACATTCTAAAACCTGTGTTCCTGCCGCTGAAGCAAAGCAATTAAATTTGTTTTCATCCATCAAAAGAGAAAATGACTTAGTCTGGGTTGCTAGAGAGTTTTCTGAATCACAGTATTATCTTCTTCTGGTTCTATAAAGTATTTCTTAACTTTCAACATGCATTTGAATTATCTGACATCTTTTTTAAAATGCAGATTCTGATTCAGTAGATCTGGGGTGGGACTCAAGTTCTTCATTCCTAACAAGCTGAGGTCCCCTGGCCGCCCTTTGAAATGAGTTCTAGGAGGAACTCATTGGAGGGTATGCTTGAAGGCAGTAGTGCCAGCCCCTGAGCTGAACACAGTGAGGAGTCCAGGGCTGTTTAGATTTCACTTAGAAAACTGTCTGCTGTAGCATGTGTCCTGCTTATTTCCATTAACAAGTACTGAACCTCATTATTGATCTGACCAGCCTTGAAGGGTCAAACTCCATCCCTAAATGAAAGGCTTCAGCGCATCCTGAACCCTGAACCACAACTGCAGGAAAACCACTCAACAAAGGGGATTAATTTCACCCCCTTCCGTATTGACCCTCCACTTGGGGAGCTAGTGTTTCTGGCCCTGCGCCATCTGATCTCATCCACAAATTAAGCTGACAGTTTCTTCCAGCAATAAACACTGCCTTGGAGCCAAGGCACTATTGATTTATCTTGACTCAAACATCTCGCTGGCCACAATCCCCTGGATTGCTGAGGCAGAGCCTCCCCACCTGCAGGGGTGCTGTGACCCTCTCCTTGCTTTCTTTCTTCTCCGCGTCACTGATGCTGCTGGTCAGTGGTTTAGAACTGCTGCACAAGCAAGGAGGGTGAGATGGACGTTGATTAAGGTGGATGGACTTAGATGAAGCCAGATGGGACCAGGATGTCTGGTGAGAGAATAAAGAATGAAGACTGGTGGAGAGAAGAGAGTGAACAAACACAGGGAAAGAGTCACCTGTAGGTTTGAGACTATTTGAAACCTCTCACAGTGTGTATATTTCCCCATGGAGGATAAAGGTTATAGCCAGCAGAAACACAAGAACTCCAAAAAATAGAGTTGGAAAGAAGCCTTTCTCGTTCTCTGTGTTTATGAGAGGTTGCAAAACTGCTGAAGCCATGGAATCCTGTTCTAAGTGGAGGTTATGTAGGATATGGAAAGAAAGTCAGCAACTGGAATATATGGCTAAGAGGAAGCTATTAGCTGGTGGTACCCATGAAACACAGTGAATTTTTACTGCCTCTAGGCCTGGGATTCATGAACTTGCTTAATTTCCAGGATCCTTGAGCTTCCTGAAATCATATCTGATATTTTACATGTCTGAGCACTTTTTTTCTGGGATACATTCTCTTTCTTTCATCAAGGCATCAAAGTTGTTTGCCATCTATAAGGAGCTAAGTAAAAGCACTGCTCTAAGGAGTTACAGAGAGAAGGAAATTTTGGCTCTACCCTGTGCTATATATAGTACATTCTTCTGTACTCCAAACTTGATCAGAAAAAAATTTGTAATAAATTAGGGAGAAGAGGGAACCCAACTCCTCCAGTTCTCCTCCAGTAGTGAGAACTAAGACTGACACTGGTTTGCTTGCCTGGAATTAACCATCTGAGCTAAGGAGTGTTCAAGAGGTGATAGTGAGAAAGGACCATTCACATCTAAAGGAAACACAGGCCTAGAATAGTTTAAATGACCCACACAGTGTATTCTGATACAGTTAGAATGGATAACCAGGGTCTCTTTACTCTTTTTTTTTGACAGAGACAGAGAGAGTCAGAGAGAGGGTCAGACAGGGACAGATAGGCACAAAGGGAGAGAGATGAGAAACATCAATTCTTTGTTGCTGTACCTTTGTTGTTCATTGATTGCTTTCTCATATGTGCCTTGACTGGGGGGCTACAGCAGAGCAAGTGATCTTGGGCTCAAGCCAGCAACCTTTGGGCTCAAGCCAACAGCCCCACACTCAAGCTGGTGAGCCTCTGCTCAATCCGGCAACCTCGGGGTTTCACACCTGGGTCCTCTGTGTCCCAGTCCAATGCTCTATCCACTGTACCACCACCTGGTCAGGCCCAAGGTCTCTTTATTCTTAACCTGGTTTACATTTGGATTCATCTAATGTTTTAATTCAGTTGTCACTCTCCCCAAAATGTGCTCTATTGCTCTTTCAACCCCACGTCTTCCATAATGACCCTGCGTGCTTAATGTTTTTAGCACGTACCTTTAGAATCAAAATTACCTAGGGACTTTTGGCCTATTTTTTCTTGCTTTATTTTACAAAAAAACAGAAACAACAACAAAAATACCCCCAAAAAACAAACCATAATAACGTTTAAAAGATTGCTCTTTATTTTCGAGATCTTTCCCACTTTGCCTCCATTCTAATAGTTCACAATACTGTAAGAGTACAGAAGGTTACAGACCCATGCCTGACTCTCCGCTGCATATATTCTGTCCATGTCTGTGTATTTTCTAGTCCCATCTGAGTTCATGCAGTTGCATTATGCACTCTGACATCCATGTCATGTCATGTTTATCCAACTGTTTTACTACTAGTCAAAATCAAAAGTTGTTTTGTGTTTTTTTTCCTCCCCAATACTCCCAGCAGGGCCTTCCCAGCACAGAGAAAATGAAACTGTCGGCCATCAGTTTATACATCATCACCAACAATAAACATGCCAGGATCAGAACCTGCATTTTGTTATCTGACCACGGCTGATGGCAGGGGGAAGAAAAAGACAGCTGGATTTCCGTGAGCGAGGTTGACTCCCCCCGCCCCCAGCCCCGGGAGCAGTGGGAACAATACACATTCTGACTGGAAGTAAACTGAGGAAACATGACATGGAGTCAGGGAGGGATTGTAGCTCCGTCCCGAGGGGGTGATTTTTTAACAGACTGACTTTTGACATTTCAGGAAAATCTCAACATCTCTCTGGACAGAATTTTTATACATGTCTACAAGGCTGAAGTGTAACTCAAAGTAGTACTCCTATTATTTTATTTTACATGCTCTGTTTTTTATATACAAATGTCTTTGTTTCCTGAGGCTTGCAAGTGGGGGCTCTCCCCTTTGTCTTATCCACACTTTGTGTGTGTGTGTGTGTGTGTGTGTGTGTGTGTGTTTTCTAACAGAGTGGCTGGCACAATAGGCTTATAATAAATATCCTTCGAGAAGAGGTAGGTATTTATGTGAGGGTGGGATCTGCTTTCATTTGTCATGTGGTGCAGGACAAGGAGCAGGCTTTGGAAGGTGGATAGGTCTGGGTCTCAGTCTGGAATGTCACTGATAGATCTCAGTGTTCTCATCTTTATCGTGGATATGAGACCTTCCTCCTACAGATGTTAAAAGTACGTTAAGTGAATTTAGCATAGGTGTAAAATGCTGGCATGCAATTAATTCTTAAAGTAGCTTAATTCCTTTTCCTATTTTGGTTCTTTTTTTCCTTGTGATATAACTACTGGATGCTCTAAAATGAAACACAGAGCAAACTTAATGTAACTTTTATGTGAG
Source organism: Saccopteryx leptura (assembly GCF_036850995.1). Classification (NCBI taxonomy): domain Eukaryota; kingdom Metazoa; phylum Chordata; class Mammalia; order Chiroptera; family Emballonuridae; genus Saccopteryx; species Saccopteryx leptura. The sequence continues at coordinate 259,505,257 of NC_089505.1, read as the reverse complement.
TCCCACAGCCTTTCTTTGAATTTCCTATGTGATGAAGAAGGAAGAATAAGGGCATTGGAATAAGACAGGCATGGAACCCATTTCTCTCCTTACCACTGGCTCCACTGAAACAAGAGTGTAAACACAAGCCATGCCTAAAGGAAGATCAATTAGTCACACCCCGCCCCAGTATCTACAACCAGTGATATCCTATTTTTCTATCGTTTTCACTTAAGATAATATTTGTGGATCTAACAAAAGATGGAGAGGAGAGCCTTATTAACTAGAACATTTGGGTGGTTGCAGGAAGGAGAAATTAGAGGGAGGAGGAGCAGTGTGTTGGGCAGCAAAGAGAGAAGAGCAAGGCCAGGTGGGGGCAGGCTTGTGAAGCAGGACGACCCTTTGTTGTACCGGGGGAATGACATACCACCACTGCCTGCTCGGAATCCTGCCCTCTCTGCCCTCATGGTCGGGAGGTCACATGGCTGCTGTCTCATGGCTGGGGTTTTCAGGGTTAAGGTGAAATCTCTCCTTCTCTTCCCCTCTAGAACCACAATAAAGGGACCAGGAGGGTCTTGCTCCCTCTGGCCCAGAATAAGATGAAAAAACAAAGGAAACTTGATTACATGCCTGCAAATTGGATTTTCTTTATTGGGTCCATTTTTAAAATCATGGAGTAGGAGATTTACCTGGACTTGGGACATTTTGTTTGGACTTTGCTTAAACCCCTAGGGTAGACAATTGGAGTGTCACTGTGCAGACTTGGTGGGTGAGTTTAAAAGTGTGTGTGTGTGTGTGTGTGTGTGTGTGTAAAATGGGGAGGATCAAGGAAATATTTTCAACAAAGAAGGTTAAGACTTCTGTTAATTATTGCTAGTGGAACAACAGTGTTCTCTCAGGAACGTTGAAAATTTTCAATTCATTTCAACAAGTATTTGTTGATGCAAGATGAGAGGACCAAAAGGTCCCTTGCTGTCCTGCGTCTGGTATTATGGTTTGCAGAGCCAAATTACACAGGAAACTGTTAAGGAAAAAAAATTTATAATACTCAGTTGGCCATATTTAAGTAACCTGTAGTTTCAATAAATAGTCTAGGTCAGCGGTTTTCAACCTGTGGGTCGCGACCCCGGCGGGGTTGCCTAAAGCCATCGGAAAATACATAATGCATATTAGGTATTTACATTCCGAGTCATAACTGTAGCAAAATTACAGTTATGAAGTAGCCACCAAAATTATTTTTTGGTTTGGGGTCACCGCAACATGAGGAACTGTATTACGGGGTCACGGCATTAGGAAGGTTGAGAACCACTGGTAGGTGATAGTCAGAAAGGTCAAAGACCAAGGCCGACAAGAGCAGTCAGAGAGAGGTTCTTGGAAGTGGACTTCATACCAGGGTAGACAAGGTACTCCCAACACGACAGACAAGGCGGAGATCCTTGCTACTTGTCTTGATTCCTTCTCAGGTACTCGTTTGTGTCCTAAGAAAGAAATGCAGTTCTCCTCGTGTACTATGTCCCCTCAAGTCTCTGCATCTTTGCCTGTGTGCTTTCTGCCTAGAAGTCTCCTCCCTCTTTATGTGTTCCTCTGATTGTTCATTCACACATAATGTGGTTGAATCCTACTTTCTTTCAAAACATGTGTTATGTGCTACCTCCTCCAGAAAGTCTACCCAAAGAGCTGCCTTTTTTTTTTTTTTAAGAGAGAGACAGAGAGACATCAATTTGTTATTTCACTTATTCATGAATTTTTTGGCTGACTTTTGTCCCCTGACAAGGGATTGAACCTGCAAACCTCGGCAGTTGGGACAGCGCTCTAACCAACTGTGCTACCTGGCCAGGGCCGGAGCTGCTCTCTTTATCTCCCAAATGCCCCCAGCCTGAGCAGAGTGTTCCTCCTCCATGTTACACTAGTACTATGCATACCATACATATACAGGGTAGGGGGAAAGTAGGTTTACAGTTGTTCGTATGGAAAATAACACAATAAATAACTAATAATAGAAGAATAAACTGTATTTCTCATGCTCACAAATATAAACCTACTTTTGCCCCACCCTGTATGCTGCAATGAGGACAAATGTTATGTCCCTGACCAGACCCTCAGCTTCTCAGGATAGCCCCTTTGCGTCCCCTGCCTCTACAAATATTGGCAATCCATAGCCAACTGAAGAAAAGTATTTTGAATGAGTGAATAAGAGAGTACTAGAAAAATAGTCATGAAGATCTCATTGCCACTTGAGCTGCACACTCTTGGGAAGAAAATTTATGTGCAAAGAGTTCCATTTCAGAATAAGAATCCCTAATGCATATCTCATCCCTGAAAATTATGCCTTGCCTGGCAGTTATCCCTAGGCATGCAGAAGAAGAAAGCTCTTAGCATGGGCCGCAAGTGACCGCACGCCCTGGCTTCCCTGCCGGCGGCTGGCAATGCTCCACGCCGCCTCCAGAAGTGAGAATGCTGAGGCTGGCTTCTTCCAGGATGAATGAAGGGTCCTGGCAGTGCTAACTGAGCAAAACTTGGGGTCCATTTGGAGGCTGGCCTCCCTGAGCTGTGTGGCACACGCTCCGCTGGGGAATGGGTGCTGTGTTTAGTGTTCCATTTTCCCTGCAAGAGATGCAGAGATGTGAGGCCAACCAGAGAGAGGTTAAAAAGATGTGGGAGCCCTACAGCTGGGGAACATTAACAACAATCAAGACCAACATAAAAAGGCAGCAGGACTTCCCTCCCTCTTGGCCTTGGAAGCCATCTGGATAGAAGAAATTTGGTCTAAACTCTGGTAAGGGAACTTTTTAGTAGTCTGAGATTGTTTTTTTAACTTCTTCATAGAAGTCCCTTGAATCCTTAAAATCTGTCCCTCAAAACCTCTTACCAGCAAACCTGCACCCTGTTAGACCAGAGCAGATGGTGACCGATGGCATAAACTGTGTGCTTAGTACCTTTCTTAGAAACACCTGGTAGGCCCAGCGGATCTTTTCACACATTCTGAAAGCCAGGATCCTGTTCCCGTGAGGACTAGGCAGGATTCTTTGCCTGTCACACCCCATGTGCCTCTACTAGGGGCCCACCATCTGCCATTGATTGAAATACAGGTGTCCTTCTGACTCCGGGGTGGCCTGGTGATCTACAACAAGGTCTAGCTAATTCAATCAGATTTTTTCCCCCTTAGGGAACCAGAAGCAGAAACAGAAAGTATTTGCAGTCTTTGATGGACCCTTGAGGTGATAGGTCAGGTTGTTTAGAATTAATGCTGAGACTGCTTTCCTAATATTACACGCACACTGAAGTCATGAATGGCTGGGTGAAGGGGACAGGGCAAATGTGCAGAGAGAAGTAAAGAGGAAACCACACGGACCTCCAAGGTTGGAGGGAGTGGTCTCAGTCCCTACTCCTTGGATTCCCAAGTTAAGGTCTAACTTTTCTGTTTCCTCCCCTAGGGTGCCCTGATGTCTGTGACATCACTGTAGCCTTCTAAGTCCCCTTTTACAAGCTTGAGAGGTCTCCATTCTTAGAAATGGAAAATGCCCCGTCTGACCTGTGGTGGCGCAGTGGATAAAGCATCGACCTGGAATGCTGAGGTTGCCGGTTCAAAACCCTGGGCTTGCCTGGTCAAGGCACATATGGGAGTTGATGCTTCCTGCTCCTCCCCCTGTTCTCTCTATCTCTTTCCTCTCTCTCTCTCTCCAATGAAAATGGATAAATAAAATCTTAAAAAAAAAGAAAAAAAGAAATGGGAAATGCCCCCAAACATTTGCCTGTCAGGCTCTGCATGACTGTGGAATTTGTATTGCTTTTCCTAAATAAAAAGAGTGCATTTAGATGAAAGGGAACTCAAGGTGGCCAAACAATGATAGTCTTTACCTTCTTTTTTTTTTTTTTACAGAGACAGAGAGATAGTCAGAGAGAGGGACAGATAGGGACAGACAGACAGGAACGGAGAGAGATGAGAAGCATCAATCATCAGTTTTTCATTGTGGCACTTTAGTTGTTCGTTGATTGCTTTCTCATATGTGCGTTGACTGTGGGCCTTCAGCAGACCAAGTAACCCCTTGCTCAAACCAGCAACCTTGGGTCCAAGCTGGTGAGCTTTTTGCTCAAACCAGATGAGCCCACACTCAAGCTGGCGACCTCGAGGTCTCGAACCTGGGTCCTCCACATCGCAGTCCAATGCTCTATCCACTGCACCACCATCTGGTCAGGCAGTCTTTACCTTCTTAATAGCTACTGTAGTTCATGGCCTCTGAACCTACTGACTCCGTCTCATTTCCCTTTCTCTCTCTGTTGTCTGCAGCATGCAGCCATTCAGGCCTTAATGGCCCTCTGTATTTCCATAGACTCTAATTGTTCTAGACATAGAGCATTTCAGTTGAGATTCCTTAAGCTTGGCCAGCAATATGTTTAATGCCTCCCTGACGTGCCCCACATCACTCAGTTATTGGGCGCAGTGCAGGCATCCAGCAGCTTTTTATTGTTTTGTTTTGTGGTTGTTTTTTTGTTTTGTTTTTTGTTTTTGTTTTTGTTTTTTTACGTGGAAAGGTCATGATGCTGACTCATGTCTTCCTCTTAGATATCTGTGAATAAAGGAAACAAACCTAGTCCCTGTATAATTTGCTTTTGCAACTAGTGCTGTAAAATCAGGGGTGGAAGTTCTAGTCCACCCCTTTCCTTTCATAGCTGATACTCAGAGTGTCAGAGAGGCCAGGGGAATGGTGGAGGTCCAGGGCTAGGGAACATTCTATGGCATTGCAAAAAAACAATACATTTTTTTTTCTTTTTCATCCAAATGAAAATAACCGTATCATTTTTAACTTGATTATAAACGAAATGTATATTTGCATCACTCAAGGGCTTGGCGTTATTATTCTCTCTGCCGAGAACGCCCTTTCTGTAATGGTCATGGCCGGGCCCTCTGCTTCCTCAGGCCTTTGTTCAGATCTCACCCCTCTGAGAGGTCTTCCTTGACAATCCTAAGTATAATAGTAGCCAAGTAGCTGCACTCAATCACCTTACTCTGCTTTAATTCCCTTCATTGCATATGTCTGCCGCTGACCTTCTATTCTATTTTTATTTGTTTATCACTTGTCTCCCCCACAACATGGTAAGCCCACAAGCTCAGGGACTTTGTTCTGTCCTGCGTCATATCTTCAGTGCCTAAAATAATGCCAAGGACATGGAGCCAAACCAAATATGTGGAATGAGTATATCAATGAAGTGTAAAAATTTAATGACTTCATAAAAAATAAAGTAGAAAGTAAATATTGCCCATACTTTCATCCACCCAGAGATAAATGCTGGTAACATTTTAGTGGCTAGCCCTCTGGAACATTTTTAAAGAATAAAGAGAGCATGCTATTTTAATCTGATTTTTTTTTAATTAAAAAAAAGTGAGTGTATTTCCATGTTTCATCAGGTCTCAGTCCTGGTGGTGCAGCAGGTAGAAAGTGCTGAGATCTGCTTTCCAAAGCCCTCACCAGACTGATGGAATTGGAGAATTCAGAGCAAGAGCCAGCATTCCTAGCTTTGGAAGTGATGTGGACGCACAGCAGGAATTGTCAATTACTGGTCTACATAATTATTTTCATTGCACAGAACGGGAAGGTTTTTTTCTGTTTTGCAAAGCTGAATCTTTGTGAGAATCTTAACATATAACGAATGTACCGACCAGTGATTTAGTTCATAATATGGTGATATTAACAAATAATTTTTATAGTATATACAGTATTTAAAGATTATATATATTTAATTCTCATGGGAACTGTAAGTTTGGCACATTGCTGTCACTATTTCACATATGAACAATTGAGGCAAAACAAGTTGAAAACATACCTAATGTCAAGGTCACACAGCTAGTTATGCACAGAGGTGGGGTTTGAATCCAAGGAATACGTTTCCAGAGTCTATTCTCTTAACCATGATGCTCTACAGCCCTCCCCCCCATGGATTATATATATATAATATTATATAAATTATATATATATAATATATATAATATTATATATATATATATATAATTTAATCTCACATTGCTTCAACTCTTCAATACAAAAGTAACTTTTACTTAAGAAGACAGTATGGTATAGTGGAAAGACTGTCACTTCTGGAGACATTTAGCCATTATCTGCTTAATGATTGGCTGACCTTGGGCAAATTGTTTAACTTCCCTAGATGTATCTGAAAAATGAGAGCAGAGATACCAACTGATCACCCGTAGATAGAATGTGTATGATACATCAATAGCAGTGCCTGGCACAGGGAAGTCTTGACTACATGATAGCTTTAGTGTCATCATTTCACTTGAACCTGGAGGAAGTGAGGGAAAGGACACAAGGGGGCTTTGGAACAGGTGAACTGTGCTGGGCTTAATGTGGAACGTTTTACCTACAGTTGTCTCCTTCCAACAATCAGAGTAACTGTAGAAGTTTGATTTTGCTTTGACACATAATTTGGTAAGTGAGTCCTCTATTACATCATGGAACAAATGCCTGAAGTCTTTTTTTTTCCCCTTTCTCTGTAAGTTATAGAGAAAAAGACGCACAGGGATAGAATGGAGGTAAGAAGAGAGGTGGCATATCTGCCTTTTCCGGTTGTCTTTATTCTATTTTACTAGTGAGCGATTTAATTTTACTTGCAGAATAACAGAGATGTTAATTGTCATGTCAGAGCTTTTACATGACAAGATACAGTTAGTTATTGAATAGATAAGGACAATTTCAGAGCAGTACAGTTATGGTTGAGGTAGCACAAGTGAACGGTGACATTTTTTATTTAACTCCCTATTACATTAAAAAAATCAAGCCCTTCTGCCTTTTCTTAAGAAATTATCAGCCATCAGTCTTTTGAACTGTGAGGCTCATGAGTTAAATGTCTGAACAATCAAATTATAAAGTGTCCCCTGCCTATGAGGTTGCCAGCTGAGTCTGTTCTTGCTCAGGATGCTCGAAGTCTAAAGAGTGAAGAGGTGGAGAGAGAAGTGAGTGGGCACAGAGTTGGAAGGGAAGGTTGGAATGGGAATTTTCTGCTGAGTGGGAGACGTGACGGGAAAGATGAGACAGGAATTGGAAGACTGTGAGGCTGTGGCAGTGTGTGAAATGGTAGTTTTGTTTTTTCCTGAGGATTCAGAGTTTAGAACACACCTAGACATGGTCAAAGTATTGTGAAGTTCAGTCACATGTCTCTAAAATTATTTCTTTACTGTCTTTATTTCCTTACCCCTCAACACACTCTACTTGGATTTCTGTTATTGAACTAGTTCAGTTCTCAGAAGGGCCAACAATAACCTAAATTCATTCTTGGTCTTCTTTTATTGGGGGGGGGGTGCTCAGCATATTTTAACAGTGCTACTCTCTCCTAAATGAACAAATATGTTCTTACATTCGTTTATGACATCACATCTTCTAGTTTTTCTTCTGAGTTTGGCTGCTTTTACTTAATTGCCTTTATTAACTCACTCTTTTCTCCCTAATTTTTAAATGTTTGAGAGTTTCCAAGCTTTGTTCTTGTCCCTGTTCTCTTGGCAGGCTATGTTTCACCCCAGGAACTTTTATTTCTGCTCATGGCTTTATGTATGTTCTGCGTTATAGAGTCACTACAGTGATGACTTATAGTTATGTATCCCTAGCACGGAGGTTCCTTCAGACTCATATAAGATGCTTCCCCACCCCAGTACCCTGTTTCATGGGTAAACTCAGTCTCTCAAAAACTGAACTCATGATCCATCCCACACCAAACGAAATCTTCCCCTTTTCCTTATGATAACCTTGCATTCTGCCTCTTACCTCCCATCTGTAAATATTTTCCATGTTCCATTGGTTTTATCTCCTAAATTTCTCTTAGCTCTGTCCATTTCTTTGCTACAGTGTCTTTGTTCTAGATGAGGTTACTGTGATCTCTTTCCTTTGCCCACATGGCCTGTTAACTGATATCCCTACACACGTTAATAAATCTAATACATTTATTTTCTATCTGTTTTTTCCCAAGCCCTGAATGATGGGGAATCTCCTTCTCCTAGCAGCTTGAATATCTCTTCTGCTCACTCTCTGAGTTCAAGACCTGATAGTGCCTATGTTCCTTCCTGGCTGAGAGCCTTCACACATTCTACTCTGGATCTTCTCATCACCCTTCACATGCTTAATCATTAATTGCTACTATTTACTTTCTAAAGGAAGTATTTGCTGACCTTCCAGGTCCTGCTGCTATATACTCCTATAATACTCTACCATCCTTCTTTCTCCAACACTTACCACAAAGTAGTTAACTAAAGAAATAGCCATATAATCTCTTTACTGTCCCAAATGGGGTGATTATATCCATGAAGGTGAAGGTGAGGTCCTATATGTATTATTTTCTGAGTTTCATCCCAATGCCTAGTATAGTTCTTTATACCTAGAAGACACTCAGTAAATATTGGTTGAAAGAATGAAAGAGAGAATAGAGAGGGAATTCCTTTAAGAATGTAGATGATTCATGAAAGAATCTGGGATAGAAAATATTTTATTACTGCCTGACCAGGTGGTGGTGCAGTGGATAGAGCATTGGCCTGGGACACTGAGGACCCAGGTTTGAAATCCCGAGGTTGCTGGCTTGAGCATTGGCTCATCTGGCTTGAGCACGGGCTCATAAGCTTGAGTGTGGGGCCACTGGCTTGAGCTTGGTATCATAGACCTAACCTCAAGGTCGCTGGCTTGAGCAAGGGGTCACTTGCTTGCTGGAGCCCCCTGGTCAAGGCACATATGAGAAAGCAATCAATGAACAACTAAGTTGCTGCAACAAACAATTGATGCTTCTCATCTCTCTCCCTTCCTCTCTGTCTATCCTTGTCAGTCCCTCTCTCTGAATCAATTAAAAAAAATTCTATATTTAAACCTGGGAAGGACAGTCTAAAGTTCTTTCTCTAAACTTGTAAGTCTATATTTTTCTTTCAAAAAATTTTTTTTCTACCTGGTAAAATATCTGAGATGATGGGATACCTTTCTGCTACAAAACTTTAATCAGATGAGGGCAGTCATACCATATTTATGCTGAGTACATGCCCAGTTGTATAAATATTCTTTGCCTCTAGGAAAGCTATGTTTGTTTTTCTTTTCTTCTGTTAAAACAAGTGAGAAAGGCCCTGGCCGGTTGGCTCAGCGGTAGAGCGTCGGCCTGGAGTGCAGGAGTCCCGGGGTTCGATTCTCGGCCAGGGCACACAGGAGAAGCACCCATCTGCTTCTCCACCCCTCCCCCTCTCCTTCCTCTCTGTCTCTCTCTTCCCCTCCCGCAGCCGAGGCTCCATTGGAGCAAAGATGGCCCGGGCGCTGGGGATTGCTCTGTGGCCTCTGCCTCAGGCGCTAGAATGGCTCTGGATGCAACAGAGCGACACCCCAGAGGGCCCCCTGGTGGGCATGCCGGGTGGATCCTGGTCAGGCGCATGTGGGAGTCTGTCTGACTGCCTCCCCGTTTCCAGCTTTGGAAAAATTAAAAAATAAAAAATAAAAATAAAAAATAAAAAAAAATAAAATAAAATAAGTGAGAAAGTTGAAAGATACTATATTCCTGATTGATAAAGCATGTTTCTGATTTAAACCCACATTTTAAAATAAATTTAATTTAATGATGTATTGAAGATGGTTGAAGGATATAAAGTTCTGTACTGATGTCAGTGTGCACACCTGAGTAATTATTAAAGGTGTAAATACTTTCTTTAAATAAACTGCTATCACCTGACCGGGCAGTGGTGCAGTGGATAGAGCGTCGGACTGGGATGCAGAAGAACCCAGGTTCGAGACCCTGGGGTTGCCAGCTTGAGCGCGGGCTCATCTGGCTTGAGCAAAAAAAAGAAGGCTCACTAGCATGGACCCAGAGTCACTGGCTTGAGCGGGGGGTTGCTCGGTCTGCTGAAGGCCCGCGGTCATGGCACGTGTGAGAGAGCAATCAATGAACAACTATGGTGTCGCAGCGAAAAGCTGATGATTGATGCTTCTCATCTCTCTCTGTTCCTGTCTGTCTGTCCCTATCTATCCCTCTATCTGACTCTCTCTCTGTCCCTGTAAAAAAAAAAAATTAAAAATAAACAAACTGCTATCTTCCTAGCACTTCAAGGAGATTTCATCTTATCCTTCTTTCCTTGGTTAAAAAATAAGTGATTTGGCTGTTGTAAGTCAAGGGCCTTTACTCACTTCATAGGCAGTGTTAACACTGGGGACCAGTGCAGGAAGGGAAAAGAATGTAAAATTCTCACCCGGAACAAAACTGTCACAAAATCACATTTTCTCGTATCTGATGGGGAAAAAATAAAAAAGAAAGCACAATGCTATTCATTTCCAACATGGATTTTTCAACAGCTGAATGCAGATGACAAATGAATAGCATCACACAACTATTTTATAAAACATCTCCAATAATTACCACTGAAAATCTTTTGTGTGGAATAAGAATTGGGGGATTGGCACCTGAGAAATGGTAATAAATGGAGACTTGCCAGGTCGGAGACTTACTGGAAGACTGCTCAAAAGGTTAGAAAGGAAAGAAACAAGTTTCTGTGGAAAAAGCGAGAGGGGAAGGTGGTTTGTAGAAGTTACTGAGAGCAAAAGGATGTGGAGCAGACAGCTGCAGGTCCATGGAGGATTGAAAACCAGAAGTGGAATTTTGAATTGGATGTACATATGGGAGGAATTGATTGAGGATGGAGGAGTGGGATGCAGTGGTTCAGAAGTATAAATGTGAGGAAATGGACAGGGCCCTTGTCCACATGCACTGCGGCGCTGACCTGAGTAAAGAGTGAGCTCATCACAGTACAGATCGAGAAGGCGTGGGCTATTGCATCAGCCTTGGGTTGAGGTCCTTTTCTCTGCTTTTCTGAGCCACTACTGGCAAAATCTCCCCAAACAATATGCTTTATATCTTCCATCACCTGACCTGCTGATATTCCTGTTTTTTTTTTTTAATTTTTAATATTAAATCATAGGAAGGAAAATTGGTCTGATGTCTAAAAAGATATCCAAAAATTGTGAGACTCATATAAATGTATATAGATTTGGAAATGTTTAAATTTGCTTATTCATACAAATGTATAATGTATGTTTATGTCTTCAAGGATTTGAAAGCATTTCATGTTGGAGAAGGATTTTCTGAGACTGAGGGGTGATTCTAGAGACAATGATGACAAGTACAGTTTGACTCAGAATAAGGAAAAGCTGTCCAAAATATGGACTTTGACTTCAGGAGTTCTGGATTCCTCAGAGGTAGGTTGCACTTGCATAAAAGCTGGGAGAAGTCACAAGAACCATATTTCCAGCTTTTCTTAAAAAAAAAAACAAAAAACCTCGAAGATCTAGCAGTGAGGTACTAACCTTTAGAAATGACAAGCCTGACAGAGGAAAGTTGCTATTACCCCTTTTAGATGGTACAGACAGTCCTCTGTTTGTCACAGACCAGAACAGTTCCCATCTTAAAATCTCATTACTTTCCTGCTTTGTGTAAGCACTGGTGTTTCCACCTCCCTGGCTCATGCGTTTTTCCTATCCTGAGAGTTTCCAAATCTATGAAAACTTCCACATTATCTTTTTCACTTTAGATATTGTTTATTTCTAGTGAGCTATGTAAAGCTTTGCCATGTGTAGGATAGTAGTGAGAAGATCCAGGGAGGTAGAGAAGTTTATACTGAGTACAGACCATTAAAGTTCTAGAATGATTTTAAGTTAGTTATATTAAAGATATTTCAAATCGATAATCACAAACCTGATTGGATCAATCCACTATGTTGTTTATAAAAATGGCTATTTTATAAAGTACTATTTTTTTATGAATAAATACATGCTTTTCTTTATAAGACATGATACCTGAAACTATAAGACAGCAGTAAATTACTATCATAAATCTTATAAGTCTTCCAGGAATGTTTTAAATCAGATTGTAGTGATTTCTACAGTATATAGATTCTGGACATCCATATTTTATAAGCACCTAGGCTTAACATCAAGAAGAACCAAACAAATACAGGGGTGGGCAAAATTAGGTTTAAGTTGTTCATATGGAAAATAATACAATAGTTAATAATAATATAAGAATAAATTCTGTGTTTTGTGTACTCACAACTGTAACCTGCTCTGGCCCCACCACTGTATATTTTGTTCAGGAATTTGATATCCTGTCATATTTAAGTAACCAAGGAATCAGAAACTCTAAGTCTTTATTTAATTTTACCATGTGGCTTTTTTTTTATCTATCTCATTAGAAAAAAATGTGTTCAAAATTCACCACACTTGCCTGACCAGGCGATGGCGCAGTGGATAGAGCGTCAGTAGGATGCGGAGGACCCAGGTTCGAGACCCCGAATTAGCCAGCTTGAGTGCAGGCTCATCTGGTTTGAGCAAGGCTCACCCTTGGACCCAAGGTCGCTGGCGTGAGCAAGGGGTTACTCAGTCTGCTGTGGCCCCCGCCCGGTCAAGGCACATATGAGAAAGCAATCAATGAACAACTAAGGTGCCACAACCAAAAACTGATGATTGATGCTTCTCATCTCTCTCCGTTCCTGTCTGTCTGTCCCTATCTGTCCCTCTCTCTGACACTCTCTCTGTCTCAGTAAAAAACAACAAAAAAACAACAACAACAACAAAAACAAAACATTTACCACACTTTACCTATGTGTATTGTATAACTCTAGTGCTTCAATCCTTTGAAGTAAAATTACCAGATTTATATAGGTTTTGAAATGGAATCAGATCCTAGATCTGGTAATGGGCAAAGTCTTAGGCAAGCAGGAGATAAAAGAAGAAGAAATGTATTTCTCTTTTCTTCTGTAAAGCTTTGAGGTCTATTATCTTTTTATTGTGAGAAATACACCTTTAAGACTCCTCTGTATTGCTTGTGATAGTTGCTCTATATGTCGTCAGTGAATGTTCTCATAAAGATTTACATTATATGTGTGTGTGTGTATTTTGATCTTGTGACATTTTCCCATTAAAGAGAAGGAAAAATAAAAATAAATTTTTAATCACTTTTTTTTTAAAAAAAGACAAGGTGTTATATACACATCTTTTATAAATAAGCCTTGAAATAGCCATGAGATACATGTGGCAGACAGTTGAGTAAACGTGGTCAATATTAAGATTTCCACAATTGACTCAAGTGAGTAAAATTGATTTTTTTAAACCTATAACCCATTATGAGTATGCATTTAACCTAACCAAACTCACATGGTGGCATCTGCACTCTTGTGTGGCTTGGATTTTCTGTCTATTGTCTAGTAAATGCTAAGAATGGAGAAGTGGAGCTCTTAGATGATGCATATGAAACCCATAAAGACACTTTTTCAATAGTGGAAGAAAACCTCCCCCCCCTCTTTAAATTTCAGACTAACTATTGTTGTCTTTAGAAATGATAATATGTAATGCATTTCAGAGTTGTCCCACTAATTTTTAATGACTGCTGATTAGAAGTATGTCATTTATTTCCCGGATAACAGAAGGCAAAGCAGAATTCCGCAACCTCTATATTTGTCATGGAGAAACTTTGGTAGTTTACTGGCTTTCCTTTTCCATTAATGTTAATGTCATTTCTTGCTTTCTATTTTTGGAATCATGGTAACTCTCATTGGAAGGCTGGTCTTTATGGGGGGCAGTAGCAGAATGTTGCCTCTTGCCGTTATTACCTTTTCATAGAGCTCCCCAATGGTGTCTCCATGGTTGCAGAGGAGCAGAGTTAATATTTTTAAGAATTCCTGTTCCCTAGCATGATGCACTGCACAGAATCACAGACAGCTGAGCTGGAGGGAATCCCTATAAGCACCTAGTTGGGCATTCACTAACGGGTGGTCCACCAACCCTCACCTCAGCATTGTTTAGTTTGACTGGCATTGTAGTTTTGCTTGCTTGATTGTCTTTTTGTTCTTAGTGTGAACCTCTTCAAATGAGGCATTGCAGTAGCCTCCAGTACTCCCTAGTTTCTCACAGCCACCTGCTTGACAGCATAAATGCTGCCTACCGAGCCAATTGAGGTATTTATATTTATAACCTGTAATCTACCAAGTTAAATCTATGAACTTGTCATTTGTTTTAGATTTAAAAGATGTTTGAATATTAGAAACTCCATATAGTTCAGTCTTCTTATTTCACAGTTAAAGAAGCAGGAGTTCTAAACAATGACTCACTTGTTTAACAGAGCTCCTAACATCTCAAAACAGGTATACTTTTTTTTTCAGGGGTTTCTAGGTAAAGGACATTTTTACTACAGTGATAAACATTTATTATTAAAATGCATTTGCTCTTTGGGATTTATAATTTTTGAAGCCTTATCACATAGCATATCTGTGTGTGAATAATTTATTCCACTTCGTTCCTGAGAGTAGGATTGGACAGGTAGGAAGATGATAATGAAATCAGGTGAACGCCAATGTCTGAGAGGGAAAGAGAAAGTGCCACTGAAGAAAGGGTATGGGCACACGTGAAGCCCGAGAGAGAGAGAGAGAGAGAGAGAGAGAGAGAGAGAGAGAGAGAGAGATGGGCACACATGGAGCCCGAGAGAGAGAGAGAGCACAGAGAGAGAGAGAGAGCAGAGAGAGAGAGAGAGAGAGAGAGAGAGAGAGAGATGGGCACACATGGAGCCCGAGAGAGAGAGAGAGAGAGAGAGAGAGAGAGAGCACACAGAGAGAGAGAGAGATGGGCACATGTGGAGCCCGAGAGAGAGAGAGAGAGAGAGAGCAGAGAGAGAGAGAGAGAGAGAGAGATGGGCACACGTAGAGCCCGAGAAAGAGAGAGAGAGAGAGAGAGAGATGGGCACACATAGAGCCTGAGAAAGAGAGAGAGAGAGAGAGAGAGATGGACACACGTGGAGCCCAAGAGAAAGAGAGAGAGAAAGAGAGCAGAGAGAGAGAGATGGGCACACGTGGAACCCAAGAGAAAGAGAGAGAGAGAGAGCAGAGCGAGAGAGAAAGAGAGAGAGAGAGAGACAGAGAGCACAGAGAGAGAAACCTGCAATTCATGGGAGTTGAGTGGAATTTTTCTGAAATGCTGTTGTCTTTGTAGATGTACCGCTTGTTTATGAGGGTTAATTGTTATCAGAATCAATATGCTCTAGTGATGTTAGTTTTAACATTCTTTCATTTAACAGATGCCTAGTGTGACCCATATTTAATGATCAGCCTAAAATTGGAAATAGATATTTATTGCAGGACTCTAAGTTATGAGTTCATTTTGTAATTGAGTTGGGACAAAGATATGATTACAGTTTGTTCGTTTTATGTTCTATGGCTTAAAAAATGCATTTGAAATGCATGCATGTAGATGAAACTGCATCTGTGGGTCTAAGAAAAAAAAAATCCTGTCCTTTTTATCCCAGAGTATTGGGAAAATGGGTTCTGAGACTGATTTTGGCAGTTAATAAAAGTAAAGAGTTACAATATTGTATTGTACTCTAAAAATTAGAGGGAACAGAGCCGCTTAATTACAAGTGGCTGGTTTTTCAGTTTTGTATTTCTGTGCTTGTTATGAGATCAATAGGGATTATTTTCTGATTTTTCTAGTTCTACATGTGCCAGGAAAACAAGGGACCTACCCTAGTATGCTAATGTTAACCATAATTATGTTCTTAGTAATAAAAGTGTACAATATCCTCAAGAGTATACAACCTTAAAGCTACATTGTCTTAGATTCCTATGACAATTCACAAAGTGAGCATTGCTGAAGTTCCTGTTTCTCAGATGGGGAAATTGAGGTTTGGAAATGAAAAGTAGCCTGCCGTGAGGTGGCAGGCATGAGATTAGCACCTGGATTGTTTTTCTCTAATCACCATGTGTTGTTTCCCATACCCTGAGGGAGAGAGGAAAGAGCAAAGAACCGCCCACACTCAGACTCTTCAGGGCACCAACCAGTTTGGACACCGAGATACTCCTGAAAAAGTTCAGAGGTGGTACTCAGGTTCTGACTAACAGAGGCTCTCTAACCACCTATACATTTGACTTTGGTGCAGAGGAGAGGCTACTGTACCCTGTCCTCCTGGTAGACCAGAACTGATATTGTCATGCTGTCCTTCTACTTAAAAGGGTCATGGCTCTATGCCTTTCATTACCTAGGGAAATATCACATTATTAAGCAGGGGCCCTGAGGGATGTATGTGAGAACTAGTGGCACAAATGTATACAGATGATATTTCCCAGTGGTCTGCTGGAGAGAGCCTCTTCGAATGTATTGCAGAATTTCAAGGCACATTAACAGAGAGAAATGCTGTTCACTGTATCCCTTCTGTCCATGAGGGAGTAAAGTGTGTAGGGGAAGAAGTTCAATTTCTATTTCTCTGTAGCCATAAAATGATTTTTTTCACCATTTTGATAAGGAATATCAATCTTTGCAATTGAGAAGATTCAGTTAGAATTATTAAAATGATTGCACTCGGGCAATTATATGAAGATGGCTCATTTAAAAACAGCTCCTCTGGTGTTTATCTCAAAGAGAATTTTCTATCACTCTGTCGCTAGGAGGAGGGCAGGTCCGGGACTAGGGGTAGGCTGGAAGCGAGGGCGAAAAGCTACTTTTTGTATAATGTGTTCACCTCTTGCAGAAAAAGTGAAAGAGCTGGGAGGTGCTGTATTAGGACAGAGGAATTATGGAAGATCATTTTCCAAATGGTTTTATAATGAAGCTACACTAATTATATAAAGGAAAAATGTTTACAGTTCCAATGAATAATAAAAGTCTTTATTAGATGCTACAGTTGTATTATCAGTTGTATAAATATTTCTACCAGCATTTAATTTGGTTGAAAACCAGAAAGACTAGTAGCAATATACATTTCAATTATATATATATATAAAATAATCACTTAAAAATTGGAGTTTGGATATATTTTCACATGTCCTTCCTGGGTCATTTATATTTTTCTAAACAGCAAGAAATGAATATAATAAACCTTATAAAGAAAAATATGCCCCAAGTAAATTTATTGGGAGGTTAGAGGTTATAAGCCTATCACACATTTTTTTGTTGTTGTTTCTGCAATCATAGTTCAATTTTGGGCCATGTGAGAAGAGTAATCGAAAAGAAACAACTGTCAGAAATTTCCTTCTCTCTATAGGTTTCTTTTTTCTGGATCTTTGGTAACAATGAAATGACCTTGTTTGAGTGCAGTAAAAATTTTGGTGCTGATGTACAGTGTAAGTGACCCATTTTGTGTGTTACTAACCAATATATATATTCCATGAGAGGAGGGGAAGCAGAGAAACAGACTCCCGCATGCGCCCTGACTGGGATCCACCTGACAAGCCCACTAGAGAATGATGCTCTGCCCATCTGGGGTGTTGCTCCATTCCTTAGCAACTGAGCTGTTTTAGTGGCTCAGAGGAGGCCAAGGAGCCATCCCTAGCATCTGGGGCCAACTTACTCAAACCAATTGAGCCATAGCTGCAGGAGGGGAAGAGAGAGGGAAAGAGATGAGGAGGGAGAGGGGTGAAGCAGATGGTCGCCTCTCCTGTATGCACTGACTGGGAATCAAACCCGGGACATCCACACCTGTGGCCGACGCTCTACTACTGAGCGTCTTGTCAGATCAATTCCTTTAATATTATGTAGTGACCTTCTTTGTCTCATATTATGACCATTTACATAGTGGAATACTATGTGGCGATAAAAAGAAAGAAACCTTACCTTTTGTGATAGTATGGATGAACCTGGAGAGTATTATGCTAAGTGAAATAAGCCTATCAGAGAAAGACAAATACCATATGTTCTCACTTAGATGTGGAAGCTAATGAACAAAATAAACTAGAAACAGAAAATAGAAACAGAAGCATAGACACATGGAACAGACTGACAGCTGTTAGAGGGGAGAAGGCTTGGGGGAACTGGATGAAAGAAGGTGAAAAGATTAGCGGGGAAAAAATGTAACATATAAACACAGACAATGCTGTGGTAATAGCTAGAGGGAAGAAAATGGGGACAGAAAGAGACTTTTGAGCAATGGGTGCATGATACAGTGTGCAGATGATATTTTATTGAGTTGTACACTTGAACCCAATAAATTCAATTAAAAAAAGTAAAGGCCATCTGTCCTTCAGTGGTGAAATGACTGCCAGGTGAAGTGACTGCAGCTTCTCTACAGAGAGAGACCGCCTTTCACTTTGGCGCTTCGCAAGGAGGAATCCTGGCCCTTAACTGTTTGTTTTAGAGAATGATTTGGGGAAGAGGAAAGTCTTCAGGATACTCTTCTAATTTATTTTAGCCATTTAACTTTTCAAAGGCCAGAATTTGTTTCTTCAGAGTCTTCACGTGGAAGAACTGTGTTTGCATTCAGAAAGCTGACAGTTTACCAACTTCTGCCGCAGACACTAATCACAGTATAGAGGAACCCAGGAATTTTTAGCACAAGGTGTTGCAACAAGTGTGGTAATATAGGGAGAGACAAACTGGACTTTTTATTGTGCTGTTGGATATAAATGCTCTATAGTATTTCATTCCATAGTGCTTAAATTCTGGCCTTGAATGAAATGACAAGGTGAGGAGAAAAGATTTGTTATTTTTGTCTCTCATAGAGTTCTGATGTTTCTGTCCAAGGTCTCAATTTCTGATTATTTCCATGGCTCCCTATGCTATAATACCTCTGAGCCCTCATCATGCTTGTACAAGTTCAAGGAGTGTCTGTCTCATTTTACAATGGAACTTGAGGGACAACTTGTTTGAAAGTATTGCTTATGGCCAGGAAACAAATAAATAAGCAAAAGAAGTTCTTGATCCTCAATCCATTTTAATCACTATTATACAATAAAAAACAAAAAACAACTAGCATTGAAACTGTTTTTAAATTTCTATGCATCTAACAGACTCTCTCTCTCTCTCTCTCTCTCTCTCTCACACACACACACACACACACAGAGAGATATGATAATCTGATGCTCATCACAAATAGACTTTTAGTATCCTGTCATAAGTTTCTGATACTATAACTTACAAAGTACAACTCTTATATTGTATATACATTCCATGGACAATAGATTCTGATACTGTATTTGGCAAAGGAGGTAGTAATAAGAAAGTCTTAGAATTGCTTTATACATTTTTATAATATTAACTAATAATTACTTAATACAGGTTTGTTGGTTTTTTTTTAGCTTTCGTCATTGTTTCAGACTTGTCCTTCTCTACATA
This sequence comes from Saccopteryx leptura, assembly GCF_036850995.1. Classification (NCBI taxonomy): domain Eukaryota; kingdom Metazoa; phylum Chordata; class Mammalia; order Chiroptera; family Emballonuridae; genus Saccopteryx; species Saccopteryx leptura. Next base: position 259,486,172 of record NC_089505.1, on the reverse strand, counting down.
TTAAAATGCGGTAGTTTTTTTTTTTTTTACTAAGAAAGTGAAAATACAGGTCCAGGCACAGACAAAACTATGTCATTTTCCAGTGTGTGTATTCTGTTGTTAGCTTTGGTTGTTGAATATAAGCTAGTGCTGCTAAATATTAAGATATATTCCTGTACTCTACATGCTTATCCAATGATAGAAACCACAGCACTCATTCTGTGGAGATGTGTTTGTTTAACTACTGGAGGTTATCCTAGTGGCAAGTTCATCCTTATTTGATAATAATGAAACATAAGTTTTATGTGTTTGCTTGAGTAAGATTGCCATCTGGTAAATAATATGTTTTGTGAGTGTTTATAACAATCATGGTTTAAGCCAAAATTGACTTATCATGATTGCTGCAAATAACACTTGAGTGTCCTAACTGGTTTGATTTTTTTTCTTTGTTGAATTGAGAAAATGTATTTTATGAAGCTTCCTGCATTTATTTTTAAAGTATTTTGTGGGTTTTAAAGCTTGAGTTTTCAAAAGCAATAATTACAGCTGATTACTATCTCCGTATAGTACTTCTGCTCTAAAGTAGAAAAAAAGATTGTTTATATAGCATCGTAAGTATTGTTTCTTTATATATGTATTTGGTTTTGCTTCCAACAAGTTAGAAGTTGATCCCTTTGTGAATTGAAGAACACTAAACATTTTCACCTTGGTATAATAGCATATTAAGAAAGCGTGGCTAACAGATTGGCCAGGAGTGCCTGGTGTATTATTTCTCAGGCAGCAATAGCATCAGAAGCAATTGTAGAAATGGTCTCTAACACATTATCTCTCCTTAAAAATGAGAAACTTACTTTAGAAAAAATTTTTCCCCAGCCTAAGTAAAGCTGAGATTGTCTTTCCTCCATTTCACGTGTAAAACAGCTTCTCTAATTGCCACAAGATTAATTTTTAACGTATCAGTTCAATTTGAAGACTACAAGTGAGATTCAATGATTTGTTCTTGAAAATGTCAATTAAAATCTTTAACTAGTTGCTTTGCATATGAAAGGGAACAGAAAGAAATTAATATTTAGACTAAAATTGTGAGATGTTTGGTTGATTCTTTATGCCCAATCAATTATTTTCACTCTCTTCCAAGGTCAAGGTTGGCCAGAGTGACACTTTTGCTTTTGGGTGAGGTGATCTGCAAGGGAATTGGACAGGCTGAGAGTATAATTGGATTCATACAGAGCAGTTGGTGTTCTGCCCTTTGAAATTGTTCTTTTTATTTTTATTATTTAAAAATATTTTTTTCCATTGATTTGACAGAGAAAGAGAGAGAGATAGAGGAGCACCAACTCATTCCACTCAGTTATTCCATTTAGTTGTGTACTCATTGGTTGCTTCTGTGATCGGGGATGAAATCTGCAACCTCAGTGCTCTAGGACAGGGGTCCCCAAACTATGGCCCGCGGGCCGCATGTGGCCCCCTGAGGTCATTTATCCAGCCCCAGCCGCACTTCCAGAAGGAGCACTTCTTTCATTGGTGGTCAGTGAGAGGAGCATAGTTCCCATTGAAATACTGGTCAGTTTGTTGATTTAAATTTACTTGTTCTTTATTTTAAATATTGTATTTGTTCCCGTTTTGTTTTTTTACTTTAAAATAAGATATGTACAGTGTGCACAGGGATTTGTTCATAGTTTTTTTATAGTCCGGCCCTCCAATAGTCTGCGGGACAGTGAACTGGCCCCCTGTGTAAAAAGTTTGGGGACCCCTGCTCTAGGACATTGTTCTATCCATTTAGCTACCCAGTTTTTTAAATTATTTTAAATATTTTGAAAGACTATTTATCACATCTTCATTAAAATGGTCTTCATTTATACATACAACATATGTAGCTACTTTTTAAAATTCTGTCTTCATCTCCTCTCCCAATTCATATTCTTTCTTTTAACATGTTCATTTCCTCTCACAGGTTCAACTTCCACTTACATGTGTGTAGCGAATATATATACATTGTTGCCCCTCAGCTTTAGATCTCTAGCCACACACATAGCAACACTCCCAGTAGTGGACCAGTGGCTCCTTAGGCAATTGGTACTGTTCATTATCATTCCTCTTCTACTTCTTGTTCTTCCCACTTCATGCCTGTAGATTATGGCTCCAGAATCCACATTTCTAGTCTAAAGAGATGACCTTCCTGCAGAAACTGTTCCTCTTCTGTTGTTTATTTCAGAAAAGAGGATTACCTCCACCCAGAATGTAATTGTCATCCCAGATTCCTCCCAATAGCTGATCCTCCATAACTAGTAAATATTACCTGCTTTTAAATAGCTTTCAAATCTATTTCCTCTCAAGTTCTACCACCTCTGCTTGACATGCAGGCCTTCATAAATTCTTGCCTGGGTATGGGATATATTTCATAGCCAGTTTCATGTTACCAGATAACCTTTTCAATGCCACCCTACGAATCCTTACTAAAATGATCATTGAAAATGCAAATCCAAATACGCCCTTCTCTATCTACTGTCCATGACATTATTGGCACTTTTCTATCCATGGAGACTGACACAATGAGTGGCACATAATACCGGTGATTACCTCATAACATTGTTTTAAGGATTAAATTTGATTATGCAGATAAAACATAAATATTAGGCATTAGTTACCATTATTGTACCATTGTTGTAATAATAATTATAACAAAGGGTTAAGTAGTATCCATAGAGGAGTTGGCCCCTTTCAGTATGAGTTCAAGCCCCTACTAGAGCACAAAAGAATCACTATGGTCTGGCTCGGTCAGCACTTCATCATTCATGCTATCTTAACCCATCTGGACTCCAGGGGTTCTGAAACTCCAGCACTCTTTCACCTTCCCAGCTTTGCACATGCAACTTCCACTTGCATGCTTCTCTGCTTATAGTTACTCATTCTTGAAGTCTCAACCTAGATGGCACCGTTCCCTTGCACTGGGTTAGGGATCTGTCTTCCATGCCTTCTGACATCTGGGATGTAGCCCAAACACAATAGTTATCACACAGACACCATATTTTTGCATACTTGTCTGTCTGACCTGTTCACAAACTTATTACTAGTAGCGACTTTCCATCTACAGCTTCCTATTACTTGGGACAATGGCTGGCCCAAGGCAGCTATTCAATGAATCAACATCAAGAGTTGGTTGCTGCTGTTTGTGCTACTTTGAATTTTCTTCCTCCTGGCTTGATTGAATTCAAATGTCATTCTCATGATGAAGCTTTTTATGACCTATTTGAACAATCTCTCTTTCCCATTACATAGTGCACAGCTAATGTAGCATGTGGTGAAGCATGGGCTTTGAGTGGGCAGAGCTGCTCTGTGTCTGGGAGACTTAGGGTGGAATACCCCAGCCCTTTGTGCCTTGCTTTCTTCCCCTGCATACTGTGATATTACTGCCTGCCTCACAGGGTTACATAAGCCATTGCAGGTGGAGATACAGGAAGGAATACATGCAAGGACCCTGGCACTTCGGGTGGTTGTCAATATTTCTACACTGACCATACTGTTCAAATCAGATGATTTTCACTTTTGGGGAAATGATAATTACCTTATTTAAGGATGAGAAAAAAATAAAATTAATTCAAGAAATGGATGACTGTTTTCTGTAGGAACAAATCCACACATCAGGAAAAATGAGAAAATCATTATAGTATATAATTATTTTTGAGATCTTTTGTCTCTAGCCATGCTCATGATCTTGCCAGGTGTGTCTGATTTATCTTATTTCACAATTTAAGAAAGTGGTGTTCACTGAGATTAAACCTTTGTCAATAAGCATCAAGATTTTTAAAACTACTGATATCACTTGACTCAATAATTCTGCTTATGGAACACCATCGTAAGGAAAAACAATTAGAAGTACACACAAAGATATGTTTTTGTATACTTACCATGAGCTTAGAAATAAGAAAAAAGTCCTGATTTTTCAAACACAAAGGATTATTTATATTTAGTATGGCCCATTCAAAAAAGCAAAGACTTGGATCCTTATTCTTTAATACTCATACCCTAATGTGTTTGCTTTTAAAAGTTTTTAAAATGAGAGTTGTGTTTTTCTAAGGATTCCCTCATCTGTATATTTGAAAACTGAAGGTAAAAAATTCAATAAAATTTTTTTTCCTCTATCTAGTCTCTCCAATTCTTTCTATCCTTTGGTATATACCACTCTAATTTCTTTTTCTGGAAGTATATAAGGATTTCTGCTAATTTTTGTGTTGAAAGTTTTGGGCAGATTCAAACCAGAAGTGTGACTTTTAGTACAAGGAAAACCATTATTAGAAAAGGGAGTCACTTAATTGTATTTCAGAACAAACCTATCATTTCTGAATAGCTGAGCAGTTTACTTAGCCAATGAGTATATAAATATTTGCATATCTGATAGACTAATGCCAGCTCTAGATTTAACATGCAGCACACAACTGCTGTAGACTGATGATTTTACTCCTGCAAACTCAAATATTAACTAAAGCATATGATAGATTTTGAGCTTCTGTTGATGGAAGTATTACAAAATGGCTTGAATACCTGAGATAAAAGACATTCGTGAGTTTTCAAGGTAAACAAAATTGTTTATTTAAAATAACTGTACCAAATAGAGTTGTTAAAAAATATTTGATGTTACAGGAAATGCATGTGAAAAGACACTATTAGGAAAATAATGCAATGCAATAAACTGAGTTTTCAAACCACCCAGTTTTCCATAACATACAAATAAATCCTTTTCACTCACTCCAAAAGGCTCTTCAGGATTTACTATTAGAAAATGTTAGGCACTGACCAGTTGACTCAGTGATAGAGTGTCAGCCCCACGTATGGAAGTCCTGGGTTCGATTCCCGGTCAGGGAACACAGGAGAAGTGCCCATCTGCTTCACCCCTCCCCTTCTTGCTTCTCTCTCTCTCTCTCTCTCTCTCTCTCTCTTCTCCCACAGCCATGGCTGACTTGGAACAAGTTTGCCCTGGGCACCGATGATGGCTCCATAGCCTCTGCCTCAGGTGCTAAGAAGAGCTCGGTTGTTGAGCAACAGATCAATGCCCCAGATGGGTAGAGCATTGCCCCCTAGTGGGTTTTCTGGGTAGATCCTTGTTGGGGCATATGTAGGAGTCTGTCTCTGCCTCCCCTCTTCTCACTTGATTAAAAAAATTTTTTTAAAGAAAGGAAAATGTTAACTTTTCAATTTCCTTATTTCTGGAGCTCTCATACATCTGAAATGTGGTAATCGAGTGTTCTTTATGTTATGGAAGATTTTAAAACTTATTTTTTAACTTTTAAAATGATTGATTTTGACATAAATCTGTAAAAAATCCATCCTCTTGCCTGCTTGATAGCATAACCACACACCAAAAGCCCACTCTGTGGGGTCATCCTCACAGAGATCTGGAAGGGGGACACTCAGGACAGGTGTGCTCTGCCTGGGCATCTGGAGCAGTGTGATTAAAAAGCAATTTATGTTAAAAATCAAACTGCCTTTTGACCCAGCTATCCCACTTTTAGGAATATACTCCAAGAACACCATAGCACTGTTTAAAAAGGAGAAATGCACCCCCATGTTTATGGCAGCATCGTTCACAATAGCGAACATTTGGAAACAGCCCAAGTGTCCGTCAGCGGACAAATGGATTAAGAAGAAGTGGGGCCCTGGCGGGTTGGCTCAGTGGTAGAGCGTCGGCCTGGCCTACAGAAGTCCCAGATTCGATTCCTGGCCAGGGCACACAGGAGAAGTGCCCATCTGCCTCTCCACCCCTCCCCCTCTCTTTCCTCTCTGTCTCTCTCTTCCCCTCCCTCAGCCAAGGCTCCATGGGAGCAAAGATGGCCCCGGCGCTGGGGATGGCTCCATGACCTCTGCCTCAGGCGCTAGAGTGGCTCTGGTTGCAACAGAGCGACACCCTGGATGGGCAGAGCATGCCCCCTGGTGGGCGTGCCAGGTGGATCCCGGTTGGGCGCATGCAGGTGTCTGTCTGACTGCCTCCCCATTTGCAGCTTCAGAAAAAAAAAAAAAAAAAGCAGTGGTACATATATATAACGGAATACTATGGGGCCACGAAAAAGAAGGAAATCTTACCTTTTGTGACAACATGGATGGACCTGGAAACTTTTATGTTAAGTGAAATAAGCCAGGCAGAAAAAGAAAAATATCATATGACCTCACTCATTTGAGGAATCCAATGAACAATGTGAACTGAGGAATGGAATTGAGACAGAGGAGAGATCAAAGGGACCAGAGGAAAAGAGAACAGAGGGAAGGGAAATGATAGGATGAAATAAACCTGAAGGGAAGGGGGGAGGGCACTATAGAGAGGGGGTAAGGGAGATGTTGATGGGAATACAGGGGAGAGGGGATGGATTTGGTATAACAGTAGAATCTATGTAAACACAATAAATTAAAATCAATAATAATAATAAAAAAGCAATGTATGGCATGTCTTCACACTAATAACCATTCTGTGTGAAAGATGTCCAGGAATAATTGTGCTATGGTAAAAAGTTGGGTCAATTTTACATTTTCAAAAGCTGAATGCAATAGTACACATAAAAATAAGGAACATTTAGTGAATCCAGGGCAAGGAATATCTGCTTTAGTGGTAAGCTTCTGAGAGAAAAAGCCTGAGTTTTGCCTCATTAAACTTGGGCATCACTTAATTCTTTGTCATTTATTTGTCTTTAAAAAAAATATATGGGGAAATTATCCTCCCATACTTATAATGTTGACCAAGGATGTACTGCTGCCTTAGAAAATATTCTTAATATTTTCTAAAAATTCTATTAAATAAATCCAATAAATTGTTAAGCATGAATGTAAACCACTTGATATTTGCTTTCAGAGAAGAAAGTCATATCAAGAAAATTTGGGCTTAAATTTGCCCCCTTTGTCTGAACCCAAAATAATGATCATGTGGCATTGTCTTAAGGTTGTTATAGACAAGGAAAGGAGAAGGTTTCAGTCTTTCCTCTGTCCCCTATTAGCTGTGTCTTCATTGAAAAGTTCTTTAAAGGCTTTGTGTCCCAAGTTCCTATTCTGTAAAATTTAGGCTTTAGGCAGATTATATTGAAGACCCAGTTTTAAAATTCTGTCTGTAGCATGAATCATAATTTATTCACTTTGGGGAATATTTTATTTGACATTTCTTTGGATCATAAAAGCTGGTAAAAAATTTTAAGGGTCATAGGCAAGGAACTTGATCTAATTGGAAACTAGCCTTTAAAGAAGCGTGTGTGTCAGGGTGGGTGGGTGGGAAGGGTGGATAACATTAAAGATAGGCAAAACTCTCATGTATTCCTGGTGGAAACTGTAAAACCCACTTCAGAAAACTGGTAGGAATGTCAAAATATTTGTTTTGATGAGCACTGATAATTAAAAATGTAATAGTGACTTAATGTGAAAAACTTGATTTAACTGAAATTACCCTGAAAAAAAATTAAAAGAGGACAGACGGGAGCTTCCTAACACCACGTCTTGGTGAAAATGTGAAGCAATTGAAACTTTCACACAAGCACTGGAGTTTCCAGCGAAGTTAAACTTAGACTTCCTTTATGACCCAGCACAACCACTCCCAGATATTTATCTAAGAGAAATGAGAATCTACATGAACAATAAATGACTTGTACAGGAAATAAGCAACTTTCTTCATGATAGCCCCCAACTAAAGCAATCTAAATGCCCCTGAATAGGAGAATAGGTAATTGTCATATATTCATGCAATGAAATACTAACCAACAATATAAAGACATACTGATGCATTCAACAACATGGATGAAACTTAGGAACATTGTATTGAGTGAAAAGAAGCCTGCCATGATGACATATTTCTATTGCATGAAGCTGGGAAACAGGCAAAACTATGGGTAGATGGTGATTGATTGGAAGGAGACATGAGAGAACATTCCTCGGTGATGGAAATGATCTATAACTTAATTGGGGTAGTGGTTATATGGATGTGTGCATTTATCAAGGTAAATCAAATTGTACTCTTAAGATCTGTGCATTTAACCATATGTAAATTTTACTTCAATAAAAAACGGAGGGTGGGGAGAGGCTTTTATGGTAAGTGGAAAAGTTGACAATGGGAGGATTAAGGACTTACCTTATAAAAAACTAGGATGTTAGTGGTTTAGGGGCAGGAAAGTAGATATTATTTACAGCAATGATTGGAAGAGGTGAATTCATTTAGTTCTCAAGTAGAAAGTGTTCTAAGTTTAGACAAAGCAGCAGTCCATAGTTATTTTACTCTGCCTCTCACGCCAATAGAAGACAAAGAAAAAAATGTTTCTTTTCTCATATTAAATTATTCCTTATGATTTCAGAACTTCAGATAACACAAGCACCTCAAGTCTGGAAAATAGTAAACATTTTCTGTTCTGAAAGACTGGGTTTGTCCCATATTGTTATTCGAAAATCCCCCAGATAGAACCCTACATTTACTTTCTATACCCAAGACTCAAGAAAAACTTGAGGAATTTGTTAAAACAATAAAAGAATGGAGGCTTGCATCTAGAGAGCAGCTGATAATTGAGATGTGAGTTCCAAACCCAGGCAACCACAGGGACTGATCACTTACCCCTCCCTCAGGGGTTTTGAGAGAGGTGCAGAGCCCTCTGCTTTAACTGTGTGTGAATTGAGCATCCATGAGAGTGAATGCTGATAAGCGTGACTCTGCTAGAATGCATTTTTTTGAGCAGCTAGGCTGCTGTTGATTAGCACGTTCCATTATTATAAGGGTGGGAAGTGGGTGGCGAAGTTTATTTGTGACTGATGGGTCAGCTCAAATACAAACAGATTCAGGCTCCAGGTTATGATACACAATACATATTTCTTTCATTAATAATCAGTTCAGTAACCTGATCCAGATTTCATATATTGTAACTTCACAAACATAAAATCTCTTTGCATCCTATTTTGATTAATCTACTGTAAATCAGGCTGAAAACTCCACTTTGATAATAGATTAAAAAATACCTTCAACAAGTCAACTTCAGACTAGTAAATTAATTGTTCGTGTAAAGGGGGGACATGGCTGATTTATAGAGTTCCTTGGAAACACAGCATAGTATTTTAAAAGATTTATTAAAAAAAAACTTGTAGAGGGAAAAGTTCGATAATTTCCTGGTTAATATGTCTTTTTTTTTTTTTCCATCAAAATGCTTTTCTTTGGGAACAGCTGTGAGCCCACTTGTTGAAAATATTTACCTCACCAAAAATGTCTCACTTTTTTTTACTTAAAAGGCATCTAAACATAAAATCACTGCCTTCAAATACTTGAAGGCATGTCATGAAGCAGAGAGGGTAATATTCTGGATTGTTCTAGTGGGGGCTGTCCTTCTAAATGGTAGAAGAGAGGAAGATTTCCAGGGAAACTAAAGAATTTGTAACATTTAAAGAATGAAAGTAGTTGAGTTTCCTGAAGTAGATGTTTATCATCAAAGGGTTCAAGTCTCTAACATTAGATGACTTCTCTCTGAAATGCTATGGAGAGACTTCTGCCATGTGTGAGAAATGGAACCACAGACCTCTCCATTCCCCAGAAATTCTCAGACTATATTTTGCTTGATAGACCTGGGTATTTTTTTTTTTTTGAATGATACTTTCTTCAGAAACAGACATCTGTGGAAAAGTGATTTCTAACATTGCCATGGAGTGATGGCATGAGGTTAGAAGGTAGAATGATTTAGTGTACTCCTTCCCTAAAGCATAAAATTCTTGACTAGCATGATACAGCTTTTCACCAATAGCTGCAGGAACTTGGAATTTGTCTTGTAAGGTGATCCACTTTAACTTTGGGTAACTTTAATTATTAATAATTTCTCCTCATGCTTGGCCAGCATTTCTCTGAGTGTGTGTCTGGGAATCTTCGGAATTCCCAAAACGCTTTAAGTGGCCCTCACAGTCAAAACTATGTTTTTTTTGTAATACTACTAAGTAAGACAATGTTCTTTTCCATCTCATCCTGACACAGGAGTACAGTGGAGTATTTCAGTGCCTACATGACGTGTGACATCATAATAAACTGACTGCGAAAGTAGATATAAAAATCGAGCTCTCTTCTAGTGAACCAGATATTAAAGAGATTTGAAAAGAGATTTTTTTCTTAAAATGCCACTTTTTCTATTACATTATTATTGTCTTAGAACAGGGGTAGTCAACCTTTTTATACCTACTGCCCACTTTTGTATCTCTGTTAGTAGTAAATTTTTCTAACCGCCCACCGGTTCCACGGTAATGGTGATTTATAAAGTAGGGAAGTAACTTTACTTTATAAAATTTATAAAGCAGAGTTACAGCAAGTTAAAGCATATAATAATTCCTTACCAAGTACTTTATGTTGGATTTTCGCTAAGTTTGGCAGAATAAATCTTTATAAAACAACTTACTATAGTCAAATCTATCTTTTTATTTATACTTTGATTGCTCCGCTACCACCCACCATGAAAGCTGGAACGCCCACTAGTGGGCTGTAGGGACCAGGTTGACAACCACTGTCTTAGAACATAGCAGTTTTTCATTCAAAATGTTATTTATGTTTATATGTGATGAATTTTTATTTTTAAATGATTAATAAATACACTGCTCACAAAAATTAGGGGACCAAGAAAAATGCAGATAGATACTCCTGTACTTTCAGCCTTTTCTATAGTGCATTTTCACCAATGAAATAAAAGTTGGTTTTGCATCTCATTTGCATAATTGAACAACTTTCTTTGACTTGTCATTTGCTTCTGTGATGTTCTTGTTTAATAAAAAAAAATCAAATGCTTCTTTTTTTTATCGCTTCATATTAATTTTGAAATATCCCCTAATTTTTGTAAGTGGTATATTTTTGAACTTCTCATTTTTATTTTAAATATGACAATTATTAATAGATATAGCACACATAAAGTTCTTAATATTTTTTGTGTAAAGTGTTCCTGATATTAAAAAGTTAGGGAACTGCTCTGCCTGGTCAAAGACTGCTTCCCTGTAACTTTTACTCATGGGACCTAGATCTGTGTAGGATATATTCAAAACAAGCTTGATCTGAGAGCCCTGTAAATACTGGAAGGCAGCGCATTCATCTCCCTTTCTAATGCTCCTTCTGCAGGTAGAGGCACATCGCTTCCTTCAGCATATGATTTTGAGTTTCCACAACTTTTTGATAGCTCTTATTTTGACTGTGTTTCAGTGACTGATGCATCATCAAAAAGGTACCTCTTGAAATCAGCAATATATTGTAGATCACACTTTTAATAGTAATGTGGAAACTTCACCTTTATCATTGGAATTTGCTGCTATTGATACTGCCTAAGAGTGAATTCACACTTTTGGCAGCCGTATCATGATTTTTGATGCACATGGAACTTACAGTTTATTAAGCTTGAAGGCTTTTCATTCAAGCCAGCACTTCTAGGCGCATTTTCCAAATCTTTCACTTTTTGTGACGTCTTTTTTTTTTTTATCTTGTGGAAGATTTTACTCCCTATTTAATTGAATCTTACTTGATTCAGCCTATTATTACAACATGCTGGGATATTTTCAGATGATTTGCCGTCATCTGATATATCAGGCTTCTCAGCTTTGCAGAACTCAAGTATTCAGTAAACATGGCATTTGCACATTGAATCTAATCATTGATACTGGACAAAGCTAAGGGAAGAGAGCTATGGTCCATCACCTTTATGTTGAAAATATTTTCCTCTTCAGAAAAGTCAACCCTTTCCTAAGAGGTGGCCAAGGTATCAATTGTGAGTTCTCTGTGTTCTGAGCATGATTACGCTCATGAGCCATAAAGCGATCAACAACCTCTGGGTGCTACTATTTCTCCTGCCACATCTTCTCATCTATACTAGATTTGATGTGTTCCCCACCCTGCCAATAATGTGTTTATTCTTCTATATTAAAGAAACGACTCTCTTTAACAGAGAAAGAACAAAAAAATGGAATGGCTTTACTCTCTGTCATCAGTTATTTTATGCCTTTTGCCCCAAGTAGACTTTCTAACACTCTCCATTTTCCTTTTGCTCTAGCTGTCCCTTCAGCTTTAGAAGACTTTGCGTTATCATTGGGGTTTCTCACAAGAAGTCTTCACTCACTCTGGGCTTTCTACTCAGCTGATACTGTCACTCCCTACAGAGTGCTCCCTTCACCATTGGTGACTTGCCCTCCTGTAATCTGTGTGTGCACTGTCACAGAATTTGCAGTTGTCATGAGGCTCCCTGGGAGACCACGTGACTTGTTTAGGAGCCTCTCCCTTCTAGTCTGTCAGAATGTCATTTAAGAAAGTCTCCCCGTTGTCTTGAGAAGCTTTTGTTTTCATGTCTCTGGCCCAAGACCTTGCTTACCTTTCCATATAACACTTTAAAATCACCTTTTCTGAAGTCTACGATACCATAATGACTCTACTTAGCTCTTTTTGGTTTTAGCTTCTTGAACTCTGAAATAACAATCACTTTAAAAGCATCTAATGCCCCCAAACTCCAAGTTCTTAATTTTATGACATTTAATGCCACATTTATTTTCAAAATTGATTTCTTACAACCAAAAATATATTTTGTCTTATCTCTATGTGAATGCAAATGTTTCTGTTGCATGTGTGTTGGATGTTAGCACAACTAGCCAAGTGCTAAACACCCTGTATGCATTTGTTGACACAATGCCAACTCTTTCACATATAATTTATTTCCATTAAAATGCATTTTGTTAGTGTATCTATGTGAGTAGTACTGTGTTGAGGTAAAACTAAGAGAAATAAAAGACTTGGTCTCTGTCTTCAAATTATTTATTATGAATAACAAAACAAATAGAAAGCAATATGAAATGATCAGAGTAATAATATATCAATTTGTTTAACAACTCATTTAACAGTGACTTATTGAGCATTTACTATAGTCCAGATTCCTTAATAGGCCCTTGGAACACAAAGATAAATAAGATACAGGGCTTGTCCTTGCCTACCATCCAGTGGAAGTGATGGGGATGGGTAATTCATGTGATTATAAAATTGGTGTGGTGACAGCTAAGCAATGCACACTTAAGGCACCATGGGAAGCACAGGAAAAGGAGACCAGTGTGGTTTGTAGCCCTCGAAGAACCCTTCACAGAAGAAGGACAAGAGTGTGAGCCAGGGGTAGGTTTTTACCGGCCAGCAAGATGGAGGACAGAACTTTTCATAAATGGAACAAAATAAGCACAGGGCAAGCATAGGGAACTGGGCGGTTCTGCGCGGTTGTGGGTTTGCTCTGCGTATTTGGGGCAAGGGGTGGAGATGAATGGTGGAAGCAGGGATTTAACATTGAGTACAGAAACCAGTGGTTTTCCAGCTGTGCTCTCTGGAACCCCTTAGGGACAAGGAGATCAGGAAAGCTGATCTTCCCTGCTCGGGCCTCTCACCCCCACTGTCACCAGAACAGCTCCTTCTTTATCTGTCTTATCTATTAGGCTTCTGACTCAGCTTTTCTTGAAAGGATTATTCTTCAGGAGCTTTATTTTTATTTATTTATTTTTTAATGAAGCCCACTGCAATGGACAAAGGGGGCATCCTGTTAGAGTTTAAGCAGAGGGGCAACACGGTCATCCCAGAGCTGGGTAAAGGATAGATGGGAAGCAGGAAAGCTAGTTAGGTGGACATTGCATCGATATTTTCATTCTTTCAAAATGTACTCACGCACGCTGACCATGTGTGAGGCTAGGGTAGTAAGATCCAGAACAATGAGAGTCTGGCAGCACAGGGAGAGCTTTGTACCTGACAGCTTGATCACAGAAGCAGGACTTGAAGTGGTTCATGAGTGATGTGTAGGATACGAAGTGGGCTGAGCCTTTTACTGACTTTTTTCCCTCCTTATATGTCGTGGCATCAATGAACTACTTGCAGACCAGATGACATGCTCCGAGGCGCCAATGGGAGGCAATAGCCCTGGTCAGCGGACCGAAGGACTGAAGCCCTGTTCCCAGCCTTACTCAGATATTTATTAGCCAGTACAAATAACTCAAGGAAACAGACAGCAGAAGTTTTCAAGGGGGTGAAGTAAAGGATAAGAAACATGCTGACTCCTAGTCTCTGTTCTGAGAGCCTAAACATTTCCTGTTACTGAATCTTATCCTGCTGTTTTGCTGTTTTCAGCACATGCTGTTTCCAGTACAGCTCAGAGAGGCCCCTGGACTCTCGTCCATTCAGGGCTTTTGCCCTAGGACACCTCCCTGTCTCTAATTGTAACCCTAACTCTCCATGTTTACATAACATATTCCTACACTTATAACTCTTTATTTTGATGAAATTTCAAACTTACAGAAAAGTTGTGTTTTACTTTAAAAATAACTAAGCCCTATAAAATGCTATGTAGAAGCATGGAAACATTTATAAACATTTCTCTTTCTACTATATTTCTATTTCTGTAATGATGGAGATAAAGATAATGACTGTTTTAGATTCATAAGTAATCCATGCTGTGAACTTTCAGAACCTGAATTCTCAAGAATAAAATTGCTCTCTTTTTACCCAAGATAAATATATTCTTTCCATCTCAGTCACTGGACCCTGTAGTTAATGTGAAGAACAAACCTAAGCCTGTGCCCTGCTTTCTGATCTAGGTGGACAGAGAGCCCAGATGGATGTTCAAAGGCTCTGGGGCACATGTGGTCTCCTCTGTTGAGCTCACCATTGAGTTATACGACACCATACATCCATGACACTCTTGAAGGAACTGAAAATTAACCTGTGGGGGGGGGGGATTGGAATTCTATCTAGAAAATGAGAATACTAAGGAGTCCCTTATGGCTTACTCTGTGCCAGGCAGCGTGTTCATTGCATTTCTTATAGTATTGAAGGAAAAACTATTATTATGTTCACTTTGTACATGAGGATGCTGCCACTCAAGAGCTGTTCTATAACTTGCCCAGACCGCAGATAGTTGATGGCAGAGCTGGCTTTCAACCCAGGGATGATCATACTCCAAAGACCATACTCTGAACCACTAATGTCATGTTGTCTCCTGAGGTTTCAAGCCCATGCTCAGAGCAGAGACTTGGCCAGAGGCTCCTTGGGGAGAGGCTCTGGGAACTTGGCAGTGGCAGGCAGTTATCTCAGGTCCAGACTTTCACAGCCCTGTCCCCTGGGCCTGCCCTGTGACACTGCTCTATCAGTTAGGAATCGTGTTCTGCTGATGCTAACAGAGATGGGAAAGTCTGTGGCCTAATAAGTTAGAAGTTTTCCTCTTGTGTGAAGAAAG
This sequence comes from Saccopteryx leptura, assembly GCF_036850995.1. Classification (NCBI taxonomy): domain Eukaryota; kingdom Metazoa; phylum Chordata; class Mammalia; order Chiroptera; family Emballonuridae; genus Saccopteryx; species Saccopteryx leptura. Next base: position 259,470,984 of record NC_089505.1, on the reverse strand, counting down.
CCTGTAAAAGGGCAGTTCAGGGCAGGCAGGCACGTTCCCAGGGGTATCAGGAGCCTGAGTTCTTTCTTGTTTCTGTTCCACTGTCTTTAGCACCAGTCAGAAGAATGGTGGTGACTGAATCTCTGGCTGTCATAGCCAGTCAGGAAGAAAGAGCGGGGGCAGGGGTAAAAGGGTCTCCAGCAGTCTGTCAACTCATTAAAGAGCCTTCTCTGTTAACTTCTCATTGACCAAAATATAGTCATATAATCACATGTCAGTGCAAAGGAGTCTGGGAACTAGAATCTGTTAGCTGAGTACATTGCCTCTCTAAATAAATACAAGATTATTACAATAAAAGAAGGGGAGAATGGATATTGAATGGCAACTTGTCTTCTCTCACATCTCTCTACCAGGAAGTTTATGCAGTTTATTTTTGAGTTCAAACCCTGCCCTGGAAAACCTGGGCTGGACCTCTACTGTTTTAATTGCTAACAACTGACCTCGTCAATTACAATGTATTTTTAAAGTCTTGCTCATGGAATTGACAGCTGTTCTCTTTAATTGAGACTGAAGAGTTGGAACCTTCTCTGGAATATTATTTTTAAAATACTCTTTGAATATTTGACCACCGTGGTCCTAATGGGACAGAAAGGCAACTCTGTCTCCAGCGTATGACTAAAGAATCCGGAGCCAGAGATTACTGACCTTTATTCAAGCTGGGGCACTGTGATCTGTGACAGCCAGCCCAGTGACTTACTCGTTGTTTTCCTAGTAAGTTTTTTTCTTATATTTTCAGGTCATTTGGTCAAAGGCATTGCTTCTCTGGGATGGAGGAAAGCCTAGGATCCTTACTTATGTTGAGAAGAAGTTATATTTAAAAGGAAAAAGAAGAAGGCATACCAAATCAGAGCTCCTAAATTATAACTTTCAAATGTTAACATTTGAAAATGTACATTTTAAGTATTTACAAGTAAACATTAACCTTTTATAGCCACCTCCCACACCCCCACCAGACAGACACACCAAACACCTTCAGTGCTATATTATTGAGCAGATCACAGTATGCATTTTAAACACTAAGTGCTAAGGTTAATTTTATTTTAAACACTAAATGCTAAGGTTAATATATTACGAATAGCTAAGGCACATGGCAGGTACAGCAGTAACAAGCAGTCTCAAATTTCAGTGGTTTAATGCAAGTGAAGTTTATTTTCTTTCTCATGGAAAATCCACTGCAGGGTTGGGTGCACTCCCAGGAGACCCAGTGATTCAACAGTCTGGGCTGACTAATGCTCCACTCTCCCCTGACTGCACTGCCAGAGAGAGGGATACTGTAACATCCAGAAGTGACCCACATCATTTCAGCACATTTCTTCCGTTAGGTTTGGTATATGGCTTGCCTAACTGTAAGGGAGCTGAGAAGTAAATTTTCTGAGTTCCTGGGAGGATAAAAGAATATGATGAATACTACCTTAGCCCAATAGTGAGACAATTGTTTAACATTCTATGATGAACATCATCTTTCAATCTGATGGCATGTACAGTGTTGGTTTAAATTTGAGACACTTTGTACATCTGGGGTCAAGATAAAATGACCCTGTGTTCTCTTTGCCAAATCTCTTCATGATAGAGAGTAGAAGGTTGAGGAATACCATTAAACTACAGTAATCAGTATACCAAGTAAGTGTGGGTTTCTGAGACTGACATGTCAAATGGAAAACAGGTACTCAAAACATAGTATTAATGACTGTTGGACTGTTGGATGGATAAGTGGTTTGTTCTTGGAAACAGCCTTCAAATTCAGGCAGTGTAATTGGGTATCATTTTAATGACTTGGGCATCTACTTTGTATTTATTTAAGTTTTTTTAAATTCAATGAGAATGTGAGTGGCAGAGAGACAGACTCCCACATGCTCCCCGACTGGGATCCACCTGGCAAGCCCAATAGGAGGCAATGCTCTGCCCATCTGGGGCGTTGCTCTGTTGCTCAGCAACTGAGCTCTTCTTAGCACCTGAGGTAGAGGCCATGGATCCGTCCTCAGTGTCCAGGGCCTACTAGCTCCAATAGAGCCATGGCTGCAGGAAGGGAAGAGAGAGGGAAAGAGAGAAAGAGAGAAGCGAGAGGGGGGTTAGTGGAGAAGCAGATGGTTACTTCTCCTGTGTGCCCTGACTGGGAATCAAACCCAGGATATCCACATGCTGGGCTAACACTCTAACACTGAGCCAACCAGCCAGGGCCAGTATTCATTTATTAACCAAGTCCAATTGAAATTTTAAATGAAAATAGGAAACTGAATAATTCCTCTGCACTCTCTGGTGTGAATCCTTTTTCAGGATACTTCCAATTAGGATCACAAACAAAAGAGAAGGAAAAGCCACTCCCCTAAGAAGAGGAGTGGGGCAGTTTGTGAGCTGCCCTGTACAAGCAGGAGGTTGGTCAGCCTCTCTGTGTTTCTGCAGTGTTGAGCCATCAGTCGTGACTCCAACAGCTGTTCACTTCCTCAGCTGCTGTAGTGCATCAATAGCAGGTCTTTCTATGTCTCCAAGTTTTTCTCTTAAAAAAAAAATCAAAATTTTAAGGTGCTACATTTTACCATTGTTTTCCAAAGTTCAGGAGATTTCTTTATCTTTGGATATTAAGTTATAATTTTGAAAACAACAAAGTGGGATTTTGCTGGATAGAAGGTTATAGATTTTATATCACAGATAGAATACAAAACTGAGATGGGTCATGAATAGAAACAGTAGCCATGATACTATTGAGTTCTACCTGTATTTTCATCTCATTAAAGCTGGTGAACACCTAGCCAAAATCAGAAAGTGGTGAGTGTGTCTGGGTGAGTGTGTGATGTGGGTGGGTCCAAGAAGGGGAAAGGACATCATTGACAACTCTGTGTCACCAGGAGTGAGAGCTGATGGACAAGAGTGCTAATGAGCTACGGGTGAGTGCCGAGGGGAATCTTTCTAGAAAGTCCAGCTTTTCCTTTCTTATTAGTTTTGTGAATGAAGAAATGATCTCGTTATTACTTGATTGATCTAGGCCAAGTTCTTAGATGCATTTTCACCATTTTTTAAAAAACTGAAGTCTCTTTGTTCTCTGTTTGGAAAAGCTTTTTCCCCCTTTGCTTTTGTTGGTCAGCCTCTCTGTGTTTCTGCAGTGTTGAGCCACCAGTCGTGACTTCAATAGCCCAGTCACACATGTGATGAGATGAGGGACAGACATGGGACCAGATTGTCCCAGGCAGCTACTTTTCTGTTGACTTGGCCACAATCCTAGGGGAGAAAATAATTTAAAATAAGTCCTCTCTTTAAATCTTAAAAGTTTCTGGGACAGCAGGCAGAGACTTGGCAATGTGCTGGTAATGTGTTTTAGCCAGGATGGTCCTCAGAAATATGCTTGAGAATTATTAACTCGTCTGGGCATAATTTAGCAGTATTTACTGTCTGTTCCTCTGAGTCATTGCACAATCTGTACTGTCCCTGGGATATTTAGCCCTTCCCGGCCTGGTCTATTTTATCATGTAATGATATATAAAGATACAACCATTCTGAAAGTGCAAGCTTGTACACTGTCGGAGTGTGACCTCTTTAAGTTAATTTTTATGCATCAAAGCTATTTGACATTTACCCAAACAAATGCAAGTCTCTTAGAAAGTGGTGTTGTTTTTTATTTTTGTTTTATTTTATTTTTTTATGACAAAAACACCGTTGATCTGACAGCTTGATCTCCTGGGAAGAGATATTGTGGGTAGCTTTAAAGCCTTAGTGCTTCCAAAGTCCTTTTCTACCACCGGTCCCAAAGCAGCGTGTCTGGAGCCGGGGCAGCATGGCTTGCCATGGCGGCAGCTGGGAGTTTGACAGTGTTATGAAGAATTGCAACTGTTGATCAGTGAATTGTTACAGTGTTGATGACAGCCTTGCAAATTAATTCTGAAATTAACTGAGGGGACATGAAGAGGTCCCACTGCTTCTCTGAGGAAAGGAGGGCAGGGTAAAAATTACCAGTGGAGCTGAGTGAGGAGCACATTCAGAAAATTGTGTCTAGTAATCAAGGTGGCTGGTACAGTGGCCACAGTCTTTGAGAGAGGCGTCCCCTTAGAAAACAGGGTGGCTGGAAGAGACATGTAAAAGAGTTATGACTGAATGTTTTCAGTGCTTTGTTATTTTAGAAATGATTTATTGAACTCATTGCATCTTAGAAAGGAAGAATTAATAGGTTGCTATTTTTCTTCTGTTTCAAAATTAACCCAATATTTTACAAAATTGAAATACATTTTCAGGAGTTTCACCTATTTCTTTCGTGTCCCTCCACAGTTGTGTCACAGGGTTTTTTGTTTTGTCTTGTTTTGTTTTCAGCTGAAAGTAGCTGCTACTGTTCAGTGTTATTTTGGCTACGTGTGCAGAATGCCGTGTACCTGAAACCAGAGGTATCCTTCGCCAGTTTGGAGTAGCCATTAACATATGCTTTTCCCAAGGTTTCGTGTACTTATTCTGAGCATGTGCCTTTTACAATGCAGAACACAGGAGACTTGTTTTGTAAGATTAATGAAGGTCACCAAAATTCTCAAAAGTATTCTGATAATTAAGGCTTTGTTTATCAAAAACAAGTTATATTAAGAGCAAAAAGATTCATGGTAATTATTCATAATCTTAACAATTCAAGTGTAGCCACCTCATTTGTGCATTTAATTCTTCTTGTTAATGTTTTGCATAAATCTGCATAATTACTTGAGTTGCCTGTTGTAATTTTGACAGCTACTCAGTTCATGTGCACTAAAGTATATCAAAAGCTTGATGTGCTGAATATTTATAATTTTACGTATGTTCTTGGGATAATATTTTTTCAACAATATTTTTAGTTTTTGTAAAATTGACACGGTATACTTGGAAACTTTGCCAAATGTAGCTCTCTAAAATAAAGAGCTCATGAGGAAAATAAACTAACATTTAAAGGTATAGAACCCACCCTGGGCAAATTTTTTTAGTAATTCAGATGAATTATGCCTGTCATGAACTATTTATCTCTCTTGATTTCTTTCTGTCTGTCTCTCTCTTATACAAAACACACAGACACGTGTACACACATACACACATGCACAAACCTCATTTTGTGTGTTTTACGAAAGACATTTTATTATGTCTTTTAAAATTAGTGGAACCAAGGTTGTTTTTTATTTTTTATTTTTTTCCTTGTAATTATTTTCTAGAAATGAGAATAACCAGATGCTTGACTATTATTCATCCCTTCTGGACAATAGGAATAGTATAATAAATAAATAAATGAACTCAAGAACAACCCCTATAAGTATAAACTTGCATTATCACCTGAATTTTATATGGAGCAAGGAAAGGCCAGGATTCATTTCATTGTGTAGTTATTAAAAATGAAGGGAAATGTTTGATGTGTGTTTTTTAGGAGGAAGGTTTTCCAGGTAATATGAGATGTCCAAGAACTAGCCAGTACTAATCAATGCCATCACAATGAAATAATAAGAGTGAAAAAACCCATCTATACACTGACAGTTTGCTTTTTCCAAATTCCTGCTGGGGAAAAGATTTTTTGGATTGAGAGAATTCTAACCTCTTCCAGATAAATGGAAGCAAGCATGATTTCAGAGTGATAGCAGATGTTGCAGTTGTTTGTGAATATCCCCGTGCTTGTGAAATATTGAGGCATTTCAAACCTAGATCTTAGAGGAAATTTTATTGTTTTTGCTCAGATATACTTGGGGGAGTTTCATCAGTCAGTTGGAGTTGTATAATTGATTGCACTGATATCAGAATTGAAATAAGATATTACAACAAGGTAAGCTTGAAATTCTTGTCACTAGCATTCTCACAGATGATTTTAAAGTATCTCTGAGGCTCTGTTTGCATGAAAACACACTGATTTCTTCAAATTGCCTGATTCTAAAACTAATTCTTTGGTTTAAAAAATATTGAAGGGGCTGAGACTTGCTTGCATGATGTATTCTATAACATCTGCATATAGTATTAAATAGGGGATGGCATTCCTTGAAAGTCATTTAATAATTTACCTGATGTTTATGAATAATGATATTCTAAGAGTTGATGTACAACAATCTTCATTAGCTATACATTGGAATTTTGACCAATAACGTTATTTTCCAAAAGCGATACAAATTTATTAGCTTTTCAGTATTAAATAGCAAGGCAGCCTTTTTGAGTTACTGTAATAACTTAAATGAAGAAACCAAAGAATGAAAATGATTGTCTGAGAGAACAAAGATCTTGTTTATTTAGAACTCAGCTCTGAGGAGGTGGACACAGGAGTTCCAGAAGCTCCTCTCATGAGAACACATTACAGCAGTCATCTATTCACAGAGGTTTTGCTGTTACTTTTAAAATGCTTCTCAATTTACTGAGAAGACCATTTGGTTTAGACTAGAGAATGGAAATGGGGTGGTGTTAAATGCACTTACAACTGGGGGTTATTATGACAAAAAGGGACGCCTGAAGGTGACCAAATATCAGAGAAATTTGTCCTGAGCCTCTTCCTGTATGTAGGTGTTTCTGTGTATTTGTGGTGTGTATATGCATGCTAGTCATACACACACACACACACACACACACACACACACACACACACACGAGATTGATTAAAGCTAAAAGTGCAGTCATGTGCTTGTATTTTTCACTTTAATGAGCACTCAGATGTAAGTGAAAAATGAAAAGGTGGTTGTATTTTGATATAGCTGTACACTTAATGTATGTTGCACACAGTAGGAAACGAGCATAAAACCAGTGAAAAAGCCTCCACATTGCAGCTATATGCATTAATTAAAAGAAGTTTGTTAAACTAAATTTGAAAAAAAACTTCTTTAATTGTGTTTACCCAAAAGCCTTTTCTTCCTAATTTAAATAGCATAAACATCTGGACTAAAGCAATATTAGAATCATGGCAGTAGTCAAGCAAATCTTGTGGAAAATAATGAAATTAGATCCCTGGTGTTGTGACAGAGTAAGGGCAGGATACATCAGTTCGATGTTAATAAAATTTCCATGAATGACTGAATACAATTAAGAAATTGTCAGTTGCGGCAATGAACTTTTGTAGCTCATAGATGTTTGCATCATTTGATTATGCTGGCAATTTAAAATTGTTTGTTAGTGTCTGTGTTGGGATATTAATTATGACCTTTATTACAGCCCACAATTAAACTAGTCATATAGCAACAAGCACACGGTGTTGCGACACTGAAGGGTCTGACCTATTTAGAAAGGGGTCTGCTCCGTTCAGGCCACCAGTGCCCTTTCAAACTGGAAATGGCTTTTAAAAGTGGCGGGAGCTGAGAATGCATAGCAACTGGGATGAGCAAGCCTTTTAATACAAGAACTCTTTTTTAATAGTGTTTTAACCGTTTTAATTGCTAACAACATCTGTAAAAGTGGGAAAAAAAGCATTTTTAACTGTGACTCCAAGATAAGCTTTCCCTCTTTCAGGAAGAGAAAACAATTATTCATTGGTTAATTAGCTGTAAACAACTTTTAAAAGACACATCCATTATATATGTAATTATTTGAAAAAAAAAAAAGGCTTGAATGTTATTTGCACTAATGCATAATTATTAGTGCTTGCTAAAAGGATTAATAGTACTTAGATGACCACTATTATGGCGGAGTATCACAGTGAAGAAATGAGATTAGCATCAGGAAGGAGTATGTTATGATGAATCAGATAGGAATTCGTTTTGTTTTGTTTTTTCTCTCTTTTCTTTTTTTCCCCTGCACCCTTTAGTAGCGGTAATGCGGAGTCATATTACATTTTCAGAAAGAATGTGTTTCAAACTCAAGGAATGGTAGTTTTTCATCTTTATTTTTATGGCACATAAAAAAAAAAATCTCACCAGACAGGAATATATTCCTAGGGTTACACTGCTACCATGATTTATTTATTTATGATTCTGAGAGCTCTTTTTCAAAAAAAAAATCAACAGTAAATTATATTTTAAACCGGTGGTTATTAAAAACAAGGTAGTTACTGATAAAACCATGAGTCGTTTACTCATTTGCACTCCTTTGTGTTATGTTTATTAAATTGTGTACCTTGCTCCCTACAGTGGGTTGGATAATTCACAACCATCGGTAAGAATTAAGCGCAACAAAAAACAAAATAGTTCTGCCCGATGTTTGGATTTCAGTTGATGAAGTTCATTGCTTCTGGTGTTTGGTGATTTGGTTGGAACAGAGTGACTTGGACATTCATAAGTAGTTTGGTTATTGGCCCTTTTCCCTCCCTTTTGTTTACCTCCCTTTTTTCCATTACCTTTAATTGGCTACCTGATGCCATTATTACAAAGACTCCAAAGCTGTGCATTTTACTCTGCAGTGATGTTGATAAAGATATTGCATAGCCTAGGGGCAAACCCAGGGCCTTTGTACTTGTTGCTACTGTATATTATAATTAACTCAGTTTAGGTGGTCTAAAGGCTTGGCATGAGCTTTCTTAGCCACAGATGTCTGGGTTAGATTCCACTCAAGAGTCCTCTCTTTTTAGAAAGAACTTTAGTTCTGGGGCTCTGGTTTTAGGATTTGCAACTTACATTTCCCAGGATGCCAGTTAAAGTCTCAGTGGTAGTGACATCTTCTTTATCTCTCCATAAGACAGAGAAGCTCAATATTTCCTGGGAGAAGGCAACTGGGAAGTGAAACCTTGCTAGAAGCGCTGTGTAAGCAGGAAAACTTGCATATTTTTCAGTGTAATAATATAGTCTTTGCCCCAAAGTCCTTGACAAAGTTTTGTGCTCTGAACTGAGAATGTGGGCTGGTGTCCTTGTCAGTCACTCTCGCCTCTATTGCAGGGCAATAATATATTGAGTTTGAAATTTTTGTAGCATTTGGCATGAGCTTGCTTGCTATTTCTAAGCAATGGAGTTCTTGGTCTTGGGTTTATGGGGAACAAACCTGTTTGGGCGGTCACATTGGCCAAAGCATCTAAAACTGATTCTCGCAAAGCTTGAGAGATCTTACATGCGACATCATTCCAGTGGTCATTTAAATTTGAGTGTACCTGACTCAGGTTAGTTAACCTGCTGGGTTATCAGATTCCTCTTCTCAATTTCTTTCCTCTTTTCATGAAATGTCCTAAATATTTGAAGGAGGGGAGGATGTCCGGAAAATACACCTATATAACTTATTCATGTGGGGTGTGTGTGTATGTGTGTGTGTGTGTGTGTGTTTTCCTAAATTCCAAATTCAAACACGGCCAAGGGCTGTTGGCCTGGAGGGGGTTGTAAATAGATGCGATGGGACTGTTATTTTTGATAGTTGATGGGGAAATTATTACATTTTTAGGGATTTGTGAATTTAAGCATAGATGATTACTTCCAACATTAGGGTTTTGCAAATGGGAAGCCTTGTTGCTCAATTTACTAATTTATTTTGTGATCTGTGACTAAACTGAGTAAAAATGCAAATAGTACCAGGCCCTTTCCATTTTATCACCCGATCAGTTTACTGAAGGGAGGATCAGAGTCACTAAACACTCCAACACTCTTGTGATTCCTAAGTAGCTGGGCATTAAAAGCAGCCAAAGTGAAGACTACGGAAAGACTGAGGCACTTCACACAGGGAGGCTTAAATGAAATCTAGTTATTTATTTTAGGTTTAAAATGAAGACTCTCCAGCTCAGTTTTATTAGCCATTGTGACAGTACAAACAGGTCTGTTACCCATCACACTGTGACAGTAAACTGCATTGCTGGGAGGTGGTACACTCACCCAAAAAGGAAAGCATTTAGCAGAGGCTGAATAAATAATGCCACAAGCTTAACGGGACCCTGTTAAGTGCCTTTGTATGGTATTTGTATACAACTTCTGATTCTTCAAAACTGAAAATTACATGGTTTGATTCTTTTTTTCTTCTTTTGCATTTTGTAGGGCTCAAGTACGTTTCCTTTAATTTTTATAATGTTCAACATAGTTTATGAAAAGGCATTTCTTTCATATATATACATCAGTATTTTCAATTTAGCCAGGTGATCAGAGAGCATTGACCAGGGAAACCTATTGTAATATGGTGTATTGTTATATCTGTTTAGAAATACTGTGGGTCAAATGAAATTGTAATATGATTCAATCAACCTTTAACATGGGATTTATTCTGAAAATCCAGTAGAGGGAATGTGAAATTCCCAGCGGTTACATCCCAGTATGTATACATACAGGGTTAGGCAAAAGTAAGTTTACAGTTGTTCATATGGAAAAATATATAATACAAGAATAAACTCTGTATTCTGTGTAAACCTAGTAGTTTTCCTCCTCTCTATAGGTTGAAGATGCCTTTAAGCAGAAATAATGGGAAATACGATCCCAATGTAAAGGGTTGACAGTCCAGGTTCATCATCTCTTCAACACTTCGTTGATGAGAAACACGTGATTTGGCATAAAAAAATGATTTTTTTAGTGTTGTTTCTTCCTAAAGTTTTTTTTTTAATTATTTAATTAGACTAGGTGATGTAGCTCATTTGTGAAATAAGTCAGGGACTGAATTGCAGGAAGTCCACATATGCAAGTCTACAATCCCCTATCCAAAGCCCCTTGGGGCAGATATATTTTGGCATTCAGAAATTTTCTGTTTTAGAAAGGTAATATGGTACATATACCACAGATTATGTAATATCTCCAGCTGGTTCTGGTGTAGCACCCTATGATCAAACACATTCATATTTCTGCATTGCAATGTATGAATATTCACACTACATGGGATAAATAAAGGCTGGAAATCTCTCTTTGAAATTAGTTCAGGTCTGGTTTTGCTGCCATATGCGTTATGAAAAACCTTATGGGATTTTTTTTTGTTTTGTTTTCAGAGTTGCAGAAGTGAGATTGCAGACCGGTATCTCTATACTCACTCAAACATTCCAGTTATGTCTGGGTGTCATAGTTTTAATTTATATTTCAGTTGGGTCATAATATATTGCTGTAATCAAACAAGAAAATATGGACAAATATGGCAAGTACTTAAATAATAGACCCAATGTTTTGTTTTACTTTGTAAAATTTATTTGTTTTTATTGATTGGTTTCTAAGAGAGAAAGAGAGAGAAACAGCCATTTGTTATTCCAGTCATCTATGCATTCATTGGTTGATTCCTGTATGTGCCCTGACTGGGGATCGAACCCACAATCTTGCCATACTGGAATAATACTCTGACTGAGCTACTTGGTCAGCGTGTTTTGTTTTGCTTTTAATAAAGAGTTAGCAAATACAAACCAAGCACTGTGCTAGGTGCCCAAGGATATGCTAGAGGAATACAAGCTTGCTCTCAGCCTCATAGAATTTATAATGAATTTAGTCATATGAGACTTTGTGTCTTCCTTCCTTTCTCCCTCTCTCACTCTCTCTCTCTTTCTCTCTCTCACACACACACAAAATAATATCAAGAGGTATATAAAAACAAGTGCAAAATTAAGTGTTCCAATGAATACATGGTTTAAGTGGCAAATAGGTTTTAAGTCACCTTCCAAATCCTGTTGATTGGCAGCTCTGGTGCTATATTGAGGTTTCTGAACGAAGTCTGAGATTAGCTGCAAGAGTATCCTTACTGATTATCAATGTATTCCATGGTGGTAGGAGAGTGGGGTGAGAACAGACATGCCGTATATTTGCCGTCCCTCTACATCTAGGTAGTCAAAGCCCAGGAAAGATTTTCCTTAGGAGAAATGTTTTGTTGCTGCTATTGTTTTACAGTTGTTGTTATTTAATCATTCCATGTCAATTTAAAGGAGTCCCACAAGAGTTAGTTATTTTCAAAAGTTTAAGAGCATATTCATGTAATTACATGGTTGTAATTTGAAGAACACTTAAAAAAATATGACATCTTACTTTTTTTGTGCAGAATTCTGGTGTGATTATTTTACATGAGTATGGAACAATAAAATTTGATGTAACGAATTAGATTATAATCATATTGATTAGTAATTGGGAATCTTTTCAGCTTAACTTTTCTGATTTCTTAAAATTTTGTTTTGTTTTAATATGAGTTATAAAAATGTAGTTATGCTAATTAAATGTGAACCTATCTTCCAGGAAACAATAATTCATTTTGGGATCATTACCCAAGTATTAGCTTCTTTTTTTTCTTTCCCTCATTGTTTCAGGATCCCTGTTTGCACTTGATGTATTGGAATAGGAAGTTTTTTAAATTCTATTGCTAAGATTGTTTGACTCTTCAGCCCACCTTCTCAAATGTTTTAATTATGATGAGTGCAGGATGTTGGGAAAGACCTTCTTCCAGTGTGTTTGTTATGAAATAAACATACATATATGTATATGTATGCATAATATATATATGTATATATGTGTATGTATGTATAAAAGTGGCAAACATTCATTAATAGCAAGAATGTAACAGTTCGTGTAACTCTCCTCTGTGTCCCTTACCCTAAGCATTCTCATATGACCTAATCACAGAAAAACGTGTCAGATTTCTCCTAGCTCTGGAGTTTGACCTCTTCCCATAAGAATTGGGTTTTGACATAAGCTTTCTGCAGTTCTGACTGTAATGTCTTGAGATCTTATTTGAGAGATTTTTCTCTTGAAATTTTATTCTCAGGTTTGGAAGGAAAAAGAGTCTTTTAGTCTTGTAAATTATTTCATACCTCGTAAGCCCGTGGTAAATTCTGTGGTGCCTTAATTTTATATCATTAACAAATACCAAGTTGAATATTTTTAAATGAATTCCGAAAAGTTCAAAGTGCCCTGCTGCTTGTGTGAAAGGTTAGGACATCACTTTTAAAACAAGACAAAATGGAATAATAAAGGAGCCACAGGCATCTTTTATTTTTATATCTTTGGGAAGCAGCAGCAGGGATCAAACAGTTTAGCTATGACAATGCCCTCCTAACCTGCCGTGTACCTCCTTGGGCATGAAAATGGACAATCTGAGGGACCAAAAATGTGCTCATCCAGACTCTTTTGAACATCAAACTGGGCAATCATATCTGTACTCAGGGGAAGCTGCTCCATGGCTAGCCACAGAATGGCAATGCAGGCAACCAAATGAAATGGATTATAAAACTTGATTGGTAAAACAAATTGAAGTTAAAATGTCCCCTAGTGCATTTAATACTGAACTGGGGAATTGTGATCAGATACTGTGGAATTATACATTATTTTTGCCAAAAATTAATAGATTATTGACTCATATACAAAAGACTTTTAGATGAAATAGAAAAATAAAACTATCAATTTTTACCAGATATCAATTAACAAATAGACTTTGTGATCAATGCATTACAGGTTTATCTTAAAAATATTAAGTATAGAATATTCTCAAATTCATCCTGACTCAATTGGTGAGACTGGCAGATAGGTATAAAGAAAATTATTATTAGCAACTCTGTTACTTATTCTAACAATAATTAGTAAAGTAAAATGCATCTTAAATTCTTCCAGCTCTGAGTCTATTTGAAATTCATACAAAAATTAAATAGAACAATTTTAAACATAGACAAAAACAAATAGAATGCATTTTATAAGATAAATACAAGCATTATAACTGCTTTTATAGTTTAAAGAATAAATTTGGTAAAAGAAAGATTGGGAGTTTATTTAACTTGGTTTAAGGTATGTGTGTGTATTTTTATATTGTTAGATACCGATAGTATCTAAAATCAGGTTTATGGATCTGAAAATATCACTTGACTTACCAGAGGAATCTTTTAAAGCATTGCATATTAATTGTATTTTCCTTACCTTGAAATACCTATGGTTTTATTGAGTATATTTACACTTACAGGCATGTTTGATTATAAGATAGTCTCACTTTCACTATGTTTTGTATGGGGGTGTCAAATTAGAACATTCTTTATATCTACTCACATTTAAATGTGTCAAAAGTCCATTAGTAGTTTCATATGTGTGCCAACGTATATATAGTGCCTGTGGCAACCTTTACGATGTACCTGCACATCACCAACTATAGGAAGTGGAACTGAGACAGGCTGAGGCTGTTCTGATAAGATTGGATTTCCCATCAGTTGCCCCTCACACTCTGCACCCAATCAGACAGAGCAGTGCCAGTAAACACAAGGTACTGCCTCGTCAGGGAGAGAGACTTCCCAGAGACATGCAATGCAGGAAAAGCATGTAGTCGCACTGCACAACCGCCAGAGTCCCCGCCTCTACATACTTATGTGCCGTCTTTCCTGCCTCCACTTTTTACCCTGCCTTTGCTCAGAGAGCAGCATTTTCTTTCTCCCTTTGGATGCTGTTTCCCTTGCACACTTTTTAATTAACCTTTTGCCTGAACACCATTTTTATGGTGAACTCGAATTCCATCTCAGGAGTTTCCACTTCCCAACTGGATCCTGGTAACAGAATTGATAAAGGTCTCTAGGCTTCTGTGCTCTGCAACCTACTTCTGAGTTTGCTCCAAGGCCATGACTGCTGTATAGCTCAGCCAATCACTGAGCTTGGTGACATGCTAAGTTAGGCTTAATTCTGGGACAATTGGTTCTACTCTGATAGCCAACTTTGGCACAAAGTTTATTGAACCTTGCTAGCACGGCATCTGGGAAGCATTTACCAACGTGGAAGCTCCCCATTCTTCCTCATGTTCAGACTACATCAGGATCTGAGAGGCTGAGCAAAGTGGAATACCTGTGCCCTGATCAGAGAGCGGTGTGCAACCTCAGTCACTGGCTGTTCACCCTTGCTATACAAAGTTTTATCTAGAGGCTAGCAGCATTAGCATCACCTTGGAAGTTGTTAAAAATGAAGAATCTCAGCCTGACTAGGTACTGGCACAGTGGATAGAGTGTTGGCCTGGGATGCTGAGGACCCAGGTTTGAAACCCGAGGTCATCGTCTTGAATGAGGGCTCACCAGCTTGAGTGTGGGGTCGCCAGCTTGAGTGTGTGATCATAGACATGACCCCGTGGTCTCTGGCTTGAGCCCAAGGTTGCTGGCCAGAGCAAAGGGTCACTGGCTTGGCTGGAGCCCCCCTCCATCCTGCCTCCCATGAAGGCACATATGAGAAGAAATCAATAAATAACTAAGGTGCTGCAGCTTCTCATCTTTCTCCATCTCCATTCCTGTCTGTCTGCCCTCCAGCCTCACTCAAAAAAAAAAAAAAAAAAAAGAAGAATGCAGAATCTCAGACCTAACTTCAGAGCTGCCCAATCAGAGTCCTCATCTTTAACGTATGACTCACAATCACATTAAAGTTTGAGAAATACTTTGGAGTCTAATGCTTAGACTATTATGTCCCTAGGATGAGAGTTAGATCATGGAAGTCTACAAATTACCAGGCTTCTCACCTTGAGTTGCAAGAGTCTTAACTAGCTATAAACATGATTGATCAACACATTGAATTCATTAACCCTTTATACAGTATTTATTTATTTTCTCTACCCTTTGTTGTTACCAGAAAGATTTAAGATGGCTTATCAAGTATATATAGTACAATACTTTAAAGAGAATAATAATAGCAACAACAAAAAGAATAATGAGACTGTTGGGAATAAAGGTGAAGAGAAAATATATATGAATAAGAAAAAGAAGCCATGAGAGAGGAGGATACACCAAATCCATGCACAGAGATCTAGTCTCCATCTCTTCTTCTGCAATAAAAAGATTATTGAAGACACTAGGCCTTATGCGAGTCAACACCACCTGTGTAATATTCCCATGAGACGGCCTTCCAAAATTTAGTGCCAGGAAAATCTTTGTCTAGTTTGGAGAACTGTTGTGCTGTCTTCTTTATGATAATAAAGCTCATATAAATTACCATATTTCTCTCTTTCCCTGATTTCCAGGAAGTATGGGGCCAGATATTATGACAACCATGGAAACTATTTTAACTTTCACAACTGGAATATTTCCCTTTTCTTTGAATACTTAAAAAAGCATTTCATCTTACTGTACATATGTTCTATATTGTCATTCGGTTCAAATAACTTTTAGAAAGGGTTTTTTTGTGATGAATAATGATATATCAACATACAATCAATCAACACATTTTATTTCTATTCTGAGTGATATTGAAAAAGATGAACAATGGCTTTTCTGAACCACTAAGAAAAATGGGTTGTTCATATCCTTTTACCTAAACTCTGATTCATCTAGTTTGGGCATATGGGGCATGTACAGTAGAGGGTGAGTTCTAGTAGAGAGTAAATAAAGAATAATAATATTGATAGTTATACCTAGCCTGATCAGGTGGTGGCGCAGTGGATAGAAGATCAGACTGGGATGCGGAGTACCCAGGTTCAAAACCCCAAGGTTGCCAGCTTAAGCACGGGCTCATCTGGTTTGAACAAGGCTCAAGGCTCACCAGCTTGAGCCCAAGGTCACTGGCTTGAGCAAGGGGTCACTCGCTCTGCTGTAGCCCCCTAGTCAAGGCTCATAAGAGAAAGCACTCAATGAACAACTAAGGTGCCACAACAAAGAACTGATGCTTCTCCTCTCTCCCTTCCTGTCTGTCTCTATCTGTCCCTCTCTCTGTCTCTTTGTCTCTGTCACAAAAAATAAAAATAAAATAAAAAGAAAGTTATACTAAAGGAATAATAGGGATGACTATGAAGTTGAACAAATTCAGAGAAATTCACATAGTTATGTACAATGCCCTACTGGAATCAGTCTTTATGGACTGGCTTCCATAATCTGTTGATGATGAGACAGCTGATTAGATAAGGACACACTGACCAGCAAGATTATAGTCCTACAAATGGTTGCTTATCCTGCATGAAGATCTTGTGGGTGGTTGTGGCCATGTCTGTGGGAAGATGAAGTTAGGCCACCTAGTGGTGTGTCTTCAACATTGTGTCCAGATGCAGTCCCACCCACTTTAATACTTGAACATCACCATTCAAGTTCCATCCATTTAGCATTTGGGTCTTGATTAAATTCACGTCGTCTGAGCAACATCATAAGTTCTAGGAGGAAATCTTAAATTTAGATTTTTTTGCTTGCAGCCAGTTGTGTTAAACATTAATGTAATGGAAACTTTATCTTTTTAAAACCTGTGAATAATTCAGTTTTCTTTTCCAAAGTATTTGCCCTAAAAAATATTGATTTTAAACAAAACAAAACAGAAACAGACCCACAGATATAGAGAACAAGCTGATGGTTGCCAAAGGGTGGGAGGGGTGGGGCAGGTGAAATAAATAAATAAATAAATAATAAATGCATACATTTTAGTGAAGTTTAATAGTTAAAAAAATGTTTATTTCAGGCCCTGGCCGGTTGGCTCAGTGGTAGAGTGTCGGCCTGGTGTGCAGGAGTCCCAGGTTCAATTCCCAGCCAGGGCACACAGGAGAAGCGCCCATCTGCTTCTCCACCCCTTCCCCGTCTCCTTCCTCTCTCTCTCTCTCTTCCCCTCCCGCAGCCAGGGCTCCATTGGAGCAGAGATGGCCCCAGGCGCTAGAGTGGCTCTGGTCTCGACAGAGTGACTCCCCGGATGGGCAGAGCATCGCCCCCTGGTGGGCCTGCCAGGTGGATCTGAGTTGGGCGCATGCGGGAGTCTGTCTGCCTCCCCGTTTCCAGCTTCAGAACAATACCAAAAAAAAAAAAAAAGTTTATTTCAAAATACAACACATATTAAAACTTTAAGAGTTTATGGACACACGAGTGATTTGTGAAAGGGACATACGGCTCTATTTCCTGTATAATTTTTGGGTGAATAATTTTTTGTATGAGTATATTAAATACTAAGTAATTTGGCTTTATTTTTTTCCAGTTATTACATTGTAATGATTTAATTAATTATAACACTTTAATTAAATCTGTCCGCATTTTACTAAAGTTTCAGCATTAACATTGTTTATGCCTGTTCTCTGACATGTAAGTTTCTTGAAAGTTGTAAATAAAACTGTAGGCTGACTTTATATAGAAATCTCCCCACTGTTATTACTGTTAAAAAGCATGTATTTTGTAATACATGTTGTCAGCCTGTAATTTTTCTCATTGTAATGCCTTGAACATTTTATAGTTTTCATTCATTTTTGTAGTATTTACACTGTGTCCTGTCATTGCATCTTTAAATGATGAAAAGATGATTATTATTTAATTGTCTTATTGGACCAGAGGTTCTCAATATGAGCTGCACAGTAGAAACACCTGGGAAGGTTTGAAAAATCCAATTGTCCATGGTGCACCCCAGATTAATTAAGTCAGAATCTCGGAGGTGTGGACCCAGGTATCAGGATTCTTTAAACCTTCCCAATTGAGTCCCACATGCAGTCAGGTTTGAGATCCCATGGATGGGGCAAAAGGCACATCTGCTCTGAGTCACTCCCAGTGGCCCCAAAAGATCTTGCCAAAGGTCCCGTGCTTCAGGTTTCATATCCATTTGGTATGCTCCTGTCCTGCTTCCCAAATCATTTTTGGGCTGATAACAATCTGAAGCAGTATAGAAGACAGTGGAGATATTATGTAACAAGTTTTACCCAACAGAGTCACTGGCTTATTACAATAGATGGCATTCCAAACTTTGAGTATGTTCATAGTGATAACTGATTGCAACTGAAGTTCATGAAAAGTGCTCTGTTTATGAAATAGCCAAGTAAGCATTCCAGTGAATTAACACTCAACACTCAAATTGAGCCTGCTGTTCAAAGATCATGTATGTGAACCCACCAGGCAGGCATACATGCAGAAATAGAATATAGCTATAGATACAGATATATTAGATTTATATGTGACAATCTTGCCTAGAGCCCAGAAGAATTAGTTAGTGTAGGCTGGTGCTAGGTGCCTCAAATTGGAGGCAGGAGCCTGGACTTTCTCTCTTCCTGTGTCTGCTTCTGCCTGAAAAGTCTGTCATCTTTATTGTGTAGACAGTTAAAAATGTAAAATCAGTGAGATTGATTTCTCCTCTCTCCACCACCCACCCACATTTTTTTTAAGTGCAGATTCTCTGGATAAATATCCTTAAGTAAGAAAGTTTAAGTGTCTACTCTGACAGTTACAAATAATTTTATACAATAGGCAGACAGACAAATTGTGCTGATTGTCTGTATTTCTTTAAAAAAAAAAAGAAAAGAAAAGAAAGATGAGAGGGAGAGAAAGTCTGGCCTGGAAACGAGAGTAAATCACAAAAGTGATCTCAAGTGAACAGAGATAGATTTCTGGAATACGGTGTGCAATGAAACCGCTGACCTCTTATACATGGGTTCATGTCTTTTTCTACAGAAACAGATGGGTAATAGCATAATGCCGAAATCATGCTCTACATAATATGGACCTAGTGATTGCAGACCTGATTGCTTGCCATATGGTTGCTGAAGGGTTGAAGAGAAAATGGGATGATATGCAAACCCTTAAAAGCAACATTTTTATTGAATGGCCATTACATTAAAACCCAAACTCTGCAAATGAAGGCAAAGAACTGTGGTGAATAATGATGAAATAACAAAGCAATAAAAGCAGCCGCAGCAGCATTGTATGTATTTTGTTTTCTATATGCAAAGGAAGGGCAGCCTTATTTTTGTCACTCTGCCTAGCATCATTAGGAGCATTAGGGGGTAAGGTGGTGGGACATAAATGCCTTCAGGGTAGAGATACTGTGTGTGTGGAGCATTGCTGCATTCACTAGGTCAGAGAGAAGAAAATAATCACTTGTCCCAGAGGAACTGAATTTTGACTCAAAAGCTACCTACAGTATGTATGTCACTTACCTCTGTGAAGTTCAGTATATCAGCAAGAAGCTAGTAGTAAAAACCTATCTGAGAGTCTGGTGTGATAATGCAAAATGAAGAAGCTTGTTTACTTTTGGCCACTGAATTTCCTCACGCAGATTTTGCTGCTGCCTGACCATTAGCAGACAGGTGTATGGGATAAGGTGGATGCCGCTTCCCAGAGCGTATTACAGTTTAGTTCAGCAGCTGTGATCTGTTTTGCTCTGAGTTTTGTTTTTAGTGTGTAATTGGGAACAGATAGTTTTTTTTTTATTAAACAAATTTATTAGCTTGGATCAAATTTGCATACACTTCATTTCCTGTCTCTTTAATGAATGTCTTTCAATCATGCAAAATCAGAAGGGTTTGTGCTCTCAGAAATGGAACTCACATTAAACTAAACCTACTAAGGGAGTGTGGAGGGTAATGAAGTGAGAGGTAAAAGCTCAGTTTTTCAGTGGGGGGTCTGAGCATCTTAGTTTAGCTTGTCAGAGCTGCTGATCAGAACCGAACAGTCAAACTGAGGGTATAGTATTATGCTCACAAATCTAGGGGGACTTGGGGAATTTAAATTCCCTAGTGCCTACATATAAAGATTCACTCTTCAAGATTTTTTTTTAAAAAGGATTCCACAAATGTCACTTTTTACTATGAATTAACTTTCTTATTAAACTCTGTATATTTTTTTTCAGTTCCTAAAGGTTAACCCATGTGATTAGCGAGTAGTCTGAGCTGTTTGTTTTTATTTGCCTCACTTTATTTTTTCTTCTTGTGCCCACTGCTGTAATTCATTTTTCAAGAAGCAGAGCTATCCCATGAGAATTTTTAAGTTCAAGATGGAAAGGGTTTTGGATTGCTTAGAAAGAGTGCTCATTGTTCATGAAACGTTTATTTAAAGGAAGAATTTTATGTTGGTTAATATGACGTTTGGGGATGTTTTTTAATTTACTTTGATTCTTGTTCCTAATTGTTAAGGATAATTAAGGGTTTTTCATTGTTAAGTTGAAACTGTTATGTCCACTCTCAAGATAAGTAATTAATAGCTTAGTTCAGGAGTTCTCAAATTAGAGAGCCAGTTAAATCACAAATCAATGCCCCAACCCCAGAGTTTCTGATTTAGTGGATCTCCACGGAGTAGGTTACAACTTGCATTTTTTTTTTAACAATTTCCCAGTTGATGGTGCAGCTGATCCCTGGGACCACAGTTGGAGAACTAGCCATTGGCTATGTTTGTAGCACCTAGTGATCAGGCAGAAGCTTTAGTGCCATCAAATATTATTGATTTGAGCATAAAAAGAGTTTTGTAGCCCTAGCCAGATAGCTCAGTTGGTTAGAGCATTGTCCCAAAGCATAGAAGTTACTGGTTCCATCCCCAGTCAGGGCACATACAGGAACAGATTGATGTTCCTCTCTCCCTCTCTCTCTTCCTTCCTCTCTCTAAAACCAACAAAGTAAACATAAAGAAAGGAAAGAGTTCTGTGAGCTTTTGATTTATTTGATGTTTTGAAAATAACCCCCTGCACATGTAAGGCAGGTAATGAAGCCAATTTGAGCAAGATCAAGACAATTTTGTCCAAAGTAGGAGTGGAAGTACAGGTGGAACCACCCCAGCCCTGTTGAGTAGTAACTTTCCATGTTTCATCGTTACTAAAAGTAATAGTCCAGGACTGGATCCTGTAACAATATGCATTGTTTTGGTTTGGTAGCTGAGACCTGGGCACCTTTGAGATCCCATTTCCTTTTGCTGGGAGAATGCAAATTTCTATAGCAGTGTTCAAAGAATTCCCATCCACTTAAGTGAATCCTGGAATGGTTAGGCATTTCATCAGCCTCCTTGCTTTTATTACTTTCGGTGGCCTAAAGATGTATGACAAGCATAGTATAGTATTTAAGACATTTTATGTATGGCAAGAGTTTTGTTTTTTTCCCCTCCCTGTGATGAGGAGCATTTTCTTCCTGCCTAGAAAGCTGATTTTTATACAGCCTGACTAGTGACATATCTCCTGTATGGCAGAAATAAGTTTTGCATAACTTTTAAGAGGCTAGGCTGACCTATTTAACAGATACCCAGTGCTACATAATGTATTTAGGTCAAGCATTGTGTTTGAGCTCCTCATCACTTTTGTACTAGTCCTGCTTTCCGTGAAGACCTCCGTTATATCACAGATACAAATATTGGCCAAGGGATGTTGCCTGGTATCAAAATGTACTACATCTCTATAGAACGTAATTATTATGTCACCCAATCCTGCTATTGAAGTTAAAAAGGAGTCTTAAGATTTGAACGAAATTTTTGCCCTACCGGTTTTGCTTTAAGGCATCCGTGATGCTGCTATTAACACGATGCTGACTGGCAACCTGAAGGGCGTCGGTGGAGTTGAGATGCTTTTGAATGTCATTATAGTTTTGGAATACTTTTTTTAAAAAAAAATTAAAAGAAAATGCTGTTCTGTTATTCTTTTTTTTTTTTTTAAATAACTTTTTACTTGAGAAGTCGAATGATTAAGTTTTGACACATGTCTGTCAGGGTAGGGTTTTTTCCCTGGCAGAAAATTTTCAGTAAAGGTTGAAGCCTGAATATGGGCAATGTCATTATCCTAATATGTTGGAAGACGAATCCATCCATCTTATAACAACACCTCATTGCCTCCAAGGATCTTAAGTTGTATAAAAGTAAATGTGAATTTGAAATGAGATGTTGAGAAAATGCAATTAAAATATTATTCTAAGCTAGCTTTTAACGTGTATTTATCTAATAATGTTTGTTCTCCCATCTAAATGGAGAACATAGATTAAAAAAATTGGTGTAATAATATTCTTTTATTTTTTTATTCATCTCTCACTTTTCCTCTTCCAAGATACCAAAAACAAATGCTTTGAGCTTCAGTTTAATTCATCTATGAAAGGGATAAGAAAGAAAGCTTCTAGCCCTATCTGAGTAGCTCAGTTGGTTAGAGTGTCATACAAACAAGTCAAGGGTGTGGGTTTGATCCCTGGCCAGGACACATACAAGATGAATCCATAAATAAGTGAATAATGGATAAATGAATATTTTAAAAAAATGAAACAACAAATGGATGTTTCTCTTCCTTTCTGTTTAAAATCAATAAATAAAAAAATTTAATACAAATGCTTTCAATTTAATTCTTTAGCTTTGATATATAATACACTACTATTCCTATTTTATTCCTTACAAACTAAAATCCACTTGCCTATGAGTGTAAATCCATTGTGTACCAGAGGTCAGAAATCAACTCTCCTGCTTCACGGTGTAGTTATACCTTGGTTGTAGTACCCAGGCTGTAAAATCGGTGGGTCTCAACCCTAGCTGCACATTAGAGTCACCTGGGGAGATTTTGAAAGTAATACCTGTGTCTGGGCCCCACCTAGCCCATTAAGTCAGCATCTCTGGGGATAGGGCCTGGCCAAGGATTTTTTTTTTTAAATCTCCCCCCCGCAATTATAATTGTGCAGCTAGGGTTGAGACCCACTACTTAAAATCAAACAATATACTAGTTCCTCCTGCGTCTGTAGTAATCACTTTTTCAGCATTCACGTCACTAGTCGCAAATTGCCGCTCTTACACAAATGAAAATTAATTATACATGTGCAGGGAAAGAGATTTCATGATATCAAATTTCTATTTGTAAGCTACTTACACAGAGAATAAGACACTTGACTGAGGCTTGAGAGCAGAAGCTCTGACCAAGGGTTATGGATCTGAGACTGTGACTGCCATGCGTGCCCCCACCTCCGCCTTTGTTGTAGCGCAGGGACTGGGAAGACAGGTGGATGCACCCCTTCTCTGCCCTCACCACCACCTAGGAAATGGAAGATGGTGGTTATGAGAATTAAATTAAACATATAATATACTGACATCTTAAAGGCATAAAGTGTTTTAAAATAAAGAATTATTTTATACCAAATGACAGAGCAGTAAATCTGTCTTTTATTACTTTAGTTTATATCTACCAAAGGGATAAATTAAAATGGATATCAGTAGCTATCTTATGCTTCTTAAAAACAAATGTCAGTGACCTTTAAATGAGCTGGTATTTGGATTATTTGTGTGGTCTCTATTACCACAGACACTTGAAAAGTTAATTCTCCCTGCTCACTGTCCCGTTCCTGTTACTATTTTTCCTAGACAAATATGATGTTAATATTTACATGAGTAAGCTCATGGTTCTAGTGCAGTGATTGTGGTGAAGACCTTTTGAGGACGAGGGCATGTATCCGAGAGCTCACCATTGTGACCAGTGGTCACGGCAGAGTGACGAGGAATTCCATGCGATGTGTGATTTAGCGCACGTCACAGGACCCCATCCACTGAGATGGCTCATCTGACTTTGGTTTTATCAACCTCTACATTTGTTTATGTCTATTTTCCAAAAAGTAAACACATAGTTACTCTGTGTATTATCTTTACCTATGATTTTTTTTGTTATTTTAATTACTTGCAGATATCATTTATAAACCCTAATTGTTAACAATATAGCACGTGTACATTTTACTTAACTGACAATTTATCATCTTTTATTTTTAAAGTACTAGTGAATTTACTGGCACTCTCAAAATAAAAGAAATCTGGCAAATTTTATTGGCCTTATTAAGTTATTGGTTTTGTGTGTGTATGTGCACTTTAGGTTTTACATGGTCTACTGCTAATGCCCTGGTCTAACGTCCATGACTGAATTACTATATTTATTATTTTAAAAATGCATTAAGGCCCTGACCGGCTGGCTCAGTGGTAGAGCGTCGGCCTGGCGTACAGGAGTCCTGGGTTCGATTCCCGGCCAGGGCACACAGGAGAAGCGCCCATCTGCTTCTCCACCCCTCCCCATCTCCTTCCTCTCTGTCTCTCTCTTCCCCTCCCCCAGCGGAGGCTCCATTGGAGCAAAGTTGGCCCGGGCGCTGGGGGTGGCTCTATGGCCTCTGCCTCAGGCACTGGAATGGCTCTGGTTGCAACAGAGCAATGCCCCGGATGGGCAGAGCATCGCCCCCTGGTGGGCATGCTGGGTGGATCCCGGTCGGGCACATGCGGGAGTCTGTCTGACTGCCTCCCCGTTTCCAACTTCAGAAAAATACAAAAAAAAAAAAAGAAAAAGCAATAAAATGACATAAAATTTTTTTTAAAGAAAGATATTTAATTTTATTTTATAATCATAAGATTTTTACAAATAGAGATGGTTTTCATTATTTCATTTAGATAATGTATAATGCACTCCTTTACTCTATAACAGGGGTTGGAACCTATGGCTGGCGAGCCAGACATGGCTCTTTTGATGGTTGCATCTGGCTCGCAGACAAATCTCTAATAAAAAAAAAATGTTAAAAATATAAAACATTCTCATGTATTACAATCCATTCATTTCCTACCGCTCATGTTCACGTTGCGGGTGGCTGGAGCCAATCACAGCTGTCCTCCGGGACAACACCAAATTTTTATTGGATAATGCATAATGTACACGGGTAATTGTATGGCTCTCATGGAATTACTTTTTAAAATATGTGGCATTCATGGCTTTCTTAGCCAAAGAGGTTCCCCACTCCTGCACTATAACCTTACAATTTGGAAAACCGTGTTTCAGTGACTTGGGCAGTGTCCTTTTTGACTCGGGCACATTCAAAAGCATTTTCTAAATATAAGACTTGCTTTTGTTTTTCTACAACTGTAATAGAGACTCCAGCCTGATAATCTATATGTCAATTTATGTGACACTACTACATTAAACCTTCTACCCGCAAAGAAAACAGAAAAACCCAAACTGTCCTGAGAGGAGGAAAATCGTGCCTCGTGATATGCCTTCTTCTCTTCTCTTTGTCCTGTTCCCAAGGCTGCATCTTTGCGTCTTCATTTTGATTAACAGCCTTTCTTAGGAAGTGGGAGGCAGAGACGAAGATGCTAAACTCTCTCTGAAGTGTGTGCTAAATGATTCACAACCGTGTGAATGAATCAATTTCTGCAAGCATTACCAACCTTTTAAATATGTAGTCTGCCAAATCTTTGTTGGATTAGATTCAATTAAAAAAAAAAAACCGGCACCTTTCTCCACAGCACTTCTTTTCACACAACCCTACAAGTGTGCGCATCCTTTGTGTTTCAGCTGAATTTTACTTGTTCCAGAGACAGTGTTTTGGAGGAGCATCTAATATTAATTTGTCTTTACATTTAAATGTGTAAAGTTCTGCCTCTTTCATTTTCATCATTGCTCCTTGGGTTTTAGTGGCCTCAAATGTTTATTTTAAGAAACTACTGGAAAAAAGAGAAACTGAGTTTAGGCTCATCCCTGTGGATACACGAATATGTATCCTACATGATGCTGAAGATGAATTACCTTATCCCAAATAAAAGTGAAGGAGCTTTAGGGAAAATAAGTCAGCAAAAGATATGTAGTTTACACCTAGCTAATTGTGTATTTAGGCAAAGGCTACTTAATCTTTTAGATGCATTGTTGTAAATGACCAGAGTTCATTCTCAAAACTGACATGAGACCCAAGTCTAATTTCTCAAAAATGGTCTGATCCTCTTTAGGGGAAGTTGGTGGCTGTATTTCAAGGACAGTAATGTCACTCTCAGGGGATACCTTTTTTTTTTTCTGATGACTGTTCTCGCTCAATATCCGAGTACATTTCAAGAGAGGCATCATTATTTTAGAGCAGGAAATTTGGTGATTCTTTGTGTGTAACTTAGAAACAGTCAAGCCTATCATAATTCAGTCACCTAGCCTAGAAGAAGGATTTGGTTGAAAGGATATTATGAAGCACACACGAATGGCCCAAAGACTATGAGTTCATAGAGCAGTGGCTTTTGAGGTCTGGTCTGCAGACACCTACACCAGAATCACCCATAGGGCTTGCTAAAATGAGATTCCTGGCCTCTCTCTCCTTAGACTTACAGAGTCTAAGATGCAGGATGTGAGGCCCAGGAATCTGTATGTTCACCAGGCTCCTCCGGTTGAGTTTCCTCAAGTTTGAGAACACTACCATTGAGTTTTAACATTCCCTTTGACATCTCTATGAAGTTTTACAAACAATCATCTAATCCCATTGCACAAGCAAGATATTTATTCTGAGCATAAATGTGTCACCATACTACATGGTAGGAAGAAAGGATTGGTTATCAGAAAACAGGCTGGAAGACTGAATATTAGAAAAAACTATTTTAAAGAAACCGCCTGAAAACAAAAGAATTCTCATTAAGAAAAGAAAATTTAAGACATCAGCTCCTGCAGGTTTATGTTTTGATCACTAACTACATCATAATTTTTTTCCCAGAGGTCATTCCTCTCTCTCTTCTCTTCCTCCTCCCCTCTTTGCCTCACCTTCTTGGTAAAATGTCTTAGAATTTATGCTCTGAAAGTTCATTGAATACAATTTTTTTTCTTTTTGTGGCAAATAATCATCATATTAAGTAGCACCAGGTACTGTGGTATCTGATTATTATATTTTAAAAGAAAACAGTTTTTCAACTTCCCAGTTTATAAAATATTTTTTCTTTTTCATTTCACAGTTTACATAGATGTAAATTTAGGTGGGGTTTTGTTTTGTTTTTCAGAGAGCAGGGATATTTTTCACTGGGTGAAAGACTAATGAAAGGCAATGATTTACAAAGCTGTGAAGTTCAGATGTTGGTTGGGGAAAGTTAGAGTTTCTGGTGGGTTACTACTATTATAAGAGAGTATTCCTCCCCTCACCTCCACCCTTTTCATTGTATCTCTGGTGTAGGCTATAGTGGTCAAATTCTAAATTTCCCCCAATATATGCCATACAAATTTTATTCTTTAAGCCAAGAAACCCAGAATGGCAAAGTCCCATCTAGGTGGCCTCCATATATGCCCTGGTTACTTTTCCTGGGCATTGATTATTTTCTGGATAAGTCTGGGTAAAGTTGTTGTCACTCAACTGTAAACACCATGAGTTTTTCTTCCCTAAAGGAGGATGAAGACAGTGGGAGAGACAGAGAGAGGTGGGAGAGAGAAACATTGATTTGTTGTTCTACTCATTCATGCATTCATTGATTGATTCTTGTATGGTGCCCTGACTGGGGTTGGAACCTGCAGCCTCCGTGTATTGTGACAACACTCTAACAAAAGAGCTGGCTTTTGTACCCCCCATGTCAGGCAGCAGCCTTGTATGGGTTGACAGGTGAGGTAGGTAATTTTAACCTCTCCAGTGAAATAGATCCTGCTGGACTGAGGGACTTTAGCAGCCACCAATCCCAGCAGCTGGGGGAGGACTGCCCCCAGGTAAAAGAGTCTGGGTGGAGCACTAAGAACATCCACATTGCCTTTGCCTTTTGTCTCTCATCTTTAAAACTCATGCTTTGCTCTGCATTCATCATGACATCATTCTGCCCAGAAACCATAAAAATTCCTCATTTGGTCCTGCACATGTTTTACAAATCTCTTTGCTTCCTTTGCACTTGTCATACTTCCTTGATCATTCCTTCATCTCAAGTGCTTTCTTCTTCATGCCTAGAACTTTGAGTCCACAGAGCTAAAATTGCATCCCCATTGTAATACGTTTTTGTTTGGGTAAATTATTTAACCTCTTTCTATTTCTGTTTCTTTACTTATACAAAGGGCTGTTTAGCTCATAAGTTCAAATGAGATGTTACATTTTAAAGCTTTATAAAATTCTCCCCCTAGTATTCATTTATAAAAGAGTCTACCCACAAGGACACTGTGGTGTTTTTATCCTATGAACTTTCTTGTGTTTATTGTGTCATCTATTTGACATTTATCATAACTACACTTGAGTTATAATGCAGCCATCACCTTTGGGCATACCATCTTCTTAACTGGACTTTGAGCTCCTTAAAGGCAGGTACCATTGCTTAGCCATCCTCCACAATGGTAATATAGGAGTTGTTTTATGTGGGTTTGTAATTTAACATGCTCATTTCTGGCAACTTGTATCTGGACCATAAAAATACAGAAGAAAAGATCATTTCAAGCCTAGATGATTGGAGTTTAAAAATCCAAGTAAGTTTGTGCTTATGGCTGGCACAGAAATTTAGAAGCTGATGATGATATATAATGAATGGTGATCAAAAGCTCCTGGGAAAGGGAACTTTATATGGAAGTGCCACCTCTAATCTAAATATATGTAAGAAATGAATGATTGAAGTAACCAGTATATTAGCCACGAGGTTCCAAAAAGTCATCTCCCAATTATTTGCCTTCTTCACATTTATCAAGTAACAGCCAAGTAAAATATGCTTTTAAGAACATTTTCAATTTTCTTAGAAACTTTGAGTTTGTGTTATACACTCTTTCCACAAGTCTTGAATATTTAGTTAGGATTTCTGAAACTATATGTCAGACTGATTAGAATCAGTAGATTAATTATAAAAGGCACTATTATTAGGAGTTATTATTTATTATGTTCGCACTGGCTAGGGTTTATTTTTTCAGTGTATTCCATCATGCTTCAAGTTTATTTACAGACCAAACTTCTTCGCAAGTCTGGTTTCCATGACTTCACTCTATGCACGGGGCTTGTACAAGTGGCTATTGAACACCAGCCAAGATGATTCACTTTTTATCACAAGATGGAAAACCTCTTTCAATATGGTTCTATCTCAAGATATCTGTTTTCTGCTGCTGGTTAAATACCAGTGACATAGAAGGTAGTAAGCATTCATCGAACACTTTAAGATAAGTAGTTCAGGGCTGTTTAAAAATCTAAAACTTGGGATTGTGATGAAAAAAAAAATACAAGTGGACCACAGCACAATAAACTGGACTGATTTCTCTCTTTTACCTCCCACAGGTAATTCTAAATACAGAGTTGGGGGAGAAAAGGAAATTGTGAAAGACCCAGAGGAATGACCAAATAGCCTGACTCTTTCTATTGGAGTTGGCATTTCTCTCCATTTAAAACAATTCATAGATTAGGAGTGTTTCTCAGCTGAATTCAGGAGATAAGAAAATATAGAATATTTGGAAAGTCATATATAGGCAAGCATTTCTGTCAAACATTATTGAAGCTGAAAAAGAATAAAATTGAAACAAAGACCACCTGCAACTTTAACTCATTTTTAAAAAACATAATGTTCTTTACTTACAGACAAGAAATATAGTATTTTCAGAGAAGAGAAAGTGTTAATTCAAATGGAGAAAAATATATTTCACTATGCAAAGATATAAATGCAAAAATATTTTAAATTAGGTTTTCAGTTTCTGGAAGGGTAGGTATATTGTATAAAAAATGGTTTAACTCATCAGGTATTGAATATTTCTCACGAATTGCAATAAAGAGAATAAAATCGGCTTGTCACTAAAGATTTTTTTTTATTGACATCTTTAGCTTGTCTTCATGCCAGTAATTAAATTGCTAATTATGTGTTTCTGTTACTGTGGTCATGCTTTTATTACATAATTGCTTCAAGTTTTGCTCAAATCACTAACAATATTTATTTAACCTTTTTGTACATGAAATAAATTTTAATATATAAAAGCTTTGGAATGAGTTCATTGACTCTGTTTTGATTAGTAAAATCAAAGGAATTCTAACCTTTTTTTGTAGTTATATGGGTTGGGTCATATTTTCAACAAGATTGCTGATAATTATTAATTCAAGCCATAGCAATCATTGAAAGACCAATTGAAATAGAACAGAAAAATTACAAAGAAAACTTTTCAAAATCCCAGTGTCCATACTAAAGAAAAATGGTTTTTCTTGAGGTAATTAGAAGTGTAAGTTTAACAATTTGATCATTAATATGTGCCTCTCATATTTTTCAGAGATGTTTGATTAAATCATGGAAAATTCCGTTTCCAAGCTTCCCCTCCCCTTTTGAATAGAAGCATCATTTTTGTCAGTGTTTCAATGTATTCATGATTTTGTTTTCTCATTTATTTTCTGCAAACCATAAGAGACATTTTTCTCAGTGAAGATTGCCTCTTTATTTTATTTTGAAATATTTGTATATTTATTTCATTAAATGAGATAATGCTTTTTCTTATTAACATAATTTCCAGTACATTAAACATATTTCTCCACAGACAGCAGAGAGGAATCAAATTAAATGACAACTAAATCACTTGCAGCAATTTCAACTGTTAAAAGAAATAAGTGTCTCTGTTTTCTTTGTGATCACAAGATGTGCTGTAAAGGGAAATGAAATACTAAAGAAAGAAGGGAAAACATAAAAAAATAATGACTGACTTATTGCAGTAATACCATGGAGAGAAGAAAAATTCACTACAAATAAAAGGTAAAATACTATAGTGGATTTGAAAGTTACAAAATTCATTTCTTATTGATGAGTTCAGTGGAAGCCTAATACTAAGTAAACTGATGAAAAAAAATCAATGCAATAAACTATGAATGATGAAAGTTGAAATAAATACTTTGCAAATGGAGGAACTTTTTGGTAAATGTCTTTAATTTTTTAATAATTCATGCCTTTATGTTTATAAAAAAGAAGGGATTATTGCTTGGTGGACTCAAAATGTATGTAAAAAGCATCTACTAAAATTCTGTATTTAGTAATAAGTCCAAATGATATTGGTGACCTTAGGCTTTTTAGTATCGCATCCTGACTGACAGAAGTGCATTAGGGGAGGGGAACCTTACTGTTAAAAATGGTGCTGACAAATGATGCTGGCGCATTTGTACATCATAGTAGCTCTCTCAAGGATAAACTGCTTTCCAAAACAATTAATATTTGGATCCTAGAAAGAATAAAACTTAGTGTGTGTGTATATATATATTTGTATATAGTATGCTTGTGAATATACTGGGGGACAGCGATGGTACTTTTTGACAGAATTCAGCATTGCCACACACACACACACACACACACACACGCATACAAATATGTGTGTATGTGTTTGTATTTTTATGCTTGTCAAATTGTTAGTGTGCTCAGATCAGAGCATGCAGTTTACCTGGATCTGTATATTTGCAGGTGGACTTATCCACTCATTTTCTCTCTTTTCACACATCATTAAAAATAACTAGTTAATTTAATCAATTCAATCAGAAGACAGTCAATTCAGTATGGGGGAAAAATCACTGGAGCCACTCTTGCTGAATTGATTTTGACTGAATTAACCTTCTAATACAGTTGATCTTGAAGCCCTCTCTTCTCCAAGTCCTCTCTTTCCCTCCCCATCCGGTCCCCTCATCAGTGTGCACCCTAACCCTTCACTGCCTCTTTCCCTTTTGTCCTCCCACCCTCCCCTTTTTTCTTCTTCCCTCCAGCATGTTAAGAATCCTGTCCCAGCTGCTCCTCTCTTCCCAGTCCCTCTCCCCTTTGCCCAGACACACAGCGTACCCTGCCCCACTGGGGCGAAGTACTCACAAAACATTCTAAATCTGGTTTTTCTTTTTTAAATTTCAGAAATTTGAAGCTATGGTTTGGCTGAAAACATCTGGCTGCCGGTCTAGAATGTGACTCTAAAGGTAATAATTGTGATTTTCTACTTTCAAAAACCTCTTATCCAAAGGTGCTTGGGTCCGTCTCAGCGGGAACTTTTGGACTGTCTCTTTGCGGGGTGTGTGTGAGCTGCAAGGTGCACCGTTTTCTGAGGGGCGGGGGAGCGCTGGCGGGACGGGGGTAGGGGGCAATGTGAACCTTCAGGAATCCTCATGTTTGCCCACTTTGGAAATATTTCCTCTTATCTTTTCTTCAGAATGCAGGGGATAAGGCAAAAGTGCGGGCCACGTGCAAGAGACTTTGAATTATGCATTAAGCTGATAATGCTCCCGAATGCAAGCATATTCAATAAATAACTAGGCTGGAAGGAAGGAGGCTGCTTTACCTGTGCGGGGAGCACCACGCAGGGAGGGAACTAGAGGAGCCCAGGTGAAGGGTGAAACGGAGTTCACACACTCTTAGCTTGCTCTGGTGAAGAAGCAGGAAGAGTAAGTTAATATTGAAATTATTGTCTAGTGCTTATTTGCTTTTGAATTGATTTAGCCAAGATAACAAGACTATCCCCTTAGTTGGCCCTGGGTATGCAAGTTTGCTTCTGTGGCAGGGTGAGCCCTTTGGTG
This sequence comes from Saccopteryx leptura, assembly GCF_036850995.1. NCBI lineage: Eukaryota > Metazoa > Chordata > Mammalia > Chiroptera > Emballonuridae > Saccopteryx > Saccopteryx leptura. The sequence continues at coordinate 259,438,353 of NC_089505.1, read as the reverse complement.
GAATCTTATGTAAAGAAATTCTATCTGAGGGTGAAATTCATTTGAATCCTTTAATGGGATCTATATACTCTTCAAAAAGGCAACATTTTTCATGATGAAGTTTGACAAAATACGTAATAGGGCACTCGGATTTTTTTCACCGGTATCATTTCCTGATTAGTAGGTAGTAGAATGGCAGTGGAAGTTTAAGCTAGTGGGAGAAGCAGAAGGATTAAAAGAATGCTATAAATTGTCTCTCACTATATAGCACTACCAACTACTGATGAGATGAATTCTTTTATCTTTGCATCACTTCTCCTGCTTTAGTAATGTGTATCCACGTTACTAAATGAATGTGGCCATTTTCAACTGTGAGAAATTAGCCATGGTGCATGTACACACACATACACACATGCGCACGAGCACACGCGATTTAAAAAAAATATTCAGTTATGTCTACTAAGGAAATGGGAAGTGCCAGAGGGTGTGGACACTAGGAGATGAGCAACTAACTTCTGCCTATTTTTCCTCACAAAAAAAAAAAGAAAAGAGAGAGAGAGAGAGAGAGAGAGAAATTGTATGTGCATTTCATCATTTTCCTAGTTTTAGACAGCAGTTTGCAGCCCCTGGTTCTGCAGTCAGAAGCTTGTGCTTGGACTGTGTGCAGCAGCGAATGCGTTTGTGAGGCTGGTTCCATAGGCACACATGCCTACATATACACACCAACAAATTAAAAATGGACCTGGGAAAACACCCTTCTCCTCAGAGAATCATCTCAAGCAGTGTTTAAATGAAATAATTTGCAGAGTGTGGGGAATAAAGCTTTTGTAGCAGTATCTGGAGGTTATCTTCCCCCGGGAAACTCCTGCCATTTAGTCCAATCTGGTGCATGCCAATGAGACACACATCGTGCATACACGACCTAGGAGGTAGATTTTATTGTACATCTAAATTATACTTATTTCTTTGGGTTATCTGCCATTTTTTTTTTGTTCATGTTGAGAGGGGGAAGAAAAGAGGTAGAACTCTGGTGATGGGTTGAGGTCATTAAGATCCAAACAAAAGCAAGGAAAGGTTAGTAGCCAGCAGAAATGAGGGTAGGCTGACTTCTCCTGGCGTGAGCCCGTTCCCCCACACGTCCTGGGGGAGTGGGGCTGGGAGCGGGAGAATGTTCCAACTCAGGTCAGGGTTTGATTTTGCTCCCAGCCATTGACTGATGGCAAAGAGGAGACGTGGCTGTGATGAGGTAATGGGAGCAGGTAAACCACTAGGAGCAGAAATTAGTTGATTTCTTGCTACATGTCCTGCTCAGCCAATAAATTATCTAAACGTGAGGAGAAGTTTTCCGGTTAAAACCTCATGCGGTGCATCTAGTTGACTCATTTCTCTAGAGTCAGATGTATTCTTAGCTAATCAGCACACCTACCCACTGTGGGAATGACAGGCCAATCACAATAAGAGTACGGAAGGAAATGTTAGAGAGAGATTATCTGCCTATCTTGGTTATGAAAATTGAGATATTTAGTTATTTTCCCCAGGACTAAGATTACCTTCATACTCTTAAGACTCCCACTTTAATCCTGTATTTAAAAAGAAAAAAGAAGGGGAAAAATAAAACTTGCAAATTACTAGTGGCCTGTATAGAAGCTGTGAGTGAGAGTGAAATTTCCAGTGAATCCCACATGCTGGTTCCCTCTGTTTCCTGGACAAAAATACAGTATATTAGTGTGCCATGATAAAGTACCATAGATCGGGAGGCTTAAACAACAGAGGTTTATTTTCTCGCAGTTCCTGATGCTGGGAGTCTGAGATCACGGTGTTGGTATTGGTAGGGTTAGCTTCCTCTGAGGCCTCTCGCCTTGGCTTGCAGGGGAGGGGCCACTCCTTGTGTCTTCACATGGTTGCCCTGATGCTCATGTGTCTGGTGTCTCTTTGTTTACATTCCCTCTTCTTATAAGGACACCAGTCCTATTGGATTAGGGCCCACCCTAAAGCCTTCATTTTAACTTAATCATTTTATTTATTTATTTGTTTGTTTGATTGTTTTTATTCAGTGAGAGGAGGGGAAGTAGAGAGACAGACCCCACATGTGCCCAAACTAGGACCCACCTGGCAAGCCCACTAGGGGGTGATGCTCTGCCCATCTGGGGCATTGCTTCGTTGCTCAGTAACTGAGCTCTTAGCACTTGAGGCGGAGGCCATGGAGCCATCCTCAGCCCCGGGGCTAACTTGCTCCAATTGAGCCATGGCTGCAAGAGGGGAAGAGAGAGAGAGAATTGAGAAGGGGATGGGTGGAGAAGCAGCTAGGTACTTCTCCTGTGTGCCCTGACAGGGAATCAAATCTGGGAATTCCACATGCCAGGCTGACACTCTACCACTGAGCGTACTGACAGGGCCAACTTAATCACTTTAAAGACTTATCTCCTGCTCAAGCCAGTGACCTCATGCTCAAGATGGTGACCCTGCACTCAAGCCAGATGAGCCCGCACTCAAGCTGGCAACACCGGGGTTTTGAACCTGGGTCTTTTGCATTCCAGTTCAACACTCTATCCACTGTGCCACCGCCTGGTCAGACCTAAAGACCTATCTTCAAAGAGGAATATGTGCCGAGAGGGTTGGGACCTAAACATGAATTTGGGAGCATTCAATTCAGCCCATAACAACTAATCTCCCAAAATATTTGGTAGAATAGAATTCACTCTTTCATTTCTGCTAGCTTATTTAAAGAACTATTCCTCCAACCTTTATTCTGCATCTGTGTTTTCAATTATGCCTGATTGAAACTCATTTATTACAGTTAATGCAGGTGGTTGTGTTTTGTTGTTTTAAGAAGAGTTGGGGAGAGAGGATAAAAAGTATATTTTAAAAACAAACTAATCTCACTTGAATTTTTCTAACTTAAAGTGTTATCTCTTTTTCCTGCTAGACCAGCATGGCAGCAAGGTAGACAATTTTATTGGGGAGAGGGGATAAGGTGGAGGACAGGTTTTCTTTCTAACTCTGATCTTGAGTAAGTTTGTAACAATATTTGGGGCATATTGTGCCTGTAGTTGATTCTTTCTCTGTGTATTGTGGACAATAAATAGAACTGCTTCAAAGGGTTGTGGAGGATTAACTGAGGTAATCCATGTAAGATACATATCATGGTGCCCTGATCACAGTAAGTGCCTTTTATGGGCTAAATGTTTATGTTCTCCCCAAATTCGTATGTTAAAGTCCTTCCAAAATGTGATGGCATTAGGAGGTGGGGTCTTTGGGAAGTAACTGAGATTCTCATGATAGGATTAGTGCCCTTATAATAAGAGGATGGGGGAGGGGAGCACCACAAGCCAGGAAGTGGATCCTCACCAGACACAGAATCTGTTTATGCCTTGCTAGGTCCTCCCAGCCTCCAGAACTGTGAAAAGTAAATTTCTGTTGATTAAGCCACCCAGTCTATGATATTTTGTTATAGCAGCCCTAACTGACTAAGACAGTGATCAATAAATATTTTTATCTAGTAATCATAATGATAAGGTGACCAACTTTTTTACAGTGAAAAGGAAGACAAAAATAAATTGAAGAAAACAATATCGTAAATATACAAGAAACATTTTACTCATTGCAACAATAATACACAATAATATGATAAATGCATGATAAAAAACATTTGTAATATTTTGTATTGTAATTATGCTTACATGTCTATTAATTTTTAATAATTGTAAGAAAAAAGTACTCATTTAGTAAAACTAAATATCAAACAAAACCACTAATTTGGGGTGATATTCAGGTGTATTTATAATTTTCTAATTAAAAAACGTCTGTTTTATGCAACTATTTAATCAAAATACGTTATTAACAGATATGGTTTGAGGTTAGATTTCCACTTTAAAACTCAAATTTTGGGAAAATACTTGTAAATAAAATTATACGTATTTGGAAATTATTAAATAGATAATGAATTAATAAAACGTAAATTGTGCTCATCTGTCTATGATTGAATATTCACTGAGAGAAATAATTGTAAGTCCACAATGTTGTATGTGTTGTGTAGTGTTTCGGTAAGAAGTACACAAAACCATCTGCGTGCTCCATATATCACGTGCTCTCTCAAGGTCTCCTGTGTGAAGTGCATGTGTCTCATAATCGCATCTCACCGCATTGTACTGATTGATCCTTGACGAGTCGTCAAGTCAAATACAAATACATCACATCACATGCAACGGATCGACTCTGCATCGTCCAATACAGACATTTACAGATTAGTCTTCCAATATCAAAAAGGAGGACATATAGGAGGACATTTTGAGGGAGGACAGAACTTACAAAAGAAGGACTGTCCTCCCTAAAGGAGGACGATTGGTCACCTTAATAATGACCATAGGTACTTATAGAATGCTACACTGTGCGCTGGTGCTGGAAAAATGTAATAACTTCCTGAATGTTCTCTGATTACAGACTTCTTTCCTACTTTTATAGGTGGAGCTAGGAGCAGGTTCTTTGAATAATGTTTTAAGTGGACTTGAACAGAGATTTGGACTCACAAAGTGGGAACTAAGCAAAAGCAGGCTTGAATGTCACCACCTATCCTCCAAAGACCCAAAGGTTCTACCAAAAAGGTAGAGTAATGAGTTAGGACAGTGTAAAAGAGGGGCTAGGGTCTTCTGCCAGCCCGAGGGTCCCTAGGAACCCTGCGTTCCTGTCTCCTGGGGAATCTCTCCCTGTGCAGCATGAGCAGCATAGACCAGGACTGCGTCCTCTGGTCTCAGAGGGGAGGTCCACCAGGCTTTCGGTTCACCACCGGAGACAGTGGTGCTGAGAGTGCAAATCCCAGACGCATCAAGGGCCTTGGAGAGTCAGAGTGGGGCTGCCAAACAGAAGTTACCCACAAATCTTTCAAAATGTGTAGTTAAGTGCCAAACTCATTCTTTCATTAAGCAAAGTGTTGCCAGCAACTCTCACTGCGCTGCACTGTAATGAGCTTGGCTCAGCTACCACTTCCCTCTTACAGCTCTTGGGCTCAGCTACTGTAGAAATAGTCTGGTGACCAAGGAAGTAAAAGTTAACTATTATGTTGTAAAGTGACATTGCCTTAAGGAGTCATTGGCTCCTTAAAGGAGATTGTTCCATAAAAATCTACGTCAAGATACAGCCCTTGGTTTTGAGAGAAATTTAGGAAATAGGAAGATACTTTGAATTGAATACAGGAACAAGGTGTTTGAGCTAAGTGAAAATAATGCAACGATACCAACAGCTGATGTTTACTGAGCATTTCCTCTGTGGGAGACACCATGCTAGGCTCTGTATATTTCTTATCTCATTGAATCTTCCCAAACTCCTTCGAGATGGGTGTGTAACCTTATGTTTACAGACGAATAATGCAGTAGAAAGGACCGCCAGGCTTCAAACCCAGGCATCTGGGCTCCAGTAGCCTAGGACAGCGCCTGCTGTATCTGGATGGTAATAAGAATCATTTGGAGAAGTTTGAGAACATGGATATTTTTATATTGTACATAAAAGTAAATTCCAAAGATATTAAAAATCTAAATTTTATAAATCATAAAAATATAACACATGAGGTGATTTCTTTTAAAAATTGTTAGTTGAGAAAGACCATTCTAAGGAACAGACAAAAAAAAAACACAACCTCTTGTATTTATATTATACAAAGTAAAAAAATCAAATAGTCAGGTAGATAGCTTTTAGAAAATGAGAGAAAATGGTAAATCACAATACAAAAATGGTTATAGGCTCTGAACAAGCAGTTCACAGAAGAAATGAAAATGCCTAATGAATATGTGAAAAGAAGCTGAGGATGAAAATTAAAAATGATTTTAAAAATGCAGTAGATTGGCAAAATTATGAATTATGAAAAATATTTAGCATCTTAGACTCATGGAGAAAGAGGCTCTCTTGTACTTTATGCAGGTGAGAGTAGAAAACAGTCCAGCCTTTGGGAAGGGCAACTTTTTGTCATCTATTACATTTGTAAGTTCACAAATCACTGACAAAGAAATTCCATGTCTAGGAATCCATACTGCAAAAACACATGTAAATAATACACAGTGAAAAGATGTTTCTAGAAACATTTTTTTTTCCTTTTATGTAAAACTAATTTGTTAGGAACAATAATAAAGCCAAGGAAGGGCTAAAATAGTTATAATTATTTATGCTATGGAACACTGTATATAGCCATTAGAAGAAAGAAAAAAGGTAGTTTTAGCTAGAACTAGTAATAAATCAGAATCACATGAAGTGAAAAAGTCAGCTCCCAGAACAGTATGTGTAGCCCCATTTGGATTATGTAAAATGCATACACAAGTCCACTAAAAGTGAATACAGAAAGGGTGCGAGACTCAGCATGGTCATGTGAGTGGGAAGATTGTGAACTCACCTCCTCCCACAGACACACTATGTCTACACCTAAATATGGAATGATTCCCTCTTAAAAAAATGTAAAGGCTGGCCGAGTGACAACTACACGACAAACGAGAAGAACACATTGGAGCGGGTGGAAGTCTTTCCATAATCCCCCCGCCCCCAATGTACTAAAACTGTAAAGACTAGAAAGACATCTATATTTAACAGTAGTGAACTCTGTGACAGACCTCTATTGAGCGTCCAGCAAGAGCATTCTTTCATGTTTTTACTTGCATTAATATTTAGCATGTTGATTTTTAGCCATAGCTTGTATTTCCTTTTTATTTAAATTTTTGTAAACTGACCCTCCCCAAATTGTTGAAAATATTACTGACTTAAGAAATTTTATATTTATAGATAGAACAATATGCATGGGTAAAAGGATGGATCATGGACCATGGCTTTATAGGTTTTCTCTCTGCTTTTTCATATTTTATTTACTGAATATTCCATAGTACATACTCATTGCTCCACTTAACTTGTATTGAATAAGAATCCCAAAGATTGGAACCTGGAGATCTGTGTTTTATGAAGCCCCTGAGAGAATAAGTCTGGTAGTTAGCTGGGTTTGAGAATAACTAGCAAAGGCTACACTTCTCCACAGGATTTAAAGGCAATGTGGACCTTAGAATTTGAAGGTGCCTACAAAAGTGATTCTACTTAGATTTTCTTGGAGGGAAATCTAGAGAACATAACTGTAATCTTTATATTTTATGAACACTGCATCAGTACTCCTTTTTGGCTTCCAGAGTCTCCATCTACTGTGGTGATGCTATTACTTTGGAGAGTTTTCCACTTGCTGAATATCCTATACTTTGTGTTGCTATTTATATATATTAACTGCATATGGTGGGTACTTTAATTCTAAACTCAACACTTCTGAGTATGTATTTAATTGCTTACAGAATAATCAGTGAGATAGGTTTAGAAAACCCGTGGCTGGTTCTTTGCCTCTCCCTTTCTTTTACCTCTTCTTATTTTCTTTTTGTTTGGTATATGTCACCTTTTCAGGTTATTGAACTCTTAAAAAAGAGACACGATTACATTTCATATCTGAGCGCCTTCTTTTCCTGTATCTATCATTGGGAAGGAAGGGCCAGATGTGTGTGTTTTTAAAAGAACCTTGAATTAATCTACATAACTTTGAACAATCATGTCTGCCTGCCATCATGTCTTTGTGACATGCTGGTGTGCACACCAAATGTTTGTCCACTTAACAATGAGACACTTATTTTTGCATTCCCAGACCTACTGATATTTGCTTAGAATGCAATTTCCTCTGTATGAACTGTGGAATAGGATCCATTTTCCCTTGTCTGCTCAATAGTTTTATACTGACCCATTTTGTTTTTTTGCCCCTTGTGTATTTCTTATTTTGCAGGTCAAATTATGGGTGAACTGTTATATCCCCCTATGGCTACTAAAGCAATACTCTTTGGAGAAAAATATAAACTATAAGTTGTGGCTTGTCTGTATCTTGAGCTTCTTTTTTTCACATTTCTTATTTTGGGAGCCCAATTAAGCTGGAGTTTTTAACCTTTTGGTCACAACATATACCCCTGGCTAAGTTTGTCTTAGTGCAAAATGAGCTACAACAATGAGAATTGTTATAAAGGGAGAGGGAAGCTCTTTAATAATTAGGACTCATCTACAACCAGAGTGTTTTATTAATTACACATTGTAATCACATGGATAGTCACAAAACCAATCCTGCAAGTCTGTATTTAAAGATTTGTAGACAGAAGACTTAACGTAAACATAGAAATGTTAAACCTACTCAACTGTAACCTGCAAAGAAGATAACAAGAAGGATTCTGTTCTCTGTATGATTTGTGAACAATGCTAAGTAAATATTCATCATTAATATATAATAACTGTTGCTTTTGGCAGTTCACTTTTCATTTAATTTGATAATGTGTCCAGTAAATGAAGTGGTACAGGCTACAGTGTTTTACCAACACAATTGCATATTTTCAATCATTGTTAAATGAAGGCAGCTCAAAGCAAAGCTTTAACCCCCACTAGTTTTGTGTGTGATAAAAAGAGAAGGCGCTATCAATCTTTATTGTCTGTCTCGCTTACTGTAATTGCATTCAATAGTCCACTGATTCCGTTGTCTGTGCTAATGTCAAGAACAGAGGAGAGCCAGATGCTCAGACTTGATCATATGCATCCAGTGGCTACTTTGATAAGTTGGCAGCAAGTCGCTGGGTTTGATGATAAATTGTTAACGCTATAGATTATGAACAGCTGAACACTGCAAGTGTACATGGACGAAACTTCTTACCTTGTTTTAAATCTGGCATCATGATGCTAGCTAAAGGGCATGTCATGTATTATTCAAATGCATCTTGCACTGGAAATGTGCCAATGACTCGCTGTATCCCCATGAATAGTAAAAGCAACAACAACAAAAATCCACAGTGATTTGAACATGACATTAATGGTCCCAGGATTATGAAAAGCATTTTAAGATACTGTTTAATAGTTTTGATTATCTAATTCAACAAGAAGAAAGCTTCTGAGTTGTATTCACGCTTAATCCATATTAAATCGTGCTCCTGCTGGTCATTTCTGTTATATTAGCCGATAATGAGGATGTTTTCTAAAAACAATCTGGTTTTTCCTAGTTAAAACCATGGCAGTTTGCTTGTGAAGGGACATAACTTGGAGCTGGGGGGCAAACAATGTGTTGAAATGTTTGTCAAGATGTTGTTTTACATTGATGTTGCCTCCTCTGAGAGAGATGTGCATAGGCCATTTGAACAGAGGATATAATAAGTCTTACTTCAGTTGAGCCCATGTGATAATTGCAAAAGTTCAGGTTGTGGTTCTTAAATCATTGGGAAACTTGTTGAAGGTTTTAAAAAGGCTGAGATGACCATGAAGTATGTCACAGTCTCGTAGTAGAGAATGCTGAGCTGTTGACCACATTTTAAATGGAAAATTCTAAGTGCAACCAAATAAAGAATATGTAATATATCACTAGAGAAATTGCTCTTATTTATATGGTTTAATTTCTCTAAAATAAGCATATGCAAGAAATACTGTTGGACTTAAGGATTGGGACAAACAAGGTCTCTTGTTTAACTGGTGTGATTCCTTTCATTAGGTAATGAAAATTTTGTAATCTGCCATGTATTCCCTTTTGCTTGTGCTGCCAGGAAACAAAAAAATTCAATTTTAGTCACTTTTTTAGATGAGTTTTCAACTACAATTATTTTCTCAATTTTCTTTTTATTATTTTCTTGTTACTTTAGCTTGTTTTTCTTGTCTCTCTCTTGTTGGCAGGATGGATATATAAAATAAGTGGATAGTAGAGAAAATTAAGGAAGAAGGGCAAACTTTACCCTCAGGTTTTAAGTAAGGTAACCAACTTTTTTACAATAAAAGGACAAAAATAAATTGAAGAAAAAATATCATAAATAAAAGAAACATTTTATTCATTGCAACAATAATACACTATGATAGATGCATGATAAAACATTTGTAATAGTTTATATTGTAATTATGCTTACATGCCTATTAATTTTTAATAATAATTATAATATAAAAGTACTCATTTAGATACAAATACGTCACATCACATCATCACATGCAATGGATTGACTCTGCATCGACCTAATATGGACATTTAAAGATTAGTCTTTCAATATCATAAAGGAGGATATGTAGGAGAACATGTTTTGAGGGAAGATGGAACTTACAAAAGAAGGACTGTCCTCCCTAAATGAGGACAATTGGTCACCTTATTTTAAGGGTAGACTCCTGAGGTATAATGATGTATCACAGAACAAGCACCAAAAAGCATCTACCTAGACCAGTGGTTCTCAAACTTTTTGAAGTCAGGGCACATTTAAAATCCTACAAATAATTGTAGGTGCACTATATACAAATTTCTGAGAAATATGTTATAATAATTAAATCAAATGTTAAAGAAAAAATATAAAGTCCAAGCGTGCTTTTATGATAATTAAGCAAAATAAATACAACAAAATTAAATTTATTCTGACATTATAAAAGTTTTATGTTACATTTTTATTTTTTTTTTTCCGAAGTTGGAAATGGGGAGACAGTCAGACAGACTCCCACATGCGCCCGACCGGGATCCACCCGGCATGCCCACCAGGGGGCGATGCTCTGCCCATCTTGGGCCATCACTCTACCACGATCAGAGCCATTCTAGCGCCTGAGGCAGAGGCCACAGAGCCATCCTCAGCGCCCGGGCAAACTTTGCTCCAATGGAGCTTTGGCTGCAGGAGGAAAAGAGAGAGACAGAGAGGAAGGAGAAGGGGAGGGGTGGAGAAGCAGATGGGCGCTTCTCCTGTGTGCCCTGGCCAGGAGTCGAACCTGGGACTCCTGCACGCCAGGCCGATGCTCTACCACTGAGCAAACCGGCCAGGGCATGTTACATTTTTTGTTATGCTTTTTAGAATTCATAAAAAAAAGGGGTTAAAAAATAAAAAACAACAAAAAAGTTATCTTTTTGTATATATAGATACATTCTTAGTAAGATTTAATAGTAAATTTGGCAGGTCTCGGTGCGAATGTGTTACAGTTTTTTCATTCTTGTGTTTATTAGTAACATGAGCCTGATGTGTCCTAGCGATTTCTTCAATGTTTGGACATATATTTGAAAGGCAAACTCTCACTTCCTTGTCAATACATTGAAGAATTCCTTTCTTTTTACTCTTAATTGTGTTGAGGGTAGAAAATCCTAATTCACATAAATAAGATATTGAAAATTATAGTAAAATGTTCAAAGCTTTTTTAGGTATTGCCACATATTCTTCCTTTATAGAAATCCATAAACCTTCAAGAGACAATTCCTTATGTTTAATCATCAATCCAAATCAGTAGATATAGCTGCCAATTCTTCTTCTTCTGTTAATGTTAAACCAAAATCACTTGAAGCTCCCATGAATGGGTTTCTAATCCAATCGTATTGTTCAGTGTTAAGTGATGGAAAATGCTATAAATTAAATTATGCCCGTCAGCCTTCAAGTCCTATTTTATTTACACTTAACTTTTGCTCACTTCCAGAATCGGATTCTTCAATATCACACTTCTTTTTTGAGAAATCTATCCATTTTATTTGGGTGTATTTATCTAAAAATAATATAATGATGTGTTAATAATAAATATAATAATGATATGTTAACAAAAAAAATGGTATTTCCATAATGAAATGGTATAATAGAGTAACTGTATTTATTTTTATATCTGGGCACATGCCGTAAACCAGTGCAGCTAGTAATTCCAGGTCCCGAGTGGGAATGGTGCGGAATTAAGAAAATATGCAGAATTAAGGAAATACAGGGTCAGGAGGGCCCTGTAATTGCTGCTGGCAAGAACAAAGCATGCCCAAAAAACCACATCTTGCTTTATTTTTAGGGCAAAGTGAGGCCATTAGCAAATCAATGAGATCTCTGATCACTTTTCTAAGCAACTCAAGAATTTTACGAAATGCAGAAAACCCCAACCATGCAATCATCTTAACTTTACACCAAACGAAGGATAGAACAGGGGTCGGGAAACTTTTTGGCTTAGAGAGCCATGAACGCCACATATTTTAAAATGTAATTCTGTGAGAGCCATACAACAATCCATGTACGTTACGCATTATCCAATAAAAATTTGGTGTTGTCCCAGAGGACAGCTGTGATTGGCTCCAGCCACCCACAACCCTGAACATGAGCGGTAGGAAATGAATGGATTGTAATACATGAGAGTGTTTTATATTTTTAACGTTATTATTTTTTTAATTAAAGATTTGTCTGTATGCGAGATGCAACCGTCAAAAGAGCCACATCTGGCTCACTAGTCATAGGTTCCCGACCCCTGGGATAGAAGAAACTTGCCTCTAGTCTTTCCAGGGAACATGGGGGGGGGTAGTGTAAACAATCCAGCACCACAGCTTAACAACCTTTTGCAACCTAATCAGGCAAGTGAGGTGGGGAGTTGGGCAGAATGTCAATTTATAGCCAATTCCCCACATCTCTATCCCCCCCAAATCTGAACTCCAAAAATCCTGTTGGTCCCCAACAGGCACATATTTCTCTGGAATACCATAGGGCGCACCTGGAAATCTTCTAGGGTGCTCCAGTGCACCCTGGTGCACACTTTGAGAACCACTGACCTAGACCAATGTGGGATTCTAGCTGACATTATGAAAGTTACTTAAACCTCTCTCAGGGTCAATTTCTCATCTTAAAAGAAAAAGAAGTGATATTATAAAAGCAGTTAATATATTAGATTCTGGTGAAGATTACATTAATTAATATAAAGGGACGACGTAAGCATGTCTAAATTTGTAGAGAATTTTTATGAGTTTATTTGAGCCAAACTGATACCACTGCCATAAAGAATTTATCAAATCCTCCAGAGAATTATAGCTTTGCAGTTTCTTTTTTTCATTTGGAATTAAGGAAGATGACATGAGGATAGGAGAAAGCAAAGCAGAGATTGGATTACAGGATAGTTAACAAGATTATGTGCTCTCCTGAGGGTGGTAGTGCTTCTGAGGGGTCTGAAAAAGAGGATTACTTTGGTATTTCAGAGGTGTGCTAACGAAGATGCACAGAACAAGGGACAGGCCTTGCCTAAGGCAAAGATAAACCTTTTACTGAGGAAATTATGTCTGGAGCATGACTACTCACCATGACCAGTCCAGTTAGGAACCTATGATCAGATCACCCTGGGAGGTTCCTTTATGTTAAATTTATTACAGCATGCCTCTTTTTCATCTACAATAGTAAGCATTTATCAAATGTTAGTACCTATGATGCTGATAATTTGCATGTGAACTCTAGTTGGCAAAACTAGCACAGTATGACCCAAATGTTAGAGTTTACTCTGATGGCATCTGAAATCTAAGATTTGGTGTATAAGTTAAATCCTGTTTTAAGTAAGTTGATATATAAGAATCTTAATTTGTTCATTTGATCATTGAAGAGATGCACTTTTCATTTCATAAAAGGTGTTTAACTTCATAAAATTATTTTTACATTCTTTGAGTTGTTAGGCTTTTCTGTAAGAGTGAGAGTTTATACAAAATTTGCAAGAACATGTTGGTGGAAAATAAGATACTACTGCTTTCACTCAGGAGCTATCCCTCCTGAAGCTCTGGTACTGTTGCTAATCTTTATCTTGCCTCTCTTAGTTTCCTCTGGCCTCAGGGCCTCCTTTCCAGGCTTCTCCATGCAGTCCCTGTATGTAGGACTACCTGAAGGCTTGGCCTTGGGCTCCTTGTGTGCCCATCTGTACCTTGACTTCATCCAATCCACAGGCTTTAAATGCCGTCTACGCTGATAGCTGCCAAATTCCCATCTCTAATGTGGCCTTTCTCTCTTATGGTACTTCAGTTCACTGCCTAGTTGACATCTCACCTTAGATGCATAATGAGCATCTAAAACCTAGCTGGATTTCCCCCTGGTCCATCTCTTTTCCCAGTTATTCCTATTCCAATAAATGTTAACATCATCTAAAATTTCTCTAGCCCAAAAGTTAGTTAGCATCCTTGCTTCCTCCTCTCTTTTTTCACCCACAACAGCAATCCATTAGAGAGTCCTGCTGGGTCTATCTCTCTGACAGACCTGATTCAGTCTGCTTCGATCCATTTTTTCTTTCCCTGCGTAGGCCACTGGCCACTAAAGGGCAAAAACCGCAGGCTGAATCAAAAACATGAGGCTAGTGTGTTCCAAATGGAAAATTTACTTTAAAAATGCCTGGGTGCAGGCGGGCTGAGACCAGCAAAGGATGTCAGCCCTGAGGTAGGGATGGGACAGAGGTTATATGGATTCATCAAAGGGCCTTAGGCAAAGGCAGCTGCCAGATAACTTCTTCTGTTTGTGGTTGGGAGTGGTGACGCAGTTTCTCATAATTGTATCCTAATCCAATCATCCCTTATCAGCATCCAGCTACAAGAGAGGTCTGGGCTGGATTACTGAGTAGGCAATCCCTTCTTTCTCCTTCAGGCCTGAATTGTTCTTAAGAAAGATGGTGGCTGAGTAGCCATTTTAATTATCAGCCACTCCAACGTATCCCACTGCCATAGCCTCCTTGTCTCTCTGCTTTCTTTTTCCTTCCCAACAATTCATGTGCTGTAATGAGATATTTTAAAAGCAAAAACAATATCATGATTGTAAGGCCAGGAACCGCCATCGTGGCCATTCACATGCAGGTTCCCATTGGATTCGGGCAGACGATAAAGAAATGGCGGAGTCAGAGGATGGGGGGCCATCCTATTTATTGGTGTCTCACCAAGACAGGCAAACCACAAAAGAAGACAAGGGAAAAGCAGAAAACCAGCTCTTCCCATGTAGGGCAAGGGATCAGGGAAGCCCCTGCAATTGTGATAGCAGGAACTGTGTGTCCAAGCTCCTGGTCTGTCCCACTTTATAGTGTAGAAAACCAAAATCCCTTAATCCAATATACAAACAAGGAAGTCTTCGACACAAAGTCACCCATCCAAGGCATAATTGGATTCCTCATGAGAGTGCACCACCCAGATAATACAATCATTCAAGGGTGTGGGGAAAAGCTTAGTCCCAAAACCAAACCCCAGGCTACAACGACCTGGCCTGCTTATAGCCTGTCCCCCACACCCAATATAAGTCACAAGCGAGCAAACATATATATCACATTTACAAACTTATTTGACCAACAATGATGCTAACTTCTTTCTAAATCCATCCAATGGCTTCCCATTTTAATTTAGGATGAAGGTCAAATTTTGTCCATGAGGTCCTACTTTTCTAGTCATCTCTTCTGTACCCTCGTTCCTGTTCTTTGGACACATCAGCATTGTTCTTCCTCAGGGCCTTTGCATAGCTGTTTGTCTACTTGGAGCACTCCTGCCACACAGTTTTACAGGACTGGCTGTGGCATATCATTCATGACTCAGCTTAAATGCCACCTGACATAGGCTTTTCTAGCATGCCTCTCCCACTATTGCTTGTTTTTTAGTTTCTTCAAAGCTTACTATTGCCTTTCTTCTTTATTTGTTACTGTTGGGCAGATAAAATATATAAATATTATGCTCACTTTGTTAAAGATGGCGCTGCCCACGTGGAAGCCTGTTGCACAGGCGATCATATTAGTTGCCCTTCTTGCTTGGGATGGGTGTGATTATGTTAATGTGTTTTGGGGGCGGGCTGTGGGCAGGCAGGATCCTTGCAGCCTGGGGCTTGGTTTTAGGATTAAGTCTTTCCCACCCTTTTTGACATGGGGTGATGCACTCTCATGAAGAATCCCATAATGCCTCAGATAAGTGACTTTGTATCAGAGACTTCCTTGTTTGTATATTGGATTAAAGCTTTGGATTTCTACACTATAAAGTGGGGCAGACCCAGAGTTTGCTCTCTCTTGGTTCCTGAGATTAACATTAGAGAGGAGAGCAGAGAAAGGCCACATGTAGGAGGCCAGGAGAAGCAGCCAAGATG
This sequence comes from Saccopteryx leptura, assembly GCF_036850995.1. Taxonomy (NCBI): domain Eukaryota; kingdom Metazoa; phylum Chordata; class Mammalia; order Chiroptera; family Emballonuridae; genus Saccopteryx; species Saccopteryx leptura. The sequence goes on along the minus strand of NC_089505.1, from coordinate 259,422,529 downwards.
GTGGAGTGCTGAGGGAGAAGCCAGTTTGTGCAGAGTTTGTGCAGGGAGAAAGAAGGAGATGGGGAACAAAGGTGAATAAGTCTGGTGAGCTAGAAACCTTTGATTCTAGGAAACTCAGATAAGTCAGTAGCTTTGTGAGCACTGAATGAGTGGATTTTGGAGCCCAGTGTGTGTTTTTACTTGCCTGCCAGGTGCAGGCTAGGATTAAAGATGATAGCCCACCAGTTTTTGGCTCCATTGTTTCTTTACTGACTGTCCGAATCTAATGCGAACATGCATGAGCCGGGCGGCTGTGATGGTGGCCCTGGCTACTGGCTTTACATTTACATACATTCTTCTTTATTTATTTGCCTATTTTCTGTATTCCACTATAAACATGTGAACTTTATGAGAACACTATTGGTCAAATAAGTTTGTAAATATGATATATAAGTTTGCTCACTTATAGTTTGCATTGCGAGTGGGGGACAAACTGTAAGAAGACAGGATTGTTATACCCTAAGGCTTAGTTTTAAGACTAAACCTTTCCTACCCTAAGTGACTTTGTATCAGAGAGTTCCTTGTTTGTATATTGGATTAAATGTTTTGATTTCTACACTATAAAATGGGGCAGACTGGGAGTTTGCTCTCTCTTGGTTCCTGAGATTAGCATTAGAGGAGAGAGCAGAGAAAGGAGAGCAGAGAAAGGCCATGTGGAGGAGAGGAGAAGCAGCCAAGATGGCAGAGTGCTGAAGAAGAAGCCAGTTTGTGTAGTTTGTGCAGAGAGAAGGAAGGAGATGGGGAACAGAGGTGAATAAGGCTGGTGAGGTAGAAACCTTTGATTCTAGGAAACTCGGATAAGTCACTGGCTTTGGGGGCCCTGAATGGAAAGGGAAGTGTTTTCCCACTGTGTGTATTTCTTGCCCGCCGGGTGCAAGCTAGGATTAAAGCTAATGGCCCACCAGTTCTTGTCTCTGTTGTTTCATTACCATCTGTCCGAATCAAATGCAAACCTGTATAGGCCAGGCGGCTGTGATGGTGGCCGTGGCTACTGGCTTTACAAACACAAACGTTTTTCTCTTGTTTACCGCTTATTTGATTGAGACTGTGGACTCTGGGATCAGATTCATCAGGTTGGGCTGCCGCCACTGTCATCCACTGCTCTGGGGTTTCACACCAGTTACTTCTTTATGTGTGGCTCAGTTTTCCCATGTGAAAATGGAGACTGTCAGCATCTGCTCATACTGTCTTTGTGGGGTATAAAGGATACCACACATGTGAAATATATGAGACAGGCCTGGCACTCAATAGTTTTTATCTGTTTTCCTCTTCACTTAGAATAATACTTGCATATAGTTAATATTTAATAAATATGTGTAGAATACCTTATGAAAAGATATATAATGATATTGATACCTTTATGATTAGTGGATATTTTTTAATATTATCTAGTTTAATATAAAAAGATATTATAAATTTTTCTTATCTCATTAAAGTACTTAAAAATATTTATTATGGTATGTTTAACCCAATGACCTATATAAACAATTATGTTGTCATTTAAATTTATATATTAGATATGTTAAATCTGGATACATTAGTCAATAACAATTGCCAAATTAGCACACTCATCATAAATAGTACAATTTCTTGGTTATAAAGTATGGTTGAACAAAATGAAAAACTAAAAATAATCTGTAATTCCTGATTTTTTATATATATATATCTATACTTCTAGACTTCTCAGAATACTGTCATTTGTGTTTTGCTTGATATTGGCTGTCTGTGTGAGGCTGAAACAAAGGCTTGTGAAAGATGGATTTTTGGGAAGTAATCCCAGGGAGATCACTTGTATTGCTATTTTTTACTGCATTACTTTCTTGAAATTGATTTTTTTCAGTGTATGCTGCATGTATATAGAGTGACAATTGATTTTTAAAATTGTATCCTGAGATCTTGTTAAATTTAGTATTTTTTTGTAGAATTTTCTATGTATACAATTATATTATCTAAAAAAATACCATTTTACCTATTTCTTTTCAATTTTATTTCTGCCTGACCAGGCGGTGGCACAGTGTATAGAGCATGGGACTGGGACATGGAGGACTCAGGTTCGAAACCCTGAGGTCGCTGGCATGAGCGCAGGCTCATATGGTTTGAGCAAGGCTCACCAGCTTGAGCCCAAGGTAACTGGCTTGAGCAAGGGGTCACTCGCTCTGCTGTAGCCCCCGCATCAAGGCACATATGAGAAAGCAATCAGTGAACAACTAAGTTGCCACAACAAAGAATTGATGCTTCTCATCTCTCTCCGTTCTTGTCTGTTTGTCCCTGTCTCTCTCTGTCTCTGTCACACACACACAAAAAAGTCATCAATTTTATTCCTTTTATTTCTTTCTTTTGTCTTATTGCAGTAGGACCTCCAGTAAAATAAAACTGTGAGAGCAGAAACCTTTGTATTTGTTCCAGTATTGGAGAGAATATATTCAATATGTACTATTATCTGTGATGTTTGTTAAGAGTTTTTAGCTGTTACTCTATCAGATTGAGGTACTTCCCTTCACTTTCTGGTTTTCTGAGGGGTTTTTTTTTTTGTAATTATTAATGGATATTACATTTTGTCACTCCCCCACACCACATCAATTGAGATCATAATGGGTTTTTTTATTAATATTTATTAATAGGACTAATGTCATTGTTTTATTTTCAAACATGAAACTAGCTTTCTATGTCTTAGTTATAATGTATTATCATAACCTCTTGATTATGATATATCATATTTTGTATATATTGTTGGAATCAGTTTGCTAATAATTTGTAAAGGCTTTTTGTGTGAAAATTCATGAAAATTATCAGTCTATACTTTTTTTCTTTTTTGTTTTTCTGATAATATCCTTACCAGGTTTTGTTATCTGAGTTATGTTGGTTTATAAAGTGAGTGGGAGATGAATTTCCTCCCCTATATTGAGAAAGAGTTTGTGTATGATAGTTATAATTTCTTTTAAAAATATTGAAAGAATTCACCAGTGAAACCAGCTGGGTTTGGAGTTTTCTTTATGAGAAAGGTTTTATAAAAATTATTTAGTTGATGTAGGGCTATGCAGATCTTCTATTTCTTCTGTGTCACTTTTGGCAAATTGTATTTTATGAGTTTAATCATTTCTTTTAAATTCTTGAATGTGAGCATAAATTTGTACATAATATTTTCTTAATAACATTTTATTATCTGTAATGATATCCTCACTTTCATTTTTGATATTGATACTTTGTGTTCTCTCAGTTTTTGTGGGTTTTTTTTTTATAATCTTTCTTCCAAGTTTATTAATTCTATTAATGTTTTAAAAATAAAAATTGCCAGTTTTTTATAGTTTGTTTTCTAGTTCATTGATTGCAACTTTTTCTTTTTTTTTCTTTTACTTGGGTTTAATTTAGTTCTCTTCTTTTTATGTTTTAAAACAGAAATATAGATCACTGATTTTATACTTTTTATTCCTAATATAAACATAATACTATACATTCCTCTTTAACCATTACCTAAGCTGTATCTCACAACTATTGATTTGTTGGGTTACCATTAGTTTAGTTTGAATATTCTCTGATTTTTTTATTTCTCTAGAGCATTATTTAATTTTCAAATACTGCAGATTTTTTAGCTACCTATTTTTATTGCTTCCAGGTTTTAATTCCATAGTCATAACAAAATTTTCTGTAATATTTCAATACTTCACATTTGTAAGAGCATTCTGTACACTTACTGAATTTGGTCTACTTGCTATATCAGTTATTGAGAGAAAAGTGTCAAACTCTACACCTAGAAAAAAATATCTATAACCAAGACCTTTCATATTTTTATCTCTTTATATCTGTCAGTGTTTGTCTTAGGTATTTTGAAGCTCTGTTGTTAGGTATATGCACAATTTGTCATGTCATGACCTTCTGATAAATTGCTAAATATCTAAATATCTACATTTTATAAAAAATAAACATGGAACCACTGTTAAAAAGGAAGTAAAATTAGTCTTTGATTATGTAAATATTTGGATTTGCTGAAACCATGTTTTCTGGACCTAAAAATGTGAGCTAGAGGTCCTTATTGCCATAATTCTTTTGGGACTGTGAACTTCTCTACTGTCATTCTAGAGCTTAATAAGATTATATTTTGTAACTGTGCCATGTGACATAGCTGAAATTTTAATTGTCACACCTATGAAGCACAGATAGAAAGTGTTTTCATTTTATAAGATTTTATTCTAGAACAAGGAGGCAAAATAATTGAGTACCTTTATATAAAATCAGCCTTGATCTAAGCATCTGGATTTACTTAGCAATTAGTTTATAGTGCTGAAGTGTAATTAGAAGGCTAATTTGCTAATCATTTCTCTCAACTCTTGATATAGTCATAGAAACATGGGCTTTCCACTTTGGAAAGTTCTTAAAGGCTAACTTCTCTTTTGAAAATAAAATCCCTTCTACAGTATTCCTGCCAAGTACTCTTCAAGTCTGGTATTCAGCTCTTGTTCTATCTCTATGTAACCCAGTGATGTAAGATCTCCTGTTTCTGGCATACCAATTACACCTTCTGAGATAATAGCCATCTCCCCATTTTTGGTGGTTTCCTTTGTCTTGCTTTCTCTCAGTCTTCATGATCCTGAATCTAAGTGGCTGTTTCGTGCAGACCAGGGCAATGGGTACCCACAGCCCAGTGCTTCACTAGTTTTCACACACAAAAAATTCATCAGCTTCAAGCTCTTCATAGGTTTATGCGTGTGTGTATGTGTGTTGTGGGGAGGGAAGGAGTGACAGAAGGGAAGGTGTCACATCATACAAGCTTAGGGTCTTTTGACAAATTTTTTTCTACCCTCTAATACCCAGTCCATTCAGTTGAGTAAGAGGCTGGTTTCATTAAGAAAACTTTTGTTCACATTCGGTGTCATCCCTGTCTCTAGTTTTGTTCAATTTTCATCAATGAGTGTTACTTTCAACAAAGATTGTGCTCATCCTGGAAGAAATCCTGGTGAATCCTGACCAGGTGGTGGTGCAGTGGTTAGAGCATCAACCGAGGACACTAAGGACCCAGATTCTAAACCCCAAGGTCATTGGCTTGAGTGTAAGCTTATCCCACTTGAGCACGGACTTACCAGCTTGACCCCATGGTCACTGGCTTGAACAAGGGGTCACTGGCTTAGCCAGTCAAGGCTAAGGTCAAGGTACATATGAGAAAGCAATCAGTGAACAACAAAAGTGCCACAACAAGAAGTTGATACTTCTCATCTCTCCCTTCCTGTCTGTCTATCCCTGTCTGTGTGTGTGTCTCTCTCACTAAAAAAAGAAATAAAAAAAAATTAAAAAAAATTTTTGTGAAAAATTATTTTGTTCATCACAGATAATTACCTTAAAAAATGTCAAATATCTACCCACGTACTGAACACTACCAATATGATATAAATGGCCTGCTAATTTTAATGTCTTAATTGTGGTAAGAATTAGGGATATATTTAAGTTATAAGTATGCTGGGGATGTGAACTGTTATCCAGAACAGAGAGATCTTGCTTAGGTGTGATCACAGTGGGGATGCCAGCTTGATAAAAGAAAATAACTTCCTTGCAGGTTAGATAGGGATAAATTACTGTGTAGTATATACTCTTGAATTATTTTCTCATAAGTAGACAATCAGTAGCTAAAAACATGTTGCCAGATATCTGTCTTTTACTATCTTCCTTATTGGATATGTTAGACTAATCTGTAATTACACATTCACCTTCTGAATGAAATACTCTCAAAGCATTTTCTAACATTAAATGAGTAACTACCAAAGTCAAACACTGTGCTGCCCAACATGACTGCTCATGTGATTTAAAAAGTTCTTAGGGAACAAATCAGTTTCTAAGATGGGCAAATTTTCCTCTAAAAAGTCTTCTAACATAGATTCAAGACTAACATCTTACCTAAAGTTTAAATTAGACTAATTTCTGAATTACTATAAATACATTATTAAATCTTACTAGTATGATGATTATTTCTATTCAGCACTATAAATAATTAGGAGGTTTTTTTTTAAACAGAAAAGAACTTTTACTTTTGTTTCACTGTTTGACAGTGCCTTTCTGTCTGTGCACCCATTTTCTTCATCCATCCTTTCCCTTGCTTTTTGAATGGTGTTGATAAAAATATCTTTATATTTTACTTGAAAATAGAACCTGTTTACCAGTTCAAGGCCATGATAACTGGAAGCGAACACTACTCAATTTTCCATGTGCCTTAGTGTCTATGGGAATCCTGTGTCTATTTTACTGCTGTGCCTCCACAGGTTTGTCCTAGTTCTTTATCTCAAATATATTTTTCTGGGGCCACGTTTTCTCCTAGTACGGCAAAAAGTGAGAAATCTGAGGCTGTCGCCATGCCTGTGATAATTAAGTTTTGATAGTGAAATAGGTGTGGTATTAAAGAAAATGTGAGTTGATAAGAAAGCTATACATTTAAAAGAGAAAAGAAATACTGGGAAGGGTGCTGCAAAAATGACTGATTTCTCTGCGGTTCCATTGACCCCATGAGCCCGGTCGCGCTGGCAGTGGTACTGGGTGCTGGAGATATTTTTACACTATTTGGATGTTTTCCTCAGTAACTTCCCCAATGTTCTCCATAGAGATAGGGACCTTAATAAACACAGTTGTGTGTTAATATATATATATTCTTGTTCATGTTTTTGATTGAAAACAATCCTATTATAAAATACTTGTCTATTCTCCTTAATCAGTATGAATGCATTTATAGCCCTGGGAATTATTTAATGCTGTTTGATAATCTCTTGTTTTGTTTATGCTGAAAAATTATTAACTAAGAAGCAGAGAAAACAAAAAAGCGGTTTGTTAAATTCATATTACCTACTGTTCTTTCTTTTTTCCTGTATTTTCTTCAAATTAATCAATTAAAATGCACAGATGTTCAATTAAAATGATAAAAATTTTCCATGGCTACAGCTGTTTTTGAAGCTACATTGTTGAAAATTTAACACATCTAGTAATGATTCCCTCTCAGAAGAAATTAAATTAATGACTCTTTGCTAGATTATTTTCCATTTGATAAATTAAACAAAATTAGAAAAAAACCCTGAAACTCACAACGCCTGCTACATTTATTAATTAGCATGATAGACTAGCAGATATTAATATGAAAAGGCAACAAATGGAAAATGTTTCTTATTTTTCAAGTGAAATACCTTCAGGACTGCAGTTTATCTTATCAGCAAATAGTTATATGGTATAAATTATTTAAATTTCACCTGTAAATAGCAGACAAGTGACAAATTTTGTCATCTCACATAATAGAGATGATAGATACGTGATTATGCAGGGCTGATATAATATTTTTCTTCACACGTTTTGTGCACCCCAGGCATGATAGACAGTGACCCTTAAATAATAAGTAGAAAAACAGGACATTTTTTTTCTCGGTTATGTTGCTTTATCTTGAAGACCATTTGGTATTTTTTCCCTCATTACCTATTTATTGTTTAATATTTAAAGATATGCTTACCAATTTTTTTTCTAAGGCCAAAGAACTAGTACATGCTCATTATATTAGTCAGTGCTCTTCAGAGAGACAACGATTGATTCTAAAACCACCACACTATACTACTCCTCACCCTATGCCAAAGTTCGAGGATGCTCAAGTCCCTGACATAAAATGACATAATATTTTAATATAACTTATACACATCTTCCCATATACTTTAAATTATCTCTAGATACATGACACAATGTAAATAGTTGTTATACTGTATTGTTGAGGGAATGACAAGAAAAAAATGTCTGTGTACATATGTTCAGAACATACCTACACAATAGCAACAACATAATGTTTCTTTTTGGGGGAATATTTTTGATTTGGGGTTGTTTGAATCCATAACTGTAGAACCCATGGGTATGGAGGATTGACTGTATATAAAACATGTATATTACATATACCTGTAGCTGTACCTATACAACAAGAAATAAAAATTTGTTTGAAGGAATTGGCTCACATGACTGTGGCCAGCAGTGCTGAAATGTGTAAGGTGGGCTAGCAGGCTGGAAAGTCAGGCAGGATTTCTATGCTGAGGTCTTGAGGAAGAATTTTTCCATTCACTTGTGAGAGAGAAGGAGAGGAATGGGGAGAGAGGAGGAGAGTCATCAACTGGTTGTTCCACTTGTTCCATTGAGTTGTATATTTATTGGTTGCTTCTCATATGTGCCCTGACCAGGTATTAAACCTGTGACCTTGCACATGGGGATGCCACTCTAGCCACTGAGCCACCCAGCCAGGGCTAGAACTCTTTCTTTGGTGGGAAATTTCAGTATGTGCTTTTAATATCTTCAGTTGATTGGATCAGGCCCACCACATTATGGAGGGTAATGTGCTTTACATGAAATCTACCAATTATAAATGTTAATCACATCTAAATAATGCTTTCACAGCTCTTGTAGACCACTGTTTGACCAAACAACTGGGGCATCATAGCTTTAGCTAATTTAACATATAAAATTAACCATCACACTCATTAAGAATATTTTAGGATATAAAAATAAACTGAAAATGGATATTTAAAAAGCACTTGTAATCAAGCACCTGCAAATTATATCTGCTATCATTTCAAAGTCTGTCCCTAGAGTTTTCGTCTTATGTTTATATGTCTTTTCTTTTCCAAAGTTGAGAATATAGTGTTTATTTTATCTAATAACTCATTATTCTCTTTAGCATATAAACACCTTCTCATTTCATTAGAGCAATTTCTTCTGCAGCTCATATTTAATAGCTGCAATATAACCAATTGAAAGAATTGTTGGACCCTTAGGTTTTCAATTTTGGAAGGACATTATTTCTTTTCACACTTATTCTTTGAATATATTACTACACATGCATTTTCTAGTTAAAATATGTACATTTTACAGCTTCTGCATGCATTGCTAAATTGCCTTCCAGAAATGTTGCACCAGTTTACATTCATGATGGCAATATTCCAGGGGCCTCTTTCCCTTTCCCATTTCAGTATTAGGTGTTAGAGTAAAAGATATTATTGTTTCTCAGCCTTTTAGCTAAAGTCAAGTGTTGAGTTAAAAACTATTCCAATCTAAAAAATAAAAAAGACTTTATTATTGTTGCATTTTGAATTTCCTTTATTTCTAGTGATGAATGCATTTAAGTTTATTGATATTTGTAGTTCTTTGTGAATTGTCCACTTTGTTTAATTTCCATTAAAATTCTTGTTTTTTGTTGTTGTTGTTTTGTTTTCTTTATTTTTTTCTATAAATACTGTATGCTACATATATAACCACTTTGGTTACTATGTATTTTGCAGATGTTTCCTCTAATTTATTATTTGCCTTTCAATTTTGCTTATAACTTTTTTGATATATTGAAATTTTTTGTTGTTGTTTTGAGTAAACAAATCCATCGATATTTATTATTATGCTATGCCTTTGTTTTTATGTATTACAATTTTTCTATCCTGGGATTATGTCTTCTGTGCCATTGTAGTTTATTTATTTCTTTTCTTCATGGCTCTGCAATTATATTTGATGTGTGGTGTGAGGCAGGGATTATTTTTCAGGTTACAATTTTGTTTAAAATATAACTTTTCTATCTCCTTCTAAACATGGAGGAGATGGCAGCCAGAAGACTGAAAGACTAGAAAGGCACAACTTCTGCATTTTGTATCTGGTAGCCTCAATATAGAGCACAGTGGTTTTCCAGCATTATTTGGTTTTCTATCAAAAAGCAGAGTTAAATGTAACAGCATTGCCTGAGGCTTTCATATGTGTGAATGTGTATGTACAGTGGCATGCAAGGGAATATGCCTTTGGGATGACAATCATGGTTCTGGGAATCATTTCCAGTGTGGCTCTATGATCTTATTATGCACATTTTCTGTAGACAGAGATTTTTCTTCATGGACAATGTGCATCTTTAATCAATGATCACACTATATCATTGACTAAAGTGTTTTAACTGCAAGGGTATTTCTGTGTTTGGGCAGATAGAGTATGTCCATGGACAAGAGGCTGCCAATGACCAACTCATGTAATCAGTGAATAAATTGAGGTGCAAAGTTTATGACACCACTCCCTAGTATATATGCTTTACATGGCCTTATTGTAATTGTCACTGCACCTGTTTTTCCATGTCCTCAAAAGGAATATCTTCCATTTATTCTTCACAAAATTTTAAGTTATTGGATAAACCTGGCTACAAGACACAGTAGTGACTGAGATAAATCTTACTCTAAAGATTCTCCTTTTCTCCATGCTAAAAACTCTTCTCACTCTCATCTTCAATTTTTCATCACTAGATGTGGAACAGGAAATAGTAATATGAAATTTCAAGTGGTCCATATTAAGAATCATGATTTTCAGAGGCAAGGTTAGTATATTTTCAATATGTTTCATATGCTTATGAACTGATTTTAGATAGTAGCGTCTCTTTTTAAGATTTTTTTTTCAAGGTTATCTTTTATTTCTAATGTGGCACAATCCCTTATTAATATTTGTAGGTTTTTATTGTGTATTTCACTCTTTTCCACTAGAAGTTTCTAGGAAATGGGGCTTGGAATTTTATATGTTAACAAGCTTCCCAGATGATTTATATAGCCATTGAAAATTTAAGAAAAGCACTAGCCTACTGTTTCTGAGTTTAGAGTTTGTGTATTTGGGGAAGTTTGTTGTGAAAGATAATGTAAAAGTGCCTAGCACAATGGCAGCTACAGTGTATGCATTGTATAAATGTGCATTACTTATTTAATCTGGGCTTTAAAAATAAAGTAAATTGGTATGTATATGATATGTTCACATTTGTGGCTATTTCTTAGGAAGTTTTAATGTAACAACACATATTTTTCAGTGTGTGTTTTGTATCACTAATTTCTATGAGCTTAACATTTAGAGGACAATGTTTACTGACTTTTTACTGTGAATAGCTCATCATTCTGTTAAAGATTCAGTATTCTGAATATTCCAGGACTGTAAATGTCCATAAGGGCTGCCTGCGTTAGCGAACAGAATTGCCATATATTTGCACAGCTGTTAAGTGGTTGTCTTAAAATTTTTAAAATTAGTTCAGTTGTATGAAATTATTCAAATAATGTTAATATTCGAGATTTATGCCAAAATAAGAAGATGCCACCTTGTGGTACCAAACAACAACAAAAAAGTCTTTAGCATGTGTGTAATATGTAGTCAACAAATCTTTCAAATTATATGTGGTTGACAAACCTATTTGAATAAATAGAAAAAGCAGTTAAAATACTCATGCTCAAAATCAAGTGTTTTATTTCAATAACTATGTCACAAACAGAAAAATCACACTGGGAAATTTACATGAAAATGGATTATTTTATGAAAGCAGTATATACCAGCAACAGCAAAATTCAAATGGAGCATTTTAAAAATATTTAATATAATAAAATAAACTTGGATCATATGTTTTAAAATTAAATTTCTGTTGCCTTTTTTTTAAAGAACAATTGCTATGTTTTGTTTCTTTAGGTAAAATGTAAATGTTACTAAAATTTAATTTTGATGAGCTTAATGATAATGTTTTAACTCTGAATAACATTTGTCCATATTAAAATGATGCTCTGTTAAAAAGACAAAGATTTTTTGGGGCATTGGGGGTGCCTACCAGCAAAGACCGGAAAATCTACTAGACAAATTCAAAAAGAGAAAGATTTTTTGAAGTAAATTTATGACCTATAGCATTTACCTGGATGATGGTTTATTATATTAAATTATTCTAGATTTTCTGAGGAGGAGTCAGTCTTAGAAACCAGGTAGTCTGCTATTCCCTATTTTATAGTGTGTAAACTGAGGCATAAAGATGTTCTCTGATCCATCCAGGACCCCCTTCCATCTCCTAAGAGGTTGACTTTTTTTGTCCTTTGCTCTTTCTACCTCTTAGTCCTGCATGTAAATTGGCTTCTTGTATTGGAAGCTTTGTTTCTCAGAAAAAAAAGAATAGAAGAGAATACATTTCTCCCCTCTGAACCTTTCATTAAATGTTTATTCTGTTACATTTTTCCATAAGCATTTTTATATTGCCATTTTCTCCTCTTATTAGAATACTTAATACAGTTCCAAATAGTGCATAATTGAAAACAGTTTATCATATCCATTTTTATTTATTAGTATAATAGTATTCCTGCGATCTAGTGGCAAGAAAGTACTGCACTATTTTATTGTAATTTATCCCATTTTAAATGTTCATTTGGGTCTATGAAATTGCACAATACTTTTTAGAACTACACTTTCAGAGTACGTGTTGGGAAAAACCTCAAACATCAGAACTATGTTAGAAAAATTTGCAGAAAAAATAATGTGAGACATTCTAAATTCCAAAGTTAAATGGATCAATCAGCGAGCATGCAGGTGAACATTCACTATGATCTTCTCTCCATAGACATTTGTTCATGACAAATTGCAAAGGAAGGTACCCACAATTCTTGTTTTTGAAATTTTAGCGGAGCAAGGGGCACTAGGTGAATGGATTTATCAGCAAAAGCATCACAGTGTTATCTTTAAATGGAGTCTTGAGAAATAATAATTGAGATAATTAGGTGGCCTAGAGGGGTGGAGATTCTAGGTGGAAATGGTGTGGCCCAAGGCTATTTCTCTGGGACTCAGTGATTAGAAATTTGCTTAGAGATGGGGGCCTTACATAAGGGTGGTACAGCTGAATGCATTAAATGAACTAAGAATATTTAGCTCTTTTTTTGTATATAAGAAAATCCATTGGTGGCTTCTTATTAAGACAATGATATGAGTGAACTGGTGTTACAGATTAAGATTATACAGAAAAATGTGTGTGTTTTTTTTGTGGAAATAACATAAAACAAAATAAATGTGTTTTTGATGTTTTTTAATTGAAATGATAATCTTTCTATTCTCAAGTATACTTTAATTTGGAAGTATCATTGTTGGGCAGATAAAATATATTATGCTCACTTTGTTAAAGATGGTGCTGCCCACATGGAAGCCATCGCCCAGGTGATATTAATGTGTGTTGGGGGCGGGCTGTGGGCAGGCAGGATCCTTGTAGCCTGGGGCTTGGTTTTAGGACTAAGCCTTTCCCACTCTTTTTGATGTGGGGTGGTACAATCCCATCGTGCCTCAGAGAAGTGACTTTGTATTAGAGACTTCCCCTATTTTGTATATTGGATTAAAGGTTATGAATCTACACTATAAAGTGGGGGCAGAACGGGAGCTTGCTCTCTTAGTTCCTGAGGTTAGCATTAGAGGAGAGAGCAGAGAGGAGAGCAGAGAAAGGCCACGTGGAGGAGGCCAGGGGAAGCAACCAAGATGGCGGAGATTTGAGTGAGAAGCCAGTTTGTGCAGAGTTTGTGCAGGGAGAAGGAAGGAGATGGGGAACAGAGGTGAATAAGTCTGGTGAGCTAGAAACCTTTGATTCTAGGAAACTCAGATAAGTCAGTAGCTTTGTGAGCACCGAATGAGTGGGTTTTGGAGCCCAGTGTGTGTTTTTACTTGCCCGCTGGGTGCAAGCTAGGATTAAAGATGATGACCCGCCAGTTCTTGGCTCCATTGTTTCTTTACCAACTATCCGAATACGATGCAAACCTGCATGGGCCAGGTGGCTGTGATGGTTGCCGTGGCTACTGGCTTTACAATCATAGAATAAAATATTTTTGTTACTTTTATTTGGGTACTTTTTCTTTCTTCATGTATTATCCAGAAATAGGCAATGGAGAAATTTGTAATCACTTTTCCACAGTTCACCTTTGGAAAAGGTGAAAACCAATCTCTAGGATGACTGTCACTTTCCATGTGCAGATTGATTTTGAAAATAAATATAGCCTATAGATGGTTGCACATTACTGTGGTGATAGAATATCCCATCCTTTATGTACTTTATACACAGTGTTAATTGGAGGTCAGGTAAATTAGTATGGGCCTCAAGAAGTAAATACCTTTCTCGAAAATGTTTTTGTGGTAGGCAGAATAATTTCCCATCTCCCAAAGATGTTCATGTTCTAATCTCTAGAACCTGTGAATGTATTAGGTTATATGGTAAAAAGGAATCAAGGTAGAAGTTGAGACTAAGGTTTTGAGTCAGTTGATCTGAAAATAGAGATTATTCTGGTTTGTCTGGGTAGGCACAGTGTAATTACTGGAGTCCTTAAAAGTGGAATATGGAGACAAAAGAGGGGGTTGGAGTGATCACAATGTGGAAAGGACTCAACTCACTATTGCTGGCTTTGAAGACAGAAAGGGGCCACGCCTCAAGGCATGTGGGCAGCCTTTAGAAGCTGGAAAAGGCAAGAAAACAGATTCTCCCCTAAAAGCACCAGAAAGGGATATACGTAGCCCTCAGGGCTCCTTGACTTTAGTTCAGTGAAACTTGCATTAGACTTGTACAGAATTGTAAGATGATAACTTTTTGTTTTAAGCCACTGTTTCTGGTAATTTGTCACAACAGCAGTAGAAAACGAATACAGCCTCAACCTAAAAACAAAGAAATGATTATAATGGTGATGAGGTTGATGATCTTCCTCCTCATCATCTTATAGTTATTCTTTCTGGAGGACTTACTATCTATCTGGTAAGTGTGCTTTACATATATCTAGTTTTTACTACCACCTTGCTGGTTGGTATTATCTAGACTGCATGAGAAACAAAGGCTCAGTGAGATGTCAAATGTTTATCTGAGGTCAAAGCCTGTCCTCTTCAGTATAGGAGTGGTTGAGAGACAGTAGAACCTCAAGGCTGAACATGTTGGCTCTGGACCTAGACCCCCTACTTTGAATCCTGGCTTCTTATCTTCCTGGTTAGTGGCTAGAACATAGTAAAACCTCAATATATTTTGGCTTTTATTATCATTAATTGCTATCATTATTACTACTATTTTTATACTACATAGATGGCACAATAAGAATAGTCATTGTCATAGCAAGATGATTGTTAAAGTTACCACCACCATATCCACTTTACCGAGTGTAACTGAACTATAACTTTTTTTTTTTTTTCATTAACTGAGAGGCAGGGAGGCAGAGACAGATTCCCACATGTGCCCTGACCAGGATCCATGCACAAGCCCCTATCAGGCAATACTCTGCCCGGCTGGGCCACAGCTCTGTTGTTCAGCAACCAAGCTATTTTAGCACCTGAAGCTGAGGCCATCAGAGCCATCCTTTGCTCAAACCATTTGAGCTATGACTGCAGGAGGAAAAGAGAGAGAGAGAGAAAGAGAGATGGGGGGAGGGTTGGAGAAGTAGATGGTCACTTCTCCTGTGTGCCCTGACCGGGAATTAAACCCAGGACTTCCACATGCCAAGCCAATGCTCTACCACTGAGCCAACTGACCAGGGCCAAACTTTAACTTTTCCAATTTTATTTCTTCCCTGAATTTTAGCTTTTAAAATTGTTAAAATACCTCTCCATTTTACTAAGCAGTGAAGTTGAAGCTCACTAATTTATTTGGCATGGTTCTTATTTCTAACTGCCAGGCATACCTTATTTTACTCTGTTGTATTTTGAAATATTCAGTATAATTCCTACTCTTCTATCTGGCCTAAATTTTATGCAGAGAACTGCTTCCTTTGGAAAGGTATTCAGGTAAAGGAATAAAGGTATCTGACTGGAGAGAATATAATCCCCTGGGTAGAAGTGATCATCCCTTTATTCTACCATTTATTAAATGATGGCACTATTCTACCATTGTTGGTAGATGGCACTGTGATTTCATTGGACACCTCCACAGCTTGCAGCTCATCATGTCATTTTGCCATGTCTAATCAACATTCAACCTGCCTGACCAGGCGGTGGAGCAGTGGATAGAGTGTCAGACTGGAATGTGGAAGACCCAGGTTCGAGACCCCGAGGTTGCCAACTTGAGCGCAGGCTCATCTGGTTTGAGCAACGTTCATCAGCTTGAGTCCAAATACGTTGGCAAGGGGTCACTTGGTCTGCTGTAGCCCCCCAGGCAAGGTACATATGAGAAATCAATCAATGAGCAACTAAGGAGCCACAGTGAAGAACTGATGTTTCTCATCTCTCTCCCTTCCTGTCTGTCTGTCCCTATCTGTCCCTTTCTCTGACTCTCTCTGCTTCTGCCACACACACACACACACAAATAAATAAATAAAAATACATTCAACCAGATCAGAAGATGAGTAGCAACTCTATTTTATATTAGGACAGTATGAAATTACCGGGTCTCCTCAGTAAACTTTTTTTTAGTGAGAGAGAGAGAGAGAGAGACAGAGACAGACAGATGGACAGACAGGGACAGACAGACAGGAAGAGAGAGAGATAAGAGCATCAATTCTTTTTTGCAGCATCTTAGTTGTTTATTGACTGCTTTCTTATATGTGCCTTGATGGGGTGGGGAGGTACTCCAGCCAAGTCAGTGACACTTTGCTCAAGCCAGTGACCTCGGGCTCAAGCCAGCAACCTTTGGGCTCAAGCCAGCAACCATGGGGCCATGTCTATGATCGCATGCTAAATAAAGCCAGTGGCCACTTGCTTAAGCTGGCGAGCCCATGCTCAAGTCAGATGAGCCTGCGCTCAAGCTGGCAACTTTGGGGTTTTGAACCTGGGTCCTCTGTGTCCCAGGCTGATGCTCCATCTTCTGCACCACCACCTGGTCAGGCCACAGTAAACTTTTTAAAATTCAAAAAATAAAGGTTTCTGGTTATCTCGAAATTCTGATTTTATTGGCCAGTCCAAGGCCATCATTCATCTTGGACCCTAGGTCTGAGCTGGAATAAATGGGTGATAGAAAGCCAATTCCAGGATGTACTATATCTGACACTAAGTGAGGTCCCAACGCCTGAGACCATTAGAAGCCCCCAGTTGGCTTCCTGATCTTTCATTTGTTCTTCAACTCATTTGGTATCTATATATAATGTTCTTTCTCCTTTCTCCTTGTTTCTGTTTTGGCTCTCATTCTTGGATTTCTTCATGGACTTCACTTCTGTAGTATTAACAATAAAAGATAGTTTTCTCCAATTTTAAAACTTCCACCTCTATTATCCTATCTTTCTGGATACTTTCATGCTATCACCAATGTACTCATGACTCCTCATGCTATTATGGTCCAGAATTCTTCCCTGAATTTCAAGTCCAATGGCCTACCAATCAGATGTTTAGAAGAATCTTTTTTTTTTTTTTTTTTATGTGACAGGTAAGGAGGCAGAAAGAGACTCTCACATGCACCCCAACCAGGATCTACCTCACAAGCCCCCTACCGGATGATGCTCTGCCCATCTGGGGCCACTCTTCCATTGGTTGGCAACTGAGCTATTTTAGCACCTGAAGAGAGGCCATAGAGCCATCCTCAGCACCCAGGGCCAACTTGCTTGAGGCATTTGAGTCATGGCTGTGGGAGGGAAGTAAAGAGGGGGGTGGAGAAGCAGATAGGTGCTTCACCTGTGTGCCCTGACCAGGAATCGAACCTAGGACTACCACATGCTGGGCCAATGCTCTACTGCTGAGCCAACTGGCCAGGCCTAGAAGGATTTTTGTTTGTTTGTTTGTTTTGTGTGTGACAGAGATAGAAAGAGAGAAAAGGACAGACAGGGACAGGCAGACAAGAAGGGAGAGAGATGAGAAGCATCAATTCTTGGCTGTGGCACCTGAGTTGTTCATTGATTGCTTTCTCAAATGTGCCTTGACTGGGGTAGGGGGTTCAGCAGAGTGGGTGACCCCTTGCTTAAGCCAGTGACCTTGGGCTCAAGCTGGTGAGCCTTGCTCAAACCAGATGAGCCCATGCTCAAGCTGGTGACCTCTGGGTTTCAACTCTGGGTCCTCCACGTCCCAGTCCAATGCTTTATCCACTGTGCCACCACATGGTCAGGCCTAGAAGAATCTTGAAATCAAAAAAATCTAAATTTGAACATGTCACATTCTTTTTATACCCCTGTATTGTTTCTCTTAGTTGTAGCACCATTATTATCCTAATTTCAAAAGAAGTAAACTCTTTCTACCATTTTTATTTCATTTATTTATTTATTTATTTATTTATTTATTTATTTATTTATTTATTTATTTTTTTGTGGCAGAGACAGAGAGAGTCAGAGAGAGGGTCAGATAGGGACACACAGACAGTAAGGGAGAGAGATGAGAAACATCAGTTTTCGTTGCAGCTCCTTAGTTGTTCATTGATTGATTTCTCATATGTGCCTTGACTGGGGGGCTACAGCAGACCAAGTGACCCCTTGCTTGAGCCAGCGAACTTGGGCTCAAGCTGGTGAGTCTTGCTCAAACCAGATGAGCCTGCGCTCAAGCTGGAGACCTCGAGGTCTTGAACCTGGGTCCTCCACATACCAGTCTGATGCCCCATCCATTGCACCACTGCCTGGTCAGGCTTTATTTACTTTAAAGTGACTTTTGAATTTGAATCTCTTTCCTCTCAATCCACATTATCACTGTCCTACTTCAGGCTCTTATGTTTATCATCTAAATTTTAATATTGTTATTGACCATTTTAGTGTATAAGACATGTATCATTAAATATATCCATCATATTTTTTATTTTTTAATTTCTTTTATTGCTTTAATGGTTAGGCAATACTAATCTATTGTGGTATAAGCTAAATATTCATGTAGATTTTTCTCTAGATTATTATTTTTTTAAGTTTTTAATTATTAATGCTTTTATAGTTTCTTTTTATTGTTCAATCTTATTTCTCATTATTATCATTACTCATGTAAGTTTTGGGTATGTGTATGATTGTGTTTGTTGAATGTGTACTTTAATAATTTTTTACAAAAATAGCTCTTATAATTATTTTTTAATTTTAGTATATATTTGGCTTTTAAAATATTTATACCTATGTTTAGTTTTATTTTTATCTTTTTTTATTTTCTTAAAATTTTATTTTGTTATTGATAGCATGTAGGATTATGAATTTGCCAGTTTCCAGATTTTTAAGTAACCTACAACTTATAATATGTGGTACTTTAAAAATATTAATATTATGTGAAACTTTATACTTATGTAATATAAAGAGAATAATTATATCAACCTTCACTTACCTATCCCCAAGCTTCAACAATTAGCAACATTTTGCTATAGTTGTTTCACTTGTGTACCCTAACTTTTTTTTTCTGAATTATGTTAAAGCAAATCATAGACATTTTGTTAAAGCAATAGTATTAATTTATATTTTAGGATATATATGCATGTAGGTATTTATGTGTGTGTATATGTGTGTGAGTGCATATAGAAACACTCATACACTCTTGCACCCATGTTTTCAGATGATTGGGGAATCTTTTAGGTTTGATTAAAAGATTTGCAGTTGCAGACATGTAATCAGGTTATTTGGTTAGTACTTTTTCTGCTTCTCATAATTTATTGGGATTTCCACTATGGCTTGGGACGTTAATCAGTTTTTTAATATATCATAGATCTTAAAGGTAAATAAACTTTGTAGAGTGGGTAATTTAATACACTTCTTATTTTTAACTATATTTATTAAGTTGCCCATGTTTCCATTGTTTTAATTCAAATAGTCTTATTCTCCATGTTCTCAAATTCTTCATGATTCATCCAAGGTGAATTAAACTCTATCATAACAACTTTGTTTCTGTTCGATTTTCATTTTATATTTACCTGCCAGTTTTATTTTAATATATTTAAATGTTGTATTATTTGACACATAAAAGTTCATAGCTGCTACATTTTCATTATCATAACTTTTATCAGTATAAAACAGCTTTCTTTTATCTCATTATACACTTTCTACCTTAAAGCCTAAATTGTCCGATGATAACATTGCCACCTCTACTTTCATTTAATTTGTGTTTGCTTGAGAAATCTCTACTCATGCTATTTTTAACATTTACATGCATTTTCAAATTAGAGATGTCATAGTAGCAGCACATAAAATGTGTCTTTGACTCAACGTGGTAGTTTTCCAGCCATTTCCAATTTTTTCAGAAATGATAAATTTGATCTTATTTATTTTTTAATGGTTGTATCCCCTTTTTATATTTTCTTCAAGTTTTGGATTTCTAAAACTTTTTTTGTTACCTTTGTTTTGGTTCCTGTTTTTTTTTAATGGACTATGCTTTCATCTTTTCTAATAGTTAGGAAGGTAAACATCTTGATACTTATTTCACTCATTTTCCAAAATATTCAACTTCTACTTTTCTGAATATTAAAATAAATAAAAAAGAAACAGTATATTTTGTTTATTTATAATGAATGCTTTTATATTCCTTTCCCATCATCTCCCTTTTGCTTGTTTATATCAAAAGGGGTATTAGACTTAGGTTAATATTATTAAATTATTTTTATTTTAGATCTTTTATAATAATTATTTTTGACATTTGCATTGAGTTGAAAATACATTTGCAACAGCTATTTAGAATTAACCCTTGTATTTAATTATTTTAGTGCTCAGCAGTATGTTTCATATCCCAACTTTCCTATTCATAAAGTTGTAAATTTTAATTCAAGTTTTAGTAGTCTTTTAATTCCCATCTGTTTGTGTTTTTTTTTTAACCTCAGTTGTTCTTTATTTTTATGGGTATATTGAGGATGTGGAATAATTTCCAATTTTTTTTTCCTGGTTTCTATAACAGCAAGAAATATCTAAAACTTCTGACTGACATTTTCTTTGCTTGTTTTACCATTTTAAGCCAAAGGAAGGTTTCTTGTTTTATTGCCCTTACATTCACTCAAGTGAGATTCATTTTTTTCTTACTCTTTGTACCTTTCCCCACATACTTTTGCATAGATGAATGTGTTCATTTTCCTTCCTAATTTCCAGTGACCAGTAGACATTCGTGTAGTGTGCACTTGCGCTGCTGAGATGGAATCTGCTGCTACCCCCAGCACCCATTAACTGCATTGGAATGGAAAGTATAACCTTCAGGACTCATTGAGAGCAGTACTCTTTGTTCTTCCTTTCACACTTCAGTTGTGGGTACAGTACCTCCGAGAAGGCAATGTGCTACCATTATCCTCCCACCTCTCTTTTTTTCAACTATAATTTTCTGAATAGCATACAAATGTGAACACACAGGAAGTTTAATATTCAGTCTGCCTCAAAATCAGCACCCGTGTTGTACAGAACGGCTTCTCGGTTCCTGTTTATCAGAGGGCCCAAATCTCTGAGGGGAGTTGGGCAACAGACAATGGGAGCAGCTCTTTTAAGGAGGCGGACTTTTCTGTTTTATGAGGTGCTGCTTGGATAGACTATTGACTGTTTCCTCACTCTTGATGCACCAGCCTGATAATCATTCTAAATTTTTTCCAGATTTCTGGCCCTGGGTTTCCTGTCAGTCTTCATTTTCTGTGTTACAGTTTTCCATTTTCATATGTAAGTTATTGACAACTGAGGGAGGCAGTGCCAGGGGATGGTGGCCAGATGCCATTTTATACAAGTCTTTTATTATCTGCATTTAATGGTTATCAATAATGTGTGCATTTTGGGGGAGTAATTTCTCTGACTCACCAACAAACCTTGGGACCAAATTTCTTAGGAATCCATTACATTCAAACACCTACTATGTGCATTTTTTTCTTTCTTTCTTTCTTTCTTTCTTTCTTTCTTTCTTTCTTTCTTTCTTTCTTTCTTTCTTTCTTTCTTTTCTTTATTTAGAGGGAGAGGAGAAAGAAATGAGAAGCATCAACTCGTAGTTGCATCACTTTAGTTATTAATTGATTGCCTCTCATATGTGCCTGACTGAGAGGTGGAAGCTGAGCCAGAGATCCCTCGCTCAAGCCAGTGACCAGCGGCTCAAGCCAGAAACCTTGGGATCATATTGATGATCCCACACTTAAGCCAGTGACCTTGTGCTCAAGCTGGGAAGCCTGAGCTCAAGCTGGATAATCCCACGCTCTAGCCAGTGACCTCATCCAGAATTTGGGATCTCAGTGTCCCAGATCGATGCTCTATCCACTGCATCACCACTGGTCAGGCTACTATGTGCATTTTAAAATTATGCTCACCTGACCTGTGGTGGCGCAGTGGATAAAGTGTCGACCTGGAAATGCTGAGGTCACTGGTTCGAAACCCTGGGCTTGCCTGGTCAAGGCACATATGGGAGTTGATGCTTCCTGTTCCTCCCCCCTTCTCTCTCTATCTCTCTCCTCTCTCTCTCTCTCCCTCTCTCTCTCCTTTCTAAAAAAATGAATAAATAAAATTAAAATTAAATTAAAATTATGCTCAATACTTACTAGAATAAAATATAGATTTTGCTACCTGGCTGAGTAGTTCAGTTGGTTAGAGCATCGTCCTGATATGCCAAAGTTGTCGGTTCGGTCTTCAGTCAAGGCATATAAAGAGTTAACCAATGAATGCAGAAATAAGTGGAACAACAAATTGAGCTCTCTCTCTCTCTCTTTCTGTTTCTCTGTCAAATCGTTTTTTAAAATGAATTTCTTTTGCTCTAGAGTGTAATGATTATGACTATAAGAAGATTAAAAGGTCTATGGTATACCTGAGTCAAAACTACTTTTTTTTTTTCCTTTGGGAAATAGGAAAGGCTATAAAGACAAAATGGGTACAGAGAAGTGAATCTGGGGGTATAAATAAATATGTAGAAGTTGAGTAAAGAAGTCAGCATTCTAGGCAGATGCAAAAGCACAGTGACATAAGAAAATGTAGCATGAGATCAAGGTCTTAATGCTACGGTGCAGGTGATCAACTGAAGAGCTTTATGAGGTGCCCATATGTGTGACTGGTGGATTGGAATGGGGAAAGATGGCTGGCAGGAATTACTGCTAGCTGGGAAAGTAAAGATGGAAGAATGCAGTCAAACAACAGCAGCAGCAATAGGGGAAGAAAGAGAGGATGAGGGAGGACGAGTACAGACTTCGAACACTCGTTATTTTGATCAGCCAATCATGTACAGGTACAGTGGTCAAAGAAATTGCTATACCAAAATAAACCATTTCTGTCTTTAGCACTTGCAGCTCAACCTTTTGAAACTTGAGGTTATTACTCATGTGTTTGGATTGTGATCAACTAAGTCAGCTTATTTCAACACACTCTTTGTAGTAATACTAATCTCTTTTTTATTGTGCCAACTGGTGACATTTCTAGTGATGAGAAAACTAAAGCATGAATTGGATTGGGCATAAATCTTGGAAAAATCCTGATAAGTCTAGTTGGGTAACTAATCCTATTTTGGATATCCAAGCAGATACTCTTTTCATTAGAATTATTTACTTGCATGTTCAAGAAAAGTCATGTAACTATCTGAACACTTACGTTAAGCTGTTTGTTAAAAATGGAAGCCATTTTAGCTTTCTTATATCTGCAGTAAGTCCTAGTTCCCATGATTCTTTTATCTTTTTCAGGTAGGTGTGATTAAAATAAGTCAAAAGAGAGACAAAGTAGAATTATTTCCCTACAGTTTTGAGGAAGCTAGTATTTTGTTCAGAGAACCAAATGGTGTTATCCAAGTGAAAGTATTTGTTAATTCCTAAAGGAACTTTTATCTATTACCCACAATTCAGTTAGATAGCTTTGCTTCTTATATTTGAGTTTCTTCCCCAACATAATTTATCTTTCATTCAAGTGAAAAAAAAAAACTCTTAAGCTCTAGTACTGAGAAGTTTTCTACTAATAGGAAAGTAAACATTAGAACAAAAATCCTTAATATACACTAGAATTGCTTGAATGACTTAAAGTACCCATTTTATAAACTCATGATACATTTATAGGTTTTTGAAATGGAGAAAGAAATCTCCATTAGCTTTAGTCAAATAATTTTTAGAGAGGTACTTGAAATGAAATATATACACACATATATAACTAGGTTTAATAATGTGGTGATGTGCATTACAAGAAATGAGAATTTTCTGACATGCTCACTAGAGGGGTAAAAATTTTTAGAGCATACTAGAGATTAAACTGTGATATTCACTCAGAAATTAATGCTAAAATGTTTAGTGATGTACTTGTATTAATTTAAAAACATAACTCATTACCCACTATATAGTATTTGTTTTCAAACATTTAAAACCTCTAATAAAGATTCTAACACAATTGTAATCAGCTACCATCAATATGCAGAGGCTGGTTTTCATTTTCCACTTTGCATTGAGAGGCAGCCCTTAAAGTACTGAAGACCAAGCTGTACTTGAAAATGGCTGAGATTTACTTGTGCTTAGATCTCTTCTCTTCCTCCTCAACTTTCAAGACGTGCTTTCATTTGATAAGGATGCTTTGGAATCTGAATTTTAACATGTAGCTGTGTGCATTTAGGCATGCAAATATACACACTGTATATTATTTTGCTTTTGCAGTAATTATTTTCACTTACAAAATTCTAAATTCAATGTTAAATATTGAATATTTTGGTTAAGTGACAGCTTGTGCTAGCTTTAGGATATTCCTGCTTGATAATTATTCATGAGAAGAACAGCTGAAAACAAACTAGTTATACACCTTGGCAAATTACTGTGATTGTAATTCTGTGAAATTTCCCCATGGCCATGTGACTTTATTATAAGTACTCTAACACTGCAGATGTCCAGAATGTTGTTGTCACAAAATGTTATTCCTATATTCAAAGTTTTGAATAACTCTTTACTGCTTCAGAAAAAAAAAAAAAAAAACTTGAGGAAGGAGATGAGACCTGCAGTGTGCACGGCAGAGAATATGAGCTCTTTTCAGTGCCTGCCCTCCCTGGTTTGGAGTGGGCATGGAGCTTACATACCACATTCCTGTAAAATACAGAAGCGGTGGCATTTTTGTGAAATCTACATAGGATGAAAACATTTCCTGTTAAATGTTAAGAAAAAGGAAAAATAGCCCCAATTTATCATCCTTCAAAAAAAAAAATTCATCCGAAAATCAAATGTTATTTCCCTACTCCCCTTCCCTTTCAGTTCTTTCCCCATATGGTTCCTAAAACGTTCCTCCATTTAAATGGATTTTAAAGCTCATTCCTTATAGTTCCTAGAGCATTCATTGCTTTTGAGAAAAAAAAAAGAAAAACATTTTAGCATGTGCTATTTTTGTTATTCTAATTAGCAAAAACAGCTGGTCCTGTGTGGCTCAGACTGTAGTCTTTTTCAACACATTGTTCAGATTTTTTTTCCCTCTTCTGTCAAGCTACAGGCTACCACCTCTCCTCTTCCCACACAAATCAACCCCCACAACACCTGCACACACAACCTTAAATATCACCTACATCTGCCATGAAGAGAAAAGGGAAAGAGCCTCTCCTTTCTGGTGGCTGGGCAGGGTGCCCACAAATGATACAGAAGGTGAACAGAAGTCATCTTCAAGGTACTCGCCACCTCATCGATCTTGCATTCACCACTTTACTCTGCTGTCTCAGGAGTGCAGCTATCTTATAGTTTTTCTTTTTACCTTTTTATGTTCTCAACTACTTCTGGCAAATGGGAGGGGCCTCTTGTGGAATCAGAGATTGAAAAATTAGATAATCAAACCTTACTCACAATTTGGTATCTATCAAAGGCATGTGACTGCCAATGATCATTGAAGCTGATCAAAGTCACACTCTGTTGCCATGGCAACGAATCCCCATTTTGTTTAGATGGAGGGGTACGCACCACAGGAGAATAATGCAAAGAGGAATTAAATTTGTGTTGTTGAGAAATTAACATGCGGGATGCTTAGGAGTGAGTTGAGTGGGTGCTTATCAGTGTAATTTTTTATTTATTTATTTTTTTACAAGGGAGGTGGTGAGGCAAAACATGATCTATGAAGAATGCCATTATGGAAAAGTCCAGGAAAATAGTGAACTGTTTCATTGTGCATTTCTAAGGGAGTGTCCAGATTTGAAGTAATAATTTTTATTTAGTTTTGTCACTGACACATTTCATGGGCTTCAGTCGCTTCAAGCTCTTTGGCTCTTCTTCCCTTTTCCAAAAAGGATTGAAAGGGGATGCATCCTTCAAGTTTTCTATTTGTTTTCCCTTTGAGCTGGGAACAGTTCTTAAACCAGAACCATTAATCTGCTTGAGAAAATATAGGATGCTTGGTCTATTTTAATATTCAGTGATTTGCGACCTTCCTCACCAAAGTTTAGGGTTGAATAAAACTTTGCATTTTTTTTTAGTTTGGAAAATAACGTCTGACCATGAAGGAAGGAAGTCATGAAAATCTTTTAAAAATGATTTTCTGGTACCTTATGCTGTTTATAATTTTTTATAAGAAAGCATAGTCTCTTCTTCAAAGAAAACAGTAGAGATGGGTGATTTGACCTTTTCATCTCTGAAATACTAGCATTCATTGACACTTCACCCATTCTTTCTCCATGCATGATTCTTCTGCAATTCCGTCTCTCTCATCCTTCACCCAGCATCCAGGTCAAATGCTTGCATTAAAACCCCCATTCACTAGGAACTATCATTTCCCTCATTTCCTCCAGTAGCCACTGGGAATCATATCTTCTGAAATAAACAAGACTTTCATATGTCCAAATATCAGTTTCTTTCAGTTGTAATTATTATTTTGCCCTTACTTCTCTCATTATGATTCAAACTATGAATTCCACAAATATTTGAAGTGACTGTCTCTTTCAAAGCTGTACTGACATGTAAGAAGATGTGATCGCAATCTGGGAGTTTATAATATTGTTGAGAAAGGGAGAGAAACCAGCCCTCACTGGCAATCTTCATTTTGTCAGTGTCCCTGCTCAGCACTTGATGCATGTATACCTTGTGGACTCTTTACAAACACTGGAGATGAGTAATGCCCTTATTATTCAAGTCAGAAAACTGAGTCAAGGAGAGAGAGGTTAAGCAACTGGCTTAAGGGTATGCAATGGCAGACTACCTCTAAGGTGTGCAGTGCTTGACTCCAAGCTTCTTACCCCTGCCCCAGCCCACCCACTTTGGGTGAGCAAACAGCTGCACACACACATGTAAATATCACACAAGATGCACTGACATGGATGTTATGTGAGTGTTAATGACAATTCATGCTTCAGAAGTGAAAGATAAGGAACAGGCCTCTTCTAACCAGGACAGATAATTCGGAGGGGGAGGCAGTATTTGAATAGGGCCCTGACAAGTGCAGAGTATGTTAGGTGAAAATGGAGCATAAGGAAAGGCTGAGTGACTTGGCCTCTGTCCCCCAGGTCCACAAAGAAATGTTAACTGGTGCTTACTAGGGTATTTAGGATGCATGCTCAGAACAAATAAAGATAAAATCTTTGTGTTTTTTTGTTTTGTATTTCTCTTGGCTTCACATGAATAAGGTTCACTTATAATTTCCAGCTGGGGACGTGCTGCTTTTTTATTTTTAATAACTGAATTGCTTATCAAAAGTAGCTATTCTACATGAGATATGGTGGATGATGTATTTTGATTTTATTGAGCTATAAGGCTCTTGGAACACACAATTTTTGTTAGTCAAATTAGATTAAATCATTGTAGAACTAGTACAGTCAACCTTCTACAATTCACTGTTGTATGTGATGAAGGATACTGATAATGGAATTCAGACAGAACCCACTAACCACAGCTTTGCTGTTTACTTCACCTCTTTCTCCTACCAAGTATTGACCTGCGAACATTACATTGAGTCTTTTTTCTGATTGCTGGAGGGGTTATTAAGAAACAAAGAAAGAGGAATCTGGAAATAGAAAATATGCCATTATCTATTAGAGAGGACTGAGTCAGGAACCAAGGGATAATAGGTTGCTAGACCAGCCATTTGGTCGTGCAGCTCTTGTAAGGGTGTGATCTTTTACTTCCTCATTTGCATACTGCGAATGGTGCCACTGCTGTCATCACTAAAGTATTGAATAGTTCCATTGCCAATTTTTAACTGAGTTGATATTAATTCACTGCAGTAACTTTATAGAGAACATCATTTTCATAAGAAAACTATCTTGCCACCCAAGGACATTCGACCTGTGTTTCTCTACTTAGAAAAAGCAAATGGCTGCACACTTCCTGTCCCCCTCCACACTCAGTAGGAAGTCGAGGCCCCACTTGGAGAGTTTTGTATCAATCAAGTCCCTGTCCTGATGGTGGGAACCTGCAAGCAGGAGAGCGCCTCCACACTGACCCTTTCTCCCACAGGTAGATTCTTTCAGCCCAAGACTTCATGGAAATGAATTTTGAAAATTTTTGTCTTAAAATATATCCTTAGCCAAAATGTATTATGTAATCTTATTATTCGCTGGTCAAATGTGTTTAAACCACTTAACTCATTTATTTGGTTAAAAGGAGAAGAAAATCTGGTCAAGGCCTTCCAGGAAGTGAGTTAATTAGCTGGCAAACAATGCTTGTGTTGTTATTATCCCTGGCAGGTTATCTGACTAGTAAGGAAAGATTTTCACAGCACATTCCAAACCACCATCTGAACATTTTCAGGTTGTTTCGACCTTGTCTAAAAAAGCAGGAAGAATGTCTTTTACTGTTTCAGCGTGCTTTTTGCACACATTGGGGAATTTTGAAAATGTTCCTGTCAAAAACTACAAGAGGCTGTTGCAGGGTGAGCTGTTTAGAGACCGCAGCTCCATGGTTACTGGTTGGCCCCATCGCGGTCCAGTACCCCGCCCATGGCCTCACAAGAGCGCTGTGGACTTTTGAGGTTTTAAAATGGACCTTCAGGCTGGACGGCAAGGTGAGGGGCTTTCAGGAGCAGGGAGCTGCGGCTCAGCCTCCCTCTGTATTGTGTGGGCCTGAGGAGTGCACGGCGAGTTAATGACGGAGTCATGAACTCAGCGCACAGATTTAGCACCATATTGTTCCCTTCCGCAGCGGGTTGTCTCATTAACAAGGGCATCAGGCCCTCCTCTCTTCATACCAGGAGACCTGCCACAAAGTTCAGCTTAATCAACTTTCATTTACTTGGTGCATATCAAAAGAGTATTGGGACTTCAGTAATTGCTCAATTGTTAAGGAATTGTTAAATAGATTTTTGTGCGGGGGGGGGGGGGGGGGGGGGGAAGGGGGGGGAACACAAAGTTGCCTGAAGTACATTTGCATCATTAGAATCTAAGCTTATGTTCCTGGGCAATTCTTTTCTACCCCTAAGTTTCTGAGTGGCTTTTTCACCCAGTGCTATTTTTATCCAGCATAGAGGAACAAATACATAAAAGAAATCTCAATTTGTTAAAGCCCGATATTATGGCGTAATGACTGCATATGACAATGAACCGACTTCTGAATTTGAGTGAGTGGTAAATGAACGATTGGAAGCCGCTGCTTTAAGAAATGGGCTCCTTCTGTTCCTCTATTCTAAATTTCATACTAGAAGGAAAGTTATTTTGCAGGTGTGCTCTTTTGCCTGGAGGTTGCTTTTAATTTACTTGAAATGATGGTTTCTTTTTCCTCTTTCCATTAAAGCTTTCTTTCTATTCAAGTCAAGAGCGTTGAAAAACTGTAGCAAGTATTTAGACCCTTTGTGATTTACAGGTTTTATGTATATATTCAACCCATAGTAAGCCAGCCAGTATTCCCCTTCCCAGGCAAGAAGAAATATTGTCTAAAAGTAAATGAAAACGTCAGTGGGGCCTAATGAATTTCCTGAAGCCTTGGGAAAACAAGAAACTACAATGACTTTTCTCTTCTTTCTTTTGGAATTCAAGAAAGCAGATAAAAATTAAATATATTAGAGCCTAAATGGAAGATGCTGACTTAAGTATTCATGGCGACACGGTAGACAGGCAAGACGGACAAAGGCAGACAGATGAAAAGAAACTCCAAAACAACCCAAACAAAAAACCTACTTATTTTAATCCTACTCAGCAAACTGTACAAGGACTGCATCTCCTCCATTGGTTTTCATGTGGAAATGGGAAGCAGAGCGGGTTAACTTCCCCCAGCCTTCTCTGTAAAGTGGTAGTGGCCCACCTTTGCCTTCCTGGCTACAAATTTGTGGCTGGAAGTAATACCTTGAGAAGAGAAAATAGTTCATACTTACCAGTTTGATTTGATTTTGTTGTTGTTGGAAAAGGAAAAAATTTCACATTCTAATTTATATAGTATAACTCTCATTCATCCTTCTGTGGAGTGGTAGTGTCATTGGAGAAAGAATGTGAAATAAAAGCAAGTGGCCTAGGATTTCAGTCTAGGAGCTACATAATTCTTCCAGTTTTCACTTATCTCATCTACGTAATGGGAATGATATTTTATGAGGTATAAAAGAGAATCTGGGATAACACAAGGCCTTCATGTTCCTTCTAGATGTGTGCGCCATTTTCAAAATGGGTATGTACCAGTAATTTTCTCAGATTTTAGCTAAGAGTCCAGATTTCTCATGTGCTATAATGAAATGAAGTTTCACGCTAGACAATAAAACAAGAGAAAAGTGGGGAAAACCTTAATGGTTATCCAGCTTTAATTCAAAAAATATTTTGAAACTCGGAAAGGCAAAAATGGATTTTTTTTCCGAACAATTTGCTAAATTATTGTGGCTACTGGATTAACTTTGCATATTGCTAGTTTACTGGGTTGGTTACTGCTGTCCGCTTGTCCTTTTCTGGCTTTGCGATAGATAGTATGTAGGGCAAGTCTCATTCATTTCTCTAGTTGTTATAACTAACTTTTAACTATCCAAGGGTGGATTTGCCACATTCTGACATGCCTATCAATCCCACTCAAGGTTTA
The DNA here is from genome assembly GCF_036850995.1 of Saccopteryx leptura. Lineage (NCBI taxonomy): Eukaryota > Metazoa > Chordata > Mammalia > Chiroptera > Emballonuridae > Saccopteryx > Saccopteryx leptura. The sequence goes on along the minus strand of NC_089505.1, from coordinate 259,392,012 downwards.
AAATGACTCATTTGTTGTTTCCTCTCATTTCTCCCCTCCTCATGAAAAATGGGATCCAGCTGGATACTTTAAAAACAAGGTACCTAATTACTATTCCAGTGACCATGGTTGCAGAACAACTTATCTCAATATTCACTGGCATAAAACAATTATTTATTAGTCATTGATTCTGTGGGTCAGAAATTCAGTCAGGGCACAGTGGGGACAGCTTGTCTCTACTCCACAATGTCTCGGGCTGCAGTTGAAAGACCCAAAAGCTGGCAACTGTAATCTTTGAAGTTTGCTCACTCATATTTCTGGCAGTTGATGGTGACTGTAGGCTGAACGTGATCTGGGACTAGTGAACAGAACAATGATGTGTGACCTCTCCATGTAGTCTGACTTCCTCATAATATGCAGAGAGCAACCTGGATAGTAGCTGTGTCCTTTTGAACTGGGCAGTCATAGAACATCACTCCTTCTGACTCTCCGTATGAGCAATCGTAAGCCTACCAAGTTCAAAAGAAAGGCAAGTAGATTCTACCTCTTCGCAGGGAGTGAGAAGATTCTGAAAGAGCATGTAGGATGTCAGACACTGTTGTGGTCACTTTTGGAAAATACTACAATTACCTTTCCCACAACATTAAGGTTGTAACATATATACAGTCAAGTAAATATCTAAAGCAAAAAAAACCCAAACAAACTACTTTTAAGCAGGTACTTTACTTCTACTTATGAGGGGGGTGCTCTTTCATTTCGGAAAAAGAGAAAATTGTTGTATATAGACTGTCATCTTTAACAATGTAATTAGATAGCATGTGAATTCTTTTTTTTTTATGGGGTGACATCAATAAATCAGGGTACATATATTCAAAGAAAACATTTCCAGGTTATCTTGTCGTTTAGTTCTATTGCATACCCATCACCCAAAGAGAGATCATCCTCCGTCACCCTCTGTCCAGTTTTTTCTGTACCCCTCCCCCTCCCCCTCCCCCTCTCCCTCCTCCCCTCCCCCCACCCCCCGTAACCACCCCACGCCTGTCCATGTCTCTTAGTCTCGTTTTTATGTCCCACCAATGTATGGAATCCTGCAGTTCTTGTTTTTTTTTCTGATTCACTTATTTCACTCCGCATAATGTTATCAAGATTCCACCATTCTGCTATAAGTGATCCGATGTCATCATTTCTTCTAGCTGAATAGTATACCATGGTGTATATGTGCCCCATTTTCTTTATCCAGTCTTCTATTTCTTTTACAGTGATTAAAAGCCTTTAAGCAAACTTTTGACATATTAGCATGTGAATTCTATAATAATAATTTACCAGCTCTGGCCGGTTGGCTCAGTAGTAGAGCGTCAATTCAGCTTGTGGATGTCCTGGGTTTGATTCTTGGCCAGGGCACCCAGGAGAAGCAACCATCTACTTCTCCACCCCTGCCCTTTTCCCTTTTCACTCCCTCCCTCCCCTCTCTCCCCCTCCCATAGCCATGACTTCATTGGTTCAAGTGCATTGTCCTGGGTGCTAAGGATGGCTCTGTGAAACTTCTGCCTCAGGTGCTAAAAATAGCTTGGTTGTGAGCATGGCCCCAGATGGGCAAATTATTAACCCCAGATGAGGGTCACCAGATGGATCCTGGTTAGGACGCATGCGGGGGTCTGTCTCTCTATCTCCGCTCCTCTCAGGTTGGAAAAAAAAAGGGGAAAAATTTTCAAATTAAATACAAACATCGGCCCTGGCCGGTTAGCTCAGTGGCAGAGCGTCGGCCTGGCGTGCAGGAGTCCCAGGTTCAATTCCCGGCCAGAGCACACAGGAGAAGCGCCCATCTGCTTCTCCACCCCTCCCCCTCTCCTTCCTCTCTGTCTCTCTCTTCCCCTCCTGCAGCCAAGGCTCCATTGGAGCAAAAGTTTGCCCGGGTGCTGAGGATGGCTCTGTGGCCTCTGCCTCAGGCGTTAGAGTGGCTCTGATTGCGGCAGAGCGACGCCCCGGATGGGCAGAGCATCGCCCCCTGGTGGGCATGCCGGGTGGATCCCGGTCGGGCGCATGCGGGCGTCTGCCTCCCCATTTCCAACTTCAGAAAAATGCAAAACAAAACCCCAAAAAACAAAACAACAAAAAAAATACAAACATCAAAACTGCATTGCAACATCAAATTTAAATGTTTCTGGATGGGTTATTATTCTGGAATATTCAGGACCTCAACATTACACCTTTGGGCTGGTTATTCTAATTGCTGATTTCTCTTCTTCTAGTTCCCCAGTGTTAAAAATGGTGTTTTTAAAAGGAAGAAAATTGGTGACTTCATCCCACCTCTAGTTAAGCTTCTAACCATCTACTAACTCTTGAAAATGTTCAGTGAGATCAAAAACAACTTTTGAGTCATTTACTCATTCATTAATTCTTTCATTTAATGCACATTTGTTGAATACCTAGCATATGTAAGACATGCTTATTATTATTTGTTCTGTTAAACACAAAGATTGATAATAAGTAGTGTCCACTTTCAATAGAAGCAATTAGCAATAGCTCTCATTTTTTTGAGTGCTTAGTATATGCTTGGCATCATGCTACTACTACATACAATGTTATTAATCCTTATAGCATGAATTAAAGCAGGCATAATTACCACCTATTTTACAACTGAGCAAACAATTTAGGAAGTCTGATCCCTGCTTAAATTTGTTCAGCTATTTGGTAAAACATCATACTTTGCTTTGTTGGACTGAAAGGCCTCCCCTCCCACCCCAAGCTTAAGTGCTTTTTCCAAGAGTTTGTCTTAGTGGGGTGGGAGAAAGGAAATAAGATACCTTTATAAATAATTGTAGTATCAGGTGGAATTTTATAAGTATCAAAAAGGCCATAGGAGTTAGGAGAGCCTGCTACTTTGTGGCATAATTAAGGAAATGCATCAGGGAAGTGATGGCATTTGAATTGGAATTTAAAGGACTAGAAAGATCTTAATATTTGGCAATGGGGATAAAGAGGAAAATCTAGATGTTGGAAAATGTAATTGAAGTAGGAAGAGCATGGAGACATTTGGGGAATGAAAATCATGTAATTTAGAGGAATGTATGTTTGAGGATTAGTAAATTAGAAAGTTGGAGATGTGGATGGAGTCCTTATCTATTTAGGAAAGATCATATATAGCAGCCAACTACAGCTCAAATGAAAGTTCAGTAAATACTGGTGAGCATTTGAGGTGTTTGAGCAGGGTAGTGACCTGGAGATAGTGGAGCATCAGGGGGAAGAACCCGACTGGGCTACCTAGGATGGGTTGGAAGGGTTGGGAGACAGCAATGTTAGGAGGTTTGTGACAATCCAGATGATTGGTGATAGGAGCTCTGGAGAGAGAGCAGTGTTTTGACATTTCCACAAAAACTAACTGCAAGTCTAGAGCAAAGAGAAAAGCCATTTGTTATTATAGCTCTGGTTCTCACAAACTGACTATGTACTCAATTAAATAATTTGCCTCTTCCATCAAATTATCTATTTTAGTAAGTCGTAGTCTACAGGGGTCTACTGAGCACCTGCCTCTAATTTGGAAATGTGTTGTCATGGCTCCAGTTGAGACTGTTCTGCATTTGGAAGTTCCTTTTCTACTCTGTTTATTTCAATTAATACTTTGCTATTAGACTTCTTACAAGTTATAGACCCTGAATACAAACTCAGAAAATAACATGAACAGCACTGAAGGCGCCGAATTGCTGGTCAGTGTTGTAAGGAGTAAGAGGCATAACAGGATGCATAACAGTCCACATTGCAAGCAAATTTTAGAAGAGGTTTCTCTAATTTTTTTGCCCCTGAAATAGTTCAGATTTTCTTTTTAAAGAAAAAATGTGCTTGCTTCATCTGTTAACATTTCCTTGTCCCTATGCCCCTCAAGGTAGGTCTGTGCACATGGAGAGGTTAATATTAATATTGCCTTTTTACAGCTAAATTATCTGGTTCTAGAACCATTCAAAGATTCTATTAAAGACCCCTATGGAGGATTGCTTCTTCAAATAGGCATTTTAATTCACCCGGGTACAATAAGGTGTTACCTTCCTTTCATTAATAAAATGGGAACTCATAAAGAAAACCAGATTATCTTGAATTTACGATCAAGTAATTTTGTTTCTCTTAGCCTGGATAATAATTGTGAAACATCATTTTCCCCCTTCTTTCCTTTTCCCTTCGTACACTTCGACATTCTTAATTTCTCATGTTTATTTATCTTTTTTATTTTAATTTGACAGGGAAAGCTATCTAGGACCCCAGGAGGCAAACACTGTGACTCAGGAATTGGTCCTTTCCATCTTCAATTTAATGAAATAATAAGCTAGTAATTGATTTATATTTATATTTACTTTGGGCTTACAAATTCTGAGATTTTTTTGTCACCTCTATTGTAATTCCTAAGTAGTCACTAAATTACTTCCAATAAACTCTCTTTTTTTCCTCTACCTACCCAGTGACTCAAGTCTTTTATCATAGTCTAGGGGCTTTGTTCTTCCCTCTAGTTTCTGATGTCATTTTCCTCACTTCACATTTTAGTTTCCATTTGAAATTGTTAATGATTTCTTTTTTTGCCTCAAACTCTTTGTATTATTATCAACAGATAATTTGCTTCAAACAATCTAGTTTTGTATCTTTCAACTTTTTACATAATCAAATCTCAAGTGTTCTGAGGAAGGGAGGCTTCTGGTGCTCTTAACAATTTAGGACACAATTTGGAATTGGGAAGTAAACAAGCTAGCTTCTGAGCATTCCATTTGGCTTTCATAAGATTTTTTTTTTAACCTAAATTATGATCATCCAGGGTCTTCCTTTATCTCGACACTTGTTGCTTTATCCATGCTTATTAAGGGAACATTATTATCTGGTAATAACTGAAGAAGATTAGAAATAGCTTATTTGAAGAAGGGTTGAAGAAATAAGGATCAATTAGATGCAAATAAATGACATCAGAAATGAGAGCTGATAGGCTGATAATTTTGTGAAAATATAAAACTGAAAAATTTGTAACTACACTTAATATAGATGATTATAATCTCTAGAATACCTACTATGTGTCAGGTGCTTTTCCATACATTATCTACATTAATTCCATGATGTAGGTGTTGGTATCAATGGTCCCATTTTACAGATGAGCAAATTCAGGCTGAGAATGCAAAGTGTCAACCACCACAGCTAGAAAACTACAGCATCAGAACTTTTCCTTGATTCGTCTGACTCCCAAAGCAAGGATGTCATTGTGTTTTACCAAGATACCTCAGTGCGCTGCCGTGGATGTTCATGAACTGGAGTTTTCTGAGAAAACATTAAATTAAGTTGTGTGGCTTCTCTTTAAGGAAGCAAAAAAGCAATGTGTCTTTAGAGAATTCCATTGAAATTTTAAACTGTATTTTTTGGTGTTAGAAAATAAATACCTAAGCGACTTGAACAACTAGTAACTAGTTCTGTGGAATACCTAATTCTACAATGAGGTGAGATAAAGTATTTTGACATAATCCTGACATCACAGTTTCAGGAAACTTTACTCCTGGATCAGATTTTTCTCAAATTAAAACAAAGTTCCCCATGAGATAAATGCTTCATTCATTCATTCATTCATTCATTCATATACTTCATTTAACAAACATTGAGCGACTATTATGTACACAGAAACACTACCATAACTCTCAAGAATTTGACCAGAGCAAGAAAACAACAACAACAAAAATATGAAAAGCTGTAGAAACTCAATTTTAGTATAATTGGGGAAGTGCTTCAGTACCACTCCTCTTCCTTCACCTCATCCCAAACATGTGCCATCAGTTATCTTTTTCAAAAATCCTCATCTGATTGTGTCACTTCCTGGTTGCAAACCTCTGATAACTACCAAACTACCATTGTCTATTCAGAACCTGCTGGCCCCTCCCTTTCCTCTCTCTGTCACTGCCCCTGAGCCTGCCAGGGTTCAGCCATCCTGTACTGTTCACTCTTCTCCCCAGATGCCAGGCCCTGTCACGTCTCCATGCTGAACTTTTGCTGCGTCCTCCTGGGGCATGTCCTGCCCCTTTGCACTTACATGGTGACTCCTTATTCATCCCTCAGGATCCAACTCTCCTGCTTTCCCTGACAACCTGCTCCTCCATAGCAGAAAAGAAGGAGTTAATCTTCCCAGCAGCATTTCGCATTACAGCATTTTATACAAGAATGATATAATATACAATTATTTTGATCCTTCCAGAACATGATTGTATTTTATTCATCTTCAGTCCCAGGACTCTGGCACGTACTTGGCCATCTGTAAAGGTTAAATGAAGAAAGTAGAATAGAGACAGGTGAGTAGGTAAGTGCTGTGGTAAAAGGGACTCAGTTTTCTGAAGTGGTTGGTGGAGGCGTCCCAGAGTGGTTGGATTTAAGTGGGGCTGGAAGAATAAGTGGGAATTTGGCAGACAGCTATGAGCAGGGCTCAGGGTACGTAGACAGAGGGCATTACAGCGCAGAAAACTGTATGTCTAAAGGCTTGAGAGGGTATAGTCTGGTTGGAACTTGCAAATAAACTAGTGTCTTGAATTTAGCATGCTCAAGAACGAAGCAGAGCAGGCTCAGCTCATGGTATGGCTGCCTGTTCAAATGGGCCTGTAAGTGTGGGCTATCATTTTCCCGGGCAGATCCTTGGGGGACCACTGGAGATGTGGCAGTTACCTAGGTGGACATAGTTGCATGTGTGACGCATGAACTCAGAGGGGCTAATTGGGAAACACTGACACCATTGGAGGGAGAGACAAAGGCCTGTTGAAGTGGGAGGCCGGGATGCTCACATGCTGCTAGGACTAGTGCAGCTGTATCAGGAGGATCTGGCTTAGCTTGCTCCTTAAGGCCCGGTTACAACACTTCCTGACGCTGCCGTCTGCTTGGGACTCCCGGAGTCTTATTCTCTCCTCTGCACCTTCTGCCTTGTTCTGTCAGCTCCCACCACCCTGGCCTCCTTGCTGTCCTTTGAACCTCTAGGAAAATGCCCCCTTGGGGATAGGTGCCTGCTGCTCCTGCTTTCTGAGGGTGCCATCCCCGTCACTCTGCCTTCACGTCTTTCCCCAGTGACCCGGTCTCAGTAACAGCCCTGGCAGACACTCTGTCACTTCGGACTCTGCTGTATTTTCATTTGTGGCACCTCCCGCCACACTGCATTACTTGTGCGTGTTTTTGCTGCCCTATTCCCTTACTCAGAAGTAAGATTAAGCACTTTGTTTTGTTCTTTGTTGTATCTTAACACCTAGTAGATACTTTGTAAACATGTATTTAATCATTTAATAAGTGAATAAATGTCACAGATCTCCCTGGATGCTCCTTTGAATTGTTCCCTATCTTAAGGACTGGTGGGCAGCCTCCAGGTCAGTGTTTTCCAAGGTTTATCAAGGTTTATCACCTCAGGACATACAAAATATAGTAATAGAATATCCCCTACTGTTTATGAGCAGTATATTTGCATGGTATCAAGATATATTGGAAAGGATTTGGAGAAGTCTATATAATGCTCAGTGAAAAAGAAATTACATTTTCTTTTTTTGTTTGTTTAGGTTATTTGTTTAGTAAGAAAAAGAAAACCAAGTATTGGAGAAAATATTAAATATTGGATTTTCATAAAGTTCCAAATAAAAATGTTTTATTTTTACAAAATTTTATGACCATTATGACCTTCTGGCACAGCCGTGGCCTATCTGCCACGTACCAGTGACGTGCTGGCTCCCACTGCCATTTTCCATTCCGTCTGAACTTGGGGTTTTGCCTGGAGGACTTGCTGGCAGCGCCGTGGCCCTAGCCAGGTTCCACATGCTCCTCCTCCACACGTGAGCTGGCCCTATCCATCAGGGCAATTAGCAGGACGGTGGCCCGTGCTATGATAATAAGGACACCGAATGTGAATTGTCTGTCTTCACCAGCATGATAAAATAGGAAGTAAGTAATGTCTGTGCAAGTTTGGCATGTTGGAGGCCTCCTTGCTTAACCGCAGCTGAGCAGCACCATCTGCTTGGGAACAGCCAATTTGTTGTTTGTTTTACACTGAGTTTATTAAAGTTACCCAAGGGAGAGTAGGAGGGACCTTATTTGGAAACTTGTTTCCTTGAAAACCCAAATGATTTAGTGGAAAGAATACTAGAAAAGACCTCCCAAGACCCAAGTTCTAGTCCCACCCATGATCTGCGCTGCGCCATCTTATAAACTGCCGAGTCCTCCGCGTTCTGGTTCAAATGCAAAATGGGAAAACAGAATGCTTTTCCTGCTTATGTCTCAGAGCTGTTGTGTGAATCACATCACATCATGTACTGGCAAATTGTGAGTGCAGCATAGAACTTAGTTATTTTAGAAAAGTATTGTTAATATTGGCTTGAAGTTATTTAAAGGTTTCCATATCCAAAGAGCTCTGCTGAGTGAAAATTAAATAGATGTCCCATCGTAGACCATTTCATTGGGGTGGTTGCCAGGGTAATTCCTGCACATGTGAGAGTCAGTGCCGAGAGTCAGTGCCTAAAAGCATTGGTCCAGAATTCTTTATCTGGAAGCTTCAAAGCCACTACACTTCTTATCCATTAAAAATGGAAGACTCTGGAATAAAATGCATGTTACTATTTTAAATCTGACAACTCGTTAAGTTACATATTCCTAAAATGAACTCATTGGCATTAAGACTCGTCTACTACAAGTGTAGAATTGAGGATATAGTTATACAGAGATGAACAAAATCTTTTTAAAAGGTTACCAATTGGTCCTGGCATAGTAGCATAGTTGGTTAGATTGTTGTCTTGACATGCTGAGGTTGCGAGTTCCAGTCAAGGCATGTAAAAGAATCTACCAAGGATGGAAGGAATGAGTGAAACAAACAAAAGGCAATGTTTCTCTCTCTCTTTCTGTCTCTCTCTTCTGCTTTCTGAAAAGCAATTTAAAAAAATTAAAAGATCACCAATCTTTTATTCACACTATTTGCACATGGTTCTCTTTTTTCCTAAGAATTTAGAATATATAGTCCAAATTATTTATTCTCTTGCTAAAATCTCCAAAAACAAGTGGAAACTTATTTTGTTAGGCCTCTCTTCTTAAGCACTGATATTTTCCAAAGGTGATTCAATTTAAACAGTGAAATGATCTTTAGGTCAATTTTCAATGGCAAGGTGTGGTGTCCTACTTAATAAACACCAATGAAAAGCCTTTGCTGTAATTCTGGGAAATCTTTATTTTTGTTCATTTTAATATTATGGAGCATCAGTAGTGTTAAAAACATACTATCTTTTCCAAGCATTGTATTGCTAATTAGTGTTTTCATCATTTTAATAATCCTCTTGTTAAGTTGTTTGATTACTATTTTTCTAATGTCGCTTAATGTCTCAGTGCTTCGTGGACATTTTTCTTCCTTTTTATCTCAATGAGATCTTTCTGCTATCTACTGCACAAGTATTGAGAGAAAAAGTGTTTCAAAAAATTATCTTGCATTGCTCTTTTTTTTTTTTGAAAAATGAAAATATTTTCAATTTGGTGTTTTGAGTCTCAGGTGAAGAGTGTAAGAGAGACTGTAGAAAACATTAGTTTTGGAGAAAGTTTCTATTTTGGTTCCACAGATTGAAAATCAGATTTTTCCTAGGATTTTACACCATATGGAAATTGACATCCCCTGAAATTTGGAGACACTGAAATAGAAAGTAAGGCCAGATTTATTTTCACTCTTAGTAATCTGGCTCTATTACCTTGAATAAACTAGTCTTTAGAGGATTAGTTTTTCTCATTCTAAGAGTTAAATAAACTTATTATAGAAAGTATGGAAAATTTAAAAAATGCACAAATAAGAAAATAAAATATAATGAGTAATTCCACAATCCACATATAACTGTTGATGTTTTAATATAGTTCTTTCTTATATATATATATTTCAATGCTACTCAAATCTATGTTTTTAAAAACTCATGCCTTGAGTGTTTATACTCTGGCATTTTAGTGGGGTTTTTTTGTTTGTTTGTTTTGTGGTTTTTTTTACCATTGCATTATGAACATTTATAGAAAGAATAAACTGAATAAAAGTCATTAAATATTCAATAGTACATTTAAAAAGGCTGTATATTATTCTATTTTATTTATTTATTTTTTTGACAGAGACAGAGAGAGAGTCAGAGAGAAGGATAGATAGGAACAGACAGATAGAAAGGGAGAGAGATGAGAAGCATCAATTCTTCGTTGCGGCACCTTAGTTGTTCATTGATTGCTTTCTCATATGTGCCTTGACCACAGCAGACTGAGTGACCCCTTGCTCAAGCCAGCAATCTTGGGCTCAAGCTGGTGAGCCTTGCTCAAACCAGATGAGCCTGCGTTCAATCTGGTGACCTCTGGGTTTTGAACCTGTGTCCTCTACCTCCCAGTCTGATGCTCTATCCACTGCGCCACTGCCTGGTCAGACTGTATATTATTCTTTACATGGACATGACATAATTAATTTTACTACTCCATTATCATTAAGTAGGGACAAATTTTTTACTATTATTAATAACCGTTGAAAGGATGGATATTCCCATAAACAAATTATTTTTATTTATAATTGTTTCTTGGAACCATCAAAGACTTTTTGTATTCTTCCTATCGATTTGAATTATTTTTTCTATATCAAAGATATCAATTATATTTTATTGAAGCAGATTTTTACTAATTAGTTAGAATGTTAGAAATATTAGTTTAATTTAGTTAGAAACATTAGAATATATTACAAAGTTTTTGTAGCTATTTTTATTTAAGAAATATTTATGGAATTACACCTCTGAGCCTTAGCTAGGCAAGGTAGATATATTCTTAGCCTCCTGAGACATACAATATACATCTAGAGAAGGTCTTGTATTTCTTCTTAAATGAAAACTCTAAAATCACTTGGGTAAGTTAAAAAAATGCAGTGATTTTAATTGTAATAACACTAAACTCATGCAATAGAAAAGAATTGAGATTCTTACAAAATCCACTGTTCTAAATCTGAGACACAAAAGATCTGTTTATGTATTCTCTTACGATTTTCAGTGAAGATCTGTAGCATTCTTCATCTGCTCCTAAGTATTTTTTTATTACAGTTTTCCCTGGGGAGAACTTTATGTTTTTATTGTACTTTGAGAAACATGTCTTTTCCTATTCTGTTTCTATAGATATAGAATAAAATGATTTATTTTTGTATATATGTAGTCTGTATTTGGCCATTTTCTAGAGCTCTCTTTTCAGTTCCTTTAGAACAGTGGTCCCCAACCTTTTTTGGGCCACGGACCTGCTTAATGTCAGAAAATATTTTCATGGACCGGCCTTTAGGGTGGGATGGATAAATGCACAAAATAAAATTATGTGACCAGCGTAAAAACTGTGGTATTTTTAAATATAATCATCGAACTTATGAGACAAGAGTCAAGAGTGAGTCTTAGATGGATGTAACAGAGGGAATCTGGTCATTTTTAAAAAATAAAACATCATTCAGACTTAAATATAAATAAAATGGAAATAATGTAAATTATTTATTCTTTCTCTGTGGACCTGTACCAAATGGCCCACGGACCAGTACTGGTCCATGCCTGGGGGTTGGGACCACTGCTTTAGAAGACAGACATAGCTATGAAGTGCATCTTTGGCACTACCAATTGTGTGAAGTTGAGGAAGTTATGCAAGTCTTGGTTCTTATTTCTCAATGTGTGAGAAGGACCATCAACCCACCTTATGGAGCTGTAAAGCTCTAATGAGATATGCATTAAAGACCTTAGCACAATGCCTAGAATATAATAAACATACTCTAAACCAGGGGTTGGGAACCTATGGCTCTCGAGCAGATGTGGCTCTTTTGATGGCTGCATCTGGCTTGCAGACAAATCTTTAATAAAAAAAAAAATAACGTTAAAAATATAAAACATTCTCATGTATTACAATCCATTCATTTCCTACTGCTCATGTTCATGGTTGCAGTAGCTGGAGCCAATCACAGCTGTCCTCCGGGACAATACCAAAATTTTATTGGATAATGTGTAATGTACACGGGTCGTTGTATGGCTCTCACGGAATTACATTCTAAAATATGTGGCGTTCGTGGCTCTCTCAGCCAAAAAGGTTCCCGACCCCAGCTATAAACGGTAGATAATTACCATTTTCTTAAATTCTTTAAATCATTTACTTCTTTGTTTCAGTTTAACCCAATATCTCCCACTATAATTAATAGTTTTTTCTTTCTAAACTTCCTCTATTATTCAAAGCATAAAATTTTATTGCTGATATTATTGTTGCTATCATTATGACCACGTGCCAGATTTTACCTAATTATTTTTGTTCCATTTAGGTTTCCAATTCTAATTATTCTATGCCTAATATTATAGTTGTGACCTGCACTTTGCTTTTTTTTTTTTTTTTTTTTTTTTTTTTCTGAAGCTGGAAACGGGGAGAGACAGTCAGACAGACTCCCGCATGCGCCCAACCGGGATCCACCTGGCACGCCCACCAGGGGCGACGCTCTGCCCACCAGGGGGCGATGCTCTGCTCCTCCGGGGCATCACTCTGCTGTGACCAGAGCCACTTTAGCGCCTGGGGCAGAGGGCAAGGAGCCATCCCCAGCGCCTGAGCCATCTTTGCTCCAATGGAGCCTTGGCTGCCGGAGGGGAAGAGAGGAAGGAGGGGGTGGGGGTGGAGAAGCAAATGGGCGCTTCTCCTATGTGCCCTGGTCGGGAATCGAACCCGGGTCCCCCGCACGCCAGGCCGACGCTCTACCGCTGAGCCAACCGGCCAGGGCGACCTGCACTTTGCTTTTATTGTGATTGTGTGATATTGAAGGATATCCCTTACTTTACTTTTATTTGTTATTTTGTTAGCTGTGTTTGTATTAGAAGTATATGTCAGTGCTGACCTGTGGTGGCACAGTGGATAAAGCGTCGACCTGGAAATGCTGAGGTCGCCGGTTCGAAACCCTGGGCTTGCCTGGTCAAGGCACATATGGGAGTTGATGCTTCCAGCTCCTCCCCCCTTCTCTCTCTCCCTCTCTCCTCTCTCTCTCTCTCTCTCTCTCTCCCTCTCCTCTCTAAAATGAATAAATAAAAAATATATAAAATAGAAGTATATGTCCACATTGATTTACCTCATGCATTTTGTTTGCTTTTAAAAATAGTTTCACATATTAATTTAGGTCATAATTGATATTTTTGATATTATGTCTCACATATGTTTAAAAAATTTTGTGCTTTCTGTTTTCTTTGTTATTTTGCAGAATGTTTCTTTTTTTCTCTTTTCTTTCATTTTCTTTTTCATTCTTTCCTTGGTTCTGTTTACTTTTTACCCTATAGTAATTTCTAATATATACATTTGATTTTAACACTAGTAGCTACCTATACATTAAAATCAAACTTTTCAACCTATATTTCTTTAATTACCAGCATGGAGAAAAAGCTGTTTTTGATTAACCACTGTGTGAAATGAGGAAATTGCCTCCTTTTACTACTCTCTTTTTCTTAAGTCACTTCCAGTTTGTGTTAATATAATTAGAAGTGTTAGATCCGGATAATAAATGTTAAATAATGATTTTTTTCAAAACACTATGCTTTTCCTCTCACAAGAACTGTTCTTAATTCATGTCAACAATTACATTTTGAAATTTTTAGATTCAATGTTGTATTAATTTATCCATTTATTTCCTATCAATACTTTGCCATTATTTTTTAAATTTGAGTATTCTCTCAACTTAAATATACCTTTGAATAATTTTTAAAGGCATATGGATTATGTACTTTCTGAGCCTTTTTATGGCTTTTATACATGTATATCCCAATTGTTTTTGTAGATAGAATTCTTGGGTCACACACTTTTCCCCATAAAACTGTACAGACATTATTTCATTCTCATCTAGTGTTTAATGAAGCCCAACAGAAGTGTAAGACCAGCTTGATTTATTTTTGTACTTTTTAAAATAACCTATATATTTTTTCAAACACAAATAGGATATTGTTATATTTTTATATCACACCCCCTTTTTTTTTACAGTTGCCCATATGTGGGTTTGTCATTTTCTTTCTTCTCTAGCCTTTCTGTTGTCGGATATTGTTTTCCTCTTTTTTACCCCTAGAAATGCACCCTGTATTGGCTTCCATGTCAGCAACCAAATTTTCTCCACAATAGTCTCTACATTTCTTCATTAATGCAGATTCATTTATAATAACAGAATTCTGGATCATTTTCTAAATTCATTCAACTTCTTTATTACCTACCCATCTATCCATCTCAAACAACTCTCTTTTCAAACCAGTCTATTTATTAATCACTTTATCATTAATTCTACTTCTGAAGGCAAGTTTTCTTAAATTTTATTGAGAACACTAAAGAGATGATTTTTCACCTCTTTAGTTAATGAAAAAGCCTTTATTTTGTGTTTTTTCTCTGCTTTTTTTGTGCTATTATCCCTTGATTTTATGTTGGAGAATCTTGTACTAAACTGTTTTTAGTTCATTGACTTATCCAAGAGTGAGGTGTGATCTATCCAGGCTGGGTTCTGTGAACAGATCATGTTAGGTCAGTGGGTTCTTCTTGGAATAGCTTTCTGTTTTCCTTATTATTTGAATTTCTCTCAAATCTTAAGCTGATACACAAATGTCCAGTGTCAAGGTCTACATCTTGAGACCTTCTTTTGAAGTGGGAAAGAATTTTCTGTTCTGATTTGGTCATCTCAATTTGAATTGTTTTAAGCATCATTATGTTTTCTCAATCCAGACGCAATTTGTATTTGTAAAATCTATGATGTGCAACAACATTTCTTCCAAGGCTCTTTTTTTTTTTTTTTTTAATTTAGTGAGAGGAGGGACGGCAGAGAGACAAACTCCTGCATGCACCCCGACCGGGATCCACCTGGCAAGCCCACTAGGGGACCATGCTCTGCCCATCTGGGGCTCTTACTCCCTTGCAACTGGAGCCATTTTTTAGTGCCTGAGGTGGAGGCCATGGAGCCATCCTCAGCACCCAGGGCCAATTCACTCTAATAGAGCCTTGGCTGCAACAGGGAGAGAGAGAAGCAGAGAGAGAGAGAGAGAGAGAGAGAGAGAGAGAAAGAGAGAGAGAGAGAGAAGCAAGAGGAGGAGGGGTGAGGAAGAAGAAGGGCGCTTCTCCTGTATGCCCTGATCGGGAATTGAACCTGGAACATCCACATGCCTGGCAGATACCCTACCACTGAGCCAACCAGGCAGGGCCTTCTACAGCTCTTCTTGAATTAGACACTTCTGTCTCAGATTCAGTATGTCACTGCCTGTCCCACCCCTTCATATGATGCCTTAATAAAATTGTAGCCTATGGAAGAACATAGGACAGGAAGGATAGGCAGGAGTTGAGAGTGGGATGGCCCAGTGAATACAGATTGTCTTTGGTTATCTAATAAAGCAGCTTCTACTCAATCCTGGTTCTATTGTTGGTAGGGCAAGCATGTTGCTGGTAAGAGGTACACAATAGCGGTGACTGGATACCCCAATTTTTTTCTCTTTAACCTTCCTACCTTCTCTCAGAGAGCCATGCATTCTTTGATTACATGAAAATTCTCCTGTAGTGTGTCAGAATATTTATTAATATATCTAATTTCCAAGGCTATTGCAACTTATCTTTTTTTCCCTGTGATTCAATGGTGTGAAGAGAAGGGTGGCCCAGATGCCCCTGAAAACTCCTATCTTCGCATAGAAGCATGCAAAGTGTGATCCATAAAGAGAAGTGTCCCTCAGGCTAAAGGTAAAACAGTGAACAGCTGGTGCACCCTCAGTATGAAGTAGTTAATAAAGGACCAGAGACAAGGCTTATCTGAGGACACAAGGATAGTGGCCTCAGCATCATTCATGTGAGAATATTAACTATAAGTATTGTGTCCATAATTAGAGAATCTAAAGGACTTATTATAATAAAAGGAACATATAAAGGGAAATTGGCAGGGAGAATTAAGACAACAAGGTTCTGGGTTCTGGGAGTTTGGGTCAGCTGATGATGTTTAGGAGATTTTTGCAATTCTGCATATTAACCTGTTTATTTTCTAAATTAAGTAATCTGTTAATTGAGGTTTTAACTGAGTATTGAGAATAAAATTCCAGGAAAACTGTCTTTAGACTCTCAAACTTGAAGCATCCCAAAGGGAGATCTTTTTAAAGATATCTGCTATTCATGCATTCAGCCTTTGAATTCACATTCTTGTTCCTGTTCAGATTAGAGAAGCTGCTTCTGCAACTGCAGGAGACCTTCCTACTTAGATTGAAGTCTGTCACTGTCACTTTATGGCAGACCAAATGTTGTGTTGGTTGTCAGTTTCAGACAGAATTAAATATTGCCTGCTATTGGGCTCCTTTTCAAAGCACTGTTAGTACCCCTACTCTGAGTCTCCCTGTTCTTATTCCTTGGACTCTGCATGGTGAAAATTCAAAGGCATGTTAGTGTCTTCCAATCCTGAGCAGCCATACTTAATAGTGGGTAACTGGAACCCAGAACCAGGAGAAAGATTTGGGAAGTGGTCTGTAAATAAGGGTTGATAGCAGAACCAAAGGAGCCAAGGGTCATATTTTCAGTCATCTGTCCTGCTCTGACAGGTGGCTCCCTGGACCTCAGGAGCTGAGGTTAGAGTAAAGGATACTAGGGGCTGGAAGGACTTCTCAGGACTCCCAGAGAGCTGAACCCAGCGAGCAGGAAGATTGCCCATGGGACTTGGGAAGAGAAAGCTTGTCAAGATAGGCAGTCTCAGGCTGTGACAGACCATTAAAGCCTACGGGAAATAAGACTTATGGATGAGTCATTTTGAAAGTTCTGTATTTGGCAGAAACACTGTGCTTTGCAGTCAATAACCTTATGATTAAAATAAGGTCTTTGTTCAGTAAGAGAGCTGGCTGAACACTTTATCGTTCCAAATGCCCTCCCATTTATTCTGAATTAGCTTGTTCACACTTTAATGGATGAAAATTTCCATTTTAGGTTTTTATAGATGATTATGCATTGCAGTTAAAGCCTCTTTTTTGGAAAGGCTTTACAATGTGATTTTATTTGTTTGCTAGTAAAATTTATTACTGTAATACTTTTACCATCCTCATTTAATCTTCAGACTTCTCTTTAAAAAAGTCAATTTACCATTATGTTAGCCACTCACACTGAGGTATGGGGGGGAGTCCTGTTTCACAGTATATACATTTCTACTGGCTTTATCTTGAATATTTTATTCTGAAGACAGTGAAATCAGTTTTTATAGAAATAAATCATTTAGCCATATTAAAATTTGAAAAGGTTATAAAAGGTTTATTTTCAGCCATTAATGTGAAAATAGAGAAAGGGAAAAAAGCACACTACACTATCATTTAAACATATTAATTCTTCAAAATAGTTTTGAGGAAAAGCTCTTATTATTATTTTGAAACAACAATATTGGGTGAATAACTTTACATTTGATTTATTTTCTCATGAACTACTCCCTCATAGTCACTTTTTATATAAATATACATTTTTGAAACATAATTATTATTTCTAGGGAATATACTAAAAAGTAAGTACCTCTTGAACATGTTTAATAAATATAAAAGAAATATTCTTTTATATAGAGTTTATATATAGATTTCTCTGAATTTAGTTAGTTATTTTACAGAGTTTAAAAAGTATTTTTGTGAACTCCTGATATAAAGCATATAGTTCATTTCCCTTTTTATAAATAACCTCATATTAAAGTCTATTTAGTTATTGGTGATTTTCCTATAGTTGTATCTTTATTTACATATATATGTAAAGTTATTTGTTTTAATACTCTTTCATGACAAACTAAACCCTGAGATTTAAATTATTTAATTCTATATGGGTCAAATATTTTCCACAGAACTCAATTATTCCTAGGAAACCCCACCTTAAAATAAGATAAAGATGATCTAGCAAAAATAGTTATATCACTGTTGACTCTTTGTGAGGCAACTCAAATTAACTTACATTTTTAACTTTTAGAATTTTTTTTTCTGTAATGTTTGATCAATTTGATTGTGTCATAGAGTTGTCTTTAAAAAGAGAAGGAATAGTAATTAAACTAATGTTCAATCTCTGGGACACAGTACCTTTTTACTTCCCATCCAAGAAAAATCCTCTTTAGGTTCTTAATAGATGCTGAATTTTTGTATTCATGTTATTAATACACAGCAGGTATTTTGAATTCAAGGTTATAAGATTGTGTTTAAAGATATAGTTAGTATGAAAGGTGCTATAAAAATAAAACTGAATTCTATAATTGACTGTACATCCATATATACACACACAAATCATCAGTCCAAATTCATATTCCTCCAAAAATATTTATAAATGTTACTCTATATATACATTTGGAAGATTCATTATTGAATCTTTATATAAAATGCATCTTCTGTAAGCTGTTCAGAATCTTTAGAATTCTTCAACATCTCTTAATAATTGTGTTTGAGTAATGTTTTACATTTATAGGAGTTTTAAAAAGGCAGGTGCAATGTGACATATCAGAAGAAGCAAGTTAAACTCTTGTAAAGCACAGCTGGAATGCTAAAAATGTGTATTTGTAATTTAAATATGTGACACCATCACACTGTAAAATCAGTTCATAATTAGAAAACATCTGTTTTTTCCAATCTGATGCCTAATAGTATATTTAAATAATTTAGAATGCAATAAGAAAAAACGTCAAAGAATAATAAGTGGTTCATGGGCATTTCTTTCCTTTTGTTGTAATGCCTTGTAGGAGAGGTTGGGGTAACCTATCATTTTGAAGCTACTTTTTAGGTAGAGCATAATAGTCAATGATGAAATGCATATGTCTACCACATGTGCTGTTGTGATCTTATTATGTTAGTCAAATAAATAAATAAAACCAGGTTCTGTAGGTTGTGGTGTTAAGAAGGATTTACACACTGTTATTCTTCTCTCACCCCACTCATTTTTTGTTTGTTTTAATCAAAAGACATTGAAACAAATACAAGTTGATTATTTTAACAGGAAATCTGTGTGAATGTATTGCAAATACAGGGGAGCTGTTGAGTTGTATGAATTCTGGAAATATACTTGAACCAGGTAAAATATTAAGTTAAAACTTATCAGGATCAATTCAAGTTTAGCTAATAAAGTTTGAACAAAACCACAATTTCTCAAATGAAGTTAACATGGTAGATTAGCCACACATCTGTCATCAGTGTTCACATAGGAAGGTATTTATATATGTGTGATGAAAACTCGAATGGATATTTTTATTCTAACTGAAGTGTGCACGCTAAATAGTCTCTTGGTTTATTGGCAGTAAATTGTGTAACATTTTTTTTTTAAAACCACAGTCTAAGTATTTGTTTCAGATATGGACAAACCAAATGTGTCTTGGAAGGTTCTGTTTTTGGTATTACCAGCCTGTGTCTGGAAAGGTTTGGAAATTAAAAAAAAAAAATTTTTTTAAGCAAAAAAAAAAAAAAGCATTTTCAGCAGCTAGCAGCTAAGAAACTGAATAAAAGCAGCCAGTAATACAGGTCAGGAGTACTTCTTAAACTCCATCACCAAGCTGTGGTGAGTAAATTAAATGCAGCAAGGCCTGCCTAACAACGAATTTTGCTGGAAGGGAGGAGGTAGATTATAATGCACAGATTCACCTTTCTATTTTAAATGCAGTTTTATCACTTTAATTCTTGGGTGGGGGTGGGGGTGAAGACTCACTGTTTTTACTGGGTTAGAGTACACAAAGTTAATCTGCTACCATTTATATTCATCTACTTTGAATCGCCTTTTATCCACCTTTGCTGCGATAGCCCCCCACTCACCATTCATCAGTTTATGCATTGTGTGCCAGGGCAAATAATGACAGAATATCTAGCTAAAGAAGGGGTACTTAATCAGCAATCAAGATTCAATTTGTTTTAATTTTAGCAGGTGTTTGTGAGGTACATTGATGGGAGAGATAATATGTGCTGCTTTCATTAGCTCTCTTGTTTTTGTGCTTGAACATTTAAGAGCCAGATGTTCGGAGGTGAGCTGATCAGAATATTAAGTCTCCAGAGGTTGGTTTCCATAGTGTTTTACATTCCTTTCTTTATCTCCCTCTATTTACCCTGAGCTCTGAGGTGCAAGTGCTTGCAATGACAGACTCTATTTCAGTGTCCTGTTCAACTAAGGCTTTAAATTAGTGGGTAATTCTCAGTATAAAATACTTCAGTTTAATAATCTGTCATTAATTCTTGGGCTCTGGGTCAGCCTTGATTCTCATTCAAAACTCTTTCTGCTGATAATTTATTTTAGGAATTATTTGTGTAGCAGCTGGCATTTCATCAGGATATTCTCTTGAAGCAGAAACACAGGAATTGCATAAGCTACAAAGGTAATGACCTTATCATCTTGTTAAATCAATATCCAAACTTGATCAGTACTCTGTCATCAACTAGTCAAAACACGACAGTGATGACACAGCATCCCGGCAAGAATAATCACAGCGGGGCCATTCTCAACTGGTAGCTTCGCTGAGCTTGAAAGTTGTTTATCTCTCAAAAGAAAGTGTGACCATTCTTACACGACATTATTTTATAATGTAATATAAGATTACTATGCTACGGTTTGCAATAAAGCTTTGATAGGACTTGGAGGCCATCTAATCAGTACTTAGGCTTTGTTTTACAATTTTAACTCAATTTAAACTGAGTAACTGAATTTAGCTTTTATTTAATAGCTTTTCTACTTACCTTTTGATAAGCTGCATCTCTTTTTTCTTTTTTTTTCCCCCTTTGGGTTCTCTTATATATTAGGAACAGGAATTCCCTTTCTGCTGAAAAACAAACCTACCAATAAAGAGTTAATTGAATTGGCATCGGCAAGAAGATGTTTTCTTTTACTATTACTTGTTCTCTGTTTACTTTGATGTTCAAGGATTGTACTGTTTTACAAGCATATTTTCTTAATTGTGTCACCTTGTACTATAAGTATGTCAGAGGGGAAACATTTGCAAGTGATTAGATATGGACCTGTGTGTCACCAAATGTATGAGGTACATACCCTTATAGGATATAATTGTGATCTTTTAATATGCGGCCATTGACCCAGCCTTGTTATTATCTATTATAGTTTATAATAACGTATCTCTTTATGATTAAATGATGATGCCCGGCAGAACACTATGATTAGCATTTCAGTTATTTATAGATTATGTCAGAGCAGTAATAAACATAAAATGCTGTTAATGTGTGGCTAATGAAATCTGGACATGAACAAGTTTATGAATTGATATAATTCATTTGAGTGTTCTAACTGAGCTGCTGGTTCTTGTCATAATTCAAAAGCTTAGCAGGGTTCACCGATTAGGTGGTAGACTAATTTGCTACAAAAAGTCAATGGGTTTTCATCGTCTTGGGCCATCATACCCAGCATGGCTGATTGCATAAGGACTGTACAAAGTAATTCTCATAAATATATTTATTAAGCTTCCTATGTTTGTGAAGGATAGGTCAGAATCAATTGTTACACAACATATGTAGGACAACAACAACAACAAAATCACAGTGTTAATTAGATATCCAGAAATATATACAGCAAAATCATGAAAGGTTGAATTATTTGATTGTCAAGAGAGGAACAAATTTTGGTGATTCAAGAGCAAAGGCTGATGAAGGTTGCAAAATGAGGGTGCCTTTGCCTTCCCTTGAGATGTTCTTCAAGTGCACATTAAATTCTGTGTGACCAGCGAAGAATGGGAGTGGCAAGTTTCATTTCTCCGGCTTTTAGTATGAGCTTCATGTCTGTAGCTCCATTCACATCTCCCGGGAAAGTTAATAGTGCTTTGTTCTAATGATGCTGATATTTTTGTTAAGGGTCTGTTTTGAGGCCAAATGTGAAACCATGATTTTCTCTCAGGAAACATAATCTGAAGATGTCTCTTTGGTTTGTAGAGATCAATCTATATGGCTAGACGGAGACCACTCACCCTTAACTTATGGAAAACAGGTTCTGAACTCTCAGGCAGCGGTGGCTGGCTCCTTGACAGACCACACTTTCATAGAATACCACTAAACAGCCATAACTGATGCATTTAAAAAATAAGTCAGTTTTGAGTGTCACAGTGTAAAAGGAAAAAATGCATTGATTTTTCAGCTTACGTTTGAATGTAAAATATCTGGTTTCTTCACTGTGTCAGACTATCTAATTTAGACACTACCTCCATAATACCAAGTCTTGCTTTTTATTAATTCATCAAGTTTTTGTAGGAAGAGGAACAGGACAAAGGAAAGAATGATTCAGGGTGGCAGGTTTGGGATAATAATATTAATAACTAACACTACCTACAACAGCAGCTTTCCAACAGTAACAATCAGTGCTTTCTGACCACAGAGTAAGTTGCCTCTGATCACATGGGCTATACTTGGGATTTTCAAATAAAGGCTGGATGATTATATGAATGATATAAGTCCAGACTTAATCAGCATTTTCCAAAGTGTGTTCAATTGAATATCAGTACCTTGAGACACTACGTTTAAAAAAAAATAAAGAAAGAAAAGAAGTGCCTTGGCCAGTTGGCTTAGTGGTAGAACATCAGCCCGGCGTGTGCAAGTCCCTGGTTCAATTCCTGATCAGGGCACACAGAAGAAGTGACCATCTGTTTCTCCACCCTTCTTTCTCTCTTTCTCTCTTTCTTCTCCTCCTGCAGCCATGGCTCAAATGGTTCAAGCAAGTTAGCCCCAGGTGCTGAGGATGGCTCCATGGCCTTGCCTCAGGCTCTAAAATAGCTCAGTTGCTGAGCAACAGAGCAGCAGCCCCAGATAGGCAGAGCATTGGTTGGAGCACAAGCAAGAGCCTGTCTGTCTGCCTCCCCACCTCGCACTTAATTAAAAAAAAAGTATTTAAATTAGTATGGGAAAAACTATCTATGCACCATGTGCCCCTTCTCTAATAACTCATCCAAAATTAATATAATTATTTAATCCATGCAAGAAGCAAGAGATAGATAAGGAATATAGTAGTTGTTCAAGAATTTTTTTTTTGTGGAATGACTATATCAATTCATTTGAATTTCCTGGAAAGTTTTTTATTGCTGGGATTGCAGCAGTTTTAATGCAAGCCATAGCTTATGCATGTTAAATACAGCTGATTTTGTTACTTGTCCTGCAGCTGTGGCATAAGGGTAAATTTTTCTTTTTAAAGAGGCACTAAGAAAACAGCCAGCAGAATGGAATCTTTGCCTGGTTTTTCCAAACTCAACCAGTTTTTTCTTGTTAGACAATTCTTTTCCCCTGGTGACATTTTTCTCAAAGTGTACAATTTTCCCCGAAGTCTCTTAGGGCTCCTAGGCCCTCTGAGAGTGTGATGAAGAATGGACAGCTGGGGGAGGGGTGAGAGAGTAGGAAAAGATCAATGGACCTGAGGATGAGGTGAGGTTATGAGCTGAGAGGTGAAGCAGCTGGTATTGGCTGGGAGACCACAGTCTGCAGTCTGGCTCTCACCTCTTCCTTCATGTTATTTCTTTTCCCTAAAATCCACTTCCTCCTTTATTTGTTCTCAGTTTTTCTCTTTTTCTCATCTAAGAAAATGTCTTGCTTTCCTTTAAGAGCAAGCACAAAGCTAATATCACTGCCTCTGTGAGGATCTTCCAGCTTCTATTCCTATCCTATAATATTGTACGCCTACCTTTCCTACTTGAGTAGTTGTGCTGTGTTGGACATGTTTATCTGTAAGTATTCCTTGAGTTTATAAAGAACAGGGTCTGTGTTCTATCCTGCTTTATATGTGCACCAGTGCTCAACACAAATGCCTAGGCAGTATAATCTACATGGTGAGTGATCCTGGAAAGAAAGCAAAATCACAGGGAGGACATTCAGCCCAGATGATGCCCTTGGACCTGTGAGTCCCAGTGTTTGGAAACTGACAGTGTAAAAAAAAAATCTGGAGCTTAAAAAAATGAGGCTAGACCCCACTCTTAGAGAATCACTTCATATCAGGTGGATAAGGCCTACAAGCTTGTATTTGTGAAATAAACAAAAAAGAAAGGAAGAACACAAGATAAATACTTCCCCAGAAAATTGAGTGCCCTGCTTTAGGCCCAGGAAGCCTCAAACTTGAACTTTAAGGCCCAGTGCCTCACCGGGAGGCAGAGTCCTGAGGAGTAACATGAGGACCTAAGGGAACCTGGGGCTCACCCGGAGCTGAGGTGCTGCCTTTATTCTGCTGTGGATGGAAGTTCTTACTGATGATCAGTTGAGCAATACACTGGGGAAGGCTATCTGTACATATACAGTTGACCCTTGAACAACATGAATTTGAACTGTGCAGGTCCACTTATATGTGGGGTTTTTTCAATATATAGTCAGCCCTCTATATTCTCAGAGGATTCAACCAACAGCAGATCAAAAACTGTAGTTCTGGTTGTCAGTTGGGAACCCACTGGTGGAAAGCACTGACTGTGTGAATTGTTCTATGCCATTTTTGGAAGCTATTTGAGCATCTATTGAGTTTGGTATCTGTGAAGTGTCTTGGAAGCAATCCTCCTTGGAAACTGAGAGACCACTGAAGTTTTTGGGGAGTCAAAAATTATGCATGAATTTTTGTTCCAGGGTCAATTGTGATTGTATATGTATGAGTGTGTGTGTGTGTGTGTGTGTGTATGTGTATATTATTGTTTCTTTGTCTATTGCTTGATAAAATTATACAAGATTTTCCCATGGCATTTTGCTATGCTAAATTCATAGATCCAGGTTGGGAAATTCCTGATTGCCATACTATAAAATTCTCCAGGGCCTCAGAGGTCATAATGGAGGTTTTTGAGCTATATACAATATTCAGGAACTTAATTGAAATTGTAGGTTTACCTGTGATAAGGCTACCTACACTGACTTCCATGACAAGTTTCTTGCTTTTGATTTAAATATCAAAATCAGCTTCATGTAGTATTCCTGATTTACTTATGATGTTCTACACTGAAGACAGAAATATCTATAGGTATATATGTTTAGTCAGTGTCTTCTTACCTGACTCAGTTGGGACTGGTAATTGTTCAAATTATTGGAAAAGGTGATAAGATCAAGAGTCATGAAAATAATATCTATATATATAGAAATCATCTTATTTTAACTTAAACCTTTGAATGTGGGTCCAATGATTGAGATTCTGTATAATCCCTTTTGCATAAAGTATGCCAATGATACAGCCTTTATAATTTTGAATTCCAAGTTTTTAAAAAGTACAGCGAAAAATTACAGATGCTTCTGAAGAAATCTGAAAACAGAATCCTTCAGTCTTATTAAAAAAAAACACACAACTTTTTAACTCTATGGTTCCTGTTCCCAAAATTAATACTATAGTCTTTGTGTGTGGGGGGTGGTAGTGGTATGGGGTAGCTCAACTTTATTTTTCCAAAGCATTGAATGTGTGTTCAGAGACACAGTGATTGTTTACTTTGCCATTATACCTCATTGGTTTGTGTGCCATTAAAAAAGCTTTTACACATGAACATGAACATATACAAACATATATTTGAATTAATATTTAAAGTCGGTCATGATTTAATACAATGTATTTAGTTGATTGCATCTTAAAAAAACAAGAATCAATAAGGTCTTCTTTGGCAAAAACATTAAAAAGTTATAATCATTTTTAAATAAATCCCTTGATTCTGCAGTCCTGTTTTAAAGAAGCACATTCTTAGGTTGTTTGATGGGAATGGCTGACTGGCTGGTTATGATTTAGACATCTGGGTGAAGATAAACTTTGCTCTGGCATTCAAATTTCCGGTTAGGGAGCCACTCCTAATGCAGTTAACTTTATAAGAAAGGTCTTTCTCTAATTGGGATAGGCAGGAATCCAGGTCTTAGAAAACTGTGTTTCAGTGTTTGCTCTCTTATAGGAACATATTGTGTTTACAAAATAAAATTCTTTCAACTTTTTAAAAATCAAGTTATTCATAAAATTCTCCTTTTCCACCACTCATTATATTTGTTAGAAAGTGATCATGGTCCTTTTCTAACGTCTTTATTGGAGGCCTTTTCTGTATCCCAGAACCTAGTCATGAAAATATTGTAATTCTGTACATTTTGTTGGAGGATTGATTATCCATTTGTCATAAGTAGGTCCAAACACAGGTCTCTGAGGGCTATGAATCTTCTCACCTGTTCTAGTTCAGGAATTTTTAACTACAAACCTCACCGTGAAGCTGGGATGCAATACATTAGGGCATATTAGTTACCAACTATTCACATCTCCTCTATACTTCTCAGTCTTGGGGCTATGAAAGCACCTCTGTTTGCAGCTTACCTTCATTTGACCTCTTCTTCCATGGTCAGAAATCCTGTTGGCCTCATAAACCCAGAGACACCAAACATTCAGAGTTCTTTTGGAAGGGGAAGATTATGTATAGACTGAATTTGTAAAGCCCTGTATCACAGAAAAATTTTCAGCCTGTGATGTACAAATGATCTCAGTATCCCCCATTCCCATCTCCAAAGCTTGACGGTGTTCCGTTGTTCTGTTTGCAAGATTCTGCCAATCTAACCTTATCTACCTCTCTCTCTCTGATGTAAATAATGTCCAGGAGCTTTGCCTTGCCAGTCAGGCAGGTCCTCGACCTGTCTCCACCATCCATCTTTCTTCTTCCTCCTACTATCCGCTTGCCACATAGTGAAGAATAGTCAAACACTGAGGTTAGAAAGACCTGGATTTGAACCCAAGATATACCATGTAACAGAGGTTTCTTCCTAGGAAACTTATCACTAAATCTTTCTAAATCTCTCCCAGTCTCATATCTCTCAACAATTAAATGAGTGTAATCACATTGACTTAGTGCAACTTGGCCCCTAATAGGTTTTCCACAAATGGTCGCCTCCTTCACCTTTTAGTTTCTGTCCATGTAGACATGTATCCTATTTCAAAGCCTAGCATGAACTCTATCTCCTCCTGAAGGCTTCTCTGATGAATTCAACCCACATTCTATTATTTCTTCTCAAATGGCTTTTGCACATATTTTCCTGTGCTCCACAAATAACCCTTTATTACACTTGGCTGACATCCATAAGCCAATCCCATTTAGTCTTTCTTCTTTGTCTTGATGGCCCAACTGGTATGCAAGTTGAGGGTAAGAAGAGTTTTCTCTTTTTTTTTTTTCTTCCTGCATTTTCCATAGAACTGGGAACACAATAGACAGCCAGTACATACTTCTTTTAATTGCCAACTCATTTTTATCTGCGCTACAAAGTAGTCTGAGAACAGGGGGACAACTCAATTTAAGAATTGCTTAATTCACTTTTGAAATACACTGGGTATGGAGTCATGGAGAAACACCAAAATAAGGAAAAAGTTGTGGCACAGAAAAGAAAATTGAGTGCAGAATGACTATTATAACGCAACTTGAGAAATAGAAACACAGGACATTCAAAAGATGGGAAAAAATACATCTGGTTTGGAAAATTAGAAAGGAAGAATGACATGGTTTCCATTAAATTGGGCACTGTTTGTTATTTTTTATCTACCTCTAGTCCAACAGCTTCATCATCAAATGCAACTGAAAAACTGCACCAAATTCATCTTGAAGTGGAGGGGAGGGCCTCAGCTTTGGTGCATTATCAGGGCATTTCTGCTGCTCCACTTGAAATCCAGGTACTTATTCTAATGGCCCCTAATGACAAGGCCATCCCCTCCCCCTGCATATTTCTTTAAAAGTAAATCTCATAATGCAAGGATATTTGTATATAGATTTGGGAGTACATGTGTTTTAATTTTTAAAATGCTAACAGATGTGTAGAGTGGAAAACTAAAGCGTACATTTATATATATAAAAAAATCATCTGTGATCATTCTGGTGCCTGTGCAGAGGCATTTAACATTCTTCCCTCCTCATGTCTCTGACCCAACACAGGACTCTGTGAGTATTTGCTCCCTTATCTCCCACATCAGCCTCTGTTCAGGTACCTTTCAGTATCATTCACACTACACACATTCTTGTGCTTTGGAACATAAATCTTTTTCCTGTCTCAACAACAAAAAAAAAGTGCTTGGTGTAATCATACACCACTAGCTCCATCCATATTTTGCTGATCCTTTCCTCTCTTTCTCCTCCTTTTTTTTAAAAAATTTAAACTTCTAAGAATTAAATTACTTTTTGCCATATTGTTCCCACAAATGATTTTTGCCTCCCCTTTGAAGATAAGCCATAACTTTCTTCCTCTTCTTTATTGAGTTAAGGGGGGAAAAAAAAGATTTGAAAAGATTGGTAATTAAACATATTCCTCGCTTCAATAAAGTAATCTATCATGAATCACTCTTTAACAAATTTGACATCTGCAATAAAACTTCGTTTTCGCATACCCCTTTATGTCAGCCCAGATCTTCTAATATTCTTAGTGAAGGAACCAAAATAATCATAGACTCTTTGTCAGTAAAATTAGCATAAATACCCTGAGTAATTTTAAAACATTGACACTTTTAACTTCACTGTGGTCTACTTTGTCTTACCATTTCCAGCTTTCCTTTTAGAGGGAGAAACAAGGCAGTGTGTTACCCTTTTCTCGAGCCTAATGTGAAATTCTGTTCCTGCATATCTAAATACATATCTGACTCAACCCCTTAGAAACCTTACCCACATCTTTATCTCCTTGCCCATTCACTAGCTTCCCCACACTGTAAAGTTAAAAAGAATTATGAGTGTAAGCCAAGAGAATGCTGGGCTGCAGAAGCCTGTGATTTGAAGATGTTGATGATAAGCACAGAGAATTACAGCTACTCTCTTTAACTAGAATGTCATGTGCTTTCCTCACCACCTACAAAATTCCACTGGCAATTCAGAGGACTCGTAGTTTGTTTGGGTCTGTATCTTACTAGTGCAATATATTGTAATAGAGCAAGTATATTCAATATATGAGGCCATTTAACTTAAATAAATATTTGGCTGATGTATTTTGGGGAAAAAACATCAACTCACTTGAGAAATACTATAAGATTTCTGTCACCCCACTATCTAAAACAAAAGAGGATTTACAGTCTGGATAACAAGGATTGTTAAGAGATTACTTTAAAAAAGCAGGTGAGATAAATTCTTTAACAATATTTAGGATTCTTGGACTACAGGTAACCTTTGCAGAAATAAATATGTGTTACTTTACATAATAGGTAGTTGTTACATAAAATAGAGTACCCAAAGTAGAGCAAAAATAGCTTTAAAATAGGTTTAATTATATTCATCAATTTGAAATTGATGCCATTGAAGACCACTATTCCATTCTATAAAAATATCTCCTTGCGCTCTTTCCCCCAGTTTTATTGTGAGGAAGAGGGTACTGCACTACACTGACAGTGGTTAAGTCTTATGGTTCATTTGTCCTATTTTCAGTTAGTTATTAAAAGATTTGCTAATAATTCTTCCCCCCATTTACTTGATCTTTATGGAATATTTCAGAGTAAAATAGGTGATTAATTCTTAATAAGAATCTTTGAATTATAAACAAAACATTGTTAAGATCTAGCTAAAAATCAGGGTGGCTTTAAACTCTGTAATAGATGCAAGATATCAATATGGGATTTTATAAACGAAGCTAGCCAGGTGCCACTTAGAATTTGAAATCTTCAATGAGCATGAATGATGTTCATTTTTCCTTCTTGCTTCCAAGTATAATGGAGATGGTCAGCAATTGTGCACCACTCACACTACTAGATGCACAGGGCATAGAAAATGGATGGAAGACACAATTTCTCTCCATAAGAGTATCGAATCTGTTTAGAGAGAAGACTCAGAACACATGTGGGTGGTGATCGTGCTATAGACGTATATCTAGACGTTATTGGGAATGGGGCAAGAACGTTTTGGTGTAAAGTAGTCACAAAGATATTCTGGAGGAGAGAGAATGAGAACCAGGTCTAGGAGGAAGGGGAAGGAGGAACATAGGAAGGCAGGGCAGAGGGGAGCAGATGAGTAGAGTGGGGCAAACAGCATATGGAAAAGCCTGTAGTCATGATTACCATGGGTTTGGGAATGGAGAAAACAACCCTGGACCGAAAGTCAGAAGTAGGAAATATTTAATATTTCTGGAATTCTGCTTTTTTATCTATAAAATGGCGTAATTATGCCGACTTTGCATATCTTACAGAAGAGTTGATGGCTCAGAGACAGTACTGTGAAGGTGCTTTTAAGTTCTAAATCTAAGTTTTAAGTTTTGTTGTGTTCATCATTGCTACACTTGTGAGTATGTATCTAAGGGGCACTGTTGAAAAGAAGCGGGAGAGACCTCAGAAGGCCATTGCTAGTACTTTAGGAGATAGAACTAGGCACAGGAAGAATTATCTAGTTCAATTAAATTTTAAAAAATATTTCCTGATCTTGTAACAGATGATAGTGATGGAGAGTCAAGAGAGGCACAGCTTCTGCCCTCCTTGTGAAGATCTTATGACCTTTCTCCAGAATCCTGTTCCTGTGCCAAACCTACAGAATCTTTGTCATACTACCCCCATACTACCATATTCAAAATGACAGGGGAGGGCAAAAGTAGGTTTACAGTTGTGAGTACACAAAACAGTTTATTCTTGTATTATTATTTATTAATTATTGATTTATTTATTTGTAGCATTTGTGAATCTACTGTTGCTCACTCTTGTATTGTCTTGACTAGAGCCTCGTGAAGATTTAACCATATTGGAAAAAAAATGACTAAATGCTGTCAAATAAAAATTCCAGGTGTTGCCTGACCTGTGGTGGTGCAGTGGATAAAGCGTCAACCTGGAAATGCTGAGGTTGCCGGTTCAAAACCCTGGGCTTGTCTGGTCAAGGCACATATGGGAGTTGATGCTTCCAGCTCCTCCCCCCTTCTCTCTCTCTATCTCTCTCTCCTCTGTCTCTCTCTCCTCTCTAAAATAATAATAAAAAAGTACATTAAAAAAAATGCCAGGTGTTGGGAAAATATTCCTAAGCTTTAATGAGGCTGCAACAGGGTTAAACTAGTATTTGAGGAATTGGTTCACTGTGGATGTGAAGAGCATGTCATTGAGAAGTGTGGCAAAGATGTTGATTGCTGCAAACGTCTGGGTGCTCCTCCATGCAGTACTGGGCTTTCCCCACTAGCTATGGCATGCTACTGGTTCTGGCCTGTGGGCTATGAACAGACATGTTTCACTTCTAAGAAATGCCTTTGAGGTTCACAGGATGACCTCCCCTGCCCCCAGCTCTCTTTCCTCTGTGGAGAAACCCTGGAAGTCTCTGGTTGAGACGGCAGAACCGAAGATACAACACACAACTTAGATCTCTGAGTTACTTCATGTTGGGAGCTGCTTTGGAGAGGTGCTTGGAACTGCAGCAGGCTCTGTCTCAGCATGAAATAAACTCTTTTGGCTTAAGTCTCTGAGTCCTATCCTGACTCTTACAGCAAGATGGGCTGGTGACAATACGACCTGTTAAGCGGCATGAATATTATTCTGGGGATGCGATGATACAGGCTCAGAGTGGGCACATGCCTTTAACGCTCTCCTTACAGTTTCCATCCGGCAATGTCGTCGCGTTCAACCTCCTATCCATTAAGAGAAGGCTACAGGTTGAAAACCAGTAAAATGCATTTGTTAGTGCATTTATTATGTTAAAATAAATAAGTAAAAACATAGCAAACAAACTAAGGACTAAATCCCAAGGATGGTTATCTGGTGCATCAGATTATGTTCACCGAGGTGAGATGTCAACACTGGATAATATGTGTCTTGGTACAATCCACCACAGATTCCTCACGTCCAGCTTTTCTTCCGATGACAGAACCAGCCAGATGAACTTGCCCATCCACTGCCATGTCATGCGAACTTTGCTGACCGAGTGGCCAGTTTCTCAGTGGACAGAAGCGGCTCTGTTGTTCCAGGTAGCCGTGTTCTCATTGACACCTTGATGCAGCAGAGGAGAGAGTTAGTGAGCCACGGCCACTGGAGCTAAACACATTTTATCAGGAAACAATTTCAGCAATTTGCTCTCATCTGGTCATGTTACTTATATCTTGTTATCTCTCAAGAGCCCTGTAATTAAAGCAGGTGTGTGTCCTCTTAAATTAGCGATGTGGCAACTGTAGACACTGTACTAAGTTCTGACAGGAGACCCTAATGACACCCTAGATTCAGTAATTAAAATGAAGCCAGTGGGAGTGTTTGGTCAGGGAGAGTGTCAAAATGGGCAAATACATCCCAAAGTGATGAGCTTAGAGGTACCGAACAAGGAAAGATTTGAAGCAAAATCACAAAGACACACACTCCCCTACCCTTCCTCCCATCTTTCTTTTAGCTCCTCCTCTTTCTTTTCTTCCTCTTCATTTCTCTCTCAGTCTCTCTCTCTCTCTGCCCCTTTTCCTCTCCTCCCCGTCCTTTCTCTCTATAAATAGACCAAAGCAGAATTTTAATTTAGATATTTTCCCAATATTCAATGTCACATGACAGACAGATCTTAGTATTTTATAGCTAATATTCTAATAATGAAGTGGCCCAAAATTATTTTAATGGCATTTTGGGCACTACTTTTTATGTCTTAATTGGGTAAAGAGCATGTTCCACAACTCCTGAAGACTGTGGAAACATAAAGACAGTGAAGGAGGAAGAAAAACTTGTTGAGGCCAGTGAGTGGAGGGTAAGAAGGAAAGTGTGACAAAGAGGACCGGAAAAGGAGGACCAGGGGAGGAGAATGGGACATTCGTCTCGAGCCAGATGGGGGAAGGAATAATAAGGACCTTCCACTGAATACATGTGTATTTTGGCAAAGGTAATTCCACATAAATAATATGCAGTGTTAATTGCTATACTCAATGCCCTTATATTTACATTCTTTAAAAATATTAAGATTAATTTTTTAGAGCAGTATTAGGTTCATAGAAAAATTGAGAGGAAAGCACAGAGATTTTCCATATACCTCCTGCCTTCACAAATGCAATAAATAGCCTCCCCCATTATCAACACCCCCCTATCTGAGTGGAACATTAGTTTCAACTGATAAACTTACATTGGCCTGTTATAATTACCCAAAGTCCATAGTTTTCATTATCGTTCACTCTTGGTATTGTGCATTCTACGGGTTTGGATAAAT
The DNA here is from genome assembly GCF_036850995.1 of Saccopteryx leptura. NCBI lineage: Eukaryota > Metazoa > Chordata > Mammalia > Chiroptera > Emballonuridae > Saccopteryx > Saccopteryx leptura. The sequence continues at coordinate 259,359,044 of NC_089505.1, read as the reverse complement.
ATATAATGACACAGATCCATCCTTACAGTATCATACAGAGTATCTTCACTGCCCTAAAAAATCCTCTGTGCTTTGCCTATTCATCACCCATCACTCCACCTCGCCCAAAGCCTGGCAACCCCTGCTCTTTTGACTGTCTCCATGGTGTCGCTTTTCCACAGTGTTATACAGTTGGACTCATACAGTATGTGGTCTTTTCAGATTGGCTTCTTTCTTTTAGGAACATTTAACAGGTTCCTCCCTGTCTTGATAGTTGACACTTACTGTATACTTTTTAAGAGGAATGTGAAACAATCTCAAGTTATTCTAGAGCAAGAAATAGTGGTAGATGATCTCAGTACCCCACCCACATTCCTTTGGTCCTTTCAGCCCTAGTGCACAATCCCGATGCATTTTGATTGCCTCCAACCTTAAGCCTCTTGCAGCTTCTTCACTTCAGGGCTTTCTCTGAAGCTGTAGCTGGTTTAGCCTTGATTAGGTACAGATTTAAGGAATGGGGACTCAGCTCGCAGGGTTGGGGCAACTCTCAACGGTGGACTGGATCAGAGGCTAACTGCCCTAACTTTCTAATTCTGCAGTTATATGTTTCAGAGGTTCATTTCTTCTCGCTTCCTGGGGAACCCCAGAAGGAATAAGCATACAGTGTCCACAGTGATCACCAGCTCGGAACTGACCCTTTCTTGCTTTCCCTCCTGCCCTGACTCTTCAATCCAACTTCCTGGACTCATATACAAATAACCTCAGTTAACCATACCCTCCTCCCAGCTTTTGTTTTTGTAGGAATCCAAATTAAGATACACTATTTTCACCATAAACTGATTTTTAAACTCAATTCTTCTATTCATTTGATTAATTTTCAACTGTTTTTGCAGTAAGGGTATTGAAATATGATTTACATACACACAGGGCTCCTGAGAGGACAGACAATAGAATTATGGCACAATTTTCCCTGCCCTCAAAATTCTTATTGTTGGTCAGACGAGGTGCTCACTAGTGCTTTCCGAGTTATTATCACAAGTGCTAACTGGTTAGTCCACAACATGGATTATTCCTGCATCACAGGAGGAAAATGCTAAAACTAATGTATTATTGTTATACCTTTTCCTCAGTCCCCACAACTATTGAGAAACATTTAACCTCTAAGTTATTAAGGATTTTTTTTTCTTCTTTAGAGATGACAATGCCTGATGATTTCTGTGTCCTTAGGGCAAGGGTAAATCTTGGTGTGCAGCCTGAACCAAACAGATAAATATAATTATTATTTCGGTATATTTGATGATGAAAGGGTTTCAGGCTCCACAGACTGATCTTTCTGTCGCCAACTGCATACTGCCGAAATTTTGATTAAAGGCTCACTGAAGTAGTTTATCAGTATTTGTTTGGTTTCAGGAAGTAAAATATGTGAGCTCAATATGAATGACAGACTATATCCAACGAGAGCATTTGTTTCATCAGCCTAGGAAACTCAGAATCCTTGCTGTAGCTAATGTATGAAGAAGATATTTTTCCTTCCCAAATTTGCATAGAGCTCAATAGTCCCCTGATTCCAGACACATTATGTTCTGTGGTAACTTTCCTTGCCTCCATCTTCCTCTTGCAAATGTGCATGTACCAGAATACAGACATCATTTAAAAAATAATTTAAACCCTTCAAATTCCCCTGTCTGGAAAATGTTTATACAATTTGTAACAGAGAAGCCCAAAGTGCTGCTGAAGAGAGCCAAAATATTGTGCTGACTTTTTGAAGGGATCATTTCTGAGCAGAAGGGGGAGAAAAATACTGATTCTGATAAAAGGGGAAAGAAAGAGTGAAAAAACAGGTTCTGATTTTTAAGCTTTCACAAAATAGTAAGCAAATATTCTAAGAAATAATCTTTTAAAATACTCAAATGGATGACTAGGAGGAGGTAGCTTATGACATTCCCTTTAATCTCTTGAGTCAAAACAAACTAAAGTTTGGGGCACTATAATTAATCTGTTGTTTTCTCTTTAAGTCTGAGAGGAAGAAAGGGAAAGCTTGAGAGATAGAGAGTGTGAGAGAGGAAAGGAGGGAGGAATAAAGAGGAAGAAAAGAGGGAACACACACACAAAACTTGGTGAGGATATTGAAGAAAAGAAAGCAACACCAACAAAATCATCATGTGAGCATTTCCAGAACTCTCTTGGTGACTGTAGATCAGTGATTTTATTTTTAACATATACTTTCCTATCCTAAAATGGAAAGCATTAATTAATACAAATAAACATTTGATAAATCTCAGCTATTTACATTTGTGTATGAAATTTGAGGTATTTATCCTAATCAAGCCTTTTAACTTTAAGAATTTTGAGTCTTTTCATTTTATCATTATTCTCATGAACTTGAGCCTCTATCATTCTGTATGTACACACCATGTGCACAAGTGATTACAAAAACAAAACAAAAGAGACATCAAAGAGAGATGCCTTGATTTCTTTTCATGGAGCAAAACCAAAAGAAGCAACGATATTCACATCTATTGTAACTTGGGTGTTTTTCCAAATTGCCTGCAAGACAGCAAGTTCTTTTTCAGATCTTTTAAACCAACACAGACAACAACATGCAGAACATTTAAAGTGAAAACTGACAGTGTCTTTCCAGCTGATGGGACTTGAGATCAAAATGATAATAGTAAAAACAACCTGCACCCTGTGAATTAGGAAATATCTGTCTCTATAGTTTAGATTTTTGGGACTTCTCTACATTTGTAATAGTCTTTATATTTTGAAATAGTGGCTTATATGTCCTCCCCTGCCCCTTTATATTTTCTCTCTCTCTCTCTCTCTCTCTCTCTCTCTCAACACTAAAGTCTCTTCTATGTATGAGGAAAGTATAGAATGAGGTATGATAGACATTATAGTAATTTTGAAAATGTCTATTATTTAGCAGAATAGTCTGTAATAATTTGAGCCTGTTGTGTACAACTGTATTTGGACACTTCCTTAAAAGTGAATTTTTGATCTGATGGACCATGATCACTTCTTCTGCAGAAAATCCCTTTCAGATGCTGAATTATTGGGACTCCACTGTAGTTGTGTTTTATTGGATAAATAATAGTCTATATTAATGCAAAAGTTATGGCCCAACATACATATTAGTTGTTTACAAATCTTCCATTGTTTCATTAGAAACAGTGACCAGAATATAGAGGCCAATGGGAGGGTCAGGGATTCCCTTTGGATAATTATAATGCTTGCCCACTCTACTTAGGCCTTTTGTTTTTCATTTTTCATTAGGATAGGACAACAGGTCTAACAAGTCAGTGTTGGGAGCTCACTTAGCCAATGAGAAAGCTGAACAGTAGCGCATTAAGTGACCCCCGGGGCCTTGGAACTATTTGGATGTGCAACTTGGCCTTGAAGGTTGATCTCCCTTTGACTGATGGTCAGCAGCTTTCTTCTCTACAGACTTTTATGGTGTATGTTGCGCAAGGAAGTTTAGGTTTAATATTTAGCTTGAAGGAAAAAGGGAATAATCTGATGTTTAAATGTCAGCAATGTTTAAATTTGGTCACATTTTGAGATGAGAGGAGAGAAAAATCATTTTCAAGAAATTAAGGGAAAAAGAAAGATAGTTGTAAAAGGAAGAATTAGTAACTTTATTTAAAAACTGGAGTTCTGCATTTGGAAATGTAGATAGCAAGGATCTTCATTGCAACCACAGGCACAGAACTAGATGACAGTTCAGTGATATCACTAGGAGTGCTTTTCAGCAATGGCCATGACTGTGTGTTTCTTTTCCTTTTCTTTTTGCTTTTACTTTTTGTTTTTAAGTGAGAGGAGGGGACATAATGAGACAGACTCCCGCATGCACCCTGACCGGGATCAACTCGGCAATCCCAGTCTGGGGCTGATACTTGAATCAACCCAGCTATCTTCAGCACCTGAGGCTGACACTCAGACCAACAAAGCTATTGTCAGTACCCAGGGCCGATGTTTGAATCAATCGAGCCACTGGCTGTGGAAGGAGAAGAGAGAGAAAATGGAGAGAAGGTGGAGAAGAGAAGCAGATGGTTGCTTCTCATGTGTTTCCTGATGGGGGATTGAACCCAGGATGTCTGTCTGCATGCTGGGCTGATGCTCTATCCACTGAACAAACCAGCCAGGTCTGGTTGTGTATTTCTTGAAGAAGGTTTCTTAAAAAACAAAACTAATTTTTAGATTGAGTTTGTTCTAGGGACTTACACTCATGATTTTAAAGATATGCTAGAATATGAACTTATTAGAGTTAATAAATTAAAATTTTCCTAAATTCTCTCTAATAAAAGACATAAAAATGTCATCCTGTTTGCCTTTTATTTTGCTTATTTATTTGTTTTTTAACAATGAGATTACATCCCAGCCCTAGCTGGTTAGCTCAGTGGTAGAGTATCTGCCCAGTGTGTGGAAATCCTGAGTTCGATTCATGGTCATGGCACAAGGATAAGTTCCCCATCTACTTCTCCACCCCTCCCCCTCTTCCTTTTCTCTCTTTCTCTCTCCCCCCCCCCTCCTGCAGCCATGGCTCAATTGGAGTAACTTGGCCCTGGGTGCTGAGAATAGTACCATGGCCTCTGCCTCAGGTGCTAAGGAGAGCTTGGTTGCTGAGCAATGAAGCAACACCTCAAATGAGCAGAGCATCATCCCCAAGTGGGCTTGCCGGGTGAATTCCAGTCAGGATGCATGCCAGAGTCTATCTCTGCCTCCACTCCTCTCACTGAATAAAAGAAAAGAAAAGAAAAGAAAAGAGATTAAGTCCCAAATATTTTTTAATACTATTGGAGGATAAATATTTCTTGATGTACTTCTATGTACAAGTCACTCAGGTTGGCATTGCTGGATATAATAATAACAGTAGCGAGATAGTATTCCTGCTGTTTTATTTATTTTTTATTATTGTTTTATGAATTTCCACAAATTTATCATCTTAAATGGATACCCATTTATTAGCTTCTATAGGTCAGAAGTTTAGCACAATATTGCTGGGTTCTTGCTCAGGGTTTCATTAGGGTAAAATTGAAGTGTCAATGGGCTATGATTTTGTCTGAAGGCTCTAGGAAAGTTCACTTCCAAAGTCATTCTTGGAAGAATTCAGCTCTTTGTGATGGTAGAACTGAGGCCCCCATTTTCTTACTGGCTTCTTTGCTATAGGCCTCTCACACCTGCTAGCTGCAGCCAACATTCCTTACCACGTGGCCCCCTCTCTCTTCAAATCAGCAATGAGAACTTCTCATGCCTCAAATCATTCTTGTACTTTGATTCTCCAACTCTTCTTTCTGATGGAGAAAACTTTCTGCCTTTAAAGGGCTTCTGTGATTATGTCATTCTCACCCAGATTATATTTTTATCTTAATGTCATCTGATTTGGGACCTTGAATTCATTTGCAAAAGCTTTTCACAGCAGTACTTAAATTAATGCATGATGAAAGAACTCAGAGGAAAAGGTGTGTACACCAGGGGCCAGGAATCTCGGGGTCCATTTTGTAATTTTGCCTACCCCACTTGTCATAAGGGCAATTAAAGTCCTTCAAGATGGATAAAGTGAGGATGTAAAGAGATAGGGTGCCGAAAAACTATAAGAGCCATAAAAGAGGGATAAACCAGAGGTCATGGGGGTTTAAAGAAGAAAGGAACAACTTTTGCGTAGGAATGCCTGGAGGGGTTTCATGAAAAGGACCTTGAAGGATAAGCAGTATTATTTTTATTTATGCAGATTAGGAAAAGATGCTGCAGGCAGAGATAGCAGGGCAGACATGACACAGGGATGGGAAAGTCGAGCATGTTGGGGAAATGGTTTGCAGCTCTGTACAGATAGAGCAGGAACTACATTTGGACTGGTGAGAAATGGAACTAGGAGGTAACTTTTATTTGAGAAGGTCTTTGAATCCCAGGCAAGTTAATTAGCCTTTAGATTAATGGACCTTCACAAAAAGTTAATGGAAATGATATGGGAGAGATGTGATGGGAGATATACTTTAGAAAGATTGATAATAGAACAGGGAAATGTTGGAATTGGTGTGGACAGGTGACAAGGAAGGGTTTCTGACATTCGCCTAGAAGGTGATGAGAACTTCAATTCTACTAGGGAAAGTGAGAGGAAAGAGAGTGGATGAATGTGGTGACAGAGTTTGTGAACTTGTAAACAGACTGGAAATATGGAGGGAAAGGAATAGGGAGTTGACTCCGCTTTAAGCCAGCTCTCATAAGCAGAGATAGGGACACCAAAGTGATTTGCTTTGGGAATTCAATGCATTAAGATAGATTTACATGGCATAATTGAAATAGAATCATTGTAGAAAGTATTCTTGGACCTCAGCAATAGGATGAAGCCTCAGGAAGGAGGGAGCCAAGGCCATATTGGACAAAGGGCTAGTAGAATACAACTAATTGGATTCTCAGACTGTTATGAATGGACCAAATATGAAATTAAAATGAGTCCATCATGCAGCAGAAGTATGTTGAACACATGGTAGTGGAGATGCTTGGCGTCTCAGACAATCATTTTGAGGCATTCAGTGTACACACATGGGGTATGTAGTTTAGTCCATAAGTGGAAGGGGTTAGTACAAGCTAGTTAGGATACAAGGGACCTAGCCACCTCTTGGAAAAGTGATGTGCTATTCAGAAACTATTCATACGAGTTGTCCAGCCATATAGGTAACATGAGTTAGGGGACACTTAAGTCTGACAACCCCCAGTTTTCAAGGCCTCCCAGTATATACATTAGAAGTAGAATGAATATTAATTTCATGGTCTATATTGTGTTGGTGCATTGATATATATCATATTAACCACCTTGGAAATGAATGGCACAGTCTATGAGGTAAAGATGTTACTATCATATTTACAATTAAAAGGGATAGACAACGCCAAGGCTATTATTTAATACACTGAGTTTCAGAGGACAGTCAATGAAATTATTTCCAGCAGGCAGGTGGGGTTGTGGCTCTGTTCCTTAGAAAAGTAATGATGATTCTATATTCTATAGAATTAGAGAGGGACAGGAATGAAATTTTAGATATATAAAAAAGTGTGCTGAGAAAATATGGTCATGAACTACTTCTTCACTAAATTTTTAGTGGAGAAAAAAGAGATGTGTCCTTGGAAGGGCAGGTTTGCTAGATTGTTTGCTTATTTTAAAGAATGTGGTGGCTCTGCGTTTGTTTGTAGATGGAGACAGATCCATCTTCAGAAGTACTGAAGGTGAGGACTGAGGAGTCACCAGATGGTATGAGGCTGAGGTGGAGAGAGAAATCAATGGGATAGGGAGTAGCAACAAAATTAACGGGACCCTCCTCTCTGGTGGGAGGAAAGCCTTAGGTTCTTCATAAAAAATGAAGAACATATCATCCTCAATAAGTTCAGTTGTCCATCTAAAAAATAACGTCTCCTTCATAAACCTATAGTATTTTTTAGAAGTACTTACATGATAGGTTTGTCCTTATTCTGTCATATGTGTGCTTCATATTAGGATTTTGGTTTCCAGACTTTGTATTTTCCACTGACCAGCCCTCGTCTTCAGGATGTTGGACAGTGAGGGTGGGAATGTTCTTAGAACTCCTGTGTGTACCTACAGGACTGCCCCACAGAACAGAATAAGACAGAGAGTCCCGACACCAAGCCAGGTAGGTCAGGATCCCAAATAGTCAATGTTAGCAATGTCAGGCAGAAGGGAAGAGACAAGGGGCCAGCTGGAGGTGACCTAGAGGGTCTGCTGCCCTGGAGACAGGAGGCTGGAGGACTGAGCCCATGGGGGAGGTGGGGTCGCTCCAGAGCACAGTGCCAGAGCAGAGCCTGAGGCAGGGTGACAGAAGGATGCCTGAAATTTGAATTAGTTTGAGACAGTTGTGCACATTCAGGATTTTATTAATGAATAAAGTTTTTTTTTCTCTCTTCTAGCTTGACATCTAAGATGTTCCTAGCTGGTTGCAGAAAGTCTTAAAGCAGCAGGTGTTTTGAACAGTCTTCAAGGCCTTTTATGCTCTCAACTCTTTTCCTCTTTCTCCATGGGCATCTTCTACTATTGAACCCAAAATACCATTTTTACATGAACTTTCCACACAACTTCCATTTCGCTTGAAATAACTTCCGGGTTCCATCTTCCAAAACACTCCCTTGACGTGCTCAGTGTCTGGAATCGCGCCCCTTCCAGGCAAACACGTGGGAGGAATTGTGGAACTTCCTCCCTCTTCCTCCTCCAGTTTGAGCAAGAGACCATGACCTCTCTTACACCCTTCTTCCTCCAGCCGGCACTTCATCTTTCGTGGTACAGGATGTTAACGAGAGTTTGTGAATATAACTTTTAAAAAAAATTTTTTCCAATTTTACCCTGTCCTCATCAAAGGGTAATTTTAAATTCTAAGTACTTGGAATACATTTAAATCTCTTGATTTCAGATGAACCCAGTGCAGTGTAATATTTTATTCATTTTATTTAACATATATTTCTCGAGTGCTTAGTGTGTGTGTGTGTGTGTGTGTGTGTGTGTGTGTGTGTGTGTGTGTGTGTGTGTCGGGGACTGAGATCCAGATGGTGGAAATACTATTTATAAGCAGAGGTGTGCCAGGAGGAATTGCAGGGGGCACTCTGTGGCTGGAGCACAGATGAGGCCATGGCGCTGTGGGCAATTAATCCAGCAGCGTCTGATGAAAAGGAGTAAAGATATTGTTTGAGGTATTTGGAGCATATTCCAAAGGCAGTGGGGGAATTAAACCTGCATTAAAATGACCATGATTTCTGTGAAAACAGGCTCTGAATTTTGTTCAGTAATGTCCCACGGTCTCTCACACTTTGGAGGGAATCAGTAACAGTTCTTGCTGAATGAAATGATGTTTAATCCATGTGAAGTGAATGTCATGGAGGGGCAGTCCCGTGGCTCACTGTAGTGTGGGAGGCTGGAATCTAGAGCAACCCATGGGCCACTGTGTGCTTTCAGGTAACAGATGGCGGACATAATAGGATCATGGGGCACTTATTTTTTTGTTTGTCTTAAATTTCTGATTATTTTTCAGAGTTATTAAAATGAACATGAATTACATTTATCATTTAAAAAAGAAACTTCAAAGACCTTATTATGAAAGGCATTCTTACTAGAAATGCCTGACTTACAGGACTTTTGAGTGCTAGTGAAGAGCAGAGGGCCGTTGAGAGACATTTAAAAAATATGAGACTTGGTTGAACACAGGACCTCCTGCCTCTGCATGTATATATTTCACCTTCCTTAGATTTATTGAGTTGGATTTTGATCGCTGAGTTTTTTTGAGGCCATAAAGTAACCCGAGGCTTCTGTGAGTGCCCGAGTGCCGCGGGCTGGGGTAGTCTTTCTAACAGACATTTAGGAAATTGAGGTCCTCATATAGAGAAATGAAGTGTGTAGGAAGGACCTCAACCAGGCTAGACCACTAGTCTCTTTTTCAGGTCAACCTTTTACTGGGGGGGGGAGGGGGGGCAATGGTGCTGGAACTTTTGGTACACTCTTAAGGGACAGGGAAAGACCATCTACTACTGGCAGTGATTTGGGAGCTAAGCAAGGACCCATTCACCTCTAGAGGACTGCACACCGAAATGACTGAGCTGTATTGCATGCATTAGAGCATTTAGTTGCTTGTTATTCTCTGTATTCACGCCCTCTCTATTAGACTTGCTTAGTAGAGTCTTGTTTTCACTTTGTCTGAGCTAGGCTTTGGGAAATTGAAGAAAAAGTAGTGTTCCCCAGGGAAAGGTGAATCTCAGGTGTGGGTGGGAAAATGTGAGTTGTAGACATTCTTACTGAGTGGTGATTCTCTCTGTTGCTGTGAAGAATTGTGGTCTTGTCTTTTAGAAGGCATCCTATAACTTGTTGCTTGTTGAAGTCTATGGGTAAAACCAGGGAAGAAAGATTTGAGTATGACTTGATGTTTCTGTTTTCCAAGTTAGATGACAGTGCCATGGACCAAGAAAAAGGACTCCTGAAGGACCGGTTTTATAGGGAGTGCATGTGTTTGACTTTGGGCATGTGATGTGAGGTGTCTTTGGTCTGTGCAGGTGCATTATCCAGGAGGCAGGTGGATCTGATTTTAATGGGAAAAAAAACAAAGAGACAAGAGCTAGAACTCACAAAGTCATATCTAAGGAAGCAGAGACAGATTAAGGTCATTTGAGGCCCCAAGTGCAGGAGAAAATATTAGGCCCCTTAAAAAAAGAGAGAGAAAATAAAAATGCATGTTAACCATATTTTTATTTATTTATTCATTTTTATTAGAGAGAGAGGAGAGAGGGAGAGAGAGAGAGAACAGAGGAAGGAGCAGGAAGCTCAACTCCCATATGTGCTTTTGACCAGGCAAGCCCAGGGTTTCGAACCAGCAACCTCAGCATTCCAGGTCAACACTTTAGCCACTGTGTCACCACAGGTCAGGCCTTAACCATATTTTTAAATAAATAAAAAATATTATGTACAATTAATGTTAAAATTGCACATTTTAAACCAAACTTGCTGTCATTAGAAAAAAGTGTAAAGTTGGGGTTTTGCGGGGCCCTTCAGAAGTCGAGGCCCAGGGCACACACCCAGCGCACCTGCCGTTAAATCTGCCTCTGCAAATAAGAGATGATAATACCAGTTCTGCTACCTCATGACATTGTCATAAGAACGAAATCAATCAACACGAGGCTATGGATTGATTCTGGAAGTAGATTGGGAAAATGCATGCAAAACTGTGATATACCTTATATGTTACAATTATTAAAAATAATAACCCATTGCTCTGTGTGTTCTGCTATCTGCCACCTTAACATTCCTGAAATGTATTATTACTCTTTCTGTTTTTGGAAGCACGTTTAATTATGTTATTGTCAGAAGTAAAGCAAAGATTTATTTGGAGAACTTCTTTGTCCTTTAGTAAGGAATTTTTAGTTTTTTTCCTGGGAAAGTTGCATTTAAGAGGTAATGATTTAAGCTAAAATATAGTATGATCTCAATCTGGCTAATGTCTGGTTCAATCTTTTAAAAAATTATTGTTCCTTAAAGTCTGATAAGTTTTGGTTTTATTCAGATAGGACTGAGAAAGCTATTCACATTTGGAATGAGAGAGAAGAAATCATTTCTTTTTAAACACTACAAAATCCCTGAATATTACTAATTCTATAAAGCTTTTTTTCACTCTGTTTATCTGGAGAAACCCTGATTTGCATATGTTTGCATCTATTTGCATATACAATTCAAGTGCCTCCCAACTCCAAGTATGTAAGATAAAACAAATTAACTCTTTGTTTTAACCTGCTGTGGTTCTTGTCTAACACTATGTGGTAGGCATGGACATTTTAATCAACTTTTAAACTGGAGAGGAGTTCAGGTTACCAGCCTCTGGGATAAGGATGGGAAGCCATAAAAGGTCTGGGAGAGTGTCAGTATGGGCAAATTTGTCCCCAAGTATAGGCTTACAAGGTACCCCCTAAATGAAGAAAGGAGATCTCAGAGGAAGGTTTGGAGAGAATTCCACTGTAACCAGGGACTTTGAGCTAATAGAGGCAAAGTTTATCCTTGGTGCCCTGCAAAAAGATGGCATAAATTTACATTATTACATGTTCACAAGATACATTTTGGGAAAGAAAAAATTTCCCTCAAACTCTCTTTCTATGTGTTGTTTTTGTTGTTGTTTTGTTTTTGATAGCATATTTATCTAGCCTTAAGAAAATAAAATACTAGAGAACATTTTAGGTTCTTTGGAAAACCAGTAAATATATTTTTTCCTTGGGGGTAGGTGGTCTTGGGAGCCATCTGCTAAACCTGAAAGGCAGTTAATTCTTTGGCTTTTTGGGCCAAAATCTAAGCCTGCATTACCCAATACAGTAACCACATACCACACATGGCTGAATTAAGGCACGCTATCCTTGTAAAATATACACCAATTTTGAAGGCTTCTTATGAGAAAAAGAATGTAAAATTTCTCATTAATTCAAAAATTGGTTAGATATTAAAATGATAATATTTTAGATATATTAGGTTAAGTAAAATATAGTATTAACGCTAATTTTTCTGACTATTTTTTAAATGTGGCTCCTGGAAAATTTTAAATTATATGTGATTCATTTTTTTGGCTCACACAATATTTCTGTTGGGCAGTGCTGCTCTACGGAATAGTTTTTATTCTTAATCCTAGAGGGAAACCTATAGCAAACACTAAAAGTACTAGGGCGTTGTTTGGGAGCAAATGCTACCCATTACTGATGCTGTAAGATATTACTATTTATAATTAGAATATCGAATATTTTAAAATTCCTTAGCAGGGATCATTTAAAGTAATTTTAAAGGTAATGTTGGCCTTACCTTTTTTTCTACCTTGCCTATGTTTCTACTGTGATTCAATGCAGAGAGAAGAGAAAGCAAGTGTCCCCAGCTTTAGGCCTATATAGATTTTAGTTGAAACATTTTTCCTGATGAGGCCTATATAGATTTTAGTTGAAACATTTTTCCTGATGACTAACTAGTAAACACTAATTGGGTTTTGCCATTTACTCACTTGGAATTTTGTTGCCCTGAAACCTTGCAACTCCATTTAACCTACTTCTGGTTGGCAAATATTTACTGCCATGTTAGGTTATGCTTTTTTGTTTAAATTAACTCTTAAATAATATAGCACAACAGATACAGGAGAATGGGGTGGGGGGGGAGAATAAGTTTTCACTTTTTTTTTTTTAATACAAGACTGATTTTATTATATTACCAGGGAAATGAGTTAGATTGCTCTGGCAGTCCCAATAAATCACACATGAAGTCGTCTTTTTTTTTTCCTAAATTAAATTTTTATTTAAATAAAAGTGTTATGTTTGTATTTGAGCTGACAGCTAAATCTGATAATTAGAGTGCATGAAGTTGGCTTTGATTGGCATTGTAATTGGATTGTCATTGGGCTGAGAACCTATTATCTTTGGATCATGCCCCATGAAATCTGTTGAAGAAACTTTGCTGCCAGTCATTCGAGCCACCATCTTGGCTTACAAATTAGGTTTGAAAGGCTTCTTACCACTGGGAATGTAATTTAAACCAATGCAATTGCACTCCCATTAATTAAAATTATATTAAAATTATGGTTCATTTTCTAAATATTTTTTTCGTATTTTATTAGACATACTTATTACTAAATGCTTAACAAATTACATAGCAGTGCTTAGTAAAATTATGTTTCAGAGATAATCCATCTCCCCAGCACGTGCTTCTCAGCATCAGTGGAATTAGTCAGTGTTAATCATTAAAAGATATACTATTTATGTTTTTCATTACACGTTTCAGAAAGAAGCATTTCCATTATTTTATCATAAAGTGCAGGACCAGCAATGTCTACTTTAAATTAAGATCAGTCCTGCCGATAATGAAATATGTAACTTTGCTATAAGAAGATATTGTCTATTATGGCCACAGTTCTTCCTGCTTTCATTTTTTTTTCTAAAACAATAGAAGCTTATAAAGAGAGAAAGCTTTTTTTTTTTTTAAAAAAAAGAATATTAAGGGGGAGAAAAAAAGCACACACATGCCAAAATCTATACTGCTCTTTATTTCTATTATTGTCTGTTAAAAGCAGATCAGACCTGATTAAGACAGAAAAGGCGCTTGTGAGGGCTGAGAATAAGAATGAGGTGGGAGGGGTCGGGGTGAGGCTGGCCTCTCCTGGCTGGTGGAGAAGGGTGTGTGTGTGCAGGCCCACGATGTATCTTTCCTTTCCACTGTGCCTGCTCTCTAGCCACAGGATTCCACACACTCACGGGCAGGTGCCACCTCAGTGATACGGTTGTGAAGAACTCAAAGGTGTACTTCCTGACATACAGAATGAGGCACAGATTCTTATATTTGCTTTTCTTGTTCTATTTCTTTTCTTTTGTGTGTATGTGTGTGTGTTTGTGTGTGTGTGTGTGTGTGTGTGTGTGTGTGTGATGGGTGTTTTAATTGTTCAGAAATATCTCTCCATCCCTCAATTTCTTGTCCTCAGATAAGTTTGGGGTGATAGGCTACTTGGATACAAAGTCCAATGGGATTTAAAAGTGTAAAACTAAGTTTTCAAATTTGCCCAAATTTTATTTAATTTGTATTAAACACCCTTGCCTGCCCTCCTGAGCCTTTCAGCTCAGCTACATTTTTACATGTTTCCTATTGCCATTGTTGTTTCTGCCTCTGACTTCAGTGTTTTGCTCAGTGTTTAACGCATAATGGATGCTCAATAAATATTAAATGGAACTGAATTTGAAGTCTACTTTTGAAACATCTAGGCGATAGCTAGAGCCAAATCCTAGTGAGCTAAAGTACCTCCCATGTGAGTGACCAGGTATAGTCGATAGTTTCATAATGTATTTTATTTACTGTGGCATATGGTGTTTTAGGGTGTATGCTGCTACATGCTCTTCCAATCCCTTTTTCTTAATAGATGAAGACACCAAAGGTCAGAGAACAGAGTTCAAGTCTATATGTTTCCTGAATAAGAAGCAAAGCTGGGACTACACTTCACAACTTCTGTCTACAAGCTCAGAGCCATTTCCATGCTTCCATGCTGTCTTTTGTAAAAAAAAAAAAAAAAGATTGTCCTGAAGTGAGGGAGACTATGGGGAGGAAGGCAGGCTCTCACTTCTACTCTTCCTCACTGGCAGGACAGGAAGTTGGAAGACAAGCAGCATTAAGGAATAAAAATCCTCAAGAATGTTTGGACCCTATGACCCTTTGATTTCCTTTCTAGGAATAGGTACTAAGGAAGTTATCAGATGATGAGATATTTAATTACAGCCAACTTTTATTGGCTGCTCAAAATGAGCCAGGCACAGTGCTTAGTGCTTTACATATATTTTCTCGCTGAAGGCTCAGAACAGTCTGACGAGTTATGCTCTTACAATTACTCTCCCCTGAAACAGATGGCAAAACGAGGCATGGGAGGATTTTATAAAATATGTCCAAGGGTCCAAGTTACATGGCTATTTAGGATTTGGGCCCATGTCTGAACCCAGAGCTCTTCTTTCCACTGATCTGCTCATTGCTCCATCCCTGCAGAGATGCTTAAAGCAAAGAAAGCTTGGAAGCATTATAAAAGTTTGGCAATAGGGAATTTGTTTAGAAAAATGTTTTTACAAACTCTACAAATGATGTTGTAGATGTATATAATGAATATCAAAAGATGATTACGATAAAATTGAAATCTATAAACTACTGTTATCCCACTTCGTAAGCATATGTCCATGGAAAAATATCTAGAGGGATTATAGCTCCTTTTTTTTGTTGTTGTTCTTCATCAGTATTTTTCATTTTTTTTCTTACAATGAACATACCTAATTGTGTAATTTTTTTAAAAGCTGAAGTACATAATTGGAGACTAGTTTAGAACTTTTGAGGCATTCAAAGAGAATCATCAAATTTTCATAGAGGTTTTCTTTTTTTTCCCCCTCAAGCAAAGAATGAGTGCTTCTTCTAAATCGTTATTTTCTTCTACTGCTACTTCTGGGCAGGACCCTCTGGTTTCCTCCTCACTAGCCCTGGGGTGGGTCATTGAGCTCAACAATTATCAGGGAGGAATAGGCTCATTGTGGGGCTAGGTTTGGGATGTTATTGTTGCTCTTGCAGTGAAACCTGTTATGGGAGTCACACCCTTTTTTTAAGGAGAGCATAGCCTTTCAAAAGGAAACACAACAGGCAAATTTTGGGCAGAAAGAAAGATAAGGGACTAAGTTCAGAGAAATGAGAACAAGAACAAAGACTCCCTCCTCCTGC
The DNA here is from genome assembly GCF_036850995.1 of Saccopteryx leptura. Lineage (NCBI taxonomy): Eukaryota > Metazoa > Chordata > Mammalia > Chiroptera > Emballonuridae > Saccopteryx > Saccopteryx leptura. The sequence goes on along the minus strand of NC_089505.1, from coordinate 259,343,329 downwards.
GGGGTGGCGATCACTTTATTGTTCTCATTTGGCTCCTTTGGTGGGTAAACTATATGTTGATACAAAAGTCCTAGCTGAGGGGCCAGGAGAACAGAACTAAGAGAGAGGACTGAGCTTTCTGCATTGGAGTCAACCATGTGTAGGCTCTTCTATGGGACATGACACAGATACCCATCACGCAGGTGCCATGGTCAAATCTCCGACACCAAACTGGGTATGTGTTTGGGTCTAAGCAATGGCTTAGGATCTTTTTTGGTTCTCAGACACTCTGTGAGCTAGTGGCATGGACTCAGCACAGGGGCACCAGACCCTCTGTACCTATATCCGTAGACTTGAGATTTGAGATGTTCAGTTAAATTTTATTTGGAAAAAGAAAAAAAGGGTTTCAGAGCTAAAACATTATCTACAAAAGTTCCAAATGTTTGAGGAATGGGACTCATGATATATGTAAGTTTCCTTGTCTGGTGAATAAGGTGCTGCCCATAGAATGCAAGCCAGAAGGAGAGATCTGGGCGTGGGGGGAGCAGAAGAGTTGGGCACTGGGAGAAAGGATAAAGGGGTAGACAAAAGGAACGCCACATTTTCACCATCTTTATTCTCAACTGCTTATGCATTTGCAATGGAGAAATGTCAGGTAATTTCTTGGCCTAATAGATTCTAAAACTTTGAAGAATTAAATTTTCTCAGGGACTATCAGTCATTTAAAACTAATTGTTGTTTATATAATGCCCATAAAATTGTGTGTGTGTGTGTGTGTGTATAATCACCATGAATTCCAGGGTGTACATGTGTGCGTGTATGTATGTGTATATGTGTAATTTCTAGATTTTAGGTGTGACTTTTCAGTTTTGCTTGAGCTCACATTTTTCAGTCTGAGACAGTAGAATCAACTCCTCAATAAAATTCGCCAATTCTATTGAGCTATTGTTATGCTGTATAACAAGAGGCAGTTTAGCATAAAAGTTTAGCATAAAAGGTTGAACTCTGGAGCAGGACCCCCTGAATCTGAATCCCATTCTGCCATTTATTAGCTGTGTGACCTTGGTTAAGTTTCAGAAACTCTCTGTTTCAGTTTCCTCATCTGTAAAATGGGGGTGATGACAGTAGCTCACTGACAGGATTTTTTGAGGATGACATGAGTTGAAACCTGTGATGTCCTTGGAACTGTGCCTGGCACATTGGAAATTTCATAAATGTTAGTGGTTCTGTTGTTATCATTATTCTTGGACACTTACCGAATATCAAATACTAGAGGAGTTGAAAGGGTGAAAAGGAGACATTCCCCTTCTTCAAAAATCTTAGATCTGAAATTGCTGTTTTTTCTCTATTTTATCCATTATATTGGGTCATATTACTGCTGTCACCAGTATCTTTCTATCAGAATTTCTGAGTTTCAAAGTTGTATTATTGAAAAAAATATGAATTTTTCCTTATGGATTTTTTATTCCCTAGGAGAGATAGTTACCTCCTTCCTAAGCAAGTCAAGACCTAGCAATTCACAGCCTCCAAGGTGAGGCACCCCCTACCCAGATAACCACAGTGGGATTCCAGGGAAATCCTTTGAGTATAGTAAAGGCCCTATGCTCCCCTCTTAGTAAATGAAATCATTGATCTGCTTTTAAAACTAACTTATCTAGGGGTTATCTATATCAACATTCATATCAAAGTAGGTAAGGATGCCCAGCAAAATGTATGTCCACGGTATCTGCACGCTCTTGCAGAAGCCCCCCACACAGCTGGGACCTCACGTTCAAATCGGAATGGTTTTCACAGAATTAACGTCCTTTTTTTTCTTGAAACCAAGAAAGAGCATAAAATCTTTGCATTCTTTTTTTCTTTTCAATTTGTGTTAATATAGACATGAGCCTTTATTGGGAAAAGTAGAAAGCAATGTGTATGAAACTTGGATTATATCCAGCTGAAAAAATAAAAGAGTTCAGATGCTTTCTGTGTTGGTTTTTGCCTCACATGCAGATTGTGCTGTTTGGTGAGAGGAATAATTAGTCTTTTACAGGTTCATTTTGTAGTACAGTTAAACTTGACCTTTTCTTCCCTTTGGCTGGCTGGTGAGGGACCTTTCTCAGTAGGTCCAGCTGGCTAATATGGCCCTTATATGTACAAGCCTATGTAGTGCAGTTCGTTTCTTCCAACTCTGATGCCACTGTCTTTGAGATCCCGATTTTACATATGGCAAGGAAGAGCCCACATGTCATTCATTTTTCAGTTCTTTGTACAAGACTTCTAAATGGGCCGTCCATCCTCCATTCCATCTCCTGCAACAAAACGGCACATTGTTATTTAAAGCAAAAGCTTTATAGATTAGTTGTTGAATGCGATATTCATCTCATGAATAACTAATAACATAAAATAAAGAACAATGAAAATGCAAATTATCTGCACATATACAGTGGCAGCTAGCAGTACGAATGGCCCTCCGGAGTTCGTGCAAGGTAGGCAAAAGCCAGTCAAATTTCTGATTGTACCTAGTCCTTTGAGTTGCTGAGACAATATCAGAATTCATCTCTTTTACGACTCATTATTGAGGCATGAAAAAAGATTGAAATCTGGTAGAATTTCAATTCTTTCGTTAGCATTATTAATAAACAAGAATTGGCAGGAGCTAAACTGATTGGCACATACAACTGGAATAACAGAAATAAAGTTTCAGAATGGGAGAAAGGTTCGCTACCAGAAGAATTTTGAGTAGAAAATTGCATGTATCTGAGGACAGCTTCTAACGAAACCTCAATTAAACCTAAGTAGCACTTTCAGGATGGAAGAGAGGTACAGGTGAGTGTCGGTCTCTATGACAGATATGCCTTGCCTTTATTTTGGGGGGAAATAAAGACGGAATGCTAGGGAAATGGAGGTGGAGAGTAGATTACCGCAGTTATGAAAAACCAACCCATGCAGACTCACTAAGGATAGATTTTATTGTTCTAAGTATCAGACAGATCTCTTATGCTATTTTCTGGATTGGCTTTTAAGAAAATATTAATGGCTAAGAAAAGGATCTTGGCTTTTGAAAGATTTATAGTAATACATAGAGCCAAGATTTTATTTTATGTGTGCACAGTGAATTAGCCCTATCACTTGGTAAAAATCCAGTGCCTACCAAAAGCATTGAGGTTTTCTTTCCCATGCTTACCTGCTGTTTGTATCCAGTTCATATGCCCACCATTGACACTGTACATTTGGGAACTGTATTCAGAGTAAACTAAGACAGAAAGGCTGGATTTAATTTCTTTCTTTTTTATTGAATGTTTTTAGGGTGATACTGGTTAACGTCATTATACAGGCTTCAGTTACCCACAGCTACAACACATCTCTGCACAACGCGTTGTGTGTTCACTTGACTTGGAGGGTGGGTAGATTTTATTTCCTTGACAGTCAAACCTGAAGAGGACACATAGCCTTGGATTTTAGCGGGAGTCTGGCCTGTATCAGTCTTGATAAGCACCCACCACAATGCTTATCAGTTACGCAGTGAAATGTGAGCAATGGGCACAGGAGCCATGTAGGATCTGCCTTTTTTATGAGATGTTAAATTACATTCAATTCTTTTCTTTCCTGGCTGTAAGAGAAAAATGGAAACCAAAGGCTCTAGAGGACCATTTAAAAGCAACGGACCCCACAGATGGCTGACCCAGATAACTGATAGCATGATATTACAGCCACACTCTGTGTGTGGTGAGCTCTGGCAACCCTGAGCCCTCTGGCTGCCCGCCACTAACTGCCAGGCTAAGCCGTGCTTCCTGTGACCACTCCAAAGTTGTTGTTAGCCTAAGGGAGGGCCTCTCCAGCCTGCCCACCCACAGACCAGGCTCTGATATTTTCTTCTGAATCAACTCTTGAGGGATTCACTGCACTCAAGAACTGGTCTCACACATGTAACTTCTATCTTTACTTCTACATGGATTATTTCAGCTCCCGTCAACTGTTTGCACTCAGGTATTATTTCAGGTTAATGACTTCGGAGAGATAATAGTCTTAGTCCATGCCAAGTTAGCCCACAGCAAGCAGGCCATTTCTTTACAGTTCCCCTTTTATTTAAAAAATGCTGGGGGATTTTACATTGTACTCCATAATATGTCTGTGTTTTAATTTCTTAAAGCACTTAACCATCCCTGCTGCCATGACTGCTGAATTTTAGAAAATAAGACGTTTAACTGTGGTCTCTAAACCAGCAGAATCAACATTGTCTGGGAGCTTGTTTGAAATTCTGATTCTTGGGCACTCACTTACTGAATTTGAATCTCTGGGGTGGAGGATAGCTATCTGATTTTGAATACGCTCTCCAGGTGATTTTTATGCACAAGAAAGTTTGAGAGCCATAAATCAAAATATTGTGCTATGTTAACCCTGGGGCTTTGAGTATTTCTGTGTGGGAACTCTCAGGTATAGCATTGCCAGATTGAAGAAGTGTATGATAGCTGATTATAGCAGAGACTCTCTAGCTTTTCTTTAAAAGTGTGTTTACACATGGGAATTCTTACTTGGATATACTCAAAGTTCCTTCAGTTGGCTATTTTACCAATATTTACTGAGCACTTACTGGGCAGAAACTCTTCTGTTCATTAGAGATACAACAGTGGACAATACCACCATGGAGTTTAAGTTCCCTTGGATGAAATAGTTAATAAGTAAGTATAGCATAATGTCCAGTGTTAGTAAGTTCTGTGGAGGAAAATAAAGCAGAGTGTAGGGATTGAGAATATCTGGTTGGGATTGTTCTCTTATGTAGTGCAATCGAGAAATGCTGGTCTAGAGGCAGCATCTGAGCAGAGACCTGAATGAAGTAAGGGAATCGGCTGCGAGACAGTCTGGGGGAAGATGTTCCTAGGCAGAATGTGGGCGATACCACGATCAGGTTTTCCAACTTCGAAAACTTCAACATATTGCAGTATTTCCTGTCTTCTCCATCTGGGCTGTGGGTCCCCGAGGATGGCTCTCTCATTCCCAGTCCAACTTCATGCCTGGAAAACATGGTTTAACTTTTCTGGTAAACATTCTACCTGGTGGTTATCCCTGAGTGCATTTCCTGGTCAAGGGATCAGGCATTGAGTCCTAGCACCAACTATAATTCTACATCTTTCTCCCCCATCTCCCCAAACAATAAACTTGAAATGCATTTTAGTTTTCCTACTTCACAGATAACCTTGAAACTACCTTCACTTATATATATAGTCAATAAAATCACTTCCAAATATTTGTACTTTACGAAGAGAAGAGCATATGACTTTTGACCTTACCTGGAAAGTTTTCTAGGCACAGCACTAGTCAAGAAAAGGCGGCAAATTCTGGGCTGAAAAGTACCATGATGGAGGTCAAAGTGACAGATTTAGTCCCTATTTGTGGCAGTTACTGTTCCCCCAGAGACTCACAATTCTCCCTCGAGTCAGTCTTTTTAGATAAAAAGAGGGGCACGGGACACAGAAGTACAGACCATTCTGACCAGCAGAAAAGCATGCCAGGTAAATGAAGGATTGACAGCAGATGAAGATGGAAATCATAGTCTGTTGCAAGATACAAAGGAATCTGTGACTGAGATCAGAGAAGAAAGATCATTTCTCTTTCCTCAATCTGCAGCCTCCAATTTTTCTTTTTTTTTTTTTATGAAAATGTTCAAGGGAAGCACTATTTAAGAGTAATTTACAATCTTTAAGAACCACCAAAGGATTTTCCTCTTCATGCTATTGGAAATGCACAGGGGAATTCACAGGACTGATTCACTGAGCAGCAGTGGTGGTGGGACACCCAGGGTTTACCTGCCTTTGAAGGTGAACAGAGGGATGTCCATCATCCATGAGGCCTACGGTGTTACCAAAAGCTTAAAGATAGCCATAAGTGCAGTCTTGTAATTCCCACATGAATTTCTAATGATTTCCATAAAAAGAGCAAAGAGGGAGTCACAATTGTGCTCCATTTCCACTTCAGACGGAACAAGCATTCTCACCAGGATCTGTGGCCTGATTCACTTTCTTCTCGCTCCCTTTTCCATTCATGTGCTCCCCATCTCACTGCTTTACTTTCCCTGCCTTTTGTTTCTCTGATTTATCACTGGCCCCATTATCCTCCCATCCTTTGATACAACATGAAGTTTGAAGCCTCCAACAGTGCTTTCAAAGAAAGCATGTAACCTCCACTTTGGAATATCTTTGGAACTGTGTGAATAAAATGTGTTGAGAAGGAGTAGATAGTTCTTAGGTAATTCTTGCAGACAGAACTGCAATCCAATTCTGGGCCTGCAGTCAAACCATCTCCAGAGATAAACATCACAAGCAAATTTGTATTTATGGGGGAAATTGTCCTTCGCCCTCAACCCAACATTGAATTTGAAAAATTTCCAAGCTTTATTATGTGTAGAATTGGTTTTTAATGCTTTGAGGTGTGTGTAGGTGAGTGAGAATGGAACTGATAAATGTAGTTACATTCTTGCATCCATTGGTGATCCAATTTTCCACACAGTCATTCTGCATGTAGCAAAAGGAATAATGATGGGGAGTAAAATAGTTTGTGTTGTGAACATGTATAAAATAATCTGGCAAGATTCAAAATTTGGGAGAGATTTGAAGCCAAGTAAGATTGAATCAAAGAGACTTTAAATACTATCTCCAATTTTTCTATATCTTGGTAATAAGAACATAACATTTTTCAATCTAAAATGATTTTCCTTGTTTATGGGGGTCAGGGAGGCAAGGATGCACACTGTTCTCTCTGGTTTATCTCCAGATGAAATTCAGCCAAGAGGTTCAGGTGGAGGGCGTCTGTAGTGTTGTGAGAAAGCCGTGGCGTGGAATCTCTCATTGCACCAGCAACTGACTTTTTCACAGACGCAGAGGTAGAAAATTTCAATTCTTCTCCACCCCACCTACACTCGTGGGATTTAAGAAATTCCTGCTCCACTTTTCACACAGACCAGGTGTCATTCATGCTGGTGCCAAATTGGACACAAGGGGGCACCGAAGTGCCACAGATTTTGCCCTGGGACCTCTCTTCACATGCAAATTTCCATCAACAGAGGAGGCCAGGAAACTCTGGCCTTCAGGAGCATTCTTCCCAAGCTTAGTTGGCAGAGGCATTAGCATGGTGGTTGGAATCATAAAACGTTGCCCACAGCTAGTGTTTGCCCAAGCGTCCATCTTGGTGCCAGTTTGAAAGTACTCCACCATGGGGGTTGAAGCACAATTTTAAACTTCTTCTTTTCTTTCTTTTTTTTTCCCCCTTTAATTCAACACTTGGATTTTGCTTTTGTTTTTGTCTTAGACAAAGTGCTACAAAAAAATCCATTTGGGAGGAACCTCTCTTGATTTAAAAAAAATGAAAGTTGCTTTTTAACAATACATTTCAAGTATTGGTATCCTGAATGTATTCTTAACAAGGAAATTATTTTTCTTTTTAATCCATCTGTTTGCCAAAGGAGGCAGTCATTTGTTGATTATTTCCTGTGCTTTGTCTTTCTTCTTTGCCTGACAAGTGAAGAATTGGCAGGGTTCTTGCCACAGTGTGAAGAGCCATGGGATGATTCATGGGGCAACAATGAAGTTATATGTGAGTTTCTCTCACTTAAAAGAAGATGGGGAATTTGACTATTGATTTCAAATTTTCTCTGTCTGGGCCGAAGAGCTTGCATTTTATTAAATGCAGTCAATTTGTGGTAAAATATTCTTTTTATTTTTCCAGACAGATTGCTGATTTACTGTAGAATGGTGGGAAAATAAGGCTGTACCTGCTGAGTGCTGAAGAGAAGTGTTTATTTGCTTTATTGATTGGGTTCATTTTTGTGAGATGTTTTTCTGTGTAGTTTTCATTTGGCTACAAAATGTACTCACAAACTGTCCTTAGCTGCTAAATTGCCCGGTGTCCTGGAGAAGAGCTCCAAAAGGAGTAGCTGGAATTTGGAAATGAGTCTTTTGTTGAAGAAGCCTTTGTGGAGGAGAGTTCTGCCCCTTGGATATAGACAGGTGTCACACTGCAATCTAATGCTTTTCAGTGATCCTGGTTGGTTAAGTTCTCTTACAATTTGAGAGTATGAGTGAAATAAAAGTGTTGGCTCCCAAGCTAGCACCCTCAGTGCGTTGTTAAGTAAGAGGGCTGATGGATCACTGTACTGACTTCAGTGCAAAGCTTTCAATTATTTTTTTATTTTCTATCAAAGTCTAAAAGCTTCTTCGCTAAAAAAGCAAAGTGATGGTACTGCTTCCGATAGCAAAATTATTTATTTATTAAAAAGATAGTCCTCTTAAAGACCATTCAGTTATGATAAGCAGGAAGAATGCCTAATCCATAGTGCTAAATCGAAAAGTGTACTACCCGTGCTGTCTACAATACGTAAAATGTATGTATCTATAGGAACCGTAAATGTGCAATCAATAATGTAGGTTATTTTGTAGGGTTGGAATAATAGGTGGTTTAAAAATTTTTTTTGATTCTGTTAATTTTATAACATTGTTACTGGTAAAAAAGGACATTGGATACTTTTGTGAAATGGTGACTCCTTTAGGTGATTGGAAGCAGTTATCTCACCATTTTCTGCCTTTCTGAGTAAAAATTTTTTGAGTGATGGATTTCTTTAAGTGTTGGATTTTTTAAGTGATACCCGATTCTGTTGGAGATGACCACTTCCATTTTGTTTATAGAGGAGTGCGATTTTTAGATCTAGACTAGAAAGGTGAAACACAACTTTTGCTAAATTTCAAATTACATATACTATCCTTCCAATTCTGAAAAAATGTACTCCGGGTCTCCTGGTACTTTTGATTTCTTGGATAATCAGGTGACTGAAATAAGCTGAATTAATTCTGAATTATACTAAAAATAGCATACTCAACTCTCCTAAAAATAATATATTGATAGTTTAAGCTTTATAATAAAAATGCCAGAACTGAATGACCTGTTGCAATGAAATAAAAATTTTAAGAAAATCCCCATGCTTACCTGTCAGGATTAAAAAACATATATATGTGTATATCTAAAGAAAAAGAAACTATATACATAGGTTTGTGTGTTTTTTTTAATGAGAAAACAATTTGATTGTACAATTAGTTCATAAATATATGAGGTCAGTTAACTCTCTTCAGCTTTTAGTCATGCATTGAAGGATGCCTAAAGATAGCAGAGCCAACCCACTACATTTCCTATGTGCACCTAATGGCACTGAAGCTGGATTTTGGCAGAGAAAGTGAATTCAAATATAAGAGGATGTAGGCATGTTGATTTCCAGAGGAAGAAGTTACAGCGGTGAGTTTGTTTTGAATAGAGGTGGGTGGGAAGGCCGCTCTCTTTGGAGCTGTCATGTTGGGAGCTTAAATCATTTTCTAGGAGCCTTTCCAAATTTCATTCCTTCTGCGCTCAGTGTTTCTAATTTCAAATAATTCCAGTTATCTGGGTTTTGATACAGGCATAGGGATCCTCATTTCCTGTGACTTATAACTGTCCTAGTTGGGGGGAAGGAAGTTTTGAAGGTGAGGTTGGTGGTCGTGGTTTATACTGTGCACTTTTCAGGTTGTGTTGATGAAAGCCGCTCAGGAAGCCTTGCTCATCATTGGCTGAGAAGCAACACTTCGAGGTGAGCTTTCTGGTGGCAGAGTAGGAGGTGGTGAAAGAAACATATAAGAAAAGTAATCTTGGAACAAATGCTTTGCCAATTTGTCAATTCTTGTGTTGTTTAAAAAAAATGAAAAATAAAGATTTGATAATCGTGGAATCCCAGAGCAATACATTTCTACTTCTATCACTGCATTTCACCCTGAAGAGCAATTTGTCCATCTCCATTATGTTTCTTATTTATATTCACGTGTGGGTAGGTATTTCTTTACATTTAGCTGTCTCTTGTTATGTACTGAAGGCATAGTATACTTTCTAGTCTTGCTCCATTGTTGATGATTTGGTAAATTCCCATGTCTTAATAAAAATGGAAATGGTACAGATTTTAATTTCAATTTTTCCTTTTAATTTAAATTTTCTGGATGAAGCTAATCATGGGTGCTATATTCAGGTCATGCTCTCTTCTGTTTATGACCTCTTTCTCTTTCAAAATCATAAGAAACAGGTTAAGAAATGTTTGGGAAACATTTTGTTTTATATTTACGTGGACTTATAAGCATTTCTTTTAAAATAACTTATATCTGGAGACCCAGGAAGTTATCATCCAGAGTTTTTTTTGGCTTGTTTTTTAATAAAGTAGGTAACTAAGCCTCACTTCTATTTTTTTCTTGTTTAAAGGAGTTTTATTATTATTTTTAAATAAGAATTCTCATTGATAGGAAAATACTGAATCCTCTTTCCCAAATATGCAGATGAAAAGGGACAATGAATGATTGACTGAACTTTTCACTTCCATGCAAATGTCTTGGCATTCTGCCTGCCTGGCCTGACTGTGTGGTGTGTGCTCGTGTGTGTGTGTGTGTGTGTGTGTGTGTGTGTGTGTGTGTGTGTGTGTACAGGCCTATATTGCAACCCCTCAGTCCCAGGTAGAAATCGGTTAGGTCATTTCTGGGATAGTGAGCGGGGGGGTAGGCATGTGTCGCTTCAGCCAGTCACCAAGGGACTCCGCTCTCCTCACAGGGCCGGGAGTGTGCCGGAATGTGGGGCTCTGAGATGCAGATGGCACCTGCCTGCAAACTCCAAGGACCGAAAAACCAAATGGCTGCTTTTCAGGGGCTGCACTTGTGGTCTCACAGCCAATCCGATATCATTCCATGCCTCTTGGAGAAGGGACTTAGTTTATGTCAATTCAAGAAAATTCTCTTCCCATTTCCTCCAAAGAACTCTATTGTGTAGTATTCCTGGAAACATTCCTGTTGGTCCATAGCAATGACTGTCTTTAAGTGGTGAGAAGAAAAGATCCCCACACCCAGAAGTTAGTAAACCAAAGGCGATCTGTGCCTGTAGTGTAAATGTGTTATTAACATGTATTTCATATATGGTGAGCCATATCTAATTTCAGACATTGATTTTATCCACTGGAACCAGCAATAACTTTCTGTCTGCCATTCACATCTCCATAGACATGTTCTTGTTTAAATATATTTTTCTGCTAATAGTACTGGGAATATTATCTGACGTTTGTATGTGAGTGACATACTTCAAATCCCATCTGCTGATGTACCTTTCAAATATCCTGGTGTCTTCCTTGTTTCCCGTTTTTTACCGCTCAGGCCCTCCACAGAACATTACTGTCCCAGCAGACCTTTTATCCAAGGACTGTTGATCACAGCCCAAGAGCTGTCATCCTATTTGCATTCTGTGGATGCATCATTATTCACAACATTTGATGTCCATAAAAACACATTAAAACTATTTCCTTGAGCAAAAATAATCAGCTCACTGCTGTACATATCATTTGTATACTCAAATTGTAAAATGTAAATTGATATATAAGAAAATGGCCCATTAACTTTTTCATTAATGACAATAATACATTTTGTATACCAGCAGCAGGACGAGCTTGCCTTTACTTCAGCAACCTGAAGGGTAAATGGGGCCTTCCTTTTAGCCCTTTTTTAATTTCATAAAAATGATGGGTGTCATCAAACAGAGATGCTTTTGTATGATCTTATTTGTCTTAAAATATGAAACTTTTTATTTATTATAAACATGAAACTGCCCTGATATGCAAAATAAGTGCTTTTCATTTAAGGCAAAAGAAAAATAATTATTTGCTATTTGAATATTCCCGTGAAAACTTGTTTTCACAATGGTAAACATGTAATTGTCCTAAAATGTTTATGACATTTCCCAGCGTACCTTTATATTTAAATATTACTTTCAAAATCCTGTCAAAATCCTAAAATATTAAAGGAGAGCATCTTTTGTGGCCAGATAACTTTCATGAAATGCAAATGTACAATGAGTTTGAAAACACCGAGTATAATTTTTTGTTATGAGATGTGGACATTTTTATTTGGTTTCATTAGGACTTACTTTGATTACTTTTTTGTTAGAATTTAGTGCATGCTTTTTATACAAGTGTATATTGAGTGGATCATCCCTTTTCAGATATTAATAATAATCATATTCTTCCAGGGCACAGGATTTAACTCTTCTAGTGCCTACATGACCGGTTGTCAAGCTGCAGCATTTGATTAAGACATAGATTGATAATTTGTCTATCACAGCTACATCATGCACTAACAGATAAAGAGCATCTGATATTAACTGAAAAATAAAATCTGCCTTCAGTAAATTGCGTAGAAAAATTACACAGTACATTTAAATTACCATTTGCTTAGCAACATGCCCTTGTAACCATTCCAGTGGGGCTATAAAATGATCGATTTACTTTAATTTTCTACTGAATCCTGAAAAAAAAAATGGCTATCAGTAACCTATCCCTTCATCATAGCATGCTGATTCACTCTGTGTATTAAATTTACTGGCAAGGAGCAAGACGTTAACAAAAAGTAACAGATAATGTGAACATTTCATGCATAATCTGTAATATGAGATATGTATTAATAGGGAAATTATGATGCATTCAATTATTCTGAAATGCCTTCCAGAGATGTTTTGATTTGGCTGCGCTCTGATAGTAGCAGCACAGCGGGGAGCATCTCAAGTGATGAATAACCTAATCTCCTAATCTCAAAATGGGCACTATTCACAGCTAGCCTGGGAGAGCTGGTGGAAGAAACCACACTTCACAGCCATGGCCAGGAAGAAGAATACAGCAAAAATAACAACCCACACAACAACAAAATAACCAGCAACCCAGCCTGTTACCCTGCCACCAGGCCTCTTAAAAATAAAGAAATGAAATGCACATTTCTAATGAATTTTATTTCGTTCCCCGTGATCACACAGGCCTAGATTCTAATCTGAGAAGCACCTTCCACCCTTCTCTGCAAAACTTGCAAGACAAAAGACTAGAAAGATGATTGCACTTGCATTAGTGCTGTTAGGACTCCGGTATTTAAGACACATTATGTATGCACAAGAACCTTTACTAATTTGCCACATCTCATACACACCTGGAATGATCTGCCCTACGTTTGCATTTTCCCCCCTTTCACTTAATTTCGGAAGAAAGCCTACCACAACAGGAAACTGTTCATTTTCTAGCATAAGCCCCATGTTCTCTAAAGCTGCCTGGGTGTAATTAAGCGTCTACGTTTACTTCTTCATGTGGGGAACAATGGTCCGGCTCCTTGGAGAGGTCAAGCAGGATTTATTTTATTGTGTACAGAGTTGGAGCAATGGAATAGGCTGTCAAGATAGTCACTGGCCATTCCCTTGGCATTCACGTGGCCCTCTCTGTGTAAGAGCGTGGCTGTATCCTACCCCCCACACCCCCCGCCCGATTTACTTCCCTTTTTTTCATAGGATCCTTGCTACAAAACTATTAGTTAATACGTTGCTGTAAGGAAAATAAGTCCTGTGGAAAACATGCTATGCATGTATGCCTTCCCCACCCCCAAATTACTTGATTGCAGCAGGCTCACTTTTTGATTAATGCAATTTTGCATAAGGTAATATTACACGAGTGTATTACTTTTCAGTAATTATTCAATGGAGTTAATATGGCAGACTTCTTGAAGAAAAATTAGAACCGTGGTGTCTCATTTCTCTAAATCCCCAGCACTGTTCAGTAGGGTAACAATAATAATTATGTATAAATAAATAAATTTCTTTTATCAATGTTCACTTGGGCTGGAAATAATGGGTAGCCTCATCCCCAATCAGAACACTAACGGTTGTACTTTTTAATTAGCAGTGTTCCGAGGGGCAGAAATGATTTTATGTGCAGTTTTGTTATGCTGCAGTTTGGGAGAGTGACACAGTGATTTGTTATAACAAGGATCTTCGCAGTTTAATCATCGTGTGAAATTATGTGTGCTATTTTGCTTTCGCTTTCCCCTGTACCTTTGGGTTTGAGCCACTCCAAAACGGGGGACAGGCAAGGCTTGTGGGCTCCCTTTTCCTAAAGCAATTTTCTCTCCTCTAGGTCTGATTTCACGTGAACATCATTTTAAACTCCAGCAAGATATGGTTCTATTTAACTAGCCTTTGCTTACAGAGGTCCCATGCCTACTATTATATTTCCTTACCATGATACATACTTTGCAGTGCATTTTTCTCACTAATCATGGTTTAGCAAACAAGGAAGGAAAGGGCCCGTTTTATGAAACTTTCTGATGAGTGATGTTCAGTTTATTTCAGTCTTTAGTATACTAGAATGTACAATTGCTCTGAAGATAAATAAAAGATTCAGCCGGGTGCCACTGGAGAGCCGAGCAGCATGTCTTTGGCATTGCTTGAGACTTATCTGATTTGGATTTGTATACCTCATGGGGAATGGCAAAATATTGGAACAGACGGCTTGATATTTCCAAAGAATATAGTGGGCTTTATTAGCACCAGTTTCACTCCCTGACTGACGGCTTTTTCAAATTTTTTATCTTATTAATCCGTGCTACTGTATGTAAATGTTATTCCTCTCTGCATAAGGGAGGCAACCAGCGATTTGTAATAAATGCTTATGAGTGCCTGAGGCTGCACTTAAACTTTAAAACATCTATTATTAAGTTGCAAAAAAACACTGTAATGGCCAATAGTGACCTCATAGGAATTTTAAACTGTGGTCTGCTCTTCTGCATTAAAAAAAAAAAAAATTGCCTCAAGTTAGAATTATGAGCAATGCTATTTTAACAGCTGCATTTTGATTATTAAAGTGTGTTTTACAACTGAATTACAATGCTTTTATGGACTCTAGGTATAAGATTTAAAAAGGTCATTAAACATAGTCAGGTTTTGTCACAGTAGGTGTCATTGTATACAATGGACACTACACAATCTACTTTATGTCACCGCGCAGGATTTAAAATAGCATGCCGGAGCCTTTTAGTTTGTTTAACCATGTAGATTACTATAGATCTCTCAAGGATTTTTGACAGTTTGCAGTCTGAGATGACTACTTTCATTATTATTTTATTAATTTGACAAGAAGCCCTACAGATTTTCTGTGTATCACTGATCCATTTGTCCCAGAAATAATTAAAAATGCCAGCCTGGAGCAACAGACAACAGACACACTTCTGGCAAATCAATGTTCAAAAATGCATCGCTTGTACTGTGGCCAACTCTCTAGTCCTGAAACATTTCTACATTTTCTCAGTCTGAGTGTGTATGGGCTCATTGACAATAGGTATTGACCCATGGTATAGGTTTTTCAAATGCAGGACCTTGAAATTGATTTATCTATTATGTCATTTACTGGGTACTATATGTAATGTTTACATCTCTTGCTCCACAAATACAGGGTGAAGTTGCTTATCCCAGGACTGCCTCTGCCAAACACAGCTCGCAAGGCGGTAAATGGAAACTTGACTGTGTCTTGCCCGTGCTCTGCCTGTTAGCCACTTCTGTGTCGATCTTTCTTTTTTATTTTACTAATTTGGCATGGTGTTATGCTGGTGACTAGCCTCGAGTCCACGCATGCCATCCATGGGACTGATTTCTGGGTGCCTGATTGTTGATGAGGACATGGGGATGGAGGTGTGATAAGGAGTATAGAATCCTCAAAATGTTTGACAAAATGTCACAAAGGATTGTATTTGCATGTAGTACCGTGGGTAGGACATAATGATTAGTGTGCAGTGCGTCGCTGGCACTGCATATCCGAGCTCATGCAGATAACGTGTCTGCTGAACAGCTTTGAATATTGTATATGTACTTTGAACATATCTATGACTAGCAAAGCTGTCATTCTGTTGAAAAATGTAGCTGCACGGATGACAATACTGGTTTAATTTTTTTTTTTTAAAGAAGACATCTTCTAAATAATTATTATCATGCTAATAACATTTGTATTCTTTTGTGTATAATTAAGATCTGCCTGTCTAAGCATGAAATAGGGTTGAAATCGTGAATAAGTATGCTATCCTTAACCTATTTAGTAAATCAGTTTTAATTTGGCTTTCTTTAGGTTAAATCATAACAATAGCATGCTGTATACAAAAATCCACAATTCTTGGCTGTGAAGAATCTTGGGAATAGTTAATACTCAGCAAAGCTTCCTATAAAATTAAAGAAGCCCCTCTTATAAATGTGAAGTGCTGAATCAAAAATAATATTCAATGATTATAGAAGTCACATATTTGAAAAAGTTAACATTAACTCTTTATATTTCAGAGTGAGAAATAGCTAAGTAATTTTATATTTTGACCTCTGGCTTTGGCATGTGATTTTTTTTCTCTTATGTAATAAGAAATTTAATTTAAGATTCCTATTCCACCTACTCCTGAGAAAATTCAAAGCAGCAAACAGAATAAAACACAGTGAAAAATAAGCCATTTAGGGATAAAACATAACAGGTTATGTAATTTAATGATCACAAACTGTTTTGGAATACATCATGTCTTTTTTGTTCTCAAAAAATAGGAATATCTGTTGTTGGTGTTTGGTTATTTCTTTTTTCCTCTGTAATTTCATGGCTAATACCTATCCAGGCAATTATGCTAAAAGAAATTATCTTTGTCATTTTGCAAGGGTTATTCTTTATTTTCAAGGTACTTATGGCTCCTATAACCCGGCAGATTCGCTCTTCCCCATCCCGACTGTAACCATTTGCATGCTGTGATTTATAAGGTTATTGGAAAACACCTCCATTTATCAATTATGAGAGAGCACAGACTGCTCGGGAGCAGTTCAGGCAGCATCCCTGGCAAGTGAAACGTCTAAAGGAGTTGGGGGGCGGAGAAAAAGAAAAGAAAATGGCAACAGGAGGGAAGTGGGAGTGCATAGAACTGGTGGTCAGCGAGGTTTCTGCTTTTGTTTCCTGCTGAGCACCGCGGCCCCACTTCCCACAGCTTTCCTGGGACTGTGCACACAGCCCCTGCATTGCATTTCAACATCCATATTTTTGAACCTCTCACTGTTTTTCTGTGAATCTGTATTTGCTTTTCAGTTGTCAGCAAATATGTTTCAAGTGTCTGTGCTCTGTTCACGCCATGCTTAAGGGCCCAGAGTTGAGCAAAGTCCCATGAAAAATAAAAGAGAAGGATCATGAGACCCACTACAGCCCACTATCATGGCCCAAACAAGATGATACAAAAGTGCCAATTAAAGCAAATAGAAAAGACAACATAAAACGAATGCTAACTAAATTAAATCATATTTTTAAAATGGTTTGCATCATAGTTTCTGACATGTCATAATTGCTTAATAAGTGACAGTCAATAATAATAATAATATCTTGATGATGATGCTTAGGATTACATCAATGCCAATAAGGACTTCTGCAGTTGTCACAGGGAAAGATACTAGAACGGAGCAAGTATTTCTACCACTCCTGAAGTCCTGGGCATTTAAATGAATTTTCCACAGTGGAAGCTGCTTTGATGGGACCTTTCCTAACCTTTGCTGTCTGCCCCTCACCCCACCCTTTCACCTCCCCTACTCTTGTTCTTTCTCCATAGCTTTAATTATATTCTGATCTACTAAATTTGCTGTTTGCTCTTTACTGTTGCTTTTTTTTCTTTTAGTTGAGAGGAAGGGAGATAGTGAGGGAGACTCCCATCTGCACCCTGACTGGGATCCCCCCCAAAACCCCATTGTGGCCAATGCTTGAGTACCAAGCTATTTTTAGTGCCTGAGGCAGAATTGTTCCAGTAGAGCTATTCTCAATGCCCAGGGCTATGCTTGAACCAATTGAGCCACTAGCTATGGAAGCAAAAGAGGGAGATAAAGGGAAGAGGGAGAGGAAGAGAAGCAGATGGTCACTTCTCATATGTGCCCTGACTGGGGATCAAACCTGGGACATTCATACACTGGGACAACACTCTGTCCACTGAGCCACTGGCCAGGGTTCTTTTTTTTTTAACATTTCCCCTACTAGAATGCAATCTCCAAGAGGGTAAGGATGTTTATTTTGTAGATGAATCCCAAGCTCTCTAAGACTGTCTAGCATAGGGTGGACTGTTAATAAACATTTCTTGAATGTCAAGTAAATGACTGCTGGCTCTTCCAACACGTCCACCTCCATTTGCTGTTGCCTTATCTCATGACTTGACTACTCATTTCTCACATACCCTTATAGACATTGTGGCAAGGCTTTCTGTTGCATGTCCACTATTCTAGGGAGGGGGAAACAAGGAAGCTTTCAATGTCTGATGTCTGAATGAAAATAACTGTCCATATGCAGTAAGCTTCTGGAAATAGCTGAAAAACCCAGTTATGGCCTACTGATGGGTTTGCCATTGAGGCCACTATCTTCAGGCATGCTTTCCCTGATAGACGCACTTCCTTGACTAGTTCCCTCAAGTTAGCATAGTGGCTAAGTGAATAGGCTTTGCAATCAAGCAGATCTGGGTTTGATCTTGCACACCCCTCCATGCCAGGCTAACCCAAGGCATATACTTAGCCTCCCGCAACTCCACTTCTTTTTATTTATGGAACTGATCTAATAAAGGTCCCTGACTCCTGGGTGTTTGTGAGGAATTAAATGCAGTGCTCTATGAACTCTGCAAGGCTGGGCAAGAATGCTCAGTAAATGGGAGCCAATGAAATCATACCACTAAAATTATTGTTATGTTATGATTATTGTTGTTATTGTTTATTTTGGCAAAAACCCCTTATGTTGCATTAAATATTATCTAGCATATTGTAATCTGTGGTTCATGTAGTTCTCTATTATCTACTCATTTCTCCTTTAAATTATTTTTTCCCCTAGTTTTTCAGGGATTGAAATTATTAGAAGGATATATATATTTAAAAAACTTGCCCTGGTCGGTTGGCTCAGTGGTAGAGCGTCAGCCTGGCGTGCAGGAGTCCTGGGTTCAATTCCCAGCCAGGGCACACAGGAGAAGCGTCCATCTGCTTCTCCACCCCTCCCCCTATCCTTCCTCTCTGTCTCTCTCTTCCCCTCCCGCAGCCAAGGCTCCATTGGAGCAAGGTTGGCCCGGGCACTGAGGATGGCTCCATGGCCTCTGCCTCAGGTGCTAGAATGGTTCTGGTTGCAACAGAGCAACGCCCCAGATGGGCAGAGCATCGCCCCCTGGTGGGCATGCCGGGTGGATCCCAGTCGGGTGCATGTGGGAGTCTGTCTGACTGCCTCCCCGTTTCCAGCTACGGAAAAATACAAAAAAAAACAAAAACAAAAAAAACTTAAGTAGTTGAGGAGAATATATTGAGTTTCAAAATAGTACTTACTTTAGAATTAAGAAAACATTATTTTTTCTCCAAATGTTGATTATTAATGGAAAAATAGTAATGGCATTTGAATGGAGGGCAGGATACAGGAAGGCAATGGGAGAAGTAGTTCTAAACCCTTCTGTTTTTTATTTCCATACACTTGAATCATTAAACCTAATTTTGTTTTTTTAATGTAACCTGATTTTTCTCCCGTTACTTGTATTTTCTTGGAAATACTATTTGTCAAATAATGAATTAATTAGAAAAGATTATCTATATAGATGTATCTATGTATAGACAGAGTGAATATCTCCAGAGAATTATTTTTTTCAGAAAGAAATCTAAACATTTAAAGATAATTACCCTGGCCTGTTGGCTCAGTGGTAGAGCATCGGCCTAGCGTGCGGAGGACCCGGGTTCGATTCCCAGCCAGGGCACACAGGAGAAGCGCCCATTTGCTTCTCCACCCCTCCGCCACGCTTTCCTCTCTGTCTCTCTCTTCCCCTCCCGCAGCCAAGGCTCCATTGGAGCAAAGATGGCACAGGCGCTGGGGATGGCTCTGTGGCCTCTGCCCCAGGCACTAGAGTGGCTCTGGTCGCAACATGGCGACGCCCAGGATGGGCAGAGCATCGCCCCCTGGTGGGCAGAGCATCGCCCCTGGTGGGCGTGCCGGGTGTACTCGGTCGGGTGCATGCGGGAGTCTGTCTGACTGTCTCTCCCTGTTTCCAGCTTCAGAAAAAATGAAAAAAAAAAAAAGAATAAAGATAATTAATTTTGAAAAAGAAAAATGATATGGTAAAGTTGCACTAAACACATTATAAAACTGCAATAATTAAAATGACAATGATACTATTATAAGATAAAATAGACATTTTACTGTAACAAAATATAAGTATAGACATTAAACTTAGTGTAAATACTTCATAGAGTTAAAAATAACATTTTAATTTAATGGGGAAAGGAGAAATAATTCAGAAATTGCATTGGAAATTTAATTATTTGGGGATGAAAAGAATTTAGAATGCTAGTTTACAAATTATATGACCATTCATTGATAATCAGTTAAAAACTATGTGTAAAAAAAAAATAAGCCATGTTACCAACTTTGACCTCAGGGCAGGGAAGGTCATTTAACATTAAAATAATCAAAAAACAAAAAACAAAAAAAGAAAACAAAGAAAGGAGTCAGAGAAAAATTAAATAGTTTTTGGTATGATAATTAAAATTATTTATGCAAAAACAGGGCAAAAAAGCCAGGTAAATATTTAGAACATTTACAAAAGATAACACTGTTAATAATAATAATAAAAAGAGCTCTTAAAAAACAGTATGGAAAGAAATCTGCCAGGAACATGTGTTCATAAACTCCATAAACTCAACATTCTTTCTTAAATTTTTTTTTAGATTTTATTTATTCATTCTTAAAAAGAAAGGAGAGAGAGAGAGAGAGAGAGAGAGAGAGAGAGAGAGGAGGGAAGGAGAATAAGGAAGCACCAACTCCCATATGTGCCTTGACCAAGCAAGCCTAGGGTTTCGAACCAGCGACATCAGCGTTTCTAGGTCGATGCTTTATCCACTGTGCCACCACAGGTCGGGCCTCAACATTTTTTTTTTTTTTTTCTTGGAAAACTTTCAAAAACCAACATGGAGAAAGCAAATACCTAGCTGATACATTTGGTTGAGCTGGAATACAAATTAGACTGTTTGCAAGGGCTGCCGATGGGAAATGTGTTTGCACAGTAACCGTTTTCCAAGATATGGAGAAGAGAAGACAAACAGCTCTGGGTGTCATAACTCTCCAATGCAAATGTTGCAAATAATGTCCTCCAGTCAGAAGCACACTCTGAGAGACAGGTGCTAGATTTCTGACCAGCAAAGGGGTTCCAAGATGGGGTTGAATGAAGTGGTGACAGAGTCCCCTAGATTGTCCATGTCAGAAAACCCTAAGAGTAAGGAATACCATGAATTATGCACACTAGCCACATTGATGGGAAGGAGCCTAGCATTATCTGAGAAGAGATTCTTGAGAAAATGAGCCAGCTTGGGGCATATCTGATTCCTCTACACTTACATCAACTTCGCACAAACAGCTCATCCAGAAAACCCAACTCATATGAACCATATAAACATGAAAACAAAAACAGATATAGCATCTATAAAAGATGAAATTTTAAAAGGAAGGGAGCATCATCTTCTATTAATAAGAACAACAAAAAAATCATTCATCAGAACAATGATGCTGAAAAAGATGAAAATTGTGAATATATGTAAAGCCATTGTTTTTTTTTTAAATCATCTCTTAAAATACATAATAAATAAATGTAAGAATTTAGGAAAGAAATTATGAGGTGGTAGAAAGAATGAAAAGTGAGGTGCATTAACTCAGGATTAAGGTGGAAGGAAAAGAATGAAATAAGGCAAAAAGGTAAAGTGGGAAGCATCATAAAGCCAAGAGACACTGTGGAGGTTATGATAAGGACACAGAGGGTAGAAATAAGGTGAATGAATGAAATGAAATAGGTATAAAAAAGCGATAAAAAGGATCAGAAAGATGGCAGAAATAGAAGAAATAAAAAGGAGCCCACTGTAGGTTTATTTGGATATCTAATGGAAGAAAACACAGTACTAATGAAGTGAAACAGCCATTTAGGAATACAATATGACAAAATTTTTCTGAAAGAATGAATTTACTTATTGAATGGGTTTCAGTGCCAGGAAAATTGACTCATTTTGATCAACATCAAGAACATTCTAGCAAAGTTCTAAGACTTGAACAGCTAGGCCAAAATTATTGTGTCATATTTGAGGGATGAAAAATCAGGCTGGCCTCAAATTTCTCTACAGCAATCTTCAATCCCCAGAGATAATACAATTACATCTACAAGATACTTAAGGAAAGAAACTATGAATGAAGTATTTCATAGTTAGTCACACTTTCCTTCTAGTATAAAAACTATAAACCAACAATTTTGAACATACAAGAAGTCAACACACATATACAGTAAGCTTTTCTAGAAGAAATGACTAGAAAATAAAGATCAAGAAAACAAGAGATAACTTGGCGAAACACAGCAAAAGAATTGGCAAGGAAAATTCCATATATTTAATAGAACTAAGACTAAAACTAATGTGGAAGTTGAGTGACAGACCAAATGTAAATTCTATAGGCTAGTGATTCTCAAACTTTAAGGTACATGAAAATCATCAAGGAACCTTGTGAAAATGCAAATTCTGAAACTTTAGGTCTGGGTGAGGCCTCAGATTTTGTCTTTCTAACCAGCTTCCAGGTGATGTTGATTCTGCTGGCCCCTGGACCACACTCGAAGTAAGAAGGTTGTTATTATAAAAATATTACAATGAATAAAATTAGGAGTGGAAAACAGATTAAAAATTAAATGTGTGATTATTTGTTTATCTGTAATAGCTATGAATTAATGAATATTATCTACCACTAATAAATCAACTTGTAGAAATATAACCACTTAATAGTATAAAGGTAAATATATACTAAGTAATATAATACCATTGACCAAAATCAAGTGAGAGAAGAACAGGCTAAAATGAAAAGGAGTTGAAAACATGAAACACTTTTTATTGCTTACAGTAGAAAACTATGTGATATTGCCTCCAAAATTGGAGGACAGAAGATATTCTATAAAGATAGAGCTATAAAGGTAATCATTAAAACAAATTAAAATGTTTAATAATAATAGAACTATAAATATGCAAAAGAAAACAGACCACATAGTGAAAGTCTTAAAAAACAGTGAGTACAAGGAAATATAAAATAATATTACAGAAGACCCAATATATTTGTCATAAAATAATATAAGTCATCTAAAATCAACTATTAAAATAATGATTTCAATTTGGATCACAGAGCAAACCCATTCTGCATGTCAGGATTTCTCAATCTCCTTACTATTACTTTTTGGGCTGGAAATTCTTTGTGTGTGTGTGTGTGTGGATTGAGGGCTGCCCTGTGCATTATAGAATGTTCAGCAACATCCCTGGATTATTCCCACTAGATGCCAGGAGCAACTGTCCCCCCTAGGTTAGGACAACCAAAATTGTCACCAGATATAGCCAGATGTCCCCTGAAGAGAAAATTCACCCCTAATTGAGAACCACTGTTGTATATAGGAGTGCTTTCTGAGAACACATTAGAAGCATTTCTACTTATGGTAGAAACAAGGAAAGGATGCAACAAATGATTTAGAAAAATTAAAAGGCTAGGCAAAAACCTGCCATGCAAACATAAACAGAGAGGACAGATGACAACATGGTATTAATATCAAACAAAAAGGAACTTGGATCAAAAGCATTATGTAAATAAGATGAAGAAAGGTCTTTTGTAATGCTGAAAGATGAAATTTGCAATGGAGATATAATTGTCATAACTTTCTATGCACCAATGCCATACATCAACACAAAAAAACATAGAACATGCAAAGGGGGGAACTGGAAATACAATAATAGTCACCTCTTCTAGTTCATGATTAGATGGAATACAAAAATATATATACAGAAGATAAAAAATAATAATGTAGGTTTATGTGTTGTATATTAAGTTTTATTTTATAAAACCAGAAGGGGAGCATTATTTTGCAATTACCGTGAACCCTTCCCCAGATCATGACCGAAGCAAACAAGGGAACTACAATTGTCTCCAGATGTATAAATAGCAAAGTATACATTTTCTGATCACAAAGCAACAAAACTAACATTGTAAACAAAATCAGAAAATAACATTTCCTACCTCCTTGAGGAAAATTGTTCAACTCTGGGATCAAAAAGGAAATATAAACTGAAATGAAATTGCAGAATACAGTGGTACCTTGAGATACAAACAGACCAACATACCAATTTTTTTTAAGATACGAGCTGCTACTCGGTCCATATTTTTGTTAGTGATTCAAGCGAAATTCCGAGATACGAGTCGTGATTCGGGAAGCTGCTGCTAGTTGGCTCGTTGGTGCACGGGTCCAGTATCCAGCAGTTTGATATATGAGTTGACTGACTTATGAGCTCGGTTACAGAACAAATCAAATTCGTATCTCAAGGTACCACTGTATGTAGAAAAAGTGATGACTATACTATAGTACCTATTATGCCTGATAGATACAGCTAAAGCAATGTGCAAAGAAAATTCATAGCCTTAAATTCTTATATAAATCAGTAATAAAGACTACAAAAAAATTTGATGCAAGGAGGGACAACAAAACAAATGTAATAAATAAGAAACGGCAGAAGCTAATAATGAGTTAGAAAAATAAGCAAGGAACAAAAATGATATAAGAAAAATTTCAAAATATTTTCAAGAAATGAACATAACACTGCTCTTAACACAGCAACAACAAAGTTTGAATTTACACAAAGGGAAAACGATAAGCTCATGTTTTTAGACCTGACTTTGCATTAGCTTCCACAGATACCCAGGCTGCACTTCCATGGGTTCTGATGTAATGGATTGGTGCATGGTGGGTGTGGGTCAGTATTGGTTTGTTGTTACTGATTGCTTTGTTTGTTTGTTTTTTATTAATTGAGAGGCAGGGAAGCAAGGAGGCAGAGAGACAGTCTCCTGCATGCGCCTCAACAGGGATCCACCCAGCAAGTTCCTTATGGGATGATGCTCTGCCCATCTGGGGCTGCTGCTCTGTTGTTCTGAATGGAACCATTTCAGCACCTGAGACGAGGCCATGAAGCCATCCTCAGAAGCCAGGCCAAAATGCTTAAACCATTCGAACCATGGCTGCAGAAGGGGAGGGAAAGAGAAATAGAGATAGATGATAGATAGGTAGGTAGATAGATAGATAGATAGATAGATAGATAGATAGATAGATAGATAGATAGATATAGAGATAGAAAGAAGGGGGGAGGGGTGGAAAAGCAGATGGTTGCTTCTGCTGTGTGCCCTGATCGGGAATTGAACCCAGGACTTCCACATGCTCGGGTGATGCTCTACCACTAAGTAAACCTGCCAGAGCCAGGAATTATCATTAGAGCATATTTATTCAACACATATGTAATGAGAACATTGTAGATGCCAGGAGCAGACCCATCAGTGAACAAGTCATGCTCTTTCTGCTTGTGAATTATGTTAATTATAGCCAACCTCAGATACTATTTTCTGGTTGATATTTGAAGTGGAAACAAAATTTACTAAAGATAAACTTAAAATTACTCCAAGTATATTTATTAAATTTTACAAGCAATGACTAAAAATGGCTTTCTATGAGTCACTAGTAATTTTTTATTTGAAAATCATTAAAGAACACTTTGCACAAAAGATTATACAACTATTCTCACAGACACTAAAATGATACATTACAAAATTTAATACCCATTCAAAATTTAACAAACAAAAATCAATAAAAGAATATTTTTATCTGAAATCAAAACCCATCATCATGCTTTTTGGGAACAAATTAGAAGGATTTCTACTTTTGTTAGAAATGAGAAGATTCCATACAATGATAAACTAGCCAATGCAGGTAGATAAGGAAGAAATGAGAAGGTAAAAGTATTACTTTGCAAATGACATAATTACTTTAAAAATGAAGAAAATTAACTCAAATTACTATAAAAAAATAAAATTCAGGTGTCAGGATAATAAATTAATATACAGATTTTAATAGTTTTACATTCATAAACAAAAAATTAGGAGGTATAATGGGAGAAAACATCTGTTCTACAAAAATAATAAAACAGTAAAATTCATTAGGTATGTGCTTAACAACAAATGTAAGACTTGTATGAAAAAATATTTTAAGTACTTGTGAAGGCCACAAAAGATTGTATGAACAAATGGAAAGGCATAGCATGTTCTTGGATAGAAAGTCTGAACATCATTAAGATGCTAATCCTCCCTGAGTTTACTTATAAATTTAACATGATCTTGATAAAAATACCAAGTCTGTTTTTTTCTCCCAAACTTGACAAGTTGTATAATTTATATGAAAATCAACAAGAATATCCAGGAAATTTTTGAAAAAGAGAGCCAGTGAGGATGAATTAGCTAGAGATAGAAAAATGTATATGGTATGCAATGATTTTTATAGAAAAAAAAAGAAACAGAATTTATACACACACAGTTATACACATACACACATGTGTGTGCATACATGTATTTGGCTTGCATGTGCATACTACTTTCCTCTGGCAATATAAATAATAAGTAAACAAGTGTCATAACTTATTGGGGTTATGGGCACTCATCTAATGTGGAATAGGGAATACTTCATTGAATACATTTTTAAAAGTTTTGATGTTTGAATTATATAATTGTATTTAGGTATTCCAAAATAAACAAATAATTAAATAAGCAAAATATGAACTTGTCCCTCAGTTGTTCTATATTATTTGCCTGAATACTTTTGAGCTTTCCTATCAAATCTCTTTATTTTGTGTGGTCTAAAAGGTTTAATAGCTTTGTATTGGTTCATTATGTATGCTACCAAATTAATTCGGAGACATAAACAAAATTCTTTGCATGTGACAAAATTTATTATTTGAAAAGCAGCACTAGAGCCGTCAGTCAGTTAACAAATACTTTTGGAATCATCCACTATGTGCAACGTACTCTGGTATGTGCAGAGGGTGGTAGATTTCAGGAGAATGACTAAAGATGCCATCTAGGGCAGATTCAGTGGTGGTTTTCTGAACTCATGACATGTGCATTTAAAGAAGCCCACTCAAGTTAATAAGAGCAATAGTTAAGATAATAATAATGAGGATTGCTTAAGTAGGTGAGTGACTAGTGCAGACTTTAAATAAATGATTACACATCAGAAGCAGAAAATCTTAGAACACGTATGAAATATTTAACAGTATTCAACCACTTATTAACTGGGTGACTCAGGGAGAATTAACTAATCAAATTAATCAGTCTACACTTCACTGGCCTCATTGATAAAGTGAAATAATCTAACTCATAGGATTTTGGTGCAGATTAATATATATATTATATATATTAATATATAGCTCTTGGGACACTGTTGAGCACATGGTAAGTGCTCAATAAATTAGAGCTATTATCTTTGTTGTTATAATACAATCCCAGCTATCTCAGATAATTTTTGGAACATTAGTGACTGCAGCGATACTCCATGTAAGCACAGTGGTACTTATAGAAGATTAACCATTTCCTGCCATAATTGATAAATTTGATGGAGATAAAAATAAATTGTAGAAAGGAAAGAGGAAGAAAAGGGAGAACAGAGTAAAAGCATGAAAATATAATGGCTATCAACAGTGGTTGTGGTTATTAAAGTCAACCATCAGGATAACAACAGAAGTCACACAGAGATGAAGACACCCAAGATTAGAACTATGTGCATGTTTGTGAAAGGTTTGATAAACCAGTCTTCACACCTTGCACTATGACCTTTGAAGGCATAAAATGTCATTATGTGCTGCTAAACTGTAATATTGTTAAGTGACAATTTGTATAAAAGTATATTATAACTGGGTCTATCTCATAAACCATTGTGTATTATGGGTTCTGATTTTTCCTCTATTAAAAAGGAAGAGACAAAAAGACTATAATATTTTTTTTTGCAAAGTATGAAAGGTAAAATGAGTATCTTCGTATGACTTGAAAGGATTAGCCCTGGAAAATTTGATGGGACTCACTTGGCTGCACTTGTATATTTCAACTTAGGCGCTAGGGTCATGGTCAAAAAGTAAAATGACATTTGGTTCTGTTTCAAAAAAGTGAATTGTGGGGTCACTGCTGGGGCTAATGCTCACTCAGACTCCACACCTGTATCATATACATATACCTCTCCAGCACTATCTGTAATACTTCCAATAATTAATGTCATGATCTGTGAACAGTAAGTGGTCAGTATTATTATTTGTTCAGCACAAACATCTACTAGGAAAATTGTATTATCCCTTTTATAGAGATGAATAAATTGAGTCTGACTAGGTTTAAATAAATTATCCAAAATCACTTAAGTAGTAATTTAAGATTGGAGTTCAGGCATATTTGACAACAAATCCCTTCTTTTCTCACATCGGTGCCCAGAACCTTTAGTGTATGACTTTGTAAAATCCCTTTTGATTATGACTTTGTAAAATCCCTTTTGATTATGAGGGTCCTATATGTTTTTAGCTAATATTTTTTTTACTGTTTCAGCTTTTTGAGCTTTCCAAAAACAGAAGATGTTAATGTCTTTTTAAATATAGATGTAGATGTTTACCACATATTGAGAGATTTTATAAATACACACACACACACACACAGATAAATTAGATAAAAAAGAAACCTCCTTCCATCTCATGCCTCCTCCAGCTACTATTCCATGTATCTACCAATCTTCAGAACAGACATTCTAGAGCCAGTTGTCTCTGCCTGCTGTTTCCTTAACTACCACTTGTTCCTCAACTTGCTCTATTTCTTCACCACTCTGCTAAAAATGTTCTTTCATGGTTACAAAATTCTCTTCATTTTTATAAATCTAAAGGCCATTTGTAACTACGATGTTTTTTGACCTCTCACAATGATTTGATGCTGTTAACTTCTTTCTTAACATGCTTTTTTTCCTTGAAATTGGTGACACTTCAGTTGTTGCTTTCCCCTTTACCTCAACTCCTTCTCAGTGTCTTTGCGGACACTTCTATGCATCTGCCTTTGGGCTCCATCCTAGCTCCTCTTCTTTTCTTTCTCCACACAACCCCCCTGCCTGATCTCATTTATTCTGTGACTGTGCTGCTGTCTGTGGGTCTAGTCTATGCTCCTCTCTTGATCTCCAAGCCAATCATTGCAACTGCTTACTCAGTCTGTCTTTCTAGCCCTCAGTCTCAGCTTGCCAACACTCAATTCAGCATTTACTATTTCTATACTCTAAACCTACACAACCTCTGTACTCCTCATTGTGAGGGTAGACATATATGAAGCACAACAACCAGGAAATGTTTAGTGAATTCAACAAGCAATGAAAATAGGTTCTTCATAGTTTCGTATATAGGAAATGTTTAAGAAATGGTTTTTGGGGTTAAAAATTTTTTTTATTAATTTTAATGGGGTGACATTGATCAATCAGGGTACATAGGTTCAGAGAAAACATCTCCAGATTATTTTGACATTTGATTATGGTGCATACCCATCACCCAAAGTCGAATTGTCTTTTGTCACCTTCTATCTGGTTTTCTTTGTAGCCCTCCCCTCCCGTCACCTCCTCCACCTCCCCCCTCCCCCCACCTGTAGCCACCACACTCTTATCCATGTTCCTGAATCTCATTTTTATGTCTCACCTATGTATAGAATCATATAGTTCTTAGTTTTTTCTGATTTACTTATTTTACTCCGTATAATGTTATCAAGATCCATCCATGTTGTTGTAAATAATCCTATGTCATCATTTCTTATGGCTGAGTAGTATTCCATAGTACATATGTACCACATCTTCTTTGTCCAATCATCTACTGAAGGGCGTTTTGGTTGTTTCCATGTCTTGGCCACTGTGAACAATGCTGCAATGAACATGAGGCTGCATGTGTCTTTACGTATCCATGTTTTTGAGTTTGGGGGGTATATACCCAGTAGAGGGATTGCTGAGTCATATGGTAGCTCTATTTTTAGTTTTTTGAGGAACCACCATACGTTTTTCCATAATGGTTGTACTACTTTACATTCCCACCAACAATGGATGAAGGTTCCTTTTTCTCCACAGCCTCTCCAACACTTGTTATCAACTTGTCTTGTTGATAATAGCTAATCAAACAGGTGTGAGGTGGTATCTCATTGTAGTTTGACTTGCATTTCTCTAACAGCTAATGAAGATGAGCATCTTTTCATGTATCTGTTGGCCATTTATATTTCTTCCTGGGAGAAGTGTCAGTTCATGTTCTCTTCCCATTTTTTTATTGGATTGTTTGCTTGTTTGTTGTTGAGTTTCATGAGTTCTTTGTATATTTTGGATATTAGGCCCTTATCTGTGCTGTTGTTTGAAAATATCATCTCCCATTTAGTTGGCTGTCTGTTTGTTGTGTTGTCAGTTTCTTTTGCTGTGCAAAAGCTTCTTAGTCTGATGAGGTTCCATTCATTTATCTTTGCCTTCACTTCCCTAGCCTTTGGAGTCAAATTCATAAAGCGCTCTTTATTACCAAGGTCCATGAGTTTAGTTCCTATGTTTTTTTCTATATAATTTATTGTTTCAGGTCTTATATTTAGATCTTTGATCCATTTTGAATTAATTTTAGTACAAGGGGACAAACTGTAGTCGAGTTTCATTCCTTTGCATGTGGCTTTCCAGTTTTCCCAGCACCATTTGTTGAAGAGGCTTTCTTTTCTCCATTGTGTGTTGTTGGCCCCTTTATCAAAAATTATTTGACCATATATATGTGGTTTTATTTCTGGGCTTTCTATTCTGTTCCATTGGTCTGAGTGTCTATTTTTCTGCCAATATCATGCTATTTTGATTATCATGGCTCTATAATATAATTTGAAGTCAGGTATTGTAATGCCCCCAACTTCATTCTTTTTCCTTAGGATTGCTTTGGCTATTTGGGTTTTTTTTATAGTTCCATATAAACCTGATGATTTTTTGTTCCATTTTTTAAAAAAATGACATTGGAATTTTGATGGGAATTGCATTAAATTTGTATATCGCTTTGGGTAATATAGTCATTTTGAATATATTTATTCTTCCTATCCAAGACCAAGGAATATTTTTCCATTTTGTTGTATCTTTTTTGATTTCTCTTAACAATGCTTTGTAGTTTTCATTATATAGGTCCTTTACATTCTTTGTTATGTTTGTTCCTAGATATTTTATTTTTTTTGTTGCAATCATGAAGGGGATTATTTTTTTGAGCTCGTTTTCTGATGTTTTATTGTTGGCATATAGGAAGGCAATGGACTTTTGTATATTAATTTCGTATCCTGCAACCTTACAATATTGGTTTATTGTTTCTAGTATAGTCTTTTTTGTGGAGTCTTTGGGGTTTTCAACGTACAGGATCATATCATCTGCAAAAAGTGAAACCTTTTCTTCTTCTTTCCCAGTGTGAATGCCTTTTATTTCTTTGTCTTGTCTGATTGCTCTGGCTAGAACTTCCAGCACTACATTGAATAAGAGTGAAGAGAGTGGCCAACCTTGTCTTATTCCTGATTTTAGGGGAAAAGTCCTTAGTTTTGTGCCATTTAATATGATGTTAGCTGATGGTTTATCAAAAACGGCCTTTATTATGTTGAGATATTTTCCTTCTATACCCATTTTGTTAATGTTTTAAACATAAAATGATGTTGTATTTTATCGAATGCCTTTTCTGCATCTGTTGATAGGATCATATAGTTTTAGTTCTTTGCTTTGTTGATAGGGTGTATTACATTAACCGTCTTATGTATGTTGAACCATCCTTGTGATTCTGGGATGAATCCCACTTGATCATGATGAATTATTTTTTAATGTGTTGTATTCAATTTGCTAGTATTTTGTTTAGTTTTTTTGCATCTGTATTCATTAGAGATATTAATCTGTAGTTTTCTTTTATTGTATTGTCCAGGTTTTGGTATGAGGGGTATGTTGGCCTCATAAAATGTGTTTGGAAGTATTACTTCTTCTTCAATTTTTTGCAAGACTTTGAGTAGAATAGGAACCAAGTCTTCTTTGGATGTTTGATAGAATTCACTAGTATAGCCATCTGGCCCTGGACTTTTATTTTGGGGGAGGTTTTTGATAGTTGTTTCTATTTCCTCTGTGCTTATGGGTCTGTTTAGGCTTTCTGCTTCTTCATGACTCAATCTAGGAAGATTATATTGTTCTAGGAATTTATCCATTTCCTCTAGATTTTTAAATTTTGTGGCATATAGTTTTTCTTAGTATTCTATAATAATTCTTTGTATATCTATGATATCTGTGGTGATTTCTCCTCTTTCATTTTGGATTTTGTTTATATGAGTCCTTTCTCTTTTTTCCTTAGTGAGTGTTGTCAAGGGTTTGTCAATTTTGTTGATTGTTTCAAAGAACCAGCTCCTTGTTTTATTAATTTTTATAGTGTTTTTGTTCTCTATTTTATTTATTTCTGCTCTGATTTTTATTACAAATAATGATCGACTTATGACCTATGCAACTTACGACTATTCAACTTTATGACCACAATCGCTAGCCATGACTGCTCCATGTCTGGCAGCGCATTCGTTGCCCAGCTAGGCATATGACAGTGCAGACCAGCTTCCAGCAGCTCTACCATCTCCGCGTGCACCATTTCAACTGTTATCCCAGACTCAGTACAGCAATTTGTGTTTTGTGTATTGGATATTTTTCATCAAACCCCTCCCAAGATGTCTACCAAGAAGAAATTGTCTTTGCAAATATTAAACCAGTTGTACTGGTAATGCAGTGTTTTACTTAAACCTAGCGAATGTAAAAATAAGAAACAAAATGGTGTAGAGATGATAGAAATGGCATAAAATGAACAAAGAAAATTATGATATATAACAATAATGAAAGAAAATTATGATAAAATATGACTTAAAGATTTTTATAACATCATTTCACAGCACTGTACATATAGCCTACTCAACTTACGACCAAATTGTGTTACAACCAGTCTGTCGGAATCAATTGTGGTTATAAGTCGAGCACTAGCTGTATTTCCTTTCTTCTGCTGGTTTTGGGTTGTCTTTGTTCTTCTTTTTCTAGTTCCTTAAGATGTGAAGTTAAGTGGTTTACTTGGGCTCTCTCTTGTTTGTTCATATGGGCCTGTAGTGATATGAACTTTCCTCTTATTACTGCTTTTGCTGCATCCCAGAGATTCTGATATGTCGTATTGTTATTTTCGTTTGTCTGTATGTATCTTTTGATCTCTGCTTTTATTTCTTCTTTGACCCACTCATTTTTAAAAAGTATGTTGTTTAGTTTCCACATTTTTTGGGGTTTGTTTACGTTTTTTGTAGTTGAATTCTAGTTTCAAGGCTTTATGATCAAAGAATATGCTTGGTATAATTTCAGTCTTTCTGAATTTGTTGATGTTATTTTTGTGGTCCAACATCTGGTCAATTCTTGAGAATGTTCCATGTACACTAGAGAAAAATGTATACTCTGGCACTTTGGGATGAAATGTCCTGTAGATGTCTATCATATCCAATTGTTCTAGTGCAGCGATTCTCAACCTATGGGTCGCGACCCTGGCGGGGGTCGAACGACCAAAACACAGGGGTTGCCTAAAGCCATCGGAAAATACATATTTATTATACAATATATTTTTAAATAAAATATATATTTCTGATGGCTTTAGGTGACCCCTGTGTTTTGGTTGTTCGACCCCCGCCGGGGTCGCAACCCACAGGTTGAGAACCGCTGTTCTAGTGTTTCATTTAAGGCCAATATTTCTTTATTAATTTTCTGTTTGGATAAATGATCTAGAGCTG
The DNA here is from genome assembly GCF_036850995.1 of Saccopteryx leptura. Taxonomy (NCBI): domain Eukaryota; kingdom Metazoa; phylum Chordata; class Mammalia; order Chiroptera; family Emballonuridae; genus Saccopteryx; species Saccopteryx leptura. The sequence goes on along the minus strand of NC_089505.1, from coordinate 259,309,818 downwards.
TCATTGGTGTATTGAGATCTCGAAGTATGATTATATTTTTGTCAGGTTTTTTTTTTAGGTCAATCAGTAGCTGTCTTATATATTTGGTACTCCTTGATTTGGTGCATATATATTGAGAAGTGTTATGTCTTCTTGATTCAGTGTCCCTTTTATCATTATAAAATGACCATTTTTCTCTCTGAGTACTTTTGCTGTCTTGTAGTCAGCATTGTTAGATATGAGTATTGTTACACCTACGTTTTATTTGGATATTATTTGCTTGGAGTATTGTTTTCCAACCTTTCACTTTGAATTTGTTTTTGTCCTTGTAGCTTAGATGTATTTCTTGTAGGCAGCATACAGTTGGATTTTTTTTTAATTCATTCTGCTACTCTGTGTCTTTTTACTGGTGAGTTCAATCCATTTACGTTTAGTATAATTATTGACACTTTAGGGTTTCCTATTGCCATTTTATATATTGCTTTCTGATAGTTTTGAATCTTGTTTGGTTCTTCTCTTTTGTTTTTCTATTATTTGTTTTTGTTTGGTTGTAATCCATACTTCTTCCCTCTGTTACTTCTTTTTTCAAGCCATGTGCTTCTGTGTTGGTTTTTTCAGAGGTAGTTACCATTAAGTAATGGAAAGAATACATATCATGTTCATTGTAGTACATTATCTTATAAGTGCTTCTGCATTCCATCCTCCTTTGATACTATTAATCTTTGTCCTCTCCCCTTTTTTGTTTTTATTGTGATCTTGATGGAGCTTTTACTGTAGTTTTGTTTTGTTTTGTTCTTTGTATCTGGTCAAAAAACTCCCTTTAGTATTTCCTGAAGTGGGCATTTTCTGGTGATAAATTTCCTCATCTTTTCTGTATCTGTGATTGTTTTTTATTTCTCCTTTGTATTTGAAGGATAGCTTTGATAGGTATAGTATTCTTGGCTGGAAGTTCCTCTCTTTCAGAACTTTAAATATTGGGGTCCACTCTCTTCTAGCTTGCAGAATTTCTGCTGAGAAATCGTGATAATTGAATGGGCCTTCCTTTATATGTTTATTCTTCTATTCCCTGGCTGCCTTGAGAATTTTTTCTTTTTCATTGGTTTGTGCCAGTTTCATTATAATGTACCTTGGAGTAGGTTTGTTAGGGTTAAGATAACTTGGTGTTGTTCTGTTGCCTCTTGAATTTGAGGCTTTAGTTCTTTCCACAGGCTTGGGAAGTTCTCACCTATTATTTGTTTAAATATGTTCTCCATTTCACTTTCTCTGTCTTCTCCTTCTGATATACCCATTATTCTTATGTTGCTCTTTCTGATGGAGTCAGACAATTCCTGTAGGGGTTTCTCTCTCTTTTTTTTTTAATTTGTGAGTCTCTCTCCTCTTCTCTCTATAATACTTCTGGTCCTGTCTTCTATGTCACTAATTCTCTCCTCTATCTGGCCTGTTCTATTGGCTAAGCTTGTTACTTTGTTTTTAAGTTCATAAATTGAGTTTTTCCTCTCTGTTTGATTCGTTTTCTTAGTTTCAGTTTCCTTGGTGATATATTCTTTCTGTTCATTGAATTGTTTTTTGAGCTTTCTAAATTGCCTTTCTGTGCTTTCTTGTATTTCCCTGAGTATTTTTAGGACTTCAATTTTAAATTCTCTGTCATTTAACTCCAAGGTTTCCAAGCTATTGAAATTTTTTTCTATAGATTTTTTTCTTATCTATCTGAGCTACATCTCTGTCTTTTGTATCTATGATATTCAATTTATTTTTCCTTAATGGCATTTGAGAATGATATTGTTGATAACACTTTTTTTGATGTATGTGTATATCAGATGCTCCTGGGATTGTTTTTTCTGTCTCTAGTTGTTGAATTTGTTGAAATTTCATGGAGAGGTATCAGGAGCACCCCTCACAGTGCCATTTCTCTGACATCACTCCAAATAAAAAATCAAGAAATGTTTTGTAAAATAGTATTTAATCATCCTTTCCATGGCCTGTGTGGGGTACACTAGGATAAACCTGTGTAGAAGCCCATATCTTGAACTTGGTCTGTAACTGTCAGTGCCCTTGGTGACACTATAGATGGATTACCAGCCCAATAGAACCCTGATGTCTCTCTGTATGATGCTGACAGCTTGTTACTGTCCCTGAACTTCTATAATTCTGAAGTGGCCCATAAATCTATAAAGTAGTATATTAAATCAGAATATTTTCACCAAGGATTAAGCACAAGCAAAATTATGCAGTCTGGTAAGCTAATAAATTTATAAATGTACAGAAAGATAAGTAAATCTATGGAGAGCCAAAAAGACTAGAGAGATGCTTTTACAAACAAGAATATATTGAATAGTTTATACAAAATATACTGTATTTATTGAAGACTTACTTTGTGACAGAAAATGCTGTATGAATTTGGTACGTATTGATTCAACATAATGCTCCCAACAACTTTATGAGATGATGATTGTAATATAGATTAGGAGTCCAGTAACAGGAAAGCTGAAATAACTTGCCCAAGTTCATATGTCTATGAGTGATAAAGTTTAATAAACATATTACTATCAGTAAAGTAGGCCTGATCCCATCAAGTGATGAATGGGAAAATCACATAAAGCCACAATTCACAAAGAAGAAATACATGAGAAAGTATACATATAGAATGTTGTTCATCCTTCTTAGTAAAGCGTAAATGCCTTGCAAAAAAAAAAAAAAAAAAAAGAATACTTTTACTTTTCTTCTCTTAAATTAGAAAAAGGAAGAGAAAGAAACAGATGCGAAAGAGTGGTAGGAAGAGAAAAAGGAAGAAAATGAGAAAAGGAGAGTGGAGGAAGAAAGAAGGAAGGTAAGGGGGAAAAAGGAAGAAAGGAAGGAAGAAAGAAGTAAGTTCCTAATACTGGCAAGGTGGCGGTGAGATTGGCAGGTTCTGAAAGCAGTGTAGTGGGTACTACACTTAAAAATGATAGGGAAAAAGTTATAGATTCTCTTTCTGAAATTTTACCATAAGTAAATAGTTAAAATAAAAATATATGATATTGAAAATAATCTAAATGCCTAGTGATAGAATACCATGATTTGTGACATCTGGAGGTTGTCCTAAGCATTAAAACAACCACTTTGAAGATGTTACAGGAATATGGAACATATGTAATATTAAGTCAAGAAATCTGAATACAAATTTTGTCTTTAATTATTATGTTTTAAGTTAACTTTATGTGTATGATATAGACTTGTGAGAGAACATAGAAAAATGAAAGCAGTTTCTTTTTTTTTTGGTACTGGGACTTAATTAAATAGCATTTTTTTTTTGGTTATAACATTCTTCACGCAATATGTGAAATTTTGAAGCAAACAATTTAGTTAGATGAAATACAAAGAAGCTTTGTAAATGCTCTGTAGCATTATTTTGGAATAAGCAAAGAGGCACCATTATGTACTTGGGAAGAGCTTGGGATTTTAAATAGAAACAAACTTGGTTTTTGAAACCTCATTCCAGCATGTGGTTTTAGACCAATCACTGCCAACTTGACCCTTAGTTTTCTCATCTAAAAAAAATTCTAGGTCTTTGAATTAGTATTCAATAATATTTCCTGTTTCTGAAGGGCTCTCATCAATGATTTCTGAAATGCAACAAGAGAATAAAAACAAACCAATTGAACAAACAAAAAAATAAATGCTTAAGCCAAATTTATCAATTCTAAAAATTGAAACAGATTTCACTTGGTAGGCTTCTCTATGGATCTCAGCACCCATATCTTTTTTTTCTGGTGTTGAAGCACTGGTAATGACATCCTTTTGGAGAATGGATTCCTTGCTTTATGCAATTATTGGAAAGTATACCTATGTCTGTCTGGCATAAGTGATAACATCTGTGTTGGTAGCTGTCAGCATGAGCTATTTGGAAGATGCAAGAATAGGATGAACACTAACTTTGCAAGGGTCACTCTTCTCCTGGTTCGAAAGTTGAAAAGAATCAACTTTGCAAGGACCACTCTTCTCCTGGTTCAAAAGTTGAAAAGAATCATTTGAAAAGTTCAGGGTTTAAAAGTAAAAGGAGGAATGTGTTCCTTGAGAATCAGGAAAACCTCCTTGTTCTGCTGGTGCCTTCCTCTCCAAATGGAAAAGTGTGATATTCCCATTACTGGTGGTACTCTGAATGATTTTATGTAGAGATTTAAACAGTTGTTGATATTGTTTTCATTTTAATGTGTATTAGAAAAATGGTCACCGAAGTTTGACATGTATAATCTAGGAATTATGCAAGATGATCTATTTTGATACAAGAAGTTAATATTTGAACTTTAATTCTTTCCTTAACTGATTTGTTACATTTTTTTCTGTTTGTTATAATGTGAATTATGTATCTGTACAATATCACATGTACATTGTTATAAATAAAACAATACACATATGTACTCAAAATTTTTACTTAAAATGATCTTTGAACCAAAAAATTCAAAATTTAAAAATATTTGTTTTCCATTTTTAACATGACAAAAGTTTTCTTTGAAAATAAAATTATTAGGAGAGTCAACATAGGGTGAATGATAGGATAGACAGTAACACTGATATGTCACAAAGCAGTATAGTAACACAAGAATTGCTGAACCTCGGAAAACCTGACAGAGAGTACTGGATGATAGAAGGGTGGCAACATTCAAATTCAAGTGCACCTATGAACTTTGTCCAGCTCACAGTTTTATGAGAAAGCTGGTCATCCTAGAATAGCAAAAGGTCATGAACATTGGTGAAAAAAATGGCAGAGTGAACCCTGAAGGCATTTGGTAGAGCAGAAACAAAAGACCAGTGCCAGGTCATAAGGGCTCATGGGTTTAGGGGCAGCATCTGCTTCCATGTGGCCTCTATCCAGTAACTTCTGACCTTGCCTCATATTTAAAACTGTTTCATAACTGATTTGACTTGAAATTCCTATGGCATAAGGAAAATGTAGATGAGACTAAGTCATTTAGTCAAACATTTTATGGATAGCTTTTGCTTCAGCCCTCCCACCCCCAAGGAAAGAAGTGGAGGTGCTGCAAGAAAATGAAGCCGAAGTTGCTTACAGGGTAACTTTCATAACATCCTGAACAAGAAAAAATAAAGTACCCTTCCAAAGTATCAATTTATAATTCTGTATCTGCTATGATTCTTTAAAAGGAAAAAAAAAAACTAGAAAATAGGCTATATGTCTTCTTTAAAGCATTTGGAGACTAAAATGCTATAAAAGAATGTCTTCAGATTTTTGATCCAGTAATCTTTTTCTGAATTTATGTAACTCATTAGAGAAAAAAGTAACCACTGCCACGTGAGAGTCCTCTTTTCTAAGCCGCTTGAATTCTGTGAGATCAAAGAAAAATAGATTGTTGGTTGTTTTTGCCAAATAATTAGCTATTATTAACATGGAAACTCTATGTCAACAAATGGACTGGAAGAACACCCACAGTACTTAGGCCAAAGTGAGAAATTGTTGATTGCTAGTTTATATGCTCAGGAACATTTTTAAAAACAACAAGTGACAAAAGTTAGCCCATCTGCATGGTGATGATTTTGGATCCAGTTTCATTTTTAGTTATCAGAATTGTGAGGAAGTTTTTGACCTGCTTTTGCACCTGCCTCCCTTAACTTTCCTTACAGTACTACATAATTGGGTGTATTTAGACATTTACCTACCCAGACTTTACCTGCACTTGTCACTAATTGGTGTGAATGCAGAATAATAAGAGGAAAGACAGAGGTAATGTCTAGGAACCTCAAGGTGAACTTTTTCCTTCTTGAGCACTCCTGGGGCAAAGAAATAAAAGCCCTAGAGACTTCTAGCTAGTAGTAAATATGACTCACTAAGTACTGACATTTAATAAGTCTGCCAGTGAGACATATTCTTCTACTTAGAGAAATATAGATCTGGAAGGAATTTTGAACTGTCATAAAATTCACCTTTCCTCATTTTGGTCATCAACCCAAAGACTAAACATATTGGTCTAAACACGTTTTTCTCATTCCAAGGGCTGACAACTCTTGTTGCTGAATCTTTACTATGCTATGGTTTATTTTTTATTATTTCTGTTTTCAAATTAAAGAACCACTGTAGGCCTTAGATGAGTAATTTTTTATATGATGGGGGGATATCTTGACCTCAAATATGCAGTTACAGGGTGTTTGATTGGTAGAATTAAAGCCATTTATTTGGTGTAAGTCATACCAATTGCCTTGAGCTTTTCCTCAGTGGTCAGCAATGTGTTATAATCCAACTCATTGTTTTCTTCTTCCTTCATTATTTCTGAGAGAGGAGCCCACAGAAACATACAAACACAGAGATAGTGAAGGTTCTCTTTAAATCTGTGACTTTTACAGAGTTTTTCCTATATCTGATCTGAATCCAGCAACTGAGATCCTAGGAAATAAAGTGAACATACGAAGAGGGGGTTGATAGGACATGGACTTTAGGAATATTATTGTGTTCCTAATAGATTCACGTGGGTTGAAGGCCATCTGGATGGCATTATGGGAAAAAGGCAGCCTGCTGGGATATTTGGAAAAGAATCAGGTTTATTAGATAATTTGTGTAGTGCAATTCAGATTTTGAGACACCTGAAAGGAATGGAGAAGTCAGGAAAGTACAAGAAAAAATATTGGATTGTTATGTGGATATTGCAGAAATGAATATGATATTACACATGAGAGCAATTGTTAGTCTGGAGACCAGGCAGATACATTGTTAATATGACCCAAAAAACCAATATGGAGTCACTCAAAGCAAAGAAGAATTTGTGGTGATTTATGGGAAAGTACCATGACCTTTGTAACTGAATGAAAATAGGCTGTTTCCCCCTGTTTTCAGAAGCAGCATATTACATTCCTTTCTAATTTTCTATTTACTTCTCAGTGTTTGCTTCATGTTAAAGACATATTCTGATTGTTAGAGTTTTTGATTGTGTGTTTTATTTTTGAACCTTGTACAGTTATTTAGGACAATTTTTTTCCTCAATTATTTAAATACTTAAAAAACTACTTGCAAGTTTGGCTCATGTGACTGCTTAAAAGAATCCATATGAAGACATATAGAGCAATTGTCATTTTTTACATTTAGGACATTTTAAATTATGGAACAGTCATTCATATTTAACAACAAAATTAAAAGATTTTGATAAATCTTTAGGTAGTAACTTGTTTCCAATGGTGTAACAAAGACACAATTACAAATGGCTGTATATAGTTATGTAATGGTCATCCAAGTAATTAAACAAAGTATCTCTAAACTTAATAGTCTATACTGTGTATTACACACACACACACATGCAGGTAGTCCTCAGGTTACACAACACAGTTCTTTTTCTATGACAGTGACGTAACCTGAATTTTGGTGTAAGTCAAAACACACCCTAGCCTAAGTCACTTATCTATCCTAACACAGTTGTAAAATCATAATGTAGAATATAAAAACACAGCTAAGCCACAGAAAAAGGAAAAGGAGATATATATATATATATACATACACTGTACTGTACACTGTATTGTAGTAAAAGAAAAAACAACAAAGAAATGAATTTTAAAAAAGTATGATGCTAACAGTGAAAACTGAAATACGTCTCAATGTTTTTAAGTTTTTATTGGAGTGTCATAAACTCGAAATGTCGTATATGAAGACTGTCATAACCAGAGGACCCCCTGAATATGGACCAAAGATATATATGTGTGTATTACACATATAAATATGGACCAAAGATGGTAGATTAGTCACTGAGAGGGTTTAAAAAACATGTTTCTCGGCCCCAGTCAGTTGATTCAGTAGATAGAGCATCAGCCTGGTGTATGGACATCCCCAGGTTGGATTCCCAGTCAGGGCACACATGAGAAGCGACGATCTGCTTCTCTCCCCTACCCTCTTAACCTTCTCTCTCTCTCTCCCTCTCTTGCAGCCAGTGGCTCGATTGGTTTAAGCGTCAGTCCTCATCACTGAGAATAGCTCATTTGATTTAAGCATCAACCTCAGATGGGGGTTGCCAGGTGAATCCCTGTTGGGATTCATGCAGGAGTCTGTCTCATTGTCTCCCCTCCTCTCACCTAAAAAAATATATATCTATATATGTATATTTTAAAAAATTATTATGTATTTTCATATATTTAATTACCATACATCATTAAAATTAAAATACTTAAATATTTTGTTTGAATTATATTATATATTTGTACAATTATATAAATTAAGTATTATAATTATAAAATAATTTTTATTTTTTACAAGAAAAATTGTAACTGCGTTATTATGCTAACTAGACATGTTGCTGATCATTTCACAATATATATATATCAAAGCATTATGTTGTACACCTGAAACTAATATAATATTCTTTTAGTTATGTCTTAATAAAATATATATTTATATAATTATAATGTATATAGTAATTAGAATAAATACATATTTAAATAACCCTCTCCAAGGCCTACTATCTATGACCCCTACTTTGAGAATTACTGGCAAAAACAATCTTATTCTTGTTTAACTGTCAAGTGCTATTAGCTGTAATAGAAAACAGAGGGGATGGGGCAGGTGAAATAAATCCACAGAGAAGAGATCATCATTCGATGTTAGCTTTCTAGGACATATAGCAGTTGCTCAATTCAGCTACCTCATGTTGACAGTAATCTGACCCAGTGAGACTGCATAATTTATACCCAGTAGCATAGCAAGTGACTGAAGTAAGACAGCCCAGGATTCCTGACTTTCAGTTCTGTGCTTTTGGGAGCACAACCATTAGAAAGAAACACAAAGGCTATTTTTTGTCATAACAATGGGAAGAAAATAGTAAAAGGTTAATATGGATACAGATAACAAAATCAAATTATTTTTGGTTCCTAAATTTTTCTTTTTGTTGGACTAAATTAATTAAAAATAGAATTAACTTCCTTTTTAAGCTTTCAAATGCTATAATTCAAAATATTAAGGTAGGAAATTCTTTTCTCTTCTTCAGTTAAAGAAAAATTTCTCATTTTATAAAGTCATTTAAGATGTGAATTTTAGGAACTGACAAATGAAGAGTGGATACTGCTATTCGAAGTGATGCCCATTGGAAATGCTTTAGGGGTATTAAACCTGAAACATCAGAGCGGAAGGGAAATTAACTTCTCTGTGGTATTCTGCTTCATTTTGTGCTGTTCCATTCAACTCTTCACCCCTCACCAAGCTCTGCTTTACCCTGTTGGACTGTATCAGACATCAGGTTTTGGGGGGCTTGGTTTTATATCTGTGTACTTAAATGCCAATCATTGATGTCAGCCCCTTGTTTCTGTGTTACCTTGTGTAGAACTCAACTGTTTATGTGCTTTCTTTCAGGCCCCCCCCCCCCCCGGCCGAAGATGGAATTTCATGCTTAGTCAAAAGAGGGAATGAAAAATAAAAAATCCATTTACCTTTTAGATATTTTCTGTGTTTGTATTCAACATTGACTATTATTAGGCATTTTATTTATTAGAGTAAAAATGATTTTGGACATTCATACTTGATCTTCTCTTGCCTGTTAACATGCCTATACACTCTAAAACATCTGTTCAAAGAAGATGGGCAGACTGAGGAAGTGACCAAGGTGAGATCAAGGGAGAGAGTGAGTGTCCTCACTCACAAATTTTCCCAGTCTTCAAGGAGGTCACACAAGGAGGAGAGTAAATGCAGTTCTTGAAAAGTTAATGCATTGACTAGTTCATTCAACAAAGGCCGTGTGATATGATAACACTGAAAACACAGTACTTCTCAGTTGTCCAGGGAGACTCATAGAAGGGGAACACAGGTTTATTTTTAAGAATTGACAATGTCTACAAGAAAAAAATTTAAGACTTTAAGCATTTCATATTTAGAGATTTTATATATATATGTATATATATATATTTATGTGATTTCTGTAACTCAAATTTTGAAGAAATAAAATGTAACAAGGGCTACCTTTTATTGAACAGTTGGCTTAGTGAGAGCCAGCACTGTGTGTGCTAAAGCTCTATAGAGATTTCTCATTTTTCTATAGTTAGATAGGTAATGTCATTATTGTCATTTTATAGATGACTATACTAAGTTTCAGAGATGATAAGTGACTCTGCTAAGATTGCAACTGCTAGCATACACCAGAGAAGGGAGGAGTCCAGGCTCTTGGTGCCCTGGTCCTCACCAAACCCCTCAACCATTATGCAATGAAGCCTACCAAACTGTAGTCCCAAGAAAAGTGTGTCACTAATGATAGCACACATGCAGACAGGACACATTGGAAAGCTTTGGATTAGGAATTTTAGGGTCTGAGTATATAATAGAATATTATTATTATTCTCAAGACTGAAGAAATGATTGTGATCTCTGCTTTTATATTGTTTCTTTTTTCTGTATTCAGAATGCTTGCTTCTTTTTCTACTCTTCAGTGTTAAAACTTTATCTTTCAAAACCCAATTTAAATGAACTCCCCGTATTGTTAATCCCTATCAAAAGTGATGTATTGCTTCCCAGTTCTGTGGCCATTCAATGACAATGAGGACTTTCAACTCTATGCAGAGTTATGGTGTCTGATCACTCCTGTTAGAGGTCCTATCCATTCAGGTACATTTCTGTCATTCATCCTCATACTCGCTATTGCAAGTGGCTTGCCTCTAATGGGATCTTCTATGAATTTATTGAACCAACAAATGAAGGAGGGAGGGAGGGAGGAGGGAGGGAGAGAGGGAGGGAGAGAGGAAGGAAGGAAGGAAGGAAGGAAGGAAGGAAGGAAGGAAGGAAGGAAGGAAGGAAGGAAGGAAGGAAGGAAATGCAATGGAGATAGTCTAAAAGTTATTCACATAGAGATTCTATAAATGATGATGATGATGACAGTGGAGGAGAATTAATATTTTATCTGTGCTTACTCTGAGGAAACTGTGAAAACTACTTCATAATCACATGTTACCCTCCCAAGAATAGTATTTTGAAAAGATTATTATTTCTATTCTACAGATAAGGAGATGGCCTCAAATAATTAAAATATTATGACTAAATTTACAGAGCTAGTAAGTAACAGAACCAAAACTTTATCCCATGTCCATTTGACTTTCCAACTAAAACCTTCAGCACATTAAAATGGATTAGTTTTTACCCCTCTGTGTTTGTTCCCAGATTTAGTGTTTATACCAACTTTCCTTGTGTGCAGGGTTTGCCATCTAAGAGATAGGGTAGCAGAAGAGGAGAGAACCTAAGAACCCTGGATGTGTTTGTACAGGCTGTGCATGTAGCACTTCAGGGCACAGAGACCTCCATGTGCATGGCACCTTCTGCAGGCGTACCGTGTGCAGTCGGCACAAACATTCCCAGCAGCCCTAATTGCTTATTTGAAGCAGTTCCCTCAGTCTTCAATGTAGGGAGAGTGTACATTTCTCCTCTCCACTCCAGAGATTATTTTTGGGAAAAGATATATTTTAAGAGAGCTCTATATCTCTATCTTAGTTTTGAATTCTAAAGTAAACACAGAGGGAAAAGGACTTGCTATCTGCATGAAGAATCTCATTTACTAAACAATTATTAATAAAGAATCACCACAAAAATATACCAAATGATAATCATGTAATTATAATTATGAAAAAATATTTATTGCCCAGAGAATGAAATCATATTGGTGACCAGTATCTCTGATTCTTTTTCAACGTTACTCAAGAAGGATTCTCCTAAAGGTGATTTTGATGCATTGTAGGGTAGGCACTGAAAAATAAATAACCTGGCAGATGCAATGCCACATGACAAATCTAAAAGCATGTTCACTCAATCTCTGCCTCACCATTTCACTAATCTATCTTTTTAAATATTTCCAAAGGTCTCCTCAAAGTCTTAGCTTGAGTTAACACTCTAAGCTCTTGATATTCATTCCTTCATTTAGAACCCATTATCCAAGTCTTGAAAAGAGCCACTTAGCCATTCATCCTGGGAAAGTAAAGATTTATTCTGGTTAGCTTTCAAAAATCCTAACTTTCATTTCATTATTCATTCACATATTGCCATAGTGGAGCAAAATCAATAGCAATTCACTTCCATTCTGTAGGCAAATGTGGTTCTTATTTGCAAGATTGCAGAGAGTATCTGGTGCTTACCCAGTTAGACTTTTAAGTCATGAGCAAAATTAACTAAGGAACCTGTCTTTAATAATTTCTATCAACAACTATTGGCGTTCTTCTGCCAAAGCAAAGTTCATCTTGACCAGAGGTTTCCAGTGGCCTGCTCCATGTGCAGGCAATTTTTTCCCCCTGTTTTCCTAATTTTTATAACTTTATCTTTCACATTCTCTATTCTTCAACTACCATTTTTATTTCAGCCCTGCCTTGTTGCATCACGGTATTTTGGTTTCTCAGCCTTTGCCTTCCCTAGTTTTGATATTAGCATTGCCCTGCTGGCTATTTGGCTGTTCTGTTCACTGTCATCTGGTTCCTTTTTTCTTTTCTTTTTTTATTATTGATTTTAATTTATTATGTTTACATAGATTCTAGTGTTACACTGAATGCATCCCCCCTCCCCTTGTATTCCCATCAACATCTCCCTTGTCCCCCTTCCCTACAGTGCCCTCCCCCCTTCCCTTCAGGTTTATCCCATCCTATCATCCCCCTTCCCTCTGTCCTCTTTTCCTCTGGTCCCTTTGATCCCTCCTCTGTCTCAATTCCGTTCCTCAGTTCACATTGTTCATTGGATTCCTCAAATGAGTGAGGTCATATGATATTTTTCTTTTCCCTTTTTTCTTATTGTCTGAGTTTTCTGTCACTTACATGGCCTACTGAGTGACTGCCTTACCCCTGCCTCTCCTGGAAACAGCTTCTCATCTAGCTAGTGAGCTGCCACAAATAAGCAAATTCTCTTAGCAAATTTAGGATATTAATGGTCTTTGTAAAAGCTGATGGAGAAATCTTTATGTTGATGCTGGCCAAGTCTTTTTTCTAGCCCAGAACTCTACCCTAGTTTTCAAAAAATATATTTGGATAATTTTTGTCAATGACTTCTCCCCAGATATCCCACACTAAGCATGTATTATATTGAGTTAGTCATCTCCATAAACCTGTTCCATCTTCTATATCTACTCTCTCCAATGGTATCACCCTGTTGAGAAGCGTGAGAGTAATTCTTGACTTCATTTCCCTCACCCTCTCCCTACATCCAATAACTCATGAGACCCTGTCCCAATGTCCAAACCAAGCTGTCCTCTCTATTCTCCCTTCTATTGTGCTCGTTCAAGCCTAACCATTCATTTTTAAGCTTAATTGATATTATTTCTTCCAGACTTGCCTCCCTTGATGTGGTTTTCTCAGATTCCCCTCATGTGCAGGATGAAGCACATACTTCTTAATATGACTTTATGATATGATCCCTGATTCTTCTTTCATATCTGGCCAAGAAACACCTCATTTTCTATGCTTCATGGGCACCATACTTCTCTCCAAGTTTACCAATATCAGCACACTGGCTCTTTCCTTGTGGACTTCGTGATGTTCTTTGGCATGTATTTAGTTTTCTGTTTCTTACTTGGTACTTTATATGCACTTGCAATTTGAGAAGATGTGGTCTTTATTCCATTTGGGGAAATTGTCAATTATCCTCTTTGTCAATGTTCTTTGCTGCAGCTCCCTGAATTCTCTTCTGTGTGGGTGCCGGGATTGTGTGTTGAAGGCCTTCATCCTCTATGTTTCAGAGCTGCCCTTTCTATTTTTTCCTTTCTCTGCTAGTTTCTAGATGATTCCTCAGTTGTATTTTCCAAGTTACCAATTCTTTCTTCTATTTGTCTAAAGCTTATCTATTTTAGTGTTTTTAAAAAAATTCCTTTCAAATACTATTTTTGACATTTCTAAAATTCTAATTAAGTCTCTTTTCAAATATCCATTCTCATTTCTATTTCATCTATTTTTCTTAAATTTCCTATTACTTTATTATTTGTTCTGAATGTTATTTATATATTTATCACTTTGAGGATATTAAATCTAGTTATTTTAAAGCCACTTTAAATTATTTTTATTTTATTCAGGGTATAGTCTTCCAATTATTGAATATATTGATTTGCCTTTTATCTCACATACTAGGCATTGGAGTCTTCAGGCTGGGGTTGAGGGGGATTTATTTTCCTTCTGTGCTTTTGTACTCATCCTTTGCTCTTTAGATCTTTGATGTTGACTCTATCCAGTCACCCAGATTTTCAAGTTCACAGCTATATCTTTGATGGCAGTGTTACACATTTGTCTCATGTTGAAAATGAAGACAAAAACAGATGCTGTCATTGAGTCTGTCAGACTATGAGGCTGTGCCTGCCTCTTCCAGCCTCTTAGGTAGCAAATTTTATGTAAATAATGGCCCTAGGTAGAGGATACTCTTGGGGGGAAAAAGGACTGTGACTGTGAACTCCACTAAAGTAATACTTCTGGCTGCTTCCCCACCCTATCACTCCCACCCCATAGCCCAAGACAGAAGAAGTGACTTATTTACTTAGAGAGTTACTGAGATGGAATTACTGCATGTGATTTAGGCCCTTCTGGGGGTTTCTTCTTTCTTTCTTTCCTTCTTTATTTCCTTCCTTCCTTCTTTCCTTCCTTCCTTCCTTCCTTCCTTCCTTCCTTCCTTCCTTCCTTCCTTCCTTCCTTCCTTCCTATTTCCTTCCTTCCTCCCTTCCTCCCTCCTTTCCTCCCTCCCTTTCTCCCTCCCCCCCTCCCCCTCCCTCTCTTTCTTTCTTTCTTTCTTTCTTTCTTTCTTTCTTTCTTTCTTTCTTTCTTTCTTTCTTTCTTTCTTTCTTTCTTTCTTCTTTCCTCATTCTTTATTGGAATGGCTTGTAAGCAAGGTTGAGAGCATTCTAGTCATTCCTCTTGACCAAGATATAATTTTTACTCAGCCTTTGTGGGTGAGCCAGCAGTTTTGGATTACTACCTGTTATTGGGTGGATAAATCTGTCTAGTTCAGGGGACTGTTACCAAGTCCAAATGGCTGTGCATTTAAGCTACACTCTCCAATTTAGCTTTTATTTGTAATAAAGCATTCCTTTTGATCACTATCGTTCTGACGCCTCTCTGTAGTTCTGTTTTCTCTCTATGTCTCTGTCTCTCTCTCTCTCTGTTGGTGTGAACTTAAAGAGGAAAAGGGATGCCATCTACTGGGATTTCCTGCAAGCCAGAAGTTGGTTGTAGCCTTTTTCACTGGTAGACTCCTGGTTTCAAGCTTGGCACTGATCACCAGTCTTCTATGAGGCATTCTTAATCTCTGTTCACTCACAGCAGCAAGAATTCCTGGTCTTCTCAGCTGGCCTCCACAGTCTGGAAACAGCAGAGCCACAGGTTCAAGACCAGGCCTGGAAGATTTATATTACTTGTTCAATATTAGGTCACAGAAAGGTCTGATTTGTATTTGAACACAGCTAATCCTTTTGGATTTTGTCTAGTCATATTTTTATTTTTATCTTTGCTAAATTTACTAGTGGAGAGAATGGCTGATGTATTGCTGTGTGGTCTTAGAATTCTATGTTAACAAAAAATTCTTCTCAGGAACTTTGTGCCTGTTCTTCCCTCCTTTTTTTATTTTTATTTTTTATTTTTCCAAAGTTAGAAGCCAGAAGGCAGTCAGACAGATCAGACAGACTCCCACATGTGCCCGACCAAGATTCATCCGACATGCCCAGGGGGCGATGCTCTGCCCATCTGGGGCATTGTTCTGTTGCAACCAGAGCCACTCTAGCGCCTGAGGCAGAGGCCATGGAGCCATCCTCAGTGCCTGGGCCAACTTTACTCCAATGGAGCCTTGGCTGCGGGAGGGGAAGAGAGAGACAGAGAGAAAGGAGAGGGGGAGGGGTGGAGAAGCAGATGGGCACTTCTCCTGTGTACCCTGACTGGGAATTGTACCCGGGACTTCCACATGCCAGGCCCACACTCTACCACTGAGCCAACCAGCCAGGGCTGTTTTTCCCTCTTTTGTCATAACTTTGCCTCTCCCATCTTTCCCTGAACTAACCATCCTTTACGACTTAGTTTTGGTGCCACGTGTTTTTGAAGGAAACTTGCACGCAACCTTCAGTCACTGTACTTATAAACGAGAAATGAGCCTTTTAAGTATATTCCTATTAGGTAATAGGATCAAGATCAAGAATCCAGGATTAAGATGGTATCATAGATTTTTGTGACTCCAGCATGGGTCCAGTGCCTGGCACAAAAGCATCTTGAATAAATGCTTGTTGATTTATTATTGAAGTAAAGGTACAATTGTATTATCACCAACAGACCATACATAGATTAACATATTTAGTGTTTTCTTCTCATTTTTACTAGAATGTTACTTTCAGTCCCTCCTCACTGTTCTCACCAATACTACCTTAATTTAAGGATATATTATATATATCTAAAAAGCAGCATGATAAGATTAAAAAAGACACGTAGACTTCAGAGTCAAAATGTGTGACTTTATTTTCTTCGATGAATATCTATTTTCATGTCTATAACGGGATAAACAGGACAAATTTTGCATGATTTGAAGAGTTGTAATGGCTAAATCACAGGATAGGCACTAACTAAACCAATCCTTGCCTGGCCCCCTTGTATTGATTGATGCAATGATCTTCTAACAGGAATAAAGTTTGTATGAGTTTAGAAGTTCCCCGTGATGTTGATCTTTCTCTATAAGCATAACCAGAGGTGGCTGCTTGGAGGCTCTCTTGAAATGCAGATTTTTGTCTTCACTTAGGCTTTTTCCTAGTAAAAGATATAATATATCAATACAGGCTACTGCCTTAAGGGTCACCTTCACAGCAGGATTCTAAAAGAGAGTGCAAGTTCACAGTGGCCAAGACATGGAAACAACCAAAAAGCCCTTCAATAGAAGACTGGACAAAGAAGATGTGGCACATATACACTATGGAATACTACTCAGCCATAAGAAATGATGACATCAGATCATTTACAGCAAAATGGTGGGATCTTGATAACATTATAAGGAGTGAAATAAGTAAATCAGAAAAAAACAAGAACTACATGATTCCATACATTGGTGGAACATAAAAATGAGACTAAGAGACATGGACAAGAGTGTGGTGGTTACCAGGGGTGGGGGGAGGGAGGACAGGGGGAGAGTTAGGGGGAGGGGGAGGGGCACAGAGAACTAGATAGAGGATGGCGAAGGACAATCTGACTTTGGGCGAGGGGTATGCAACATAATCTAATGACAAAATAACCTAGACATGTTTTCTTTGAATATATGTACCCTGATTTATTAATGTCATCCCATTACCATTAATAAAAATTCGTTTAAAAAAATAAAAAAATAAAAGAGAGTGCATATTGGAATTGTAGAGTTGGAAACTTGAGAATATGACCCTAAAATACCATTTCAAGTGATGAACAATAATAAAGAATCCCTGTCATAACATCATTTCTGGATGGTCAAGTCATTCTATAAGGGAAAGAAAACAAACAAACATACAAAAAACAAAAAAGGAAATTGAATGCACAGGAAGGACCAGAAAACTATTTCAAATCCAGGAGTCAGATATCTTTTTCCCAGTTCATTCTAAATGAAAAGAAATGCCAGGAATGGTTTTATTTAATTCTTTAATCTTTTTTTTATGTTGTTGTTTGCTCTGTCTGAGTGGAAATAGGGAATAAAATTCACTTGCTTAATTCTCATTAATGTGTTAGAGGAGTTGAATGGGATGAGGTTTGTTCATCCTCACTGCTTCCTTTTTCTGGGCTGGAGGCCATAAGGCACTTGGCTTCTAGAGCTCAAGCTGTTCTGTTCTTCAAATATCCCCTGACAATCAATTTATTGAGTGATCCTGATGTTGCTTCAGGGATGAGATGACAATTACAGACCCACCAGGAAGCAAAAAGGTGGCAAGAACAGCAGTTACTATACAATGGTGAGGACTCAGGGATTTTTCAGAATATGGGTGTGAGGCAAGAGTGAGAAAGAATGGTGCGTGTGTAATTATACTTAAAATACAATTCTAATCAACAATAAGTGCAGGTTTTGCAATGTGAGAAAGAACTAGAAGGGAGAAAATTTATAAAGAAAGAAAAAGTACTAGAATAATGGCCTTTGGATGAGGCCCCTTCTGTTGCAAGAGCCATCCTCTTCCTAAAGACTAGCCACACATGAGTCTGAAGATCAGAGTGGAAGAAGACGGGATGCATTTTACTTTGAATGTTGAGTGGAAGCCAAACTTCTGTCAAGACTGGCTGAAGATTGTTCAGTTTTTAGAACTTCTTTCTTTTCTGCAATATGTGACTCCTTTGGAGTTTATGGTGATGATAATTGGGAGGAGGTCAGTGAGGGGGAAAACCACTGTCTTAACCACTGTTATCCCACTTTTTAAAAATTTTATGTGACTGATTTGATAAAATATATTAAATAGCAACATCCAGTTAAATAATGTTTTGCTACCACTTCTATTGGATGTTTAAGAATAGTAAAGGAAAGAAAATCTGGTTTTATTTCTTTCTTCAACAAACATATTAGCAAATCCTTTTCCACATATGCATCAAAAAAGCAATTAAAAAATAAACTACAGAAATAAGTATAGCAGATGGAAATGGGATGTTGCCCATTTAAGCTTGAGCAGTTTATATTTGTTTATTTCTTTATTGTGAACCAGTCACTTCATTTGTGATAGAAAAATAAGAAAAAGAGGAAGCTATGCCACCTCCATTGTGTCACTGAGCAGGAAACAATTCCCAGATTCTTTAAATTATAGCTAAAAGTAAATCAAACATAGTAATCTTCATTTGGAATGAAATACCAACAAGTTGTCTATTTCACTCTGTATTTTATCTTCTCTTGTTTGAGTAGATTGAGAAAATTAAGGGTTCTTATTTTTTTTTTTCTTTTAAGAGGAGAATCTCTTAATATCATCAAGGTGTAAAGGAAGCTATACAACTCTATTCTGTCTGTATGCTATTAAACAGATTATTACTTTTGAGACTAGAATTTAAAATACATTCATGCTTTCCCTTTTTGATTTTATTTTAATAAATAGTGTTTTCTGAGAACTAAAAAAAATTGTCTAATTTTATGAGAACGTTTTCGTATAATATTAGATCCAAATCCCAGACATGCTGATACCAACTGCTACACATTCTTTTACATAGCTCCTGAGAATATTAAGGGATTCCACACCAAAATTTTATGTTAAAGGCTTGTCAATAGAATTAAATTCGACCCAGAGCAAGGTAGCAAAAATATGTCATCCAGTAGTTACAAAGCAGCATGAGTGCGGATGGACTCCATCCAGTTCTGATGTAAATTATGAACAATTAAAAGTACACGAGTTACAATGCCCAGAACTGAGAGCTGAGGACATTACTGTGCACTTGAGATAACTTTGGGAACCAAAGAAGCAGTTGTTTCACAGTATGACATGAAAGTAACAGACAACATTGGCATCTATAGAGTCAAGAGCAATGTTGTATGTGGCTTTCTCGCGTACAGAATTTTTTTTCAGCAAGCTGGCAGGAGCATGAGTGATGCATAATGGCAGTGGTGAATGGTTTTTGGAATAGATTAGTAGGTGACGTCACAGATAAAGGACTATTTATCACCATAATTTAACACAAGATGCAACACAATAGCTTGATGGATGCATTTTATGGTTTTCAGCCAATCATAATAATGGACCTATTGACTAAAGTTTTGTGTCCTTTACACATCCTTCATGTTTTAGAAAAAAGAACCAGGACCATGCTGGGGAAGGATGAGTGATAATTCAGGACAGGAGGGCCTTTTGTGGAGCGTGTTTTCGCCTCTTCGAGCCCCCCTATGCTCCAGTCTCTGAGGTTGCATACTCAAACTACCAAAGGCCGAAAAGGACAGGCCAGTGCTGTATGAAAGGAAGCTGGTGAAGTGAGAGAGAATGTTTCCCCCTACCAATGAGCTCAGTCAGTAGGAAGCAGTCATTTGTGGAGCTGAATTACAGTTACTTCTATGTTATTTTTTTTTCCTAAACAAGAGAAGGGGTGCTAGTTGGGGAAAGGGATACCTCTCAGATCTTCCAGATAATTTATTAGCTAGTAGGGTCTGAAAGATGACAAAGGAAGTCAGAAAATACTTTCTTTTTTCTTTTCCTTTTTTTTTAAAGAGAAAAAACTATGTATTAGTCATATCAGACCAGAGTATTTTCTTAAAGATGGAGAAAGAATCTTTTGTCATCTCCCCCCACCCCAAATACCCTTAGGGATGAATTTCCTTTCTTCGATTTCCATGGACTTTTTCAGCTACTAGAAATGATTGGGCTAATTTCTTCGTATTATTATTTTTAAAATGATTCTCTTGAGGTAGCTGAAGAACCACAGACTCCAACATTCTGTCTTGTACAAAGAGGAGCACAGAGAGTAGAGGGATTGGATATTATGTTATTAATGTTTAATCATTTCTCTCTGAGAGAACCAAGACTAGTATTTTTTATTTACCTAAATACAGTAAGCAAGCAAAATATATATGATGCAATGATGACAAATACCCTGACAACAAGTAGTTTTTTTTCAGTCTCAAAACATAAGTACCTACCTTTTACTGATTGTCTGCAAAGTGAGGGTGATAATGTCACTACCCACATAGGGAGGTTGAGGGGGTTAAATGGGGTGATGCAACAAAAACAATGAATGTATTTTGCATACCTCCTATGTTTGAGGCATTGTCCAAGTTTTACCCTGTTTCCCATCTACTTCGACAGAGGAGTAGAGGGGTAGAGAGCTGAATATACAAAACAGGGCTGCTGGGTGGCAACCCTGCGTCAGGGCCACGGTATTTGAACCACCAAGGAAGCTTGAACCTCTGCACATCTCACTTGTTTCACTTTTGTAAGAGGGTGTTGATGTTAGTACTTGTCTCATCTGACAACTCTGAAAATTAAATACATTAACAAATGTAGAGGAGTTCACTGTGATTAGTAAAAAAATAGAAGGCATCATCCTGATCTTTGAATCTTTTAGGAAGTAGCCTGACAATGTTGAAGGGACCAGTTCAGCTCTTATTGAGTATATGTATTTTTCTAGCTTTATTGAAATATAATTGACATAAACCATTGTGTGAATTTAAGATGTGCCATGTGTTGATTTGATACATTTATATATTGTAGAATGACTATCACCATAGCTAATGTCTCTATCATGTCATGTAATGACCATTTCCTTTCTGTGGTAAGAATATTTAAGATCTACTCTCTTAGCAACTTTTAAGTATGTAATACAGTATTATTAACTATAATCACTACGCTGTATATTAGATCCCCAGAACTTATTATTGTGAATATTTTTAGGTGTTGATTATATATTTCATATAGTATTTGTACTTTTCACTTGCCATAATCTGGACTGTAAGTGGAATAATATCTATTTAAATGAGCCTCTGTGAGGAGAGAAACTTTAAGAATAATAGAAGAGGAATAAATTTCCTATTTATCTATCTATCCATTCATCTATCTAAACTTTTGAAACCATTACTTTATGTAGGGGACCAGATGGCTCAGGAAATTTGTAATCCTCATACTTTCATTGGCAAAGTGCTTTTAAATTAAAAATCTAAAAGCATCTTACCAATATTAGCTCATAGCTCATTAGAATTAACCTAAGATCCTTGGTTCAATTCAGCCTCATGATGCTAATTAGAAAAAGCATTTCTTATTCTTGTCATTTGGGTGGCTTATAAAAATGGTTATACTTTCTTTCAAAAGAGTCTGTGCATTTACACCACAACCGTTCTTCATTCTAACATTGGCTTTTCCAGGAAATAGAAAACATCATACTAAATTAAACAAAAGTTGCAAGATAGAAAAAAGAAACATAAAATCAGTATTGAGTATGTTGAAGAAGAAAACACCTGGGCAAGAAATGAGAAATAATGCATGCGGCATCGTATAGATGCCAGTGTATTATTGATTATGCTGAGTGTAAAACACATGTTAAAGCAAATTTGAGAGTTTAATCCAAGGAGGTACACGTAAGTCCTTAGACTTAGTGGGCTTACACTCACAGTACAGATTCCTGGCGAGGGAAAGCTATTGCAATGTTTGAAGAGACACATTGCATTAGAAAGGGAGGCCAAGAGAATGTTTTAGGTAATCAGTGAAACTGGTGATATAGAGTGTTCTGTTAAAAGTAAAAGAGAGACAGAGAGAGAGAAATAACAATTATATCAGTGGGAGAATGTGGATTCTGAATTTCAGGTATAGGGAACACAAATGGATAAGAAACAGCTGTCTTTCGTGGTGGTAGGAGTCAGCTACCCTACTCTCATGCAGCTCTCATTCGTCTCTGATTAGAGCGAGCATGTGGAATGTTTTTGACTTACCCTGCATTTCATTCATTCCTTGCTTCCAGGTCTTATCAAGCTAAGCAATTTTCATCTTGTGATAAACTAGAGAAAGATCTTGTGAACCTGGATTTTAGCACATTCAGTAAAATCTATGGTTATCTCTGTCAACCAAAGTGGTAAAATGTGGGTAGAATAATAGATGACTACATACACAATCACTTAATCACATGACAAAGAGTACGACTTAATGAGCAAAGCTTTAGCCAGGCTTGTGCTTTTGTCTATAGTCTTATTTTGTTCCATAGTAAGACTTTTGTGATGACATAGACGGCTTACTTATGTCTGATTGGTGGATGGCAGGACAAAGGCAGGGTAACTGATTTATTTGTATCACAATCAACAGGTCTCAAAAGACTGCAATTATGGGTCGAATATAATGAGATGAAACCCAGGATAGATAAATATAATGTTGTTTGTGTAGGACCTCCAAGTCTCTTCGCTTTAGTAGAAAGTACAAAAATCAAAACAAAACAAACAAAACCCAAGCTGAATAATAGTAGCACATTTTATAAAAACTCAATGCTCAATTGATTCTGAAACCCCACCGTGTGTTGACACTATGATGTAACTGTTAGAAACCTGTGACTCATGGGCATTATGTAGTGTCAGTACCAGAGATGACAGACTCACTGTGTCCTGTGCTGGTCAGGCCACACTTGGACCACTTTGGTTCATTTTACAACTATATTTTTAAAACGCGTTGATGAACTGATATACATCAAGAGTTATAGTGTGTTTAAGTATAGTAGGCAGAATATTTAAAACAATATTAAAAAATATAGGGTAGAGGGTGAGGGTTGATAGTGAAACTGCCTGGGCTTGACAAGTGGAGAGTTGCTGATCTCTTGTTAAAGGTATTATGAAGAATTTATGAGTCAGTTGAGGTGCTGGATTACCAACCTCTGATGTTCTCTCTCAACACCAAGAGTCTAGAAATCTCACCAAATACAGCTTTGAATGGGTGATGGAGATGAAATTTGAGATGAAAGAGATTAAGTAAATGGAGAGACCAATTGGCATGCAAAAAACTTTGAGCTGAAATCTCTGGTTTTGTGCCAAGTGTTTTATAGTACAGTCCACAAACCCCATTTGAAAACAGTACAAAACAGTTAAAAGGCCCTTGGATGGTAATTAGTCTCTGAACTTGAATTTAATTCGGAGTTTGAATGGTTTTCTTCACTGTCAGGAGGGACTTTTAGACTGACCTGGAGACAGCCTGCATGTTCCAAATCCTCTGGTGGGATTCAGAGATGACCCCAAATTCCCACTTTATTTGACATTTTATTGGTTCTGTTCTGTTTGCCACACCTTGTTTAGGTGAGAGGAATAAAAACTTGACCTTAAAGACAATCTAGTAGCTTAGATTTGCATACAGTTTCTCTGGATGCTGCTTTCATCTGTGAACAATCATTTTTAGGAAGCCAAGATTAAGAACCTTTGGGTTCTGGTCATCTTCCTTAATGATGTTCATTTTTTCCAAATCTGAACAGTGTCCTTTTTATTTTTTCTTAAAAGAAGCACTACTTCAGTACATGCTTCCATGTCCAGCCTTTTGACTTAATTTTGATTTTCACAATGTTTCAAAGGCCAGAACTATCTTTGAATCCTCAGAACTTACCACAATCTTACCACAGTTTAAGTGCTCAATAGGGCAATGGAATTGAAACATTTCTTGATGATCAGATTAAAGAAAATTAAGGAAACATGACAAATAAATACCACAAGTGATCCTGGCTTGGCTCCTGGGCCAGTAAATGGGCATTTAGGGGGACACTGGTGAAATTTGAAGGTGTCTTAATTACATAATGGTTTTGAATTTTAATGTTGATTTCCTGATTTTGATCACTGAACTGTGGCTATCAACATCAATTAATATTGTAAATATGTTAAGACTTGGGAAATCTGAGTAAGAATTATAAGGGATTCTTTGTACTATTTTTCACAAATGGTTTGTTACTCTTATTGATAAATGGCACCCTGTTAAATTTAATTTTCTAAATAAAGTTTAAAAAGAGAAAAAATGAAATAAATAGAAAAGAGTAAAATACTTTTGATGATGTCTTTCAGTGGTTTCTAACAATACAGAATAGGGCAGGATACATTGGTATTTTTCTAAGGTTTGGGTGTTAATGGGAGAAGAGAAAGTAGTCCTGCATTGTATCATGAATAAATCGTAAGTGCGGGCTAAGGAACGATTGGCAGGCATCACTTGGGATCAGCAGTATCAGATCACGGGAAAGTGGTAGTTGGGGAGAAGGCCATTTGTTCACCTGAACTTTAAAACCCTTTCAACCAAACTGATGTGGAGTGAGTTCTCTATTTAATTCTCTAGGAAGTAGCCTAAAAGATGACTTCAAGCTGACTAGGATTTAATTTTCAATGCTAACCTTCAATTAATTTGTAACTTTTTTGGCACTCCGTTTGCTGGAATGGCTGTAATTATGTTGTTTTCTGAACGGTGAATTCATTCAGGGCATACTCTCCAGACTGTTTATACAGCTGGAAAATAGCGATGGTAATAGATGAGGGGAAAGAAGTTAATAAGGAACTTACTTAAAAAATTCAGTTATCTGTGTGTGTATTTCTTGTGTCTCATGAGCCATTATTGGGAAGCTGAAACTAAATTTTTCATGGCCACCATCTTAAATGATCTAGAAATAAAATTGCTAGGTGTTTTAATATTTTAAACGCTGTCGTGAATTTGAATGCATACTTGACATCACAAAAGCAGCAGCTTAATGCCTTTTTAATACTCAGTTCACCATTTGCTGAAGAAAGCCATGTTGGTTTTCCATTAAGGAAACCAAGCCTGTCATCTACAAATTTCTCCTTAACCAGAGCTGCTCTTAGGTTTTCTAGAATTCTTTCTGTGATCAATTCAAAACCAGGCAGGATGTATTGCTGCCATATTGGTTTTAGCGGATGAATCATAACAACTGCCTATTAGATGAATGAGTGAGGAGACTTGCAGAGAGAGTCTGTTGGGTTTTATAGTCCACGCTTTCACACCTGACTTACTATTTAGTGACAATACTTTTTAACAGCAAAGATTTTCTTTTGATCATAAGTGTACATAGTATGGTTTGAAACCTTACCTTTAACAAACTATTAACTTCAAGAGTCACTACTTCAAGTGAGGTTGATTTCTTTTGCTGTCAATAAAACATAGACTGCGGGATCATACACTCTGAGTTTGCAATATAGAAGGTCTGGGGTGGAGCTGAGAATTTTTATTTCTAATCATTTTCCTGGTGACACTCCTGTTGCTGGTCCAGGGTCCACAGTTTGAGAGCCATACTTCTAAGGCAGAAGTCAGCAAACTGACCTGTGGGTACTTGGCTGCTCACCTATTTTTGTAGATGAAAGTTTTATTGGAACACAGCTGTGCTCGTTGTTTAAGTATTGTCTATGGCGGCTTTCTCACTATGAGGGTGGTGTTGAGGAGTTCCAACAGAGACATGATGGCATGTAAAGCCTAAAAGACTTATGACCTAGCCCTTTACAGAAGAAGTTGGCTGACTCCCACCCTGATATATTCCTCCTCATTCTGTTATCAAGTGTGACCAAGGTGTGATGTATAGATGTGATCAGCTCTGGGCAATGAAACAACCCCCCATTCGGGGAACTTTGCTCACTGTGGCCTTCTTTGTTGGGCCCAGGCTGTTGCTTGGCCCAAAGCATAAAATCTGCTTCTGATATGCTACAGGGTTGAAGGGGAAAGGTCAGTTTCACAGATATTTAATATTTGTTCTCAACCAAACCAATCATCCATCCTCCCATAGGCTCCCGAGGAAACTTTTGTTTCCTGAAGTAGACAACTGGACTGCAGGATTTCACAATGTCCAACAGTTCTCTATATTTCATGCCTTGACTATCTACCCACCCAAATGATTTTTGTTGTACAGATATTTTACTTCTTGGGCTATGACTTTGTTCATGGGTCTCCTTTGCTTAGAAAGTATGCCCTTCTTCTATTTACATGGTTAATATCTCCACACCCTTTATTCAAGTGCTACTTCCTCCAGGAAGCCTTCTCTACTTCTCCCAGAAACATATAGTTGGCCTTTCTTTGTATTTTTGCAATTCTTTGGCACCTCAACATCAGTGAACTTCCCCATTATTTTATAGTCACTTATCTATTCTATAAGTTCATTTATAGCTGGCCCATTTCTTATTTATGCATATCTTATCTCTAGCACAATGCCAAAATATGGGTGATATTAAATGTTTTTTGTTGAATGAATAAATAATTCAGAGATACACTCTCAAATGGGTAAAGCCTCCCTTCAATGATCCATGTACTCAGAGTAATAAGTAACATGGTGAGAGTTATGCTGATATTCCCTCAAATTATAATCAACAATCTATTGATTTCTTCTTCTCCTCTACCTTTGGGAAGGATCCTCCATTTTTGTCAATACTTAGGAATGTCACAGCTATACTGGTGGTGGAGTTCTCGACCCAATGGGTCTAATCCAACCTGTTCTTGGAACCTCCCAAGACTACTTATGTATACAAGTAGTTATGTACACAAATGATGAGGAGGAGCTTAGCAGAATCAGGCACTGCATACATCTGTGTCATTGTTACACACACACACACACACACACACACACACACACAGTGTCATGGTACCATTTAACCTTCTCTTGTCCAGGATTGATCTTGACCTTAGTTATCCACTCTTCAGCTTTAAATTGGATAAACAAAGCCAAAGCTTTAATCACCATCCTTTCTTCTGTCCTGGAGAGGAAAGAGGGGGAATGATACATGTTTTTATTCTGTGCTTCTCAGAATTGTTTGTAAGTGTGTCTGGAAAGAGGGCAGCTCTCAAGGCCCTATATTTTAAACAACTGTTTTTAAACAGTAGCTTTCTCCTTATAAACACTCATTGCTTTGACATTTGCAGATCTGCTACAGTGGAAGGTCAATAACTGTACGATGTTAGAAAGTACATCCCCTCTCTGCTTGCTCCCTCTGGAGAAAGGCAATTCGTATATCTTTTAGAGCTTGGACCATTGCATTACCCAGGTGGAAGGGTGACTTTTAGGGCCAGTGAGCATGGAATTTTCTCACTTCATCCAAATTATAGAAACACCTGCACTAAATAGCACTTTGAAAATGACAGCACTCAATCCTGCATAGACATGTGGACACATAATCCTGAATGAGCAGTATCTGCCTTAGCAGAAAAGAGGCCATCCATTCTAACTTCAGTATCACCTGTATCTTAACCTCATTTAAAGATCCTACTATTCCCTTAGTCACTATGCTCTCTCCCTTGTCATTCATTCACTTACTCATGCAACAATAATTTATTAAATTGTGACTATCTGCCAGAGGCTGAACGAGTGCTGGGAATAAAGCTTTAGTTTCCCTCATGGATAAGGTTGATAGCCTAAAAGGAAAGAGATTGTGTCTGTAAACAAGAAAATATATGATATAATTAAAATAAAAATGAAGCAAAATAAAATTATATAACCTGGTATTTTAGTTAGGACCTATAAGGAAGGCTGCCTTCCCATGGGAGATGATATTTGAACTTTGGTTTAAAGAATGAGGTCATCATATGCATAAGAGAAAGAAGAGAGAGCATTTAGTGTAGAGGGTAGAGAATACCAAAAGGCAGACTGGGTAATGCATCTACTTAGGAAACGATGGATTGTTCAGTGTGGCTGGGGTTTTGGAAAGTAGAGTAGGAGGAACAAGAGTCAGGAAAACTAAACAGAATTGGATTTTGGAGACTTTGAATGCTAATGAGTTTGGTTGTTGTTCTTTATGCAAGAGAAAAACATTGAAGAATTTTGAGCTATTTCATCAGAAGAAATATGGGTATATTGTGTGGGATTAGTGCATCCAAATACCTTGGAAATCTTCTGAGCAGTAGACAAGTAACACCAGGACTGGGACTCTCATTCGTTTTGTCTCATTACTAAATATCTCCAGATGAGTTTTGATGCTCAAAATTTGACTTTTGTTCTGATATTGGCATTCTTAAAATGAGTTCTGCTTTTCCAATATTTAGAAACTGGATACCTACCTTAGTGCTCTTTCACCTTATCTATTCAATTCACTTTAAGTACACCTTGGTGTGAAATACAACAAAAGGGTCACATTTGGGGTAGAGATTAGTAGTTCTCACCATGCTCAGTTATTCTCCCCTTCTTGGGCACACAGGAAGTTTTCCCAGTTTCCTTTGTCACTGTTTCATCCACATACTAGTTCTGGCCCATGGGTTATAAAAATAAGTTATCAAATATAATTTCTGATTGAACTATTTTAAACTAGTATAAAAGTTTATTGTGTTTTTTCATTCATTTATCTAACAAGTATTTTTTGTGTCTGATACTATTCTAGTTGCTATAGATATCACAATGAACATGTATGTGGTACCTGCAAAAATCTATTCAAATCTTTAACCCATTACAATTAGAATACTATATGGAGCCTTAGTTAATTGTTTTTGATTTGTGGGGTGAGATTGTCCTGAGCCAAATGTGTTGAATGACCTTTGCCCTATCCTACCTCCCATTTGAAGAATGTGGAGAGAATGAATTAGGTCATTCACAAAAAATTGTTGTAGCCTCAGGAAGAAACATGCTATTTAAATCTAAATCATTAGCACCAGTAAATCTAGTAATAGACATATAAATTCATAATGCATTTGAATAGCACTAAAATAAATGTGTGGTGATAAAGAGGTGCCATAATTGGAGGTCTGTAGGTGGAAGTGGGATGAGGAGGAGAGAAAATCACTTTTCTTTTATTCCTTATTAACCAACAAAATTTGGGCTGTGTTTCCTAGAACTGGAACTGTGAGTACATCTCTGATTACAAAGGGCAGGCTAATGTGATTAGTTTCTACGAGACATTTTACAAGGTGTACGTGTATGTCCTTTGAGCCCATTTCTCCCTGTTATTATTAAAATTTGTGTTAAATTGCCAAAATCTCATAGCAGTAAAGTACCTTGACATGGGAATAAGGCTAAATGAAGAGCTTGGGTACAGTCAGGTAATCATTGAACTATGAATGGTGTTCATGGATTAGCATCCACTTTTTCCCAAATTTCATGCTGTTGGTAGGTTACAGTGCTTCATTCTCATTATGGGATACATCAAGACTCAATACATACAGATTTTCTGTTTTTAGTGCCAGCCTCTTCCCCCACCACCACCATCAGAGCTATCTTTATGACATTCACATATTTTAATAAAAGAAAACATAAATACATGCAAAACTGTCACTGGCTTTTAAGATATTACATAAGTGATTAAATTTTATCATGAGGAGACAACCAGCTAATGGTTTTAGTGGAACACATAAAACCTCATAAAATACAAAAGTTAAATTTTGTCATATAATGGGAATCGGTTAGAGGAACCAACAGAGTTTCCTTTTCCCCTTGAATAAATTCTAAACAGTCCTTAGAAAATGAATTACCAGACTGCAAATCAGGATGAAATATTTTATAGCCATAAAACTCAGCTACTTTCAGACCACTTAGTTCGAGGGGGAAAAAAAATAAAATAAAAAGGAGAGCAGCTTGTCAACTCTGTTGTCGCGGTGTCATTGCCAATAGCATCAATGCCGGGCTCTGCCTCCATTTTAGCAGTTTGACCTTGTTTAGAACAACCTGAATCCCATCGACAGGCCTCCCCCCAGTCCCCTGCCCATGATAGAAGGCACAGCCCCTCCGAGAGCTCATTCAGCTGGAGCTTTGCCAATTGAAGTAATTACGTGATGAAACTGTTTAACTTTGACTAAAATACTCTCACCAGGTTCTTGCAAACGGTGTGTCTTATATCTTGTCGAAGCAATTTTACACCATGCCTTTAAAGTACAGTAATGGCCCCTTGCATTGACAGAATCCTCGTAAAAGGAGAAGCCCAGGACCTGGCTCATGAAGTGGTATTGATTTTCTGAGTTCCTGCTCGAGTTGCCAAAGATACAACGCTGTTGTTAGGGAGAGGAGATGCCTTGGCCTTCAATATCACAGGAGGGTTCCTGGGTAAGCACAGGCATCAGGAGGCCCTGCTGATAAATAATGTATTTGGGTGATAACTGCCTGTATTACTTTGTTAGTTTTAAAGTGACTCAGCACTTGTTCATCCCAAATGCTTCTTGATGTTACCAGGGGCTGTGGCGGACTGCTCTCTGTGTAAATAGCACCCAGACTCCAAGAGAGTGCCTCTTGAGAGTTCATTTACATGAATGATTTATTTTAGGCAGATTTTTCTAAATTTTAATCACTGAGGACAATGAACAGATTTAGCTTCTTGCTAGAGTGATGGCTTCAATTTGTTGCTTAAAGAGAGCTTAAACGTGTCTGCAGATCCGTAACTATATCTAATACAGGTTAAGTTAGTTTTTAGTCACTTCTAGTAAGTCTGTGTGAACAAGATTTATAACCTTGAGCACAACTCTATGTATGTCATTACAGACAGCAAGTGAAGGAAACCGAGCATCTTGATCAGATGCTTGCGAAATATGCATTTCCACTGGCCTACAGAAATGCGTGCAACTTAATCTTCGCTTTTTTCAATCTCATGTTGATAAACTGCACAATGTCTAATACTGAATACAAGTGAGAAAATGGATCTTTGATGGTTTTCATGGAAAATTGAAAGCTATGTTTTTTAATCTTTTGAGAATATGAATATCTATACTCAAAACTTTTTTTCAGCAGTGGTGGTGAGGGGGTGCTGTAGAGATAATGAGTTACAGGAATCTTGTTATATTGACCTGATTCTTGACGGGAATGCTTTCTTTTTCTGTTTTTGAAGGAAGCTGAAGATGAGGGTGGGAGGTTTAAAACAAGGGAGCAAGAGGTAAATCTGAGGCAGGAAACTACGCAGTATGTGTCCCTGACCCCAGTGCCCACGGGGCCCACGTAAATATCCTATTAGAGCCGTGAAGGCGAATCTTTTTATGAAAACTGCCCACTTTGCAGTGCTGGTCAACCTGGTCCCTACTGCCCACTAGTGGGTGTTCCAGCTTTTATGGTGGGCCAATCGTGGTGCCGTTTGGTTGCTCCACTACCTGCTCACCATGAAAGCTGGAACGCCCACTAGTGGGCGGGAGGGACCAGGTTGACCAGCACTGCAAAAGTGGGCGGTTTTTATAAAAAGTTTCGCCATCAGGATATTAGAGTGACGTGGTCACCCCTCACACAAAAGACAAAACAGATCAATTGGAAAAGCAGGGCAACCAACTGCAATCTCTCCCAGTTAACTACAAAGATGTTGACCCATTAGCTTCTCTTTCTTCCCCTGTTCCAAAAGAAGGAGCTGCCAAGTTGGCCATGAATCAGTGTACATGTTGTGCACAGCTACATTTCCATGAGGGTCACTAAAGTAGCAGGGCTCTTTGTTGGAATGCTTCTGTTCAGTGGAGGGGGTTCTGTCTGCCTTGCAGGCTCTCTGAGCAGCGTCACGGGAATCACGTAGCGTGCAGGGGTCTCGGGAAATATAAGCTATGTAATGGAGAGATGTTCCTACCTCAACATCCTCATCCTTGCTTCAAGCTGTTAGAGGCCACAGATGGCTCTAGCCTGGGCTGGGAAAAGAACAGACTTTGAATTATATTTGAGATGAAAGTTCTAAAATAAATCGGAGTGAGTCTTAAAGGAGATAATTCTAACTACCAAAAGAGACTGGGGACATATGAAAGACCAAGATGTTAAGACCATTCATCAGGTGGAAGGGTCATTTAACATGGAAGACAGGAATAGTTCTAGGACAAAATTAAACTGTTTTATGTTTATGCTGCAATGAGTTACAACTCCTCAATAAACTTGATATGGGTAAATGAAAAGATTACTGCTCTCCTTCCCTGCAGTCTGAGATTATTTTCTTCGGGCCAGAATGCATATTGATTTTCTCCTGAATCTAAGGACAGTCACCTGCGTGGAAATCAGCTTTGCTCCATGTGGTGCTCCACTTCCAGTAACAAGGTTTCTCCTGGCCTATGCCTGCTCTGTGCCCTGCTTCTAGGGATGGGCTGTCATCTTTCCTGTGTCTGCATCTGTTTTATTATGTTTTTCTACAGCTTAATGCCTTTACAACCATCATCTCATTTACTCTCGGGAGTTGTTTGAACTCTCATCCCCTACCTGAGTTTTATTTAATCTGATGCCAATAATTTAAGGGTTGAGATTTATATGGCAAGCCCCTCAAGTTGATTGGTTTAGGGGATCTGCTGGTACAGAACCATTGAGAGCATGGCTCTTGGTCATCCACCTCCCAGGACACTGGTTACCTTATTGCAGGTGGAAGTAGGCATCATTGACAGTCCCAACACTACACCACATTTACCATTTAGTTGCCAAGCACTGCTGTCATTTGAGGGTGTGATCATATGCTTGTTCTAAATGTTCTGTCATTTTAGATGGATGATCTAAGGATAGTTAAGGGTGCATTAGCTTGGGGCGAATGAAGAGGTGGTGCCCTCTGAAACTTGATGGAGGTCAGTTAAGGACAAATGAAAGATAACACTAATTCACACAGTGGGTAATAAAACAAGGGACCTCATTATCCTAAAAGGTGATATTGCCAGGAAATATAAATGGATTTTAAAAGGGTTTGGACAAATTTATGAATGACAGATTCATAACTGGTTCTAAAGACAAGTGAAAGGCAGTCAACCTGTAAGGTGGATGTCAAAGAAGATAGTCATGCCTTCTTGGGCTCTGCCCCATGGAGCTTCTTTGGGCAATAGGAGACAGAACTGAAGGGAACACAGGTCTGAGTGGTCAATCTAATCCCAGGTCAGTAATACATAGGTAGGGAGGCAGGGAGAATGGGCTTTGGAACTTTACTTCTTTCCAGCTCTATGGCCTTTGGAAAAGTCAAGTGTCTGGGGGGAAGGGAAAAATAATGTGTAAGTCCCTTATACAGTTTTGAGGATCAGAAAGACTTTGTGGAAAATGTGCCCCAATTCACATACATGTTATATACTCAAAATTTCAACTATCACTATTATAAGTAAATCAATGGAAATTAAAATGCCACTCTTTTCTACTTTTCAAGCACAGTCATTTGTGTTGGGCAGGTGGCTTCCTTACTTACATCACTGGATACTCTATCTAAAGAACTACATAATTTTAGGAGACTGTTACCCATGGAATCTTGATGAACATTCATTGCTTTCAAGAGGTTGATTCTAAGAGCAGCCTCAGGTATTGTGATTCCTTGATATAATTTTAGGAACTTTGGGAAGTTCTAGTGCCGAGAGCCCAGCTCATATCTCTTCCACCTGTTTTTTGGGTTTTTTTTCTCCACAAAGAACAGCTCTGACAACTTTCCAAACTTTTTTGGGGATAAAGAAATGTAATGAAATCCCTCCATATCATCACCATCATTACCACCCTGCCTCAGAATTGGGACTTTGAGAAATTCACCAAAACAAACAAAAAAACAACCCAAAACTTTGTGTTACTAAGAATGGTGATATTGAGGGGTAGCTGATACTTTTGTTTAGGAAAACACTTTGAGGAACCCTATTTCTTGAGAAAGACAAACTCTTTTGAATTTATTACTGAAAGAAATAAAGAGAAAATAATTACATAGTTTTTTTGTGTTTTCTTTCTTTTTTTGTTGTTTTAGATTTCATTTGTTGATTTTTTAGAGATAGGAGAAAGATAGAGAGAAGTGAAAGGAGAAGTGGGATGCATCAACTTGTAGTAGTTGCTTCCTGTATGTGCCTTGACCGGGGTTTGCCCAGGGTTTCCAACTGGCGACCTCAGCATTCCAAGTCAATGCTTTATCCACTGCACCACCACAGGTCAGGATACATGGTTTTGAATAATTAAAAAAATGTAAATTTTGAGTTTTACCATGGCACCCAATAAAAGAGAGGGGCAGGGAAAAATTTCCTGGGTGTCTAAGGAAAGTAATGACCAGTAAGAAATTTCCTGGGACAAGAGTGGCTAAGGTATCTTAATATGAATAATATTTGGTTTGCAATTTAAAGTTTTCATAGTTTGTGCTATGCCAAGTCTCTTTTATCCTACTCTGACTATAAATTAAAGTTAGTCACATATAATAGCAGAGATGATGTGCATGAGTAAAGTGACCGAAGAGAGAGGACCAGTATGGTGAAATGGGATCAAAAGTAGGAAGATTGTGGGAGTGACCAAGAAAGTAGGACGTCCTTTCCTTCCTGGAAACTCTGAAATGTATTGGGGATTGTGATACATTTCCCAAGTGTGAGACTGGGCTGGAGTCACTTTGTCAAGAGATTTAAAGGAAAATGTGGTCCTAGAAGATGGGAGGGCTTGGGACAATCAGATTATATGACTGTTACCCATCAAACTCCATTGAAATGAATGTGAACTGAAGATCCCAATGATGGCGCGGTATGTGACTTACATCACTGTCAGTTACGGAGACACAGACTCCAGCACAAAACACTAGTCAAATTAATGTGCCATTACTTGTGCACAGTGCTTGAAACTTACAAAACAATTTTACTTGTAGTATTCATTTTACTCTTCCAATCACTCTGTAAAATAGGTAGCAAATTATGAAATTTTTATTTTTCTCCAAATTTAGGTACCTAAAAATTCCATCTTATAAGAGGTTATACGTCTCTGTGTAAAGGTCATGTCTTGGATACTTGTTAAGTGTTAAATATTTGACTCATAGTTAGTTAGAAAATTCCACATGGAACGGAGTGTGGGTTTTGTTACAATTTACGAACCTGTTATTCAACATTAATATAGAAAATGTAGAGGGGACATTTGCTGAGCCGAATGCACAGATTTCTGGTATCTTGGACACCCAGAACAATATGTAGAGTAATCACAAAAACAAACAGCTTAGGGAAAGCAAAGCAAGGTATCTTTGTAATTCCTGAGAAGGATTTACAAGCCTATATAAATGTGAATCATAAACCCATTGGCAAATAGATCCAAGCTCTTTCAGAAAGACATTTTGTTTATATGTGGGAATTAAAAACTCAGGATAAGAGAAAGGGTCAACAACAAAAGAGAAGTTTCTCATTACTCAGCACACATAATACTGTGGTAAATGGTTATGCTGACATTTTAGTTATAGACATTTGATTTTAGTTTCTCAGCACCTGTGCATACTTTTGAGGGGACAAGACATGCCAATAATTCAGACTATTTGGGGTTACATATTCTTATGAAAGGCCTTCTCTATAGAATATTAAACAAGTTTTTCTGTTAAAGTTCTACTCTAGGCCCATTGGAAGGACTCAAATTATACCCATCCAGAGAGACGTGAAGTGGGAAGAAAAGGCATCTAAGCTAAACTTTGCTATATATTAGCTGAGTAGCCTTGAGCAAAGTTGCTTATGTTTATTTATTCATTTATTTAATTAATCAACAGATATTTAATGATATACTATTGACATCAGTAGTCAATATGAATATGAAAAAACAAAACCACTTGCTCTCAAGTAGCTTACAGTTTGCAGACTTAAACTCAAACAGGAATTCTAAACAAGAAAGTATTGCTTAGAACAGTGTCTGGCATCCAGTATGACTAATGAATAAATGTAGACAACACAAAAAAGTTCAAGTAAAAATAAGAAATAAATGCACACATATATACACCTTTAATGTTGGTGCATATCCATTTAGACTATTTTCTATATACATAGAAGCATCTACATAGATTTGCTCATACTAAACATACCATACAATTTTGCCATCATTTTTTTCTCCTAATAATACTAATAATGTACTGAACATTATTTAATGGTAATATTTTTAATACTTCTTTGTAAACTAAATATTTTTATTTTTCCAAAAAATTTTTATAGTAAAGAGAATGTAGAATCTGTGATAAATATTATATCTTTCTTTTTCTATCTTCTTTAGAAGTTTAACAGTTTAATGGGTCACTTTTCACACATCTATCTATGCACTTTTTATTTAATCATATAGGTATTTTTCTTGTTTATTTTACCTAAATAGGATGTGTGTATGTGTGTGTATATGTATGTATATGATACATATGCTATGTATCATATATATATAAAATGTATATATATATGAAATGTGCTTTTTAAACATATCAGGTTGATAGGACTTGGATATTATAATTGTATTCTATGTCATGATGTGGATATACAATACAAATTTATTTAGTCTTTCCCCCCACCAATACCAATGACTATTAAATTATATCCACCTTTTTTTTTTTTTTACTAGTTTAAAAAATGTGCTTAAACTATACATATCCTTGTGGACTAATGTTTCTACAGGACAGAGTCCCAGAAGAACAATTGCTGAGATAAAGAGTCTATTTTTAATAAATATTGACAGAGAGTTTTCCCAAAAAGCCTATCAATCCATATTCCACCAGCAATATACGTGAAGGCACTTCCCCCACATTCACAGCCGCAAATTCACTAACCTAGCACGAAATTTCAGACTCTTTTGTGTCCTTTTAAGTATGTCCAGGTGCCTCAGTCTGACATTTAAAACCCTCCAGAACACGAACGCAAGTGAACATTTGGGTAGTCTTCCTCCTGACTGTTCTATCTTACAGAAGCCCTCACTTTAGCCAAGTTGGTTACATTGTTTCTAAAACCAAATTTGTCTTTTCTTATTTCTCAACCTTTGCTCAAACCTATTCTTCTATCTCTACTTGGATTTGTCTTCCATTCTACCACCTCTCTCTTTCTAATAAATTTCTACCTATTCTTTTTTTTTTTTTTTTACAGAGACAGAGAGAGTCAGAGAGAGGGATAGATAGGGACAGACAGACAGGAACGGAGAGAGATGAGAAGCATCAGTCATCAGTTTTTCGTTGCAACACCTTAGTTGTTCATTGATTGATTTCTCATATGTGCCTTGACCCTGGGCCTTCAGCAGACCGAGTAACCCCTTGCTCAAGCCAGTGACCTTGGGTCCATGCTGGTGAGCTTTGCTCAAACCAGATGAGCCCGCGCTCAAACTGGTGACCTCGGGGTCTCGAACCTGGGTCCTTCCACATCCCAGTCCGATGCTCTATCCACTGCGCCACCGCCTGGTCAGGCTCTACTTGCTCTTCAAGCTCTCCATTCTCCCTTGGTCTCCCTGAGCCCCTGAAGAACTGTGTTCCTCCCACTCCTGAGTAGCCCTGTGTTTTATTCATGTCTGTCTAGTGGCACTTCTGTATCATGCATTGTACCATACAGAGTTCTTCAGGCACTTGCTCCTTGTCCATTCTAAATAGTAACATTGTGAAGACAGAAGTTCTGTCTCTTCATTAGTATTTTTTATATTGATGCTTAAATTTTTTTTCCAGTTGAATTAAAGTGATCAATGAGAGATATCACAATGTACTTGGTGAATGGAGGGAGCAAGACAGAGGGCTGGTATTCAAAAATAATGAGTATTTTTCATGTCTGAGTTACTGAAGAATAAGGGTTCCTTTCTCTAAAAATTAGGAACAAAAGGAGGACACAGATTGGAGATCAGATGAAGTACTTGGGTAGGAGCCATTTCAGGTGCCATTGGGACATCTTGATGGCAGTGCACAACAGGGGTGGCTGCATGTAAATTTTAGAGAAAGTTGTAACTGGGAATACAGGTATAGACTTCTCTCAATTTATTCTATAGGCTTTTATATGAAGTTGGAATAAAG
This sequence comes from Saccopteryx leptura, assembly GCF_036850995.1. Classification (NCBI taxonomy): domain Eukaryota; kingdom Metazoa; phylum Chordata; class Mammalia; order Chiroptera; family Emballonuridae; genus Saccopteryx; species Saccopteryx leptura. The sequence goes on along the minus strand of NC_089505.1, from coordinate 259,271,948 downwards.
TAACACATAGGTAATAAACAGCACAAGTGATTATTTTCCAATGGGAACACTATCCAACGTGAAACTGACTTGCAAAAACTAGCTAAAGATGTCATCCTCTACTATTTATTACAGGGACTCCAGATTTTGAACACCTTATTTTCTCATGTAAGGCAAGCTGGTGATAGTCATACTTTGTGTGTGTGTGTGTGTGTGTGTGTGTGTGTGTGTGTGTGAGAGAGAGAGAGAGAGAGAGAGAGAGAGAGAGAGAGAGAGAAAATATTACTCTCAGCTCTCTCCAGGGCTAGCTGAAATTACCAGCTACCATTTACCTGTACAGTTATTCTAGTTATCAAAATATTGAACTCTTCCCTATTGAATGCTAGATCATTTCTGCCCCATATCCCATAATGCCCTCTTGCCACCCTGGCATCCCTAACTCTACTCTTAGACCCGCCCATCTCTCCTATTGGTCCCTTCTCTCCCCTCTAAACTCCCTCAAGATCTGGCAACTAAACTGTTTCCTAACAAGAACCTCCAGGACCCTGTTGCAGTGCTGGGGCTGGTGGAGTCTTTGCATAGCAGGGTCATCTGCAGATGCTTGTCCATAACATCTTTGAATCTACAGAAAACATAGTCCAGGCCACTCCTCCCTTATTTGAGCAAAGAATTCCTCATTTGTCCATCTAAACATAAAAATTTTTCATCCATAGAAGACCACTTAGACTTGACAGGTCATTAATATGTTAAATCACAGCTACACAGCTACAAAAGCTAAGAGATTTTGGAGAGTAAGAGGTTCATTGGGCATATTGTGAAGAGAATTCATCTCAGGACAGATACATGCTAGCTCTGTTTGTTTCAATGTTTGCATTTAAAAGTGTTCAAGGCAAGTTAATGACAGATCAGATGACAATGCAATTCTATTTGCGAATTTAAATCTGATTTGTTTTAATATAGTTTATAGCAGGGAAAGCACTGAGGGAGGCTCTGTGCCACTGCTGTTGCTAGTTTTATTTAACCCATCTATTCTTTCTAATAAAAAAGCTGAGGAAATAAAAAACTATTGATCTTTATTTATTGACTTCCTTGTGAGCATAGTTAAAGTTGACACAGATCAATCACAATAAAGTTAAACGGATGATATAGTGTGACATGACCTGAGATTGCAAGTGGAGTTTAATTATGAGAACATTAACATTTTCCTGTATGCAGATTGAGTAGGGACAGGGATTTTCCAACTACTCAGGGACACCAGTAATGGGAGTGACAGAATTCTTGCCATCTCCACACATTCTTCGGCAAAGTTTCTAGCCCCCTCCAGGGAGCAGGGGAAAGGAGGAGGGCAGGGGAATCACAGAGCTATTTCTCAAATTTCTCATTAAATCTGTTTAACCAGGTTCCTCTTTGGAGATCATAAGTGAGATTAATATCCAACATTGTTAAGAGGGAGAAAAGTGAGATTCACCAGAGGTGGGGAAACAGTCTGAAAAAAGCAGAGTTTTAGCCTTGAATTCTGTCATATGCATCAACCCCATATGTCATATCAGTAGAGTCATTGTCCCTTTGCTTTCTACTCCTGTCGTTTTCCTATGTCTCTAACCCATTAAGAAAAAAATATCCTTTGGAAACAAAATGTCACCAATGAAAGAGTTCTCATCTTCTTTTGGAGTTGACTCAGAACCACACTGGCTAATAACAGAAGTCTTTGTTTTCTATTCAAGGGTATTAGTGACTTCAATGAACAGTGCACATGGTGTGTCTTGTATTTCTAACAATGGGAAAATCTTTGCCCTGAATCATCCACGCATTCTTACTCAGTCCTCCATTTTAGCCAATTTCAAATTTCAGCTGAAATTAAGCAACTGGTAGAGAGCAACAGCTATAGATCAGCTAAGGGATCTTTGTGGGGACTGAAGCATAAATACTTTTGCCTCGTTAGGCTAGTGTTCTGAAGTGGACTCACCAAACACCTTGATCCTATTATGGATGCCTGTTCCAGTGATTGCAGTCCCCGTGGCTACTAATGTTAGTTGTTTCCAAGTAGATTACAACTGATGTATTTATAGCCTCATAGGGGAGAATTATGAATCTTTTGTTGGTGGTGCATAAAATACTACCATATATTTCTTTTCTAGTTGATTTTAATCCTGAAGATCCTAGGTTTTAAAGTCAATAACATTAACAGAATTTGAGAAAAGTGTATGGCCCTGCTTTATACAGTATTTATATGAGATTTAAAACCATATATATATATTTTTTTGCTGGTGCTTAAAAAAAGTGTTCTCTGTATTGCATAGGACTTTACGCTACCCTCATCTGCTCCTCGAAGACCAGCACTAACGGAATCCGTCTATACTCCTGTGTCAAGGTGAAACAAACAGGGCTGTGTCTCAAGGAATAAATGTTTCTCTGATTTCCTTTTCTTTTTCAATTGGTTGCCATCATTTTTAAACTCCTCTAGCATTTTCCAGGCAATAAGAAGAAGGAAGGGAGGGGCACCTGGAAGGGAAATTCTGGTCTTTTTTGTAGAGTGTTTGCAACTAGTGTCCATTTTGAAACACAGGCTGTCTGCACACAAAGAGATCACCATCACTTTTTGCATTCAGAGACAATGGGCATTTGGTCCAAATGCAGGAAATAAGGTCCTAGCAATTTCCATAAGGGGCAGAATTTATGGGATTCTGGTCATTCCTACTGCTGCATGAAAATAGTGAGGTTTTTGCAAGAGTCAGTTTAAAGTGCACACTGATTTCACCAGGAAAAGAAATCCCCAATCTCTTTAAAGAGCCTAGAATTTTAGGATAGCTAATGATTTTTAGTGGATGGTGCCATCAAGCTTCTCACTGCCACTCTCTTAAAAGTTTTATTGTGCAGCTCCCAGCATTTCTCCTAGGCAAGGGGTGAGAGTGAAGAGAATGTTTAGAGGAAGAAAATAGATTCTTAAGAAATACCATGTTTTGTTTTGTTTTAATTTTGGAAAAACTATTTAATTTATTCATTTTGATGAAAAGCAACTCTAGTTTCGATGCTTGGCAGTATTTGGGAACTCCTGCTTTATATACAAATAAATGGACCTCATAGAACTTTTTTTCTTGTTGGTTTGTTATATTTCTTTAGATTAATTTTTGACTGAATACACACAAGTCAGTATTTTTTGTGCATTTATCAAATGTTGATCAATTGTGTATTAATAAGGATTAGGTTCAGCTATAAGTAACAGAAAAAAATGTCAGTGGCTTAGGGGAAAAATACAGACTTATTTCTCTCTGACATCACATTCTAGAGCAATGAAGTCTAGGGCTTATGCAATTCTGCACCCCCTCCATATTCCCAGTGTCTACTCCATCACCTCTAGACTACAGTACTCAAACTCTTGCTGTCCTATGGCATGGGCAATGCATGGGGTAAGATAGAAGATGGATAAAGAAGAGAACAAAGGAGAGGCACCTTTTTCTCTCTCTCTCTTTTTCTGTCTCAATACAGATTCTGTGAGATGGCAGAACATTTCTTCTTTCATTTCAATGACTGGAACTTAATTATTTGACCACCCACCCATTACTTCTGAGAGACTGTGAAATGTAATTTTCATTCTGTGGACTCCTTGATGAATATTTACTACAATGGAAAAATCGGAGAACAGATGTTGGGGTCCAAGTAGCATTCTTTTTCACAAGCATTTCCCTTATTGAGACACACAAACACAGTTGAGGGGTGTGTAGGGAAGTTGCACCTTTTATTTCTTTAAGAGATACTTTAGAAAATGTGGTAGAGCTTCCAAACGCACATGAAATTAGCTACATGAAATGGAAAATATGTAACCATCCTGTTGGTTCTGTGACAGTGTAAAATTACTAAATGCCATCAAGAGAAAAAATACTAAACCAGACAAATCTGTAAACTTTTTGGTATCTTTCAGTCAATGCAGGGTTGTTGTTTTTTTCCCATCAGATTTATGCACTATACCCCTCCACTAAATATATTTATTTATATCAGGATTTCCCATGATTATATATCTTTGAACACAAATGTTTTATTCTCCTTCACTAGTTCCAAGTTTTGGCAATGGAAATTTGTGGTTTCACTTATGGTACTTGTAATTATTTAAAATAACACATATTTTTGTTAGTTTGTTTTTCCCTTGTATTCTCTTAGAGCCTATGTCTCTCCGTAGGAGGTTAGCCATATCTTTTTTATCCAGTCTCTTTTACAACTAATTCAGAAATCCTTGTTCCATTTTGGACAAACTGGGAAAAGTTCATCAGTGGTGTTCCATGGTCAGGAGGAGAAACAGCCAAACAGCAGTAAGGTGGAGGACCATGGACAGCAACACACATACCTCATTGCTAAACCCACTTTCCCACTAGAGCTTTGTTTATGTCTATAAATGTTGTGCTGAGGCAGCAGAGATTCAAGCAAAACAATCTTGAAGGCAAGAACATTTGGGAAAAAGTCAGGGGTAGCCTACATAGCTCCCTACTCACTCCTTCTTCCTTGTGCACACTCTTCACCAATGACAGTGGTTTCTCTGCTGACCTCTCAACCATTAATTAATTTCTAACATCTTCCTCTATTACAATAAAAGGTATAGATTATGGAAAGTATAATAAACTTAAGATGGTATCTCATAATTTGTCCAGACTAAAGTTTTTCAATATTTTAATGATTTGAGCTTTGTTTAAAATTTAAGTGAATGAAGTTGGCGTAATTCAAATTATTTGACATATTGCCAGGGTTAATTAAGAGGAATGCCTAGACTCCTAAGTCCCTGGGTCCAGCTTGTTGTTGCTCATATAAAGTGCAACTTGTACTAATGATTCTGACTCCTTTCTTCTTCATGCTTATGCTTTATGTAGTGACACTGGAGTTCAAGTTCTTTATTTTGTACATAATTAATTTAAAGCCCAGAAAAATCATGTAATGAGTTCAAGGTCACATGGAAGATTAGTGGCAGATTTGGGAATGAATTTCTTGTTTTCTGACCCCAGACTACCCACCGCTCTGATCTATTTTAACACATCCCTTTCTTGGGACATGAATGTAAGTAGCTAGAAGATGGCAATAAAGCACATAGTTTATGATCAACCTAAAAAATATCTGGCTCAATTATCTCTCAGACAGACTTCTCAAACAAAACAGCACCTTAGCTCTATTATTTCTTACTCTTCCATTTCATACATATTTCTCTGAAAGTAGAACTCTTGAGTATCAGGTGCTCTCTAATCTGAAGAAGCCACCTACCCCCTCTGCTTGGGCTTATCAGCTGGATACTGATAAACCATGAACAAAATGCATTCATGGCACTGGGTGCTCTCATTCAGTATCCTGAGCCAGATACCCCTTTGTAGCAGCACCATCCCTGGGGTCTCCTGTTGAATACTTACATTGGCTAATAGTGATCCATAGTGATGAGTGACTGTGTGTGTTCACCTCTACTCTAAAACTTGCCTCATAGTGACTTCTTGTAAATTTTCAATTTGGGAAATTCCCAAATGAAGAACTGACAAGACTCTGGGGTAGACATAATTTCATAAATAAAATTTAAGAGCATTTAAAACTAGCACAGTCACTTTATTTTAAAAAAATTCAATGCAGTGCCCTGAGTGTATGGCTTGTTTTTTCATTTTTCATTCAATCCTTATTTTTGTTGTTTTCTCCTCTCTCACTGAGGGCCCCATCTAACCATGTCCACCAGGCTTCATAAGAATGCTGAGTTGTCATGCAGGAGTTTACCTCACACTGGGGAGATATTATTTGATAAGATCCACCTTGTTCAGATTTATTGCTGTAGCATATTTTATGCTAAAAATATTTTTTCTACCATCTGCTAAGGTTAGCACTCTAGTGGTATAATAAATTTACTCACCCTGTTTCTGTGATATAGTTTGGAACCAACTTTTTACTTTATTCAGCCTAATTGAAAATTGGATAAGATAAATGATGCACTTTGAATTTCTCTCTCAGACATACCATTGTTCATTACTTCAACAGAAGATGAGCACATCTGATTGTAATTTTAGTGGTTCAGTAAAACAGAAGTTCCCATGGAAAAAATATAGCATTAGCCATTGTCATCATGCAGTGGAGTCTTGTAAAAAATATTCAACGTTGTTTTCTCCTCAGATGAAATATTGCTTTTCATTTAAATATAAAACTAGTGCCCATCTTTTTTTTTTTTTTTTTTTTTTTAAATCTTTTTTTTTTTCTTTATTCATTTTTAGAGAGGAGAGAGAGAAGGAGAGAGAGAGAGACAGAGAGAGAGAGAAGGGGGGAGGAGCTGGAAGCATCAACTCCCATATGTGCCTTGACCAGGCAAGCCCAGGGTTTCAAACCGGCGAACTCAGCATTTCCAGGTCGACACATTATCCACTGCGCCACCACAGGTCAGGCTAGTGCCCATCTTTCCAAAACATCTTATGGAAAGAAATATATTTCAGAGGAAATATGGGACTTAGTATTCATTTATATCAGATGCTCAAATGTAAGGCCGAGTTTAGAATTTGATATCGTTTTGGCTGAGTAGGACATTTGGATTTCCTTCTGTTATTTAGTCTTCTGCTTGGGATTGAGTTGTTTTGGCCATTTTGAAAGAGAAGGAAGGTGTTTATTATGTAAGGTGTTTACTATATGTCTAATTATTATAGGCTTATACCCTTGTGAGGTTTTTTTCCAGCTTTGATCCTGGACTTAAGCATAAGACTTGCTTTGGCCAAGGAGACATCAGTAAATGTGGCAAGCAGAGGCTTTAAAAGTGCTTGCAGATTGGGACTTGGAATGCAATTGCCATGATAAGAAGCAGTGGCTATCCTTCTGCAGACAGTTGGCTGAGCTGTCAGACAGCACCAGTCTCTAGACATGTGAATGAGGTCACTGTAGATTATCCAGCCTTTGTTGAGCCACCAGATAACTATAGTTGCATGACTGATGCTTCGTAAAACTAGCAGAACTGTCTAGCTGGGCTCAACTTAAATTGTTGATTTCTAGAATCATAAGTAAATAAAAGTGTTTTTGTTTTTTAATTTGTGACTTAATTTTTTTTATTTAAGTGAAAGGAGGGAAGATAGACAAACTCCCACATGTGCCCCAATAGGGATCCACCCAGCAAACCCATCTAGGATTTATTCTCTTCCTATCTGGGGCCCAAGCTCATAACTGAGCTATTTTTAGCATCTGAGATAGAGGCTCCACAGGGCCATCCTCAGCACCTGGGAAGGAGGGAGGGAGAGAGAGAGAAAGAGAGGGAGAGAGAGAAAGGAGAAGAGGAGGTAGAGGGGAGGTAAAACAGATGGTTGCTTCTCCTGTGTGCCCTAACCAGGAATCTAACCCAGGACATCCACACGGCAGGTGTATGTTCTACCACTGAGCAACTGGCCAGGGCTTGGGACTTGAGTTTTAAAACTTTTTAAAATTTTGGTCAGATATGTATAACATGTTATTTAATTATAATCCACAACTTTTTGAGATGGTTTGTTATGCAGTAATCAATACATAAATGATAGAATACATAAATCCTCTTCTGTCAATAAGCACTGAACTTTGTGATTAGGATCAAGGATGATGGATAGATTAAAGCCTAGGTTAAGTTGAAGTTATGGCTGGATGGAGGTTGCTATGGAGACTTAAATACATATACTATAAGGTCACGATAAGGAGAAAATGGGAACCATATTTTATATTACTGTTTATAAGCATGATGTGCCTCAATTTTCTTATATATAAAATGGGCATAGTAATGATGCCTATTTGATGAGGATTAAATAATCCACATAAAACACTCAGAACAGGGCTTGGTACAGACCAAGCACATGCTAAGTAAAACTTATCATCTGGCATACATAAAATGCTAACACATGATTGGCCAAGTCTCCTTGTAGCCATGAAGTCAAGAAAATAAACAGGAGTGATTAAACTTTATGATTCTGGATTACTTAAGTGATGGGCAAGTTATGGCCCAGTTATAAAGAGCTGTATTCAGATTGGCCCCTGGGTCCTTCTCAGATGTCTATGGGAAAGTTAGTTTTAAATCAAGTTAATGGAACTTGCATGAGGTTTTCAAAAGAAACAGGTCACTTGCAAATTACCATTTGACATAGCTGTATACCTTCAGACACCAGAAAATAAAACTAACATAAAACAAAAATACCTTCATACATTCCTATTTCCCCTGCCTAACAATTTTTACCCAATGGAAAAAGAACTATCAAATGATTAAAATGGTATCAGGTAAAGTTTTTGAAAATATATAAAATCTATGTTTTCATCCTCTGGACATTGACAGTCTGATGACAAGGAGATGGTAGGAGTTTGTATTTGAGTATGAGTCTCTGAGCATAAGCATATTTAGTGTGTGAAGAGGGTTCTCCCTGTCACCAGGAATGGCATATTTATTTTCTAGAGGTGTGATATGTGTGCTGTGGTCTGTTAGAATCATGGTTGTATGGCCAGTGTTTCAGAAAGGGAAGGGATTCCACGATTCTCTGTCCAGAGTCTTGAGGCTCTATCGAAATGTCACAGTGATTTTGAATCTTTCCTTCTTTCCTCTCTTCCTTTCTTTCTTCCTTCCTTCCTTCCTTCCCTCCCTCTCTCTCTCCCTCCCTCCCTCCCTCCCTCCCTCCCTCCCTCCTTTCCTTCCTTCCTTCCTTCCTTCCTTCCTTCCTTCCTTCCTTCCTTCCTTCCTTCCTTCCTTCCTTCCTTCCTTCCTTTTTTCATAGGTATGCTTGACTGAGGGAGAAGAGGAGTACATGTTTACTAGAATGTTATCATCTGCTGTACTGTTTCTGACTTTTTCAGTCATTAAAAAGTGATAGCAACCTCTTTAACCTTTCTATGCCCCTTCTTCATTATATCTAAGATTTGGGAAACCTTAGTAAGAGTGAGTTAGAAGACCAAAACCTGTTATTTGTCTGTAAAGCAGTAAATCTATCATAGTGGTCAAGAGACTGGTCTCAGGGTCTGAAAAAGGTGGGTTCAAATCCATATACCACACTTTCTAGGGGTCTCATCTTGGGCAGACTAGTTAGTCTTTTTGAAACTCAGTCCCTCATCTATGAAATAGAGTTAGTAATTCCACCTCAAAGGGTGGTTGAGATGATTACATGATTTTGTATGTGCAACATAAATGGTACATTAAATAGAGCTCATTAAATGACAAGGATGTTTATCATTTCATCTACTAAGACATGCTGAGCTATGTCACGAACATTTATGCACCCACCCACTCCATCAACACACCCTGCACTGCTTAGGCCAGCTGGTGTAACATTTAAAGGCCATGGCTGCACATCAGCACAGACCTTGCCAAATGCTAAGCTCAAACTTGTAGCCATAGTGCTATCAGTCTAACACCCTGATCTCACCAAGCAACAGACTACATCTACACTTTCATCCTGTAGCCGATAGAAAATGAAGAGCAGCAGAAGCAACTTAGCATGACATGGCACAGAGAAAACCCTAGATGTGATGAGTCCAAACCTGCTCATTTTCCAACTTGTGCTGTCCAACACAGTAGCCACTAGCCACACATTACTGTTGAGTCACTGAAAGGTGGCTAATTTCAATTGAAATAAATATGCTGTAAGTATAAAGTATACACTAGATGTTGAAGACTTATTACAAAAATAAATGTAAAATATTGCATTGAAAATTATGCATTAGTTACAAGTTGAAATGATTATATTTTAGATATATAAGACATTAAAATGAATTTGCATTAATTTTTTTTATGTGGCTACTAGAAAATTTAAAACTACCTATGGGTTCACATTTATGACTCACATTATCTTTTTATTGGCAGCACTGCTTCAAACAAGCAAATTGGTCATAAGATATGACGTGACTTGCCCAAAGTAGCTCCGCTTTCATCGGCAGACCAGAGATATAACTCCAGACTGCTCATTGACAGCAATTCCTTTCTCAGCCTGCAACCTTTGTTAGCTGAGGATTTTATTTTAAACTGTAGCATTGGGTTCCTGATGGTGTCTGGGTTCCTGAAAATGGAGGTTTCTTTGAAAAAAGTCTGCACTTCCTCCATGACTGGCTGCGCTTTATTTATTTATTTTGTTACTGCCCTAGCCTGGAGAGATTGTGCCGCTGTTATCCATTTCTCTCGTTGGTTACAGAAATTGGTATTGTATCTAAAACAATTGCTGTTATTAACAGGTTAAGCTGCTGGGATGTTAAAATAAAGGCTGCCCAGCTTTAGTGCATTTTGTTGTAATCATCTCCCAGATGCCTTGTCGGAAATCAATTCAAGTTCAAAACTGGCTGGAATTGGGAGGTCAAGGCTTTGGCAGACTAAATATTTTATCTTCTGTTCATGTCTGGAGCTTTTAAAGATGTGGAATAGGGGCTCTTTTTTCATCCCCCATCTGGACAAAGATGATTGGCTTTGCCATTTTGCCCAGGTTAGGACAAGGTTAAAATCAATTATAATCAATTATTAAGGGTCTTCTGTGGCCACATTGCTTAAAAGCAGATTTTAAAAGTTCCTCAGTTCTGAAACATGCATATCTTAGTTGCTGCTTGGAGATGTTGTTATTCTAGAATGTCAAGTATAGATGTTATCAGCATCAGGAGTAAATACACAGAATTTCTACTTTTTATTTCCTTGATACCTATGTTTCAGGACAATGAGGAGAAACTAGGGGCTGAGATAATCATCGTTGCTGCACCAAGTAGAAAAATCCTGTTACCTTCTTATATGTGTTAGACAACAAGAGCTATTTATAATTTAGTCGCATTGTTAAATTATTTCCTAGGAATTTATGAAGAGGCTCTCCATACTTCTTATGTGATCGTTTGCAATGTAAATGCCCTTGTAAGTGCTCATTCTAAGGTAGATTGAAAGAGTCACAGATTTCTAATTCCACAGTCATTTTTTTTTTTAGACAATCTAGATATAGCCGTCCATTTTGCAATAAGGAAACTGAAGCTCAGGGAAGGTAAACGACTTCTCTCATTCCTACAGCTAGCCAAAGGGAGAACTGTAGCTACTAGCTCCTAAACGCATCTTGGGTCCCCAAACATCCAAATGACTCTTTTTCTTTTGGGGCAGTATTTTCATACACTAATAATTTTCTTCACAATGATCTGAGAAGAAAACCTATTCAAACAAAATGAATATCATTCTGAACCTTGGACCAGGACATGAACTCAATAAACAGAATATAATTTTAAGTGTTCTCAAAGGGCACTTAGCTCTGTCCTTCATCTCATTTTCCATGAATGGAAATCCCTTATACTTTCAGGTTTCATGCAACCCAGTACCTGAGAGTTCAAAATGCTGCCAGAGAAATACTCCATGGTATTCATAGTCTGTTTAGAAGAAGAACTCTAGAAAATAAGCCAGAATTTCTCTGAAGATGGGCCCAACCCCAGCTATTGAAGGAAGAGCCTAGACTGCATGCTGAGTTGGTTGAGAATGATCCCATCATGCGAAACACTACCACATATTTTCATATCAAGCTCCTCATTCTTGTAAATGCTGACAAAAAAAAGCAGAAAAGCCTTAGTGTTCTTAATTTGAGAAAAGGAAGCCCAGGGAATTTGGGGTGTAGCATATCTTTGAATTTTAATCCTTGTTTATCTCCCTATCAGCAAAATAAAGACCTTGTAGTATACAGCAAGCTGTCATTAAATCTTAACTATAATAATGATAACAAATAATAATCTTTGTTATGCATGATGGTCACAGCGAGCCCAGTAGCCACAGTGATCATCTGTATATTCTCTATTTCTAATCATGTAATATTCCTTTGGATCTATATGAACCCACATGAGATAGAATTGCTTCAGCGTCTGCTCAGATCAAAAGTTCTGGATGAATTATTTTTCACCTTGGTTTACTTCACAGCAATGTAATTCATATGGCTGAATCTTTCAAACCTTTTTCTGTGTTAAAAGATGATATTGTTCATTTGGATTACGGGTTTGAGCCGAAGAACGGTTTACTTACTGCATGGACAAGGACAACCCAATTCTGATATTCCAAGGGCTAATTAATTGGTAGAACTTTTTACTGTTCCTTTCTCTGCTCAGTCTAAGTTTGTAGGACATTGTATTAGCGCAAGCTTTCAAAACTTTTGAAACCTAGCAGGCAGCATAATGCAGTGGTTACAGAATATGTAAGGGTTATAAAGCAAGATGGATGGAAAGTTTTGCCACTCACTGGCTGTGAGATAGGCAAATCAGTTCACCTATCTGAGCCTCTTGTTTCTTACATATAAAATGGGGACAATACACTTACTATCATTTTGAGTGTCAAAATGAACATAATGAAAGTGAAACTCAGCAAAAATACTTATGACTACTAAGTGATTCTTAAGTGGCACCTACTACTTTTATTTTGTGTATTCTATAACTCATAAATTTTATTTATTTCAGGACTTAAATTGTACCCCCTCATGGTGTCAGTCCACAAATACTGATTGAGTGATTGATTGATAACTTATATGTACCAGACACTGTGCTAGACTGGAGGTTGGGGGAGATAGGAAAAGAGACAGCCTTACAAATGAATGGTGGGGCATGGGGCTCCTGAGAGAAAAAAATAAACAAGCAGTTTCAGCAAATTGCATTATAGCTTTACTGCCCATTAATTCTCATTGGGCTTGGTAGCCAATTTGGCTTGTCTCCCTGTAGCTATCAGCTCAGAAGACCAAGCTTTGTTATCTGTGGATTCCATGTACACATACTTTGCTTTGAAGTTGTGCGATCCTTTGCCCTATGTTTACAGAGCTTCTCCTTCTAAACAGCTCAAGCACTTAAAATTGGCTCAGGAACCTGGTGTGTAACTTCCTAGTTGAGAAGAGAAACTGAAAATGTACTCTACCTGCTAGAGTGTTGACATAGCAACAGATAAAGAAGCTGGATAAAATGACTCTCCATTTTCAGAGGTACCCTGTGATGTCCTGTTCTTTATTTTTCCTTGCCTGGGTATAGTTTCTCCATTATTTATTTTGCATCTGATAAGATGAACATTGAGCATTCACTGTATGTTTGTTGTCTGTTGCCAATTACAAGCTACCAGCACAGGCAGGGCCTGCCATCCCTGGACTCGGCACCAGCCTTCCCCCAGTTCTGTTTGATCTATGGGCTCAGTACCAGGCGTGCAAGCCTAGGAAGGAGTAATGGAGAGTGAGTAACCCCATGTCCTTGCCTTGGAGCAGAATATGTTTTTAAGGAACGAGTATTCCAGAAGACCTCTATTTCCTTTACCTTTGTGAAAGGAATGCCCTATGTTTGAAATAATGACTCATGATATGCACCATATCTAATGAGTTAAATGCACAGATGAAAGCTTCTATTTATTCTGTACAGTAGACATAAAAATCTGGAAACAGCATCTGCTTCTCATTTAAATGTATTTTTTCTAATTATTTAGATGTATAGAGGCATCAAGCCAGGTTTCAATCAACAACAGAAGTCTCATGTTATCTAAACAAAACCTCATTCCTGAAGCCACTGGTCATAACACTTAAAATGGCTCAAGGACCTCAACATAGCTTCTGATGCAGAGTAGTTGTAAAGCCTGGGCCATGAGCAATATTGTTTCTGTATTTTTTAATCAAGTTTGAAAGTGTGGAGAAATATTGATAGAACGATTCTATTTCCCAATACCTAAAAACACCAAGTCATTTAACCTTGCTTCTGAGTCACCTCACCTTTTGAAGAATAAACCTGGGAATCACAACTTCTGTCTCTTATTTTTAACAGAGAAGAATAAAGACCACCTGGTGTCTTTGGCTGATTCGATTATATTGATTAGTTATTTGAAGCACATGAAAGAATGCAGTGCCTCAAATATTAAATGACAGAATTCAGACTCCCTCAATTCCCTGATTCACAAAATAGAAGAGTCTACAGTAAAGAAACATTGGTGTTTCAGAAACTCTGTAGGTGGTCACAATTATACAAAGGTGACTAGATACATCATAACTTAGAAGATAAAGGAATTAGAAAATGTGAGGAATTGGGTCATGAGAGCCATGTTCCCTCAACAGTGGATACAGATGTGGGAACCCAGCCAGCAAATCTGAGCTTGTGCATGGATCTGTGCTGCACAGATGATCCCACAGCCAAAGTGAAGACAGAAGCAAAGGAGGGCCTGAATAGGAAAGAGGTGCTGGCCCTGACTGCTTTAGAACTGGTGCTACCAAAGCATTAGTAGACAACGGAGCTGTCCCTGATTCTGCTAACCCCTTTCCTCCCTGCGGACAGAACTTCTAGGTGCCCCTCTGCCCAGCTCTAACTACAGACTGACTTTCAGGAAGAGGTAATCACCTGTCTCCTACTTACTCCTGAAACCAAATTCCAACTGATTAGGACTAGAGGCCCAAAGGATGTTGCTGTGGGGGAAATTGTATTTTCTATTGATTTTCAGATAATATTCAGTATGTTCTGTGGATATAAATTAAAAAGGTTTTTTTTCCCAAAAATCTTGCTGCTTGTATATTTCTCTGGCTTGCCCACCATACCTTTTCTGTCTTGTTTTACTAGCTCTCCAACCTAGTGCACTCATGACCCCTTCAGATATATGATAATTGAATTTTGGGTAAGAGTTTAAATTTTTATATATATATTTTTTATGATTTATAACCTACCTAATTTCAGAAAGGATTTGAGGCAGCAAAGATAAAGGCACTGGGAGTTACACAGATATTTTTACTTTGCAATTGGCCCATATTCTCGTAGACTGCGTACATTTCCATAACTCTGAGCCAGGATTGTATTTGGATGACCTTTTGTCCACAGAATTGCAGGAGGCAGAGAATAATTCCTTAGTATGTACAAAATCACAGGAGGCACATTTCAGTGATTTAAATATTCTGTGCATCTTGGTAATGGTTCTGTTAATTATATTGGTTTATACATAAGAGATGTTTTCTACTCAGATGAGAGGGAAAAGGATGAAGATGAGAAGATTTTAAAGTACCTGTTGGATTGCTATGTGACTTTGGGCAAATCACTGACAACTCTGAGATCTAGATTCATCATATGGTAAATGGAGATAATAAACCAACAGCATCTTCATTGTGCAGTGGTTGAGAGGATCGAATGATATAATGTACATGGAAGAGCTTAATAAACAGTAAGTCACTGAGTATCACGCAGTCAGTGTGGGGGAAGGCTTTATGTACTTTAATCTCAGTGTCATTCGATAAGAGCGAGACCAGGCCTTAGCTCTCCTGGATGCTCTATGGAAAGTGCCTCACTGTGTTTGGATTTTATTTATTGAATGCATTTGAATGAGCGATCATTCTAAGAGCAGAGAATCATTCAATTTGGTTTCACAGTGGGGTGATGGGTGAGGCTGGAAACTACACTCTCAAATGCATTACCCAGAACACAGGAAACAAAACCACTTTTTAAAAGTGACTCATCTTTAATATCTCACAGCAGTTTTGAGATACTTCATTCATTCATTTTTATAGCAAACACTTAATTGAGAATGCCATAAATCGCTTTAAAGAGAGAGGCAATCACAACCTGAAAAATTAACTTGGAATAATATACAAATACTAGGCTTTTGTCTGGCTGCAGATTTTTAGCTTATTCACCACGTGCCTTTAGGTTATCTTAGCAACACATGCTCCCTTTTCCCTACCCCATTGGGAGTGTGTATTTTGAGGGGCCAGTATATGCTGAACATGAAAAACAGTTTCCCATATGTTGCTTTGTCCTGGTCTGCATTATAAAGTCTTTTCAGACACTCCTATTCTCAAAAACAAACACTAATCACTTTCATCATTCTTCAAGGCCCTTCATCTTCTCACGTCATCTATCTACTGTCTGTCCAACTTTCTTTCTATGTGGGCCACACAGATGTGTTGTGAATGAATGAAGTGTGAGCACACTTCCAGAGCTTCTCTGGGAAGCCAATGTTCACCTAAGCCCAGAGTGAGTAAGTACCCTCTTCTCTTGATTTCATTACCGCTGACTGTCTCCATAATTTAGCATGTTAGGAAACATAGTTCTTTTTTATCCTTGCTTTTGAAAACATCTTGTATCTCCTCTTCCTACCTTACCTGAATTACAAGTTATATGAAGAGTGAAAACTTGTAAGTCAGGTGAACTTAGATGAAACCCCTCGTTCTGTCATTTTCTAGTTTTCACACCCAGAGCAGCTGGGGAATGATAATAATAATTAAATCATAGGTTTATTGAAAGAGGTAAAAGAGGCAGCTTCTATGAAGCATAAAGTACCTAATAAGAGCTCATCAAAATCTTGTACAAGGATTAATTCATTGATTCTTTTCTAGACAAAGCTTTCTCTTTTAGATGAGGAGAAAGTAATGCCCCCCAATTTATGACCTCAAACACTACTGAAGATCCTGTGAACTTTCACTTGATTTCAGTCTTGTAGCTGCATCAGATGATCATTGCTTTCAGTTTAATATTTTTTAAACAGACATTAATTGAGCTCTTATTATGTGCCAGATATCTTCCTAGATAAAATCAAGAAAATGTCTTATTAACTTCCAGAATTCCTGTCGGCAGCTTTATGCAATATTTTTAAAGCCATAGATTGAAATAATACTCCTCCCTTCCTCCCCCATATACATTTGCCATCTTAAAAAGTAAGCTTGGGCAGGGGGAAGAAAGCATCTACAGAGAGGACTCAATGGATTACAGATTTCTAGATCCCTTTCAACAGGCTAAACACCTAGGGTGAATGTTGTCTGTGCAAGGGATAAGCCACATCTCACATTTCATCCTGTGACATTAACTTATTTTTTGTACACAAGTTACTATGCTTTACTTGACATCGTTTGAGCACCTTTGCTTTTATTCTATTTGACATGAAGCCACCATTTTGATTCATAATATCTAGTTTCCCCCATTTGATTTTTCCACATGTAATCCATTTGATTATAAAACAATTGATTCAAAAGCAATATTTAGCTAGCCTAACAGTGTTAGCAGTCAGTCTACTGTCAAAGACTCCTGATTAATCTATCGTTTTAAAAGACAGAATATTTATGTAGTTTTCTAAGAAAGAACAGCTTATCTGAATTTAAAAGACAAGAAAAAATACAAAACAACTTTGCATTGATGGTACCAAGGGCTCAATAATTGTCTCTCTTCACTTGTAGTAACAAATAGCCAGCAGATTCTTATTGACTGGTATTTCAGGTTGAGAAATACTGTCCAGTCTCTTGTTCCCCAAAATGAGGCCAGCAGCATCTGCCTAACACAGGGACTTTCTAGAAATGCAAAATCTCAGGCCCGCTCTGGGCCAGCTGAATCAGAACCTGTACTTAAACAGAATCCTTGGGTAGTCTGTAAGCCCCTTAAGGTTTCTGAAGTGCCATTCTAATTCACCTCCATGCCCGCCCTCCTTTTTAAAGATGAGAAAGTTCAAACTGAGAATTTGTGCAGTGCTAAGACTGGTATCTTAACCCCCTGACTCCAAGTTCACTGCTCTCTTCTATACCCAAGGCTGCCTTAGTAGCCCTCTAACTCTTAGGTTGGAAATAAGTGACTGTTGCCCAATCGCTCACTGCAGGTCTGGCTTTGTCTTGCCTTGGTTTTCTCATTGATATTTGGTGGCCTGGGAAAGTAGACTTCAAGTTCAAGAAATAACTTTCTCTTTAACAGCCATCTCTCTGGTATGGGAAGCCATTTTGGCTTTTCATTTAATATTGCATAAGGCTTCCTAAATAAGAATGAACCTTTCATAAAAGCCAGAACCCTTTTTATTGTCATTTAGATTTGTCCACATCTATGACAAGAATTTTACATCTGACATTCTCTCCCTATCTCACAGCCCATGATTGTGTAGTGTATCCACTCAGACAAGAAGGATTGAAAGGCTGAGCCAAACCTTGTTGACAAAACAGTCCCCTGAACGGCTATAATACTGCTCAGTGGTGATATCATCCCTATGCGTTTTATCTTGTACATGAAATCTGGGCTAATTATCACTTTCTCATACAGTACATTTTAGACCATTGTGTTTCTGTGTCCCTGCCTAGTTCATTAGGCAGGGTTTTACAACTCCTCCAGTAACAGGATTGCTATTGACACTTTCATTAGACCCATAATTCAAATGCTTGTCTGTCTTCCAAATGGAAGCCTCTCAGTCCAGAATCACAATCTGGCCACCGACCGTATGTTGGCTTTTAGAACTGTCATAAACTCATCATCACATTCAAGTTCCTGAAGGGTCAAAATCTGCTTTCTTGGTGAACTGTCTCCATCCAACAAACAGTCAATGTGTTCTCCAAGAATAGTCAGCCAAGCTTTCTCTAAGGCTCTCTGAAATCTCTTCCAAACACTTCTCAGGATAGTATAACTATAACACAAATAATCATTGTCTGTATTTAAATATTAATTCTCTGATTCATTCATTCATTCATTCTGTTATTTCACCATTTAATACCAATATACCTAATGTTATAGCAGATGCTGTAATGATTTAAAGATGAATAAGATGGCCTCTGCCTTAGAGTATCTCATAGTTTAATAGATGTGTGTATAAATCATTACACAATTAAGTGGAATATGAAAAATTTCACCACAAGGTTGCCAGCAATTGGAATGGCTATAATTGTATATAGCTGTGCTCTAACTAATGGTTATTATTAACACAGTTTCTCACCAATGGTTCAAATGGAAATAGCCTCACCTGCCCAATATAAAACTGCATATATGTATGAAATGGATTATAGAGTATAACTTAGGAGAAGATAAAACAGAGTCCCCAGTAATGATTCTGATGGGTAATAGGGAGAAGGTGGGGCTATATCAGAGACAGCCATTGGTCTAGTAATCAGGATAAATAGTTTTTGCTTTTTCAGTCATATTTTGTTTTCCTCTCTGACAATCATCAAGTAAAGGCTTAATGCAAATATTTGATTTTGTTTACAGTAAAGCTTTTTAGGAGTGCCTACTGAACAACAAAATTTTCTGCTTTTAACTTTTGAAGACGTAACTATCTGAACCTTAGTAAAGAAGCAGAAGATCTAGGCAGACCTATGCAGCTTCCCTGTGCAGTTGAGGTTTCCAGCCTTTACAAATTGCTTTAGCTATTTAACTGAAATGTGATTGTAGATCATATACCGGTACGTATTTCAATGTACAGTTAATCGTGTTTGATTTAAAAGACTGCTGATTGGGTGCTTTGCTTTTGCTTTCTGAGATTTTATAGAGGAAAAATCAATTGTTTTGGGGTATCTTACTGATATTTTTGCCTTTAAGAATAAATGAAAGAGAGGAAGAAAGGGGAAAAGTGAAAGCAGAGCATTGTTCTAGTTCTTCAAGTCTTTTCTTGGTTCTTCTCCTTACCTGAACACACGTGTTGGGTTACCTACCACATTCGGTTTAGTCCAGCTGATCTCATAACTGGATTCCTGACATAGGCATGGGCTCAGATCATTAAGCAGAAAAAGGATGCAAAGTGGGACTCTGTTGCTGATTGGGATAATATGGCTTCATTTTGCAGTAATACTGCCATGGTATAGAAAATGACTTCAGCATTCTTCCCAGTACATTTCATTCTCCTGTGTGTGCCTTCATAAACATGTCCAATTGCATGATGGAGGTCAACGACAATGTACGGTTTAGAAATTGTTGCTTGGAAATCACATTCACTTAAATACCTGAAACTGTCCATCAGCCATGCCATAGCTTATTCCAAGCCTGTGCAGAAGAGTGATTTGCAATCTCTTTGCTTTTCATTTCAAGTAGCATCACTCACTTTAAGCCAGATATTCAGGCCTCTTCAGAAGCCTCCAGGGTGAAGGACAAGTAAGAAGAAGCTTATCGAATCTTTCACAACTGTGGCTGGCTACATCTGCTGCATCAAACTTGTTACATCTCTCTTTGGTATTTTATTTTAAAATTACACATTCTTCCTTTCATATGACAAGTAATATATATTTCTGCCCCTTAATTTTATGATCCCTGTGGCTTTTTTGTGATTCTATACATTTAATACATCACTCTCCAGGTCGAAAGCTGGGGCAGAATTTCTGGGTTTGGAAGAGAGGATGTAATGTTTGTTTTTGCAGGTTCTTCCCCTTTGAATTTTCTTCTCTCATCTTCTCTAAACTCAGGTTGCATAACTAAATTCTGTTTGGTTTGGTCTGTTTTGTTTTTTCTTTTTCACTTTCAGAAATGTACCAATTTGGGCTTCTTTCAGAGCTGAAAACCAATTACAAATATGAAGCAGATTTCACTACTGAACTTGAACCACATTAAAAAAAATATGATTCTCAAAATAATTGAAAAATATCCTCACCAAATAGTAGATGCAAAGTGAATGGCAGGATATAAAAAAAGTAAGAGGTAAATTTCTAACAAGAATGTCAGTGCTGTGCAGCTGCTATCTAGAAAATGTGCTTTTCGGTTGAACATAACACGTTGCTCAACTGAGGGTCAGGGAGTGAAAGATCATTTGTAATTAGCAAAACATACTGGATGATGAAGCCTCTTCTTCCTTGGGTCTTTCCATCTAGCTATATATTATAGAAAAACTGAGAAATGCTGGATCATTTTTTTAAAATTTATTTATTTCTTTACAGAGATAGAGAGAGAGAGTCAGAGAGAGGGATAGATAGGGATGGACAGACAGGAAGGGAGAGAGATGAGAAGCATCAGTTCTTAGTTGCAGCACCTTAGTTGTTCATTGATTGCTTTCTCATATGTGCCTTGACTGTGGGCTTTCAGCAGACCGAGTAACCCCTTGGTCAAGCCAGTGACCTTGGGTCCAAGCTGGTGAGCTTTGCTCAAACCAGATGAGCCTGCGCTCAAGCTGGCGAACTCGGGGTTTCGAACCTGGGTCCTCCGCATCCCAGTCCGATGCTCTATCCACTGTGCCACTGCCTGGTCAGGCACTGGATACTTTTTAAAGACACTATTTTGGAGGAGGGATGGGCTGAGTAAAAGAAACAACTTTCACAGTAAACATTGGTGGGGGAATTTTGCAATTTCTTGTTTTTCAGAAATTGTGGAACCTCATATTGAAAACCTATATCCAGAATGACAAGGGATCAAATCAGGGGTCAAAGATACAATAGAACTCACAAACCCTCTTTATCTTGACACTGGGGGCAGGGGAAGTGAGATAAAAAGAAAGGGGAGTGGGCTCCGTGGAATATACAGAGATCATCTAGGATAGCATCTGCCATTTTAGCTTTTCCTGGTATGAAAAAGGTGGGAAAATACATACATATACATCCATTCATATATATATGAATGGCATGTTCTTTGTCTTTTCTCTTTTTTGGCTTATTAAACAGTTTAGTGGCTTTATCCATTCAGTCCTGACAGGAAGCATCTATGAGTTTTCTGATTTGCTTTTTGGGCTTTTGTGACACAGAACCTACAGAATAGGGAGAGGATAGATGGCAAGAAAGCCATGTTGACCAGTTGTCCTGAGGAAGGTGGTGAGCGTGAAATATACTGAGGAAAGGCAGTCAGCCCCCCAGTGGAAAAGGGCAGAGTGGGGTAGCAGTCGTACCTGAGCTGTGATGTGGGAGGGTGCATTGGAGTGAGGATGTAGCCAGAGGATTTGAGAAGCTGGTGGGGGTGATTTTGAGAGGGATTATGGAGATTGAACAATGAGCATGCGTGCTCCTAGAGTGAGCTGTTTGAGAAAGGGTAGGTATTAGAAAACAAGAACTGGAAGGAGATTTAAGTATTTCCTTTATTTCTTTAAGGAGTAAGTGAAGGGTGAAATCCCCTAATTTTAAATGGAATGTAACTTTGGGTCTGAACTCATGGCCTCAGCCTTCAACAAAGATTGACACATCAAGCAAATGTCCCACTGGGTACCTTGGCAGTGGGATTCCTTTTAAAAGCAATCATAGCGTCTTCTCAATGCCCATGCCACAGCTCAAGCACTGCCTTTTCACTCTCTTTAAATGGTCGAGTTTGAAAAGAGCAGATCTGAGAAGGGGTGTCCTGAGCTTTAGCCTTGTGGGAACCACTAACTAGTTCCATGACCTCACATCATTCATCTAAGGGAGTGATGCTCACTAGTCATGGACATGGGACTATGGAGTCCTACAGAGTTCGTACAGGTTACTTCATCTTTTTTGGGCATTCTTTCCTGTTGCTATAATGTTGGGGCATTAGAAGAATCTCCCTCATGAGCTTTTTAATGAGGTAATGTATGTGAAGCTTCACAGTGATGAGTTCAATAACCATTAGCCACTGTTGTTTTGATGGTGGCGTTGTTAATACCTGGTTCTCAGTTTCCTCATCTTTAAAATGAGAGGATCCCATCACATTTTCTCTGTACTCTCTTCGAGATCTAAAAAGAATTTCTGTACTTCCTGAGTTTAGGAACAGCAACCACAAGAAACAGATACTAGTCAATGAGAGAATTCTCTTTTTGCTCTACATCTCTTAGAAATATTTGGGTTCTTTTAAAGTGCCAACCCCTGGAGAGGGCCCAAGATTTCATTTAACCTGTGCTTCACCAACTTCAGTGTCTTGCTCAGCATGACTTGTACACTTACTGAGTGACAAAAAAAGAGTTGGAGTTCTCTTTCTGTCTATAAACTCCACTTGAACTATTTGTGCTTTCCCCTCTGTGTATGGAAATGCTAGTTAGTAGTTTTGCCTTTTCCTAAGAACATAGATAGCTAAAAAAAATTTTCCTTCTTTTCTTTCTCTTCCCACTCCTTGTCTTCCTCTTTCTTTTAAGTATGTTATAACCTTAGTTCTTCTGTGATATGAAATACACCATCTCTCTCAAAGACTATTGGGCTCTTTTTTTTTTCTTTTCTTTTTTTTTAAATTCAGTGAGAGAAGAGGATACAGAGAGACAGACTCCGACTGGGACGGCCACACTCCCTCACTCCCCACCCTGCCTGGGGCTGCTACTTCGTTGTTTGGCAACTGAGCCATTCCTGCACATTAGGTGAGTGAGGCCCTGGGCCATGGAGCCATCCTCAGCGCCCAGGACCAACTTGCACATTCAAGCCTTGGCTGTGGAAGGGGAAGAGAGAGAGATAGAGAGAGAAGGAGAGGGGTGAAGAAACAGATGGTTGCCTCTCCTGTGTACCCTGACCGGGAATCAAACCTGGGACTTCCACACTGCAGCTGATGCTCTATCACTGAGCCAACAAGCCTGGGCTGTTTTGAGCTTTTTTTTTCTTGGTAGCCTCTTGCCCACTGAAATGTAATACTGACAGAGTTGTTGATTGGTCCGAGAATATATCACAGCCCCTTAATACATGAAATTAAAAAAAAAAGGAAAAGAAATCAACATTGTTCTGAAAGGAAGGTAGTTAAAATTCAGAAAGGGAGATTCTTTAATTAACTTAATAAAATTACTAATGGAAGCATTTTAACTGCTAAATTTAATTTACTTGTCAAGATATCAGGCTACAAAGAGGAGGGAAGAGTAGGAACTCTGCTTTCCATTATGATGTACTCTATTATAGAATAAATTTGCTTAAAATGAAATATATCACCAAAAGCCATCAATGACATCTTAATTTGGAACAGCCAGTTGAAAAGTAATTAGACTATGAAGCAATCAGTTCTAGTAAATCAGTGTTTCCCTTTACATAAACATACTTTTTTTTTTTCTATTTATACACAGGGAAGACTTTCAGGTAGTAAGCAGGCAAAGATGCTGATTCTTTCGGCTGTCGGTGTTTTACTTTACATTACCAAGCTGTCAAAACAAAATGTTTTATGATGGGATTAAAAAATGTATAAGCATCTGATTTGATTTAGTGTTTATATTTATATGTTGAACTAAGGAGAGTTTGCTTATCGTAGGGGTTTAAAAGATTTACATTTGTCTCCTTCTTACTTCCAAAATGCTTTCCAGATTCACTGGCAGCCCTGACACCTTACTTCAGAATGAATCTCAGTCACACAAGAGTCCTGCTTCTCCCTGCAGGGTCCCTCCTACTATATATATATAAAGGTGGAGAATGAGACATGGATGGCGATGGAGATGGAAAGGGTTAAAATGATCCTTTTTGTCTGACAATTTACCATTGGGAATTTCTCAAATTTAACTGCCCTTTCTGTAGGTGTGTGTGCTTGTTTATTATTTTCAAAAACTAATAAGGGGGTGAAGTGAAACAGAAAATTTATATTTTATCTGACTTTGAAAAGTTAACATAATTTAGCTAAGCAGTGTCAAAAATCCAGCTACCAGGCTTCTTTGTATTAGGAAGCTCTTTTGTATATATTCATTCTGATTGCCTCAGTACACCTCTGAAGAAGACATTTTCATCTCTGATCTGCAGACATACAAATGGAGCTCAGAGAGGTTAAGTGACTTGTGGAGCTCACAGAGGTAGTTAATGGGAGAGCTGGGGCTAGAACCGGGCCTTCTGGACTCCTGATACCTTTTCCACAACATCTGCTTCTGATGATGGAATCCCATCTGTTATATATGGAGGGGAAGAGGTGTGAGAAAAAGAACTAGAGGAGATATCAATCACTCAGCAAAATATTTATGAAGGACTTCATTCAGATATTAGGGGAGTCACCATTGTCATCAGCCCTGGAAAATCAGAAGGGATGATAAATTATGCCAAAGCGAACATTAGCTCAGGAGATAGAGACTGCCGTGCTATGCAGTGCTCGTGCTAGTGTGTATTATTCTCTAGTGGGAGAGAACAGCATGAGAGAGGAAGATAAAGGACAGCTTTATAGTGAGCCAAGTAAGCAACACCTTGTTATACAGGAGAAATGTGAGGAAGCCTCTGAAACACAGTTCTAAGATCTGTCAGCATGCAAATGACTTAACAGTATGCAAATGACCTCACCCTAATAGAATAAATCATTTCCATTCTCTCTACTGCCTATTTAGGAATGTGATCATTGATAACAACACTACAAGGTACTATTCCTAGTTGAAAAAACACATTGGGAGGAAATCTAATATGTATGATGCCTTGGGAATAAGTATTAACATTCATAATTGTAAGTAGGTGTGAAGTAGCCCAAGACAATATAATTAAAGTGCAAAAGCCTTCGTTGCACCGTCACAGTGAGAGAACTGAGCAGAGCGTGGGGACTGCAGGGCCCCTCTGCCTCCAGAATTCGAGTAAAATAGTCTGTCATCCTCAATGGCTGCTCAGGATCTATGTATAACAGAACAATTGCCCTGGGAGTGGAGAAGGCAGGAACTGTATAAAAATAGACAGGACAACTTAAAGTTAGCAAAGAAAAGATAAGGAGTGCAAAAGTGGGAAATGAGATATTGCTAGTAAAGGAGGTTAGATGAAGGAAGGAGGTCTTTTATACATGTATCAAGGAAAAAAGTGATCCTCAGGAGAGAAAGGACCAGTGAATAAATGAGAAGAGGAGGGCGTGAAATTAATGATGGATGAGATATTGACCTTCTGCTTGATGTCAGTTTTTATGAGAAAAATGAGAAGAAAATTTAGACAGCTGGAAGGCAATAATGACTTTTAAAAATAGGTATCGACAAAGAGGATGAGGGGAAATTTAGAAAAAAATTAACCATTGTGTCATATACAGATTGTAAATTTTAGATAATGCACTTCCTAGGGAATTAGATTTCTTGCCTACTAACTAGGTACAGACATGGAAGAAGAACAATACAAAACTAGGAAAATGTCAGAAATTCCTCAAAACAATTGTGTTGCATATAACAAGAGAATAATAGTTGGGACAGGTTGGGGGAACAAACAGACAGGGCTCTCTTAATGTGTAAATTTTTGATATATTTGGTTATGCCTATGTGGCAATTACAATTTTTAGAAAATTGGGGAGACCTTCATCTTTTATTTTGAGAGAAAAGAAATGAACTGCATAGCCCCCATAAAACTAATATGTATTGTGGATAGTGTAAAAGTACAAGAGAGACTTATTTTCTCATGGGAGAAAATTGGAAAAATGGCAAAGTCCCTAAAACACTATGTAAGTATGAAAAGATTAAAATATGTACATAAGATTAGAAAACAGTACAATGAGGCCCTGGCCGGTTGGCTCAGCGGTAGAGCGTCGGCCTAGCGTGCGGAGGACCCGGGTTCGATTCCCGGCCAGGGCACACCAGAGAAGCGCCCATTTGCTTCTCCACCCCTCCGCCGCGCCTTCCTCTCTGTCTCTCTCTTCCCATCCCGCAGCCAAGGCTCCATTGGAGCAAAGATGGCCCGGGCGCTGGGGATGGCTCTGTGGCCTCTGCCTCAGGCGCTAGAGTGGCTCTGGTCGCAACATGGTGACACCCAGGATGGGCAGAGCATCGCCCCCTGGTGGGCAGAGCATCGCCCCTGGTGGGCGTGCCGGGTGGATCCCGGTCGGGTGCATGCGGGAGTCTGACTGTCTCTCCCTGTTTCCAGCTTCAGAAAAATGAAAAAAAAAGAAAGAAAACAGTACAATGAAAAAAAAATCTGAAAAGAAGTTTCATATTCTAGTAAAATTTTCGGTTAAATCCTCAGAATTCAACTAATTAGTGGGAAGCTACTAAGTACTTAGAAATAAATATTTAGGGAAGTTTTTGTTGAAAATGGTCAATACATTGTAGGTTAAAGATACAATTGTAACTGTTGGAATTTTATAGAAAGAGTGATTTGTTGGAAGTGAATTCTTTTTTTTATTTTTTATACAGAGACAGAGAGAGAGTCAGAGAGAGGGATAGATACAGACAGACAGGAATGGAGAGAGATGAGAAGCATCAATCATCAGTTTTTTGTTGTGACATCTTAGTTGTTCATTGATTGCTTTCTCACATGTGCCTTGACTGTGGGCCTTCAGCAGACCAAGTAACCCCTTGCTCAAGCCAGCGACCTTGGGTCCAAGCTGGTGAGCTTTGCTCAAACCAGATGAGCCCGCCCTCAAGCTGGCGACCTCGGGGTTTTGAACCTGGGTCCTCTGCATCCCAGTTCGATGCTCTATCCACTGCGCCACTGCCTGGTCAGGCAGAAGTGAATTCTTAAGGGAGAATATGTCTTGGAATATTTGCCCCTGAAGTTTCCTTGGCATTCCTATCTGATGGCTGTCTCAGTTGACAGATTGTAGACAGTGACTTCTTGATTTGTCTTATTTTCCATGTCCTCTTTTCTCCTCACACGTTGCTCTTCACTGACTACAATCTTCTGAGACTAGTGGCATACCACTCACTCATGCACTGTATCACACTGTATCACAGTGCCTACCCTCTAGCACCTGACAATCATAAGTCAAATGTATGGTTCCTTGCTAAGTCAGCACCAGTGTGAGACAAGGGTCTGTATGAAGTCACACGGGAAGATGTGGCAGAGATGAAACTGGGCCTCCTCCCTGAAGAATGCATGGAATTTAGACCCAGTGTGGAGAGAACATATTCCAGAGTCTGCAGCAAGCAGACCAAAGGTCTAGAGACAGAGAAATGACAAGGGACTGGAAAATAGATATTTTCTGGTGGAGCAGATTCTTAAAAGACAGCAGCGCCCTGGCCAGATAGCTCAGATGGTTATAAGATTCTCTCAGTACACCAAGGTTGTGGGTTTGATCCCTGGTCAGGACACATTCAAGAATCAAGAATCAACCAATGAATGTGTACATAAGTGGAGCAACAAATTGATTTCTCTCTCACTCTCTCCCTCCCTTCTTTTCTAAAATCAATTAAAAAAAAAAAGGCAACAGGTGCAGTTGTGATGTGGTAGGATGATTTGTGATCTGAAGACCAGGACACAAATCACAGCTCTGATATTTGGGAAAGTCATTTTATCTCTTTCATTCTCATAGTCTCCGTTTGTAAAATGGGGTTCATTACTCTCGTTCAAGGCTGTCCTGCAAGTTGCCTGCAGGTACTAGGGTCCTGTGGTTGGAGTAGCTGCATGATCAGCTCCCTGCTTTTCACCCAACCATCTGCTTTGCTTTCACTGGAGTTCTACTCTGCAACAGTTACTTTGGTGGCTAAAAGGCATTTGATTCCCTGGTGTATTGTAGTTAAGCCATTTCCTTTTAGTAACTTACTGTTTAATATTCTTTCCAAGCTTTAAAAATCTTTTAAAAGAAGGAATATTTAAAAATAAAAAAGAACCACCACTATTCGCACAGAAATGGAAGCATGAATTTTAGAATAGAATCAGGAACGATAAAATTTATAAGAGGGTTGTGCAAAGTTATGTTCTAATAAGCTTGAAAGGAAGTTTTATATTAACTTTTGATATTTAGGTGGGAGGGGAATAACCTGCTTCTTATTTGGATTGTGACTCTGCTGTTGTTAAGATGAAATTTGGGCTGAGAAGAGGAGAGATTACAAGACATTTCATTCCATGTAGGGAATGATCGAGACTCTATTTTGGAGCAGTAGAATAGAGTCAGATTGTGAGTGGGGTGTGAGTGAACGCAGCTGACTTTTTTTTTAACATAATAAAGCAAATCTAATCAAATCCCTCTCCTCACTGAAGAACGGTTTGTGAACATTATTGAAGAGAGTGATGGACAGAGGGAAAAGGAAAAGGAAGGAAAAAAGGAAATGAAAGAAAGAAATAAAGAAGGCAGAAAAATAACAATAGAAAACCACGTAAGAACGCACATAGTTTTTAAGAAACCATTTTTGAAGCTGTGTTGGGCATAATAGTCCACAGGAAAAAGAAACCTTTATTTAAATTTTTTCCCCTGCTGCTCTTCTCTATATTTCTTTATTTAAACAGCCCTTGCCCCTTCTATTGCAAGAATATAGATGAAAAAATTGTGTTTTTTTGTTTTGTTTTTATGGGGTATTTTGATAAAACCATGAGACATTGAAAATTCTCTTTGAAGTCTTAGTTTCTATACTCCAGAACTTAGTCCCAAACTCCTAGGAACTCAAAGTAGGATAACGTGTCAGTGTGCTTACAGAAGGAACTAAAAATACCTGATTAAAATCTGAGATGCTGATAAGTAACAGATAATGGTAATGAAAGTTTGTCATCTTAGTTGGAGTCAATGTTACTAAGAATAAATGGTTATATTTTTCTTCTGGCTAATGCACAATGCTTAAAAGTGTTATTTTTGTATTTTCAGAGAATTGAATCTAATGTTTTATGAATCAAATGCCATAAAAAATAAAATTGTGTATAATTCAGTAACCAATAAATATGAGAATGCTACATTTCAAAACTCATGAGAGTCAGCCAAAGCTATACTCAAAGGTGAATTAATAGCCTGAAGTATTTTATGTCCATTGGAAAAATAAAGAATAACTATAAATGAATTAAAAATAAAACTCTGAAAATTAAACTTTTAATCAAGCATAAAACCATGAGGAATTAAGTAATAAAGATAAAAACAATAATAAAAGAATCAGACACCTAAAAATAAGTGATTAATAAATCTCTAGGTATTAGGAAAAATTATCTTATTTATTTTTATATATTTTATTTATATATAAATATAACTATATAATCATATTTAAATGTGATTAGATATTTATATAACAATTAATTATTTATTAATTCCTTTTGAAAATGATTTTATTAATTGATAAACCCTTGTCAGTTTCAATAAAGAGAGAGTTACACCAAAATTAGAAATGGGAGCATGAATTTTAGAATACATTTGGGCAATTAAAATTATGTGAGTTAGGCAAAGTTGTGTTCCAATGAGTTTAAAAACCTCAGTGAGATGAAAATATATATAGTTATACATTTATATACATAATATAAGAATATACTATATATATTTGGAAAAATATAAATTACTAAAATTTTTTGAGAATAATTAGAAAGAAATAAATCAATAGCCAAAAATAAAACTATGTAAATAACTAACTAAATAAAAATTTTAAAAGTGATTAAAATATAAAAGTTTTAGTTCTAAAACATTTACTAGGACTTTCAAAGGCCAATTAATTTTACATTCGTCCCAAAGATAGAAAAATATTGAAAATAACCTAATTTTGAAAAGACACACAGAGAGAGATGTAATACAAAAAAAATTTGCAGATCTGTTACACTTATACATATAGATACAAAAAAATGAAATAAAAAGTTTAAACAGTTCATAACATGCATAATCTCATTATGGTGGCTAGGCTCAGTGTGCATTTGAGAAGGTGAAGAGGTCATTGCATTTTTTATTTATCAGAAAGGGACTCACTCCTGGAATAACTTCATCAATTCTATGACAGAATAGAAGATCACAGAGACAATAGACAGAATATGTTTTCAGGAAATGATTTGAGTGTGAGTATATTTGCTTGAATTCAGGAACTGTTATTAAAGTGATGATATAATCAAGCTTGATTTTTAAAAAAATTTCTTATTGCTATTTCTTTTAATTTTTAATTTATTGTGTTTACATGGATTCAAGTGTCCCACTGAATGTAACTCCCTCACTCTCCACCCCTGTGTCCCTTTTTATACCTCCTTTGCCCCCCTCCACCCAAATCCCTCCCCCCTTCTCTCTCGGATTTGCTGTCCTGTTATCTATATCTCTGTGTTATGTATATATAGTTTTACTAATCCCTTTACCTTTTCTGATCCCATCACCTCATTCCTCTTTCCTCTGACTGCTGTCCCTCTAGTCCCTGTGACCCTGTCTCTGCCTTTATTTCGTTCCTCAGTTCACTTTGATCATTAGATTCCACATATATATGAGATCATATGATATTTTTCTTTCTCTGCCTGGCTTATTTCACTTAGCATAATAATCTCCAGGTCCATTCATGCTGTAACAAAAGGTAAGATTTCCTTATTTTTTACAGCTGCGTAGTATTCCATTATGTATATGTACCACTGCTTTTTAATCCACTCGTCCACTTGGGCTGTTTCCAGATCTTGGCTATTGTAAACAATGCTGCAATAAACATTGGGGTGCATATATTCCTTTGAATCAGTAATTTGGTATTCTTAGGATATATTCCTAAAAGTGGGATAGCTGGGTCAAAAGGCAGTTCCATTTTTAATTTTTTGAAGAAACCCCATATAGTTCTCCACAGTGATGTTGAATATTTTTTCATATGTCTGTTGGCCATTTGTGTGTCCTCTTTGGAGAAGTGTCTATTCAGTTTCATTACCCATTATTTAATTGGATTGTTTGCCTTCCTGGTGTTGAGTTTTAGAAGTTCTTTATAAATTTTGGTTTTTAACCTCTTATCAGATGAATTGGAGAATATGTTCTCCCATTGTGTGGATTGTTTTTATACTTTGTTCATTGTGTCTTTTGCTGTGCAAAAGCTTTTCAGTTTAATATAGTCCCATTTGTTCATCCTGTCCTTTATTTAACTTGCCCGTGGAGAAAAATCAGCAAAAATTTTGCTATAAGAGATATCGGAGAGTTTACTACCTATGTTTTCTTCCAAGATGTTTATGGTTTCATGACTTACAGTTAAGTCTTTTATCCACTTTGAGTTTATTTTTGTGAATGTTGTAAGTTGGTGGTCTAGTTTCATTTTCTTGCATGTACCTGTCCAACACCATTTATTAAAGAGACTGTCTTTACTCCATTGTATACTTTTACCTCCTTTGCCAAATATCAATAGACCATACAGGCTTGGGTTTATTTCTGAGTTCTCTGTTCTGATCCATTGATCTATATGCCTGTTCTTATGCCAGTACCAAGCTGTTTTGAGTATAATGGCCTTGTAATATAACTTGATATCAGGAAGTGTGATACCTCCCACTTTATTCTTCTTTTTCAGGATTGCTGAGGCTGTTTGTGTTCTTTTTTGGTTCCATATAAATTTTTGGAATTATTGTTCTATATCTTTGAAGTATGCCATTGGTATTTTAATAGGAATTACATTGAATTTATAGATTGTTTTGGGTAATATAGACATTTTAATGATGTTTATTCTTCCTATCCATGAACACGGTATATGCTTCCACTTGTTTGTATCTTCCTTGATTTCTTTTATCAGCGTTTTATAATTTTCCAAGTGCAAGTCCCTTACCACCTTGGTTAAACTTACTCTTAGGTACTTTTTTGTTGTTGTTGCAATAGTGAAGGGATTTGTTTCCTTAATTTCTTTTTCAGACAGTTTATTGTTGATGTATAAAAATGTCACTGATTTCTAAATACTAATTTTATATCCTGCCACTTTGCCAAATTCCTTTATCAGGTCCAGTAGTTATTTGACTGAGACTTTAGGCTTTTCTATGAACAGTATCATGTCATCAGGAAATAATGATAGTTTTACTTTTACTTCTTCTTTTCCAATTTGGATGCCTTTTACTTCTTCTTCTTGTCTGATTGCTGTGGCTAGGACTTACAGAACTACGTTGAATAAGAATGGTGAAAGGGGGCACTCCTGTCTTGTTCCTGATCTTAAGGGGATTGCTTTTAATTTTTGCTCATTGAGTATGATGTTGGCCGTGGATTTATCATAAATGTCCTTTATCATGTTGAGGTCTGTTCCCTGTATTCCCACTTTGCTGAGAGTTTTGATCATAAATGGATGTTGGATTTTATCAAATGTTTTTTTGCATTTGTTGCTATCATCATGTGATTTTTATACTTCCTTTTGTTTATGTGATGAATCACATTTATTGATTTGCAAATATTGCACCAGCCTTGCCTCCCCAGAATAAATCCCACTTGATCATGACGTATGATTTTTTTCATGTATTGCTGGATCTGGTTTGCTAATATATTATTGAGCATTTTAGCATCTAAGTTCATTAGGGATATGGGCCTATAGTTTTCTTTCTTTGTAGTGTCTTTACCTGGTTTTGGAATGAGGATTATGCTTACCTCATAAAAGGAGCTTGGAAGTCTTCCCTCCTCTTGAATTTTTTGAAATAGCTTAAGAAGGATAGGTGTTAGTTCTTCTTTGAAAATTTGGTAGAATTCACTTGTGAAGCCATCTGGTCCAGGACTTTTGTTTGCTGGGCTGTTTTTGATAACTGTTTCAATTTCATTTATGGTAATCGGTCTGTTTAGGTTTTCTGATCTTCCAGATTGAGTTTTGGAAGATTATATGTTTCTAGGAATTTATCCATTTTGCTTAAGTTGTCCAATTTTTTGTCATACAGATCTTTATAGTATTATCTTACAATCTTTTATATTTCTGTTGGTGCCAGTTGTTACTTCTCCACTTTCATTTCTGATTGTATTTACTTGAGTCCTCTCTCTTTTTTTCTTGATGAGTCTGGGTAAGGGTTCATCAATCTTTTTTATCTTTTCAAAAAACCAGCTTTTGGTTTTATTGATCTTCTGTATTTTTTTTTTTTTTAGCCCATATGTCATTTATTTCCTCTCTAATCTTTATTATTTCCTTCCTTCTACTTCCTCAGGGCTTTATTTGTTGTTCTTTTTCTAGTTCTTTTAGATGCATGGTAAGTTGTTTATTTGAGCTTTTTCTTCTTATGGTATGCCTTCTATGAACTTCCCTCTCAGGACTGCTTTTGCTAAGTTGTTGTATGTTTATTTTCATTTGTTTCAAGAAAATTTTTGGTTTCTTCCTTGATCTCATTATCAACCCATTCATTATTTAATAATATGCTATTTAACCTCCATGTATTTGAATGTTTCTCAGTTTTCCTATTGCAGTTGATTTCTAGTTTCATACCATTGTGATCAGAGAAGTCATTTGATATGATTTCAATCTTCTTAAATTTATTGAGACTTGTTTTGTATCCTAACATGGAGTCTATCCTAGAGAATGTACCATGAGCACTTGAGGAGAATGTATAGTCTACTGTTTTGGAGTGAAAGGTTCTCAAGATATCCATTAAATCCAGTTGATCTAGTATGTAATTTAAGGCTGCTGCTTCTTGTTAATTTTCTGTATGGAGGATCTACCCATTGATGTTAGTGGGGTATTAAAATCCCCTACTTTTATAGTATTGCTGTTGATCTCACCCTTTATGTCCATCCAAATCTGCTTTATATATTTAGGTGATCCTACATTAGGTGCATAGATATTTACAATGGTTATATCCTCCTGTTGAATTGCTCCCTTTATCATTATGTAGTGACCTTATTTATTTCTTACTATAGCCTTTGTTTTAAAGTCTATTTTGTCAGATATAAGTATTGTTACTGCAGCTTTTTTTCATTTCCATTTGCATGAAATACTTTTTTCCATCCTTTCACTTTTAGTCTATGTGTATCTTTTGTTCTGAGTTGGTTTTTTTTAAAGTTTTTTTTTATTTTTTATTTATTGATTTTAGAAAGGGGAAGAGAGAAAAAGTAGGAAGTTGCTTCTTGTATTTCCATTGGCCAGGCAAGCCCAGGGATTTGAACCAGTACCTCAGCATTGCACATTGATGCTTTATCCACTGTGCCACCACAGGTCAGGCAAAATAATTCTCACATTTTTAATTTAGTTTTTTATTCATTTTAGAGAGGAGAGAGATAGAGATGGGTGGGCAGTTAGAGTAGGAACCATCAACTTCCATTTGTGCCTTGACCAGGCAAACCCAGGGTTTCAAACAGGTGACCTCAGCATTCCATGTCAACACACTATCCACTGTGCCACAACAGGTCAGGCAAAGTGGTTTTCTTATAGAGAGCATATGTACGGGTCCTGTTTTCTTATCCATGCAGCTACTCTATGTCTTTTGATTGGAGCATTTAATCCATTTACCTTTCAGGTTATTATAGATATGTAGTTCTTTATTGCCATTTTATTCTTTAAATCTACAATCTTCTTTTTCTTGATTTGTTTTTTTTTCCTTTGCTCTTTTTACAGCAGGCCCCTTAACATTTTTTGCAGTACTAGTTTGGTTGTAATAAATTCTATGAGGTTTTTTTTTATCTGATAATCTTTTACTTTCGCCTTCAGTTTTAAATGACAGCTTTGCTGGATAAAGAAGTCTTGGTTGTAGTTTCTTGCTTTGCATCACTTTTAATATATTTTCCCAGTCCCTTCTGGTCTCAAGTGTTTTTGTTGAAAAGTTGGATGTCATCCTTATAGGGGGCTCCTCTGTAGGTAATTAACTACTTTTCTCTTGCAGCTTTTAGTATTCTTTCTTTGTCTCTTAACTTTGACACTTTAACTATGATGTGTCTTGCTGTCGGCCTCCTTGGGTTACTCTTTAATGGAACTTTCTGTGCTTCTTGAACTTGTATGACTTTTTCCTTCATCAATTTAGGGAAATTTTCAGCTATTATTTCTTCAAACAGGTTCTCTATTCCTTGTTCGTTCTTTTTTCCTTTAGGAACCCCTATTATGCCGATGTTGTTTCTCTTTACGTTGTCACAGAGCTCTCCTAGAGTTTCCTCAGACTTTTTGAGCCTCTTTTCTTTTTGCTGCTCTGCTTCCATGCTTTCTTTTATCTTGTCCTCTAATCGCTAGTTCAATCCTCTGCTTCATTCAGCCTGCTATTAATTCCTTCTAGTGCAGTCTTCATTTCTGATATTATATTTGTCATTTCTGACTGGTTCTTTTTTATGATTTCAATGTTCTTTTTGATGCTTGCTATCTCTTTATTTAGGTGTTCATTATGTGCATTCATTGTTGCTCTAAGATCCTTGAGCATCCTAAAAATTATTGTTTTAAACTCTGCATCTGGTACTTTGGTAACTTCCATCCATTCAGTTCTTTTTGGGGGGGATTTCTCTTGTTGATTCATTTGAGTCACATTTATCTGTCTGCCCATTTTGTCTGTGTATTATGTTGTGCTGTCTGACTTTGAAATTTTTATGTGGTCTTTATGAAGAAGATGGGTTCAGTGGTACTGTCCTCCTGGCCACTTGTTTTCCTTGTTTTAGGAATCCTTTTTGAGGGTACTATTTTCCCTCTTGTTGTATGTGAGTATTAGATGCAGTATGTCTTTTCATGGGTATGTTTATCCCTTCAGGCTGGCTGGCTCTAAGGGTCAACCTTGATCATGTGTATTACACACTGTGCAATGTCTGTATGTCTGTCCTGTTGGGTGTATTTTCTCCACAGTGTCTGGTGCCTGCTAGACTCCACCTTTGGGTGTACTGCTTGTATAGGTAGTTGAGTCTAGGATTTGTGCTGTCTTCCACCAACTTCCAGTAGTTTTGGCTCTAGTTCTTCTTGGGTTGGTGTCAGGTGTTGTTTGTAACCCACTGTAGGCTACCGGTATGCAGCTACTGCACTTTTCTCTGTTTATATCTGCATTTTCTATGTCTGGGTACTGTGCAAGGGGCCAACCTTTGTATAAGGATCAGCTTCCTCCTGCTTAGAGATGACAAGACCTCTGTAAAGGCCCCAAGCTCTGTAAAATTTCTCTCCACTTTTCAACTGCTCCTCTTTCTCTTGTTTGCTATTTTTAAAGTTAGTATTCACTTTAAGGTACAATTATAAATCAGTGTTCTATATTAAATTTCTAATGTAGACAACTCCATGAGGTAGGCACTGCATGTGATTCAAAGGGGTGAAATTAATTGTTAGTTACTGTGAACTTCATGCACAATGGATACTCTCCATCATATTTGTTAGTAATCTGCCTAATTCTTTTCTTTCCACCCTGTGTCATACCCATTTCAAACATTTCCCTCTCTTCCCCTCATTTCTTCTCTTATTCTTTTCCTTTTAACTTTTTTCTTCTCCTTCTCCCAAGCTTTCTCATTCTTTTTATTTTGGGGGTGTTTGGTAAACAGGGCTTTTGCCAAGAGAAACCTTAATAAAACCCTCATAGAGAGGAAAAGGCTGTCTTTAAGTGGCATTCTTAATTGATGATAAAAGCTGCTACTGTACCTGTGTAAGGTTCCCATGAGAGTTTCACTAGATGTGCGTCTGCCAATACCAATGACCGAAAGAGACCTTCCATTAACTTCTGAATTAGCCAAATGGGACAGAGCTTAATTTAATATGTGTTATTTCATTTTCTAGGTTACTTGTTTTAAAGGAAATAAAGAATACTCATAGGCTGTCTAAAACCATCCTGGGAGATGTGCATGGAAGACCTCGCTCTAAACAGTATTGGCTTCTGAGAAAGCTGGTTACATGCCTGAGGGCCCAATTTAGCTTGGAGGATGCCTTTCTCACAGTAGGCAAAGCAAACCCCTAACTCCAAAGAGCTCTGAGAGCAATCGCACATTAGTGAAAAAGATGAGTGCTTGTGCTTGTGTTTTCACATGTTATGGATAAAGGGGCCTTGTCCTCTACTCATATCTCTGCCAATGCCTACTTGAGTTCTTACATGGAGGTGGTGTTCCTCACAGTGACCAGGACCTCTTCTCTTTGGCCCAGTGTGACCAGTGTTGTGAGCAGTCTAGTCATCATCAGAAACAGATTGGGAACTGATGAACTGGAATCAAAGGTTTCTGATGAGGCAGCATGGTACAGTGGAAAGAGAACCAAACTCGCTCTCTGAAGCTCGGGTTTCTTTCTCAGCACAGGCATTAATGGGGTAGGTAAACTTGGACAGAACTCCCTTGTGGCTCAGTCTCTTTACCTCTCAAATTGGAATAGTAATATTCTCTCTGTGTGTTTCTCAGGATTATTTCATTCATCAAATGAGATAATAAATATGAAAGTGTTTGCAAACTTATAAAACACTATACACACTTGGATTATTTTGAGTGTGCTATGGCATATGGAGTGGTCCAACAGGTTACTGAGATCTCATAGGTATCTTGGCAATGTCTTCTTCACTCTCTAGGATTTTCATGAAAGCAAAATTTGCTAAACAGAGCTAGATAGAAGCAGCTTTCTCTCTTTTTATAGCCGTCCCTCCCAACTGCCAACCCTATTCATGGGATTTAGGAATGTGCCAAGGTTAGAAGACTCAGACATGGGGTGTGAGCCATAACTTCTAAATCAGCTCTGGAAGGGTGCCAGACCATCAGTTTAGAAAAGTGATTTGAGTGTCTTTGTGAGGACAAAGAATTACTTAGAGAGTATATCTTTCAAGAACATGTTATTGAAACTTAGGGAAAAAAAGAGTTTTAAAACCTAAGAACACTGGTATTAAAGGCACTCTAAACCAATTACAGCGTATTTACTTGTATTTCAATGGGGGGGATACCCTTTTCATTATTCTCAGGCTTCAAGAACATTAGAAACACTTCGCTGAAGACAATGTAATATCTAAATCTGAAGTAGGCTGTTGTTTGTCCATTTAATCCACTTTCTTGCTTTTATCTTCTTCATGAAGGCAGAAGAGCACTTACATGTTTTTAGAATACACAATGTACCCTGAGTAGGCAGTGTACTTTTGGATAGTTAGCACCCTTTGTCCCTGAAAAAACATATTATTGTGCTTACCTTACCCTGGGGTTCCATGGAGGTGCTATGTCGGAATAGTGCGATGATAGGGACAGGTTTGGGCCCCTGAGCCCTTAGCACAGAAAGGCCTAATCATGTCCAAGCACTTAACAATCATTCTGCATATTTCAGGGAGTTTTCTTAAGGTCATGGATGAAGGATGGGGATGGAAAACAAAAATGCCTGAGGAAGACACGTTTAGAGGTGCCCAGTAACTTTAAGATCTGTTGTCCACAAGGCTTTGATGACCCTCAGCTAATGAAAGGGCTTTCAGCATTTTAGTGTTCTTTAGCCAGGAAATGGTCATGGAACAGAGAGAGAATATCGGCTTTTTTTTTTTTTTTTTTTTTTTGTGGTAGCTTCCCTATGTATATGGGAAATGAGTTTGGGGACCCTATGGGCACTGGTCAATCCCTGGATGTCCATCTACCCATTGAACTGGGCCCTCCCCCTCCCCACCATGCCAACCACAGGGGCCCCATCAGTACAGCCTTTTCTCTGACTCCTTTTTTCTCTATGTTTTCTGGGGGAAAGACTTTCTCCCTTTGATGGGTTCTGACAATCTGTCATGGCCACAGTACTGTTCATGATGTCCCCTATTTTATGCCAGCTTCCTGGGCCTTATTTGTTTCCGTAGTACCTGGGCCCTGCCTCACTGTGGATGGACCCATGTTCCTCATCAACACTTGATCTGAACCAGTTGATACTATGGCTTTTGGCTCCCACCTTCTAGAGTGGCACTCCTGAGACCACAATCAGACTGAGCCGCCCTCTGCCAGGTTTCTGAGCCTCCCTTCTCTTCCTTTCATTGAAGCCCAATCCCGATTTAATTCCGGCCTCTGCTGTCACCATCTCTGTGACTTTAGGCCAATTACTTCACACTCCTCCAGGGAGACATCTCCTTGCCTTCTCAGGCAGGGACGTATAGCTACTATACCATGCAGATTTCCTGATGATAATAATGTAAACACAGCAGAGTCGAGAGTCCAGGTTGGTGTCCAGTCAGGAGGGAAATGCTGTTCCACAGAGGCAAATGAAGAACTTTGCCCTCAGTGATGTGGTTTCTGGGTCACAAGGCATTGGCGATTCCAGTCTTCAGAAGGTGAATGGGCACAAGGGGGAACTGCACTCTCTTCTTACCGGCCCTAGCCCAGAAGTGGCACACACCTCTTCCTCTAAGTCTATTGGCACATTAGCCATGAATCCATGCAGGGGCAAGAGGGCTGAGAAAACCGTTCTCCAGAAACAATCCCAAGGGATGGAAGGAGAACAGGAAATTTGGTGCACAGCTGCCTCTGCCCTGCACCGCGTCTATGCCTGGACTACTTGCGCTGCTGTTAAAAATGGGCCAATTTTGAATTCTCTTCTGCCACTTACTAGTTTCATGATCATGAACAGTAACTTAAATGATCCAGGCCCTAATTTTCTCATCTTTAGATGGAGGGAATTCAGGAGCTACTTGATGGGATCGTGATGACCATAACAGGACAGACACGACACCTGTTATTGCTTAGTAAGTGTTCATGGTTTTTATCTCTCAGCCAGCCACTCTATGTTCTTGTTAGGACTCAAGGTGGAGGCTATGATGGGATGGGGTATTTATTCCTGTCGTGATGACTTTTAAAACAAGGTGCTCTGTACTTCATGACACAACAGCATCACCCTCATCCTGAGGTTATAAACAATCTGTACTTCTAAAGGCAGGTTCAAGGTAAGAGACAGAAAGTGGAATGGGGGGTGAGGGAAGGGGACACAGACAAACAGACAGACAGATACCTTGCTGCCCTGCCTGGACCTTTCTTGGAACTGTGCTGCAGTGGCCACTCTGTCCTCTTTGTTTTTTCTCTGTCTTTGTCACAAGGTCCGACCTGTACCATGGTCTGAGTGTTTCCCCTGCTGAGTCTATTGCACACTTAATCCCATGTTGGGGTCTGCTTCTCTGAGAACCTAAACTAACACACTAAACAACATTTAACACGCATGTACTCAACATAAATGAAGTTCTTCCCCGTTGTGCTTACTCAACCACAGAAACCCTCTCCCCAGTTTTGTTTAATATAAAACAACCCTCATGCCAACATTTAGTTTAGGTGGGCTGTGGCTAGTTTTCTATGCTGCTTAGTGCTGCTCCCTTCTTCAAAGTACATCCTATAAAACATGTGCCAAGAAGAAGAGAAAAGATGTCATACTGCTGGACTTGTGCTTGTGGACCATAAAGCATGTCTGCTTGGGTCACATAGTGCCTCCGGCCTGCCACACAAGGATGCAGTGGAGGAGCACCTGCTGGCTCCTCTGTGGCAACATGTTTTGAGTAATGTCAAGTGTCTGCCTGGCACTGTGACAGGTGCTGGGACTACATAGACAGAGGCCCACTCCCTTCCCCTATAGTGCTCAGAGGCTGGTCAGGGATGGATAATTAAATGGGTAGTTGCAGTTTCTCTTGATGGGTACTAGGCGACAGTAAATCCAGGGTGCTGAAGAAGTTCGAGAGCCTTCTGTGAGGAGGGAGTCAGAAAGCACACCAGGAGAGGGGAAACCTGAGCTCTGTTTCTGAAGAGAAGTCAGAGTTGCCCAGCGGCAGGAAGGGAGAGAAAATGCACTCCAGGTGACAAAGCAGCTGGTGTCTGGGTTTGAGGGCACGACAGAGCGAGAACCGTCCCGTCATCCCACCTGTAGGCCAGGTGGGGGCCTGGAAGGTGGGGAAAGCCAGCTTCCAGTGCTGCATGAGTGAGAACTGTAAAAACGGCTGTAATATAATGACATTGATGGCATTATCAGGGCTTGTGGAGCATAAGGCTGCTGCTATAGGGAGGGGGGTGTTCCCCAAACATCTGTAAAGTCTCTTAAAACCCCACTCTCAGATGGCTTAATGGAAATTATAAAAATAGGCAGAAATATTAAAGCTATATCTTCCAACTCCCAGTTAACTACTTCTTGGTGACTCTGTTGCTTTTTGTAAAAAGTAGTATTTCCTTTTTATTTGTTCTGAAAATGTATTCATTAAGCTTCAAGGGTTGGAACCTAGTGCAGGGTATGTGGGCAGACACTTTCACTTGTTCATGGTTTCACATTCAGTCAGTCCTTCAATGCCTCATCAGTCAGTCCTGTATCCCCGTAGCCTTTACCATCACGTGTTGGAGAGTCCTGTTTCTTTATCTCCCCCTCTCCCAATCTTCCTTTTCTCCTTCCATGCCTTGCCTTCTTCCTACTTCACTGATCTTCCTCCAGCTCTCAACAGATGGTTTCCAGCTTTGCTGGTCCCTGAGGGTGTGAGAGGCTCTTTGCTCTTTCTGTGCTTCCCTTATGCCAAGGAAAGTGACCACGTTTGACCACCATCTACTGAGCCCTTGGCTTTCACTTCCACTGGAATGTGAGCTATGTACAAATTTGGCTCCAGATGACATCACACACACACACACACACACACACACACACACACACACACACACACACACACGCACGCACCTGCCGCTCCTCTAGGGACACAGTCCCCCTGTCTCTCTCACTGCTCCTGAAGACAGTCACTGCCTGCCCCCCATCCCAGTTTTAGAAAATGCTCTCTAATCTGTAGTTCCACAGAGCGGTTAAGACTTTCTAGTTGCCTGGTCATACCTTATGATATTAGGTGTGTTTCTGGTTCTTTCCTTGTGTGGCCTTTTTAGGTAAGCTGATCTAAAACAGCTTTTAAAAGTCTGCTGTGGGGGGCACATGCTGCTTGGAGCATGCCCCCAAACAGTGGGCTCAAATCCTTCAAGTTCAATCACCTCATTAGGCAAACCCAGAAGAACGAAAGGCTCTGTTTACTTGTCAAAAAATAGAGTTTTCAGTGGCCTGCTTTTAAAATAACATGCACCTTCTATATAAAAATGTTATTTCGCTTCCACTCAGTTTTCCCGGGAATGTATGTCTTATGTAAAACAAGACGCACCTGTTTCGTTTCCCAAGGCTCCAGGTCCTGTTCTGTCTACTGCTGCTCTGTTTTTCCGCTACTGAAAATAAACGTGTGAAAGGCTTGCCACACACGGGCATATTTTTATTTTAAACTAATTGGACACCAATAATTTTAATTTGGGTTATGATCCAATTGAAGCTATAAGTGAACTCTTATTTTAAGCCGAATCTAGCTCTCTAAGTGGCCCCACCACATTTTTTTTCTCCCTGTCATTGAAGAGCGTGCTCTTTCTCACCCTTTCAGATTCTGCTAGCACAGATATTCTTTAAAAACCAGGTAGGCTTCTCTGGCTGTGTGGTTCTTCTTTGTCTGCCCGGTGCTGTTGAAGGGCAAAGGGCATTTGAAAGCATGGGTCTTCACATAATGCTACCACCTTGCTCTTAGCTTCTTCCATAACCACATGAAAGTTTCGGTTAAAAAACACACATCAAAGAGCGAGTCCCATTGAAAAGGCGAGGGCCACCTGCTGAGCTGGCATTCAGAGCCCAGGCTTTTGTTTCAGTGGCGACTCTGACTCTCCTCCATGAGTTTCCCGCCTGCTCTGGTGTGGGCTACGACTGGCTCTTGATGATATTGGAGTGTGTGTTTGTGACACTCACTTTTAATCAGTGCAAGGGAGTTTCTGAAGTGAAAACTTCTTTCTCCAGCAGGTTGAAACTTTTGAATGGGCACATCATGTTTTGCTAGATTTGAACGTAGTCCCGGGATACAGTTTTAGATGAAGATCCCCA
Source organism: Saccopteryx leptura (assembly GCF_036850995.1). NCBI lineage: Eukaryota > Metazoa > Chordata > Mammalia > Chiroptera > Emballonuridae > Saccopteryx > Saccopteryx leptura. The sequence goes on along the minus strand of NC_089505.1, from coordinate 259,229,251 downwards.
AGCTTACCTGATATTTCCAGAAGGGAGGTTTTCCATATTTTTTCTCCCCCCCCTTTATTGATGGTTTGAAAAATATGAACATCTCTTGGAGAGAGTTGCTTCCTTAAAGGTGACTTATGTGTGGACTAAGGCAAGAGCCCTGTTCCAGCTATTTGTATCCAATTTGGTTCTTCTTGTCTTGCCCTCCCCCCATTCTGTCCACAGAGCAGAGAGTGAGGGATTAACTCTCAGCTAGCGGATCTGCAGCCAGTGGGCACCTGCTATGAGTTCACAAGACTGGGCTGTAGGGGGCATTGCATGAGATACCACAGAGACTTACAAGTTTCTGCAAATGTCATGACATCCCTTATCAGATTGCCCAGTGAGCCACAAGTGGGTAGTGGGATGCTCACCTGCTACATCCCTGCTGATGGACCACCATTTGTCTATCTTCAACATCCAGGATTCTACCATCCATTTTAGTGGCAGCCACAACCCACATTAGCTCCAGTTCTGAATGAGGCACAAATATGCCTTCCCCAAACTTGCCGTTGATCCCCCTTTTTTCCCCTTTCCTCTTTACTTGATACCTTCAGGCAAAAAATAAAAACAAGTTCTCAATTTCAGAGTTTTGTGGAGTTCAGTGCTGCGCCTGGCTTGTCCACTGCTTTCCACAGTTGCTCTACAGAGTGACTTCCTGGCTCCAGTCCCTCCCCTGGGCTCCAAGCAGAGCAGTGCTTCCATTCCTACATGGTTTTATCTACTGAACATTTATGGAGTATTAAAGGTTGGCTTAGGGAAAGAAGTTAACTGCTACAATGTCTTTGAAATATTCCCATTCTATTCCAACACTCATTTTACAGATGAGTAAAACAACTTCCAGGTTGGTTATGATTCTTGATTCAGTTAGTTTGGAGGCAGAGCCAGAAGTAGAGCCCAGATTTCCCAAAGTCATCCTCCTATAGTTTTTTATATCACCCTGCACAAAGTATTTTCTACCCTTGGTACTTGAACATTTTGAAGGGAGTCAAAATTTAAGTTCCTCTCCAGTGAGAGAATTAATCAAACCCTATAAGTGTGCTTTAGGCACGAGCCCTCAGGTGGGGAGTTTATGTGCTTGCATACTCAATGCGAGCTTAAAGTTTTTCCTGGAGATTAAAATTGCCAAGTTCGGATGGCTTCTTGTTCTGTCTCTGAGCGGTGCCATTCCTGGTGCATCCTGTATTTTCCTCTAGCAGGAGTCACAAGGTTTTGCTGTGCTAGTTTAAGTCCCTGCTGTCTTCCATTAGAAGTTTAAATCAGAAGTAGCTTCTGTCTACAGTAATTATTATGCCTCCTGAGAAAATGCAGGGGCATGCTCCCGAATATATGAGAGAGCATGATGTTCTCCAGGAAAATTAAAGTCAACTTCACCATGTCAGGTTGTACCAAGGATATGCAAAGCTTCTCAGATTTCCACAAAAATTCCTACCATCTAAATCTCATTTGGATTTCTTTTCTCATCAATTCCGCACAAACCTTAGTGAAACCTCTGTGAAACAATGTATTTCCACTCTTGGGGAGCAGTTCTAACAAGAATGGCTATTTTCTGACCTGTGGAAGAGAAAGTACCATTACTGTATACACTAGATTTGCAGCCTACCTTGTAGAAATACACGCTGCTTTCTTGAGAGATGAAGGTGTTTGTTATGATAGAGTAGGCAGTTAAACAGGCATGAGGAGAACAAGAACAATAGGCCAGGAATGGGGTGTCACCAGGGCAGAAAGTTCTGGGTGCCTAGCAACCAGCAAAACTAGAAAAAAACAACTATTATAGGTTAAGACCTCACACCCAGGGTGACTTTCCTCCCCTAACATATGACTAGTCATGCATTTTCAACCCTCTTAGGGGAAGAACAAGGGGGCGGGAGAATAGCCTCATACGACTCCCATACAAGCTCTTACATGACCATTCCCTTAAGTACTAAGCCTCAGGATAGTGAGATTCTGACCCACATTATATAATTTTAGGAACAAAGCCTCAGGTCTGTTGATCACAGAGACAGGGTTTTCATCAAACTAGAGATAACATCTAGGCCTCAGTTGTATTGCAGCTCCAGGCCCAGAGAAGCAGCAAAACTAGATAAAGTAACATCATGGCTGACACCAGGACCAGATGTAATAATGACTAATAACCACTTCCCCCAGCACTGACCAATCAGGAGAGACCATGACTCTGAAAGGAGAATATACCTGGGATGCTGATGAATATTCTATTGAGATCCTCTCCTGAGATGTCCCCTAAAACCCCTGCCTTTGGAAAACAGATGAAAAACCTTTAAGACAAAGGACCCAGCTCTCTCTCTCTCTCTCTCTCTCTCTCTCTCATATGCCTATGCCTTGTTTCTTAGGTTGTGTACCTTGGCTTTCTTTCGTCTGGCTGTAAGGGCCCTTTCTTTGCCTCTGTAACTTGTTTCCTAAATCCTCATAGCCCAGCTGGCTCACTTCTTCTACTTCTGTGACTTTTTTAAAGTTAGTTTTTAAAAAATATTTTATTTATTGATTTTACAGGGTGGGGGAGTGAGAAGTATCAACTCACAGTTGTTTCAGTTGAGTTGTTCATTGCTTGCTTGTTGCTTGTCATATGTGCCTTGACCAGGCTAGCCCATGGTTTCAGACTGACGGCCTCAGCTTCCTAGGTTAATGCTCTATCCGCTGCACCACCACAGGTCAGGCCTACTTCTAAGTGATTTTCTAAGTAAACTTCTTGTATTAGAATTCTTGGCTCTGAATTCTTTCTTTGCCAAACTCAAGAACCAAGGCCTAACTCTGCCATTAACACTTTGAAGTTTTTGGTACGCACAGAGCGATCTTTATATATATTTATATAATGCTCTGTTAATTTATAAGGCATGATAAAATACATACATTGTTTTGATGGATTCTCAAAACCAATCTGCCAGATAGTTAAAGCAATTGGAGCCAGGATGCTGAGAAGTGGAATAGCTTCCCAGGATGGGATCCTTTGTTTTCTGACTCTCCAACACCACACTTACATTATGAGAAGCAGTCACATCCTAGAAAACTTGGGAAGGAAAAATGCTTGCCAGCAGTTAAATGAAAGCTGTAGCTGTTGCACTACTCATACTGTCCAGCAGGAGGCAATAGAGTTAAAGTCTGCTTTCCATCTTCCATACAACTTTTAAACAGCACTATCTCACCTCCATACCTTTCCCTTATCATATAAGTATCAGTTTTTGTTCATCTCAACCCTCCCTTCCTTATACTCCTGATCTCCTACCTCATTAAGTCTTGATTTTTGAAGTGGAAGAATTGTACATACCTTGGTGACTGATGCTGATATGTAGATTTTGCATGATATTCTGCTATCTTCATTCATTCATTCATTCAAAAATATTTAATCAGCTTTCTGTAACGCACTAGTCACTGTGTATCAGGGTGCAGAAGTGGAACAAAACAGACACAGCTTTTACCTTCTTGGATCTTACATTCCTGGGGATGAGGCCAGATATTCTATCACTTTTGATAGATTTGCTTTGCGAGCAATAAATTCTAAAATTGGTTAACTTAAGGAGAAAATAAATTTATAATTGCTCACAGAATCAATTGGAAGTTTCATTATCAAGTTCAAGTTCAGAAATGAGCAAGATCTAAAGAATGCTAGGCAACAGGGAAGCGAAGATGAGTCTGTGTGGCAAGGACAGTCTGGGAAATGCATGTCGCTGCCACTGCTGTCTCGGACATTTGCTGTCATTATAGCCCCATTCTCAAGGCTATTCTCCTTAATAATTTTTCACTGTGTCTTTGTTTTACTTTCTTAAGATTTAAAATCTTGAGTAGGAATGTTAGGTTGTCTGAGCCTCTCACTCTACACTCTAGTTGCTAACATTGTGGAAAGGATTATCTAAGCCTTTCACACCTATAGTTGGAAGCAAAGCTTATACTTTCAACAACACACCCTTATTATTCTACCTCAACCGCTATTTTTTTTTTCAATTAGAATCATGATAAGAATTTTAAAATATTATATTAAGTGATATGGTTAGTTTACATTAAGAAAAGAAATTTCATTGGCATTATAAAACACAAAACAAACTTAACAGCAGCATGCTTTTCACAGCCATTTACAAACTAACATTTAATCATTAATATTTTAATTATAATTTTTTATACATGCAGTATTGTATTAATTTAGGCTAAGTAATGCTAAATGCTGTAGCAATCCCTAGCTCTCAGTGGCTTATTTTATTTCTTATTCACATAAAGTCTAGTGCAAGTGTTGCTGGTTAGCAAGCAGTCTTCAGTATGGTCCTTCAGGGACCAAGGCTCCTTCACCTGGTAGAACCACCATCTCTTTCAATCTTGGATTCTTTTGCTGGAACCTTGATATGTGGCCAGGGGCTAGGGAAATAGAATAAAGGATCATGTGACAAAGTTTTATGAGCCAGACCTAGAAATGCTTTTATTACTTCCTCTAACATTCCTTTGGCTAGGACTCAGCTACATGGTCATCCAACTGCAAAGGAGGCTGTGAAATGTAGTCTGTGTGTCCAGGAAGTAGAAGGAACAGGTTTTAAAGAACATATCACAGCCTTTATGTGGCATTCAGATAACTTAAAAAGTTATAGGCATGGAAGACTTAAAACAACAACAACAAATCAACTTCTTTTCACCCTCCTAGCCTCTCCCCAGTCTTCTTAATCAACCACCCCAAACTCTTTGAGAAGATGTGACAGTGAGCATGATTCTACACTTATCTCTATGCAACATACACATTGTGAAGCAGGAAAAGTTCTACATTTGAGATTTTGAACTAATTCTGGGTCAAGGATCCAGAGTTTAGTGAGCTATGTCATCAGCCACTTGGGTAGCAGCAGCAAGGTATCCCTATCACTATAAGGCAGGGTTTCTCAGTCTTGATACTATGTACGTTTGAGCTGAATAATTCCTTGTTGTTGAGGGCTGTCCTTCCTTTGCACTGCAAGATGTTTAGCAGCATCCCTGGCCTCCATCTACTAGATGCCAGTAGTACGCCTCCCGCTAGTTGTGTCAATCAGAACTGTCTACTGACACTGTCTATGTGCCCTGGAGGGCAGAATTATCCCTAAGAATCACATTGAGAGAGTTGAACCTGGGAGACCTAGACAGAGGAAGGAGAATCTTGTTACTGTGAGCTCAGTTGACGACACCACTGAACTTTAGGGAAGACTTCCCCTTAGCTTAAATTATAGAGAAAGATGAGGTTGTGGAGAATGACACTGATGGTGTGCTTGGTGTGAAAAGCCACATTAGGTGCTTTATACCATCATCTCATGACTCCCTCCGTCTTCCATGTGCCATCCCTCTCACATCTATTGGCCAGAAAAGTTGGGAGTTGGAAGACAGAGGGAGCTGACTGTCACTTGATTTATCTGTTGTAGCTCAAACTCTCTTTGTTTTTAGTTCTTTTTTTCTGAAGTACAGCCACCTCATGGATAAAGATTGACTCTACAACTTAGAGTCAGCTGTCCTGTGGAGACAGAGACATTAAAGAAGAATTAAGAATGAAGACAAGTATATTGATCTTCCTCACCAATCTCCTCCAACCGATACTTCTTAATCACAGAACCAATTGGAGACCTGGTAAACTACTTTAATGAGCATTCATTCTGTTTCTCAGCTCACTTGATTGGAAGGGAAGCTATCTCTCTGCTTTTCTACCTGGAGCCTCTTTGTGTTTCTGATTCACTTTCTCATATCACATCTATATTTCATTTTCTGTATACATGCATACATATATTTTCACATTTTTATCTGTGTTTTGCTACAGCACTAGAAGTTTATTACTGTAGATCATCATGAGGCACCTGAATATTTTGCAAGACAATGAGCCTCTAGAATCTTGGTATCCTGAGGAACTAATTTGGTGCGGCAAGAAGAGGGGAAAATAAATAGTAACTATACATCTGGTATCTAGACAGTATTAGGATGGCATAATTTGTTCCTGTCTGAGTAAATTCAGTGAATTTGTATTATACAGTGCCTGCTTAAAATGTGTAGCCAAATCAGAGTCGTTCTTTAAATTATAAACAAACCCCATGGCTTTTGCAACACTGAGTGTGTGCCTAGTATTTGCAAATCTGTTCAGGTGAAACCAACCAACGCTTATCCAAAGGGGTGGGCAGGCAGGAGAGCTCTTAGTGCACAAGCATAAATTTCGTCCTCCTTCCAAATGATATTTTATAAAATTGTAAAGGAAATTGACACCCTAAAGTGCCTGGGTAATGTTGTGTCATAAACTTTGTACTCTAAATTGGAGAGCTGGAGTAGGCTTGTGTTCTGAGCAGCAGGCTGCATACCCGGAAACTGAGTCCATGTTCACAGGTCTCTTTCTGGCTTTGTGTCAACCAGGGGAAATCAGTACTTTTGACAGGGCCTGGATTGTTCATCTCCAAAGTGTGGAAATATACTTCACTCCCTTCCTTTCTCTATCCCCAGCTGTACCTTGCATTATTGTGTATTTAGGAAATAGATGAGCCAATGTTTATGAAACACTTTGAAACTCTAAGTAAAATAGTCTTAAGTAAGCCTAAATTGTTATCAACTGCATTGTTATTCTTATTGTTACAGTGTACATGCTGTTGCATATTTGCAAATTATATACAGTAATTACCTGAGTTTATACAGTAATTCAAGTACCATCACTAGTACTTGATATTAGTATTTTATAGCAACTTGCAGGGCAATAAATGGTGCTGGGATTCTTGCCCTTAACACTTATTTGATGGAGGCTAAGGATTTGTTAGACACTATAATTAAGAGAATTTTAAGCCATTGCTTCCATGGGCTTCATAATCTCTGACATCCTCTCTCTCTGGCAAGAGTCCTGTGCTATAAGAAGGTCCCAGAATACTAAAGCTGCCAGAAACATTTGAGTTTATCTTCTTTAAAAATTCCATTTTGCAAATGAAGAAACCAAAGCTTCAAAAGATCAAGTGACTTTCCCAAAGCCCCGTAGTTAGTTAAAATGTCAGAACTGGAACCAGGTCTCTGAATTTCCTGTTTAATCCTCTTTCCATTGGTTTGCATGACTTGGGAAAGGTCGAGTAGAAATGATGGGGTGGAAAAGCATGTTGTTTGGCTTGGTTATGAGATTCCTCAAGAGTGATGGAGCCCAGTTCATTAAGAGTTTAGAAGCCTTCCCCAAATGCACTCTAAAAGAGTAATTGAGGTTGACAAGAAAACAGAGATCAAAATGTTGCCTGTGAATTAGAGATATAGAGGCATGATTAGAAGACAATGGGTGGGTTTCACTGGAGAGCCATGGCATCATCTTCTATCATGAAGTTGTACTCCTTGAAGTCCATCTTCTGTCTCTGAAGAAAGTAGATGGGCTCGGTTTTCTACCACCTTTACAGCTAGAGTGTAAATGAGGACTGTCGATGCCTAGCACTTAGTTGGTGTTTTCTACAGAAGACACAGCAAAACAAGCTGTTGATGATGGAGGGAGGTAATTATTTGGGTGGATCCTAGTGGAAGAGTATGGCAGCCACATCACTGCCTATGAAGCAGTGATTTCTATTACTGTGCAAAAACACTTATGGTTGACAGATATTCTCCAGGTGGTCCATGAGCCAGCCTCTCATCATGTTAATATTTTCTTCCTAATACAGGATTGTTCCTGTTATGAATTAGTTATGTACTTATGATATTAATGCAACTCAGACAATCCCAGTTTGATTTTCTTTTCTTTTCCCTTTTTTTTTTTTTAATTTTTGATAGAGACAGTCAGAGAGAGGAACACATAGGGATAGACAGACAGGAAGAGAAAGAGAAAGAAGCATCAGTTCTTCATTGCAGCTCCTTAGTTGTTCAGTGATTGCTTTCTCATATGTGCCTTGACCTGGGAGGAGGGGCTATAGCAGAGTGAATGACCCCTTGCTCAAGCCATTGACCTTGGGCTCAAGCCAGCAACCTTGGGCTTCAAGCCATCAACCTTTGGGCTCAAGCCAGTGACCATGAGTCATTCATGTCTATGACCCCATGCTCAAGCCAGCAATCCCTTGCTCAAGTTGGTGAACCTCTACTTAAACTGAATGAGCCCCTGCTCAAGCCTGTGACCTTGCGGTTTCAAACCTGGGTCCTCCGCATCTTAGTCTGATGCTCTATCCATTGTGCCACTGCCTGGTCAGGCCCAGTTTGATTTTCATTAGCAATAGTGTATCTTCTTATTTTTGGCAAGCAGTTCTCTTTTTATTTTTCTGGTGAGTCATCAGCAATAATTCTTGCTTTAGTAGGCTAAGATTTAAACTGAAAGGCTGATTTTTGGTGAAGAGATCCATAGTACCCTAGGAACATGGAAGAGTTAATTATATAATATGTTCCTGAAGTTTTACAGAGTATTTAGTATATTAGACTAGAAGACAAAGGACTGAAGAATTCATACTGACTTACCTACCAAGTAGCTTTGGTTTATAACAGCTCACCTAACATTTCAGGGCCCTACCTTTCTGTTCTGTGAAATGACAAAAGTTGCGTAAATCAATTCTAAAGCCCCTCTAGTCATAAAATTATAGGAAGCTAAGTGAATTAAATATTGATTGTACAATTTAAGAAGAAACTTTCTGGGATATGGAACTTCTAGAAGATACGATCACAGTACCTCTGAAACACATAAATGACAGCAAGTGACCCAAGAGTTAGAAGCCTGAAGTACCAAACTTCCAAGGTGTAAGATAATAACTTTGTTTTTATGATGTAGTCAGACCATCCTTTTCCCCATAATGACAAGACTGTTTTTAACCATAGGTAGTGAGTAATGACATAACAAAAACACTTACCATCAAGGGCTATATCAGTGTTTCTTACAGCATACTATGGACTGGTGCACCATTGGAGAGATCGGAGAGAGAAATGAGGCATAGACTTACTGAGATGGGTGTTTGGTGATATAATAACCACTTAAAAAACTCCTATGTGGTGTGATTGCAGCTGGTTATCATGTGGCTAATGGGATCCATCTTATTTTTTCATTAACTCATTCCACGTACATAAACACACATAAAGAGAGAGAGAAAGAGAGAGAGAGAGAGAGAGAGAGAGAGAGAATGACCCAGTGGGGTAGCCTTAGATCTATCATGGACTTGACAGAGAATTTGCCCCACATAGTGTAATTCCTCATTACCACATAGAATGGCAGAAGGGTTCCCTTATTGCCCAATGGTAGCCACCAATAAGGTTCCATTGTCTGTGTCCCTCCAGACCTGAGCTTTGAGGAGTTAAAACAGGTTAGAGGGGAGATGTTGAGGAACCTCTCTTGTTTCTGCAAAGCCATCTTAATCATGCCTGCCTCTGTTCTTTGGGTTGATTTACATAGCAGTGTGACATTTCATCATTAAGGAAGCAGGTCCCAATCTTCTGTGTCTTTTTCTTGGCTTGTCTGGCAAGCAATTCTCTTTTGCAAGCTATGAAATCCTTAAGGAGGACTTCCTGGCAAGGGAAAAATCCTCAGTCATCCAACAGTCTCTCACTTTTCTATTTTAAATCTTGGCCATGCACATATGGTTGGGCATGTGTGTCTAAAAATTTCTTCCACATTGACTAACTTGAGCTCTTTAATAGATTGTGCTGGCCGTGGGCCTCTACAGCAAATCCTGTGATGCTCATCTCCCTCCCTCGGGATGCAGAAGACTGCCTCATGCATTTGCCTTTGTGCGTTCCTTGTAATCTCCCTCTCTGGCCCTGTCAGAGCATGAAACTTAAAACCCGTTTCTCTGCTCATTGTCTTGCTATTAACATTGTCTCTGTTCTCCTACCCCCAGCAGAAAAGAGATCTGCAAATATCTTGGTTAATGTCCCAGCAAACACACAGTCCTGAGGGCTTTGCTAGGAATATTCTAACCCATTTCTAAGGATAGAAGAGCTTCAGGACATGTATACCCTATGCACTTTAAGACATGATAGCATATGTGTATATGCACGGGTGTGTGAACTTCATGTCTCAACATTAACTTTTTTTTCAAAACTTGGAATCTCTTATCTCCAACAGCCCCAACCACAGACCTGGGTCTTCTTAGGTCCCCAGAAATCACAGCTGAAGTAGATTTGAAAAAAAAAGCTGGGTTCTGGCAACTTGGCTGCTTCCTCCAGGTTGTAAAGAATGAGGCCAGAGGGACAGGGGAGAATGATGGAGGCGTGCACCCCAGCCCATCCCCAGCTGCACCTCCTCCGTGTGTGCAGCCCAAACTCCCACGGTTTTGTCAGCAATTTAGCAACTCCAAGAAGCTGACAACAGGATACCCTGTGATCCAAAAGAATGACTACCCTGCCAGAAGGCGAATGGTTCTATCTTCCCAGAGGTGACCCTTCCTAAGAAGACAAAGAGCAATAATCACAAGAACAACAAACTAAAAATAATGATAATAATAATAATAACATGGGGGATGAGCTGCAGATTAATACATAGTGGTTGGGCAGCTTGCAGAGTTCTCCATTTCCCTCCTCCTCTAGGAATTATATATATTGTCACATTGTATGCCTGGACTGTTTGGCAGTGTCTTAAAGCTCGGTGCTGCTGTAAGAGCAGTGATATTATCCTCCCGCTGGGGTGGCCCCAGAAATCTCATTTTTTGTTGAATGTTAAATATGTCCCCTGAAGTTTATCACAAACAGCATGAAGGAATAAAACTCCACGTGGCTGGTATTCGGTAGACTTCATCCCCACTGAAACGACAAGCCCTTAAGTAAAAAAAGTCTGAAGGGTTGTGATAGATGGGAATATTGGGCTTACCTTCTTGGAGGGGTGCCTTGGCAAAGCACATGGTTTCAAACTTTATATGAAAATAAGACTGCTGCAGTGAACGGGAAGAACGTGCTGTCATTCTTGGACTCCAGACAAAGGCAAGAGTAAACAGCGTTAAAATGGAGTCTCTATTTTTAACTTACCTTTTTCTTTCTAGAAATCGCATCAAAATCAGATGACACATAATGCTGTCTATCCTGCAAGGGTGTAGCAACCTCCCAGCATAATCTACAAAATCATTACTTGCTTACATGCTAGCCAGATGTGTGATGTCTGAAGGCACCGCCACCACTTCATTTTGATTCTAAGAGGTCAACTTTGTTAGAAATTGTCCATTCAAACATCATAAGGCATTTAATGGCTCTTACCCCTGTTGGGATCTCTGGGATGAACATTTTTAAATGGTGTGTGGTGTGGTCCCTTTTCTCCGTTATCTCATTACATTTTCCCACAACTTGGGCACCTTTTTTCATTCTTTCTTTCTTTTCTTTGCATCTCTCATTTTGCTTTTAGTTTTTTGACTTTTTAAATTCAGACATGTCACATCAGCACCGAAAGCCTCAGAACACAGGCACAACAGGGACAGGGCACAAACGTTTGCTGAACAGCTTTGAAAGTATACGAGCAGGTGCAGAATAGACTTGGGGGGAACACTGCCCAGGGTTTCTTGTGCTGCTTTTCTCTTACGCTATGACTGGAGGGGGGGAATGCAAGTAAGTCTCAGACATCCCCATGGAAGGCGTGGGCCTGCTGCTTCAGAAGGGGCAGGGAGCTAAGGAGAAGAAACGAACGTGACTGCAGAATCACTCAGAGGTATTTCTGACCTTCCCAGGTTAATATCTAGTCTTTGCGTGGCCCTCACTCTGTGCCAGGCCCCGTTGTAAGGCCTTTACATCCATCACCTCTGTATACCTCACAACAGTGGTAGGAGGCAGGGACTGGTATTCTTCTCTCTCTTTTACCTGTCAGGAAAGTGAGGTTGAGAGTGGCTATGTAACTTGACAGGTCACAGAGCAATCAGGCCATCTGGCACCAGCATCCAAACTTGGAACTGCTCTGCTGACTACATTTCATCAATGGAGAAAGCTTGTAAGTTACGTGTTAAATGCTAAAAATGTACTTCCTTTTGGCTACCGAGACCACAGGTCATCTTTCCATCTGTAATGCATGTGACTTAATTTTTATTTTTCCTTATTTATATTGATCCTCTCTGCTCACTTCCCAAGACCATCTTGGGGCCAATATTTTTATTTTTTAACACTTGGATGGAAGTACAAAGATACAGCCCCAAGGCCTACACAAGTTCCGTCTGTAAACTTACCCACATTGGCATTAAGTGCACCATCTTGCTTCATTCGTGCTCTTAGGACTTTGTGGAGTGCTCTAGCTCAGGTGCCTGGCAATAACCTGAAATCAGCCTGTTTGCTACTCCCTCTCCATTGTATGTAAATTCAGTCATATACAGTGAACTGGGGAATCTAAAGATAGAATACAGTGTTGCTAATTTAGGGCTTTTATTTTGTGACAATTAATTTTTCTCCCAAGCATTAGAGAATGTGACTAATAGTCACTCTTCTAATAAATGTTTTTTTATTTTCCCTGTGCACATGGAACTGTGCTAAACAAGTCAGGGAACCTGATGATACATAAGTAAGGATCTCCTCTTTCAGGGAATCATAGACCAATGGGGAGAGATGATAAAGAATGAAAGCCCACAAAACAAAACAAAAAAAGATTAAAGTCCTAAAAGACTAAATATAACAAATTATTACTCTTGAATGATTTCATCACAAATTTCTCTGAAATCTGAAAGGGAGCAACAGTGAGAAGGAAGAACCAACATTTACCATGAAACGACACTCTTCCAGATGCTTTCTTCAGGCATTTTGGATGGAATCATTGCAATAGCCTTACAAGGCAGATGGGGTTATTTCCTTCTTTTACAGACAAAGAAATCAACTGACCCCCAAAGAGTGGCTGGCCTGCCAGACGATGAGCAGTTCTGTGTTCTCCAAGACGCCACCTAAGGATTTGGTAGTCGATTTAGATTTTGGAAGCCAGGTCCCAAGTTACAATGGTCAGGGAATGCTCCATAGAGAAAGTGGACTTGAGCTGATCAAAGCAGAGATCATACAGGCAGGGGGAAGAGAAGGTGATTCCTGGCAGGGGTCAGCATGAATGATGTGATGGAGGGAAGACTCTGAGCATACACTGAGCCAGAGAACACTCAATAGTAATAGAATATTTATTTAGAGACAAAGTTTGTCAGAAGGAGGCATGAAGCTAGGGTTGCATTAGTATTCACTAATTATGGTGAAAGAAACCATCATACACACACCATCACACACACACCATCACTAATCTTTTAATCGTATTGCTACATTCAATCTGGAAGGTAGCACCAAGACTATTTTACTTTATATTAGATTTACTAGAAATTTATTTTCATAACAAGGTAGATAGGTAACAGAAGGAAACCATCTCTTCTCCTTCCTATTATGAGTTTTTGAATTGCTTTTTGGTGTGAATAAGCCATGTCAAGCCCAGTGCTTGCCTTCCTCTTACCGCCCTGGTCATCACTTGATTTACCTGAATAGGCCAAGTGGAGGAATCCCTGTGGATGCGGATGTGGGGGGCTGCATTCTGCCGGGTCCCCAAGGGGACTGGCAATGGAGAGTAGCAACTGCACAGTCTCTCTGGGACATGCTTAACTTTCTGAAAGTCCCCTTTGCCTGACTTTATAAAGTCACATTCTAAAATATTCAGGTTGCTTTTGTTGTTCTCACCATAAAAAATTAATGGTCATGAAAGTATTATCCAGTTTACTTTAAAGCAACTCTTTTCTACATTTTAATTAAAAGTTGTAATTCACCATCTTTTGACCAACTTATCTTAAATCTTTGTCTCATTGGTAATGGATATTGGGCAGATTCAAAGAGAAATACAAGCGTTACTTAATGCAAACCATAAAACCTTGGCATTTCTAGAGATACGGTTCTGTTCGTTTCATGTGCTGGGCTAACTCTGCCTTTTCAATTAGAAATATCCTCCTGCGTATGCAAGAATCCTGGGAAAGAGGCATTGTTTTGTTCATTATGTATTCCAGGAGAATCACAGTGGACAAAACCAGGCATAATACGATGACTGTTGTGTTATTAAAGCACTTAATACCCATTTCTGTTACAAGAGGTGAGCTGCGCAGAGTAGGATGCGGGGTGCTCTTCCGGGGATGTGGGAGGCCCCCTTTCTGTGTGCCTTGTATGGATTTCTAGGGGTGTGCACCCAGGACTAGTTCGTCTTCCTTTTTAATCCCCTGTCCTACCTTAGGGAGCGATGTCCTAGAAAGCCTTGGAATTTCTATTTTAGCCCCATAGTATATTAGGAGGAAATAGTTTAAAATACTGATCTATGGGGAAAAGGTCTAATAAACAAAGATTCACTCACTTTGGGGGCACCTCTAGGCAATTGTGTCCTGAGATATTTACCTCTCTGTCGGCAACCCCCACCAACTAAAAACACACATTGGTTAAGAATTCAATCTGTAATGGTTTGCATTAAAAATAAGATCTTTAATGGTACTAAAAATACCTTTTAAGAAAAAAAATGGAAGTAGTGGAGAAGGGTGGTAGGCAGGAAAGAAGCGAGAGCAGAAAGGGATGGGGGTAAAAGGCAGAGGGGGGAAGGAGAGAAAGCGGCAAGGAAGGAATAAAAGATTATTTTTTTTCAAAAACGGGGCTCACCCAATTGCAGCAGAACAAAGACTTATCTATATGCATTACTTTGATTTCAAATTATTTTTAGCCTGGCTTTTATTGTACTCATTGTTACATACATAAATCTTTAAAGTAATACATTTTGTAAAAAATGGTCATAAAAATTTACAGCCAGTAACTTTTCCCCTGTCCCTTACAATGATATTCTACTAAAACCATTAAATGGTTCTCATTAATGCCCTTTAAATGATTGTGTAATGACCCACAATCGCTTGTAAGTGAACAACCATTAAAGAATTACCAGTTCTTAGCATGCTTTTAAGTACAGCTTAAATACATGGGAGGTAACATATAATATATTAGAAAAAGTATTAAATTTGAAATAGTAAAAACACGATCATCACAAAAGAATGAGTAGGTGTGCCACCCTACCCCACAATGCCCGCGACTTCCCACTGAACACGTTATTACCGCACATTTCACAGCGTTTGTTCTTTTCCCGTATTGAATCTTTTCCTTTTTTTTCCTGGGATTAAAAATAATAATAATAAAAGCTTGCCACAACAGGAGTGAAAGTGCATATTAAAGCAAATGGGGAAAATAATTAAAGCCATGCATAACAGACAGCAACCTATCTGAACAGAAAAATGAACAGTTCGTCCACTAGATATTTTCTATGGGAGGAGCAAATACTCTTTTTTTTTTTTTCCTTAACCATACAGATATTTGGTATGGGATAGTCTACACACTCCGATGATTACATTTTTTACACTTCAAAGTATTCTGCATCATAGGAACACGGTCAAAGACAGTAAGAAATATGAACTCTTACTGAAGGTGTGAGGTCAGATGGACCCCCTGCTTTGCTAGGCATGTTTTATAGGAAGCCTACCCACCCAGGCAGAGTCGGACTGTTGATTTACCCCCAACTACAAACGTCCAGTGAAGAGTTTGGTGGCATTTGTTTCCGAGGTTCTCTCACTCCTGACATGCCTTGTTTATACGGAAGTGCCGTTTATGGTGATGTGGCGATAGAACCAGGGCCTCGGGCATCTTGTCACCAGATAGAGCATGGTTGGTAGAGGGCGAGCCCAGCGCCAGATGACTTCAGGGACAAGAGAAAACTCAATGAGGGAGGGTGCAGCGAGGGCAGAAGCAGTGTGGGGCCAGAAGGCACGGTTACGTACTTCCCTTCTGTCATTTAGAAACACAAGATCAAGATTGCATTCCCAAACGGCATCATCTTGACCCCCTCGGACCAGTGACGCACTAGGTCTTCCACTCTCCAACACGCGGCCTTTATTCTCATGTGTGTGACCCTGTTTCCCCCGCTGCTTCCCTCTGGTGCAGCAAGCCCGTGGCAGGGAGGCGATTTCTAGGTTTACAAAAGGTGAAGTTAGACATACAAAGGTGATCAGAATTGATTTTCTGTATCATTAAGGTCTCAGCTTAGTTCTCACTTCTTCTGGGGACCCTCCCCTGACCCCGCACAGTCGTTGCCATATGCTTATTTACTGCTAGTGGAGCCACATCAGATCTGGGAGGGCAGGAACCATGGCAGTCCTGTTTACACCTGGACCCCTCGTGCCTAGCACAGTGCCCAACAGTGCTGGACTTTTAAATATCAAGTTATTACACTGAACCAGAAAGGTTGCAAAAATAAGTTCTGTTAGTCAAAGGACTTGGATAATTATATATATAGGTAACTATTCAAAAGCAAAACAGAGTTGGAAATTTACAAAAGTGACATTAGAAAGTAGAAATGTGGTCCTGTCAAGATGAGCATGAATCCCAGGCATTCCCTAGTCTCTCCTTTCTTTGCCTCCCCTCTTCCATGTCAGTCTCTCTCAGTCTGCACCCTCATTCAGCAGCTCTGCTTCTATTATTCTCATTTTCTCTCCCTTTCCACAAAGCCCCATCTCCTCTAAAAGCTATTCTAAAAGTTGCTGACACTTTACCCCAACCCATGGATGAATATTAAAACTTTGTCATATCATGAAAAAAAGGGAAGTTTTCCTTTCTGTTCAGCAGTTCTGAGTATTTGTGGGTTCGTGGGCAGCATCTCCTCGGTACCCACTAATACTGTGATCGGTGGGAGAAAGTGGGGTAAAAATAGTGGAGGCTTGGGTTAACTTGAAGGCTGAGCTAGGATGAAGCATCTTCCTTAACTAATTTGTGAAATACATCCAGCATGGAAGCAAAGATGAGAACAGAACACAAAAGCAAGCCCCTTAGCCTCCCAATATTTTCTTAGTTCTACATCAGCTGGTAGTCTTCTTTTCAAGTCATGGACCTTTCTCATCTCTGATTGTGTGAACATATCCAGCTCGGAGCCTCTGCCCGGTTGTGCCTGGCAGTAGCTGCCACACTGTGTGTTATTTATGAAGTTCTGTTTGGCTCCATGCTCTACAAAGCAGAGGAGCATATGGCACTGACTGTGAAAGATATTCATGAGTCACGTTGCCCAGTTATGAAGTACAGCCACCTCAAGGGCAATTTTCCAACAGCTCATATTGGTTTACAACATAGAATAAAGACCAGATGAAGTTCCAGGAGGTACTCAGAAGAGACAGAATGCAGTGACGCAAAGTTAGAACTTGGTCAGTATGCTGGGTTGCATGTCCCTTCTGGGAAGAGGAATGGAGTGTTGGTAGAATATCAAAGTGAAAGATCCCACTCTCTGGTTCCAGTTATAGACCCAGTGTTCTGATAAATCCTTCCATAGGAAGAACTGGAGTAGACTTGGAAGAGAGGGTTACTGCGTCCATTGACTCCCCAGAGACTCTCCTCTTCTCTCCCATGATAACTAAGAACTCATCTTGCTTCATGGTGTCTGTTTGTTCCAGAAGACTACATGCTCTGACCCCTATGCTTCTAGCAGAAGTTTCTTCAGAGGATAAGTGCTCAGGATAAAAAAAAAAGTCATTGCTTTTAGGGAACTTATGAAAAAGTATATATTGTGGATTTTTGTCATTGTTTTGGTGGTTGTTTTTGTTGTGACATTTCTGAAAGTTTCTGCGGAAGTGGTCCTGAGTATTTTTAGCTTCCTGGCAACATTTTATGTGATTTGTCAAAGTATTCAGTAAACAGAGTTGAAACAGCTAGGGCTGGGGGATAAAATATCTTAGCTTTCACATGGTCTAAGAGTAGGCAGTTGGGGCATCTATAATAGTTTCATGATTTAGAATACAATGTACTATTTGCCCTTTATTCTTACTGTTGTAAATTAATCATTAGAGGGTTCTATCGGAAACACTTTTTTTTTTTTCTCAATGTGTATCCTGTTTCAACCTGCCCCATGCCGGGAGCTGCACCTGACTATGATTTGGGGAACACAGATTGTACTGGTTCAGCATTTTGTGACTCCTCTAATAAATTAATGTCACTCCCATCTCTGGGCATAGGTCAAATTAGAATGGCTACAATGTATCATTACTGCATTAAAAAATGTTATGTTTTTAGATGGAATACCTGAAATTAGTCCGGAGCCTGACAATCCAAAACAGACTCTTTTACAGCGCTTGGGAGCCCTGAGGAAGCAATTCTTGTTTAAGCATCTGCGTTATCAGAGCAGCCCAAGGACTTCAAAGGTCTGTGCAGGATGCTCCAAATAGGCATCTTGCCAAACAGAAATTGAAACACATATAAGTCCTACACTATTTGCCTTACAGGAATTAATTTTCAGCCAGCAGCACCTAGGATTATTTAATATTTATCTTTAGCTGCAGGAAGAAGAATCTATTATTTTATGAGTTGATTTTGTTATTTTCCCTGAGTGTTTCAGTCCGTCTTTCTAGTAGGAGACACTTGTGGTCTCCCCTATGCCCTGCCTGTCACACTCTTTTTAATTTATTATTGTGTTTTAAGTATGCAGAAGCAATGGAAATATTTATTTTCTATCACTTGATATCCCCCATTGGTTTTTCTGGGAAGAAACAATCGGGTTTTTTCAGTGATGTGAGAAGAGGTGCTGGCTCGGCTGCATGGCCGCGGCGGTGGTGATAGGTGCCACAGAAAGAGGTTTAGACTGCAGGTCGAAGAACTCAGTTCTAGAACTTTACTCCACCTTTGTGACCTGGTATAGATCTCTTAACTCTTCCAGAGCCTCCCCCTCATCATCTGTTCCTAATTAGTTTAGAACCAACAGTCCCTACTGGGCTCTTTCCTCTGGCGATGTATCATTCTGAAATGCCACCAAGGTCCTACAGTTCCTCCTTCTGTTGCTAAAATTCTAAAGGGTTGTGTGCTGTGTTGATTGTTTGCATCCGTGAAATTAAAGCACCAAGAAAGGAATATGTCACTGTGTTCAATAACAAAATGACTGATAGAGTATAAGGGGGACTTGAGTGTATAAAAAGCCACAATATTGCAAAGTACCTTGTAGATGGGAACTGTTAAATATCAATGGAGCATTGCTGTGTCTGCACTGTCAGCACTTTCCTGTGACCACAGTGAGAGAGATGCTAAAATGTCATTTCATGGACCACATTACGTGCTGCTTACAATGAATATTCTGGCCATGGTTTATTACGTTCTTGATAAATTGTAACTTCTTGGACCCAAATTTGGTTAGCTTATCTCTAGTGCCATTTAAGTAACTTAAAAGACTGAATTTGCCCCAAAGATTTAATCATCATTCAGCAGTGGTCTGTAACCATGTGGTACTAATTTAAATTACTGTAGCAATGGACAAGTCTCTATCCAGAAATTAATAAATGCAATTTATAAGGAATGTTAAGTAACAACTAACAATTTAATGCTTTGTGAGTTTCAGCCAAACTGATTAAATAATTAAAACAGATTTCTAGGGATAGGAGAAGAGATTTTACCATAAAAGAGATAAACAGTTTGGGAATTGTATGCATTCTTTTAGACATTTAAGATAATTAAATCCAAAACCTATGTTAAAATAACACTAAAGGTCTGGTTTAAATCAGTACTGGGAATTGCTAAGTTAAGAGTTGAACACCACCCTCAATGTCTGCCCCATTGTTTTAAATAAGACATTTGGGGACTCTCAGAGCACTAGGTCAGTTTACAGAGTGAGCTATTGGTGGAACAATATTGGTCTCGAGCACAAATAAATGTATCAAGTAGAACTTCCTTTCTTACTATGATGTTTTTAGGCTTTTACTAAGCTAAACTGGATGTTTAGAATATCTTAGAGCTGTTGTACTAACCTAAAACTTTCTTGTACATGGTTTTCAAATTCCTAATTGTTAAAACAAAAAAAGGTAAAGGAATTTAGAGATCATAGCTGTTTTCATTTAATGTGCAATGTGTCATATGCACATTTTTATGGCCTTCAAATAATTCATTTTGGAACCTGTTGTTGAGTGCTTATATATGTATAATACAGGTATGTCTTTGATACAAAGATTAATAAGACATCAGAGCACTTTGTTTTTTGATGAATAATTTTGTAGGCACAAAAGCAGATGGGTAGCCCCCTTAATAAAAATGAGCATGGCTTACAATAGATGTATTCTTCTTAACGATAATTTTTAAATGATTTGCACAAATGCTTCAAAAAGCTTTCATCAATTATCTTTTATTTTTTAAATTTACTTTTTTTTAAGTGAGAGAGAGGAGGGGAGATAGTGAGACAGACTGTTGCATGTGCCCTGTCTGGGATCCACCTGGCAACCCCTGTGCGGGGCTGATGATCGAGTACCAAGCTATTTTTAGCACCTGAGGCTGATGCACTTGGACCAACTGAGCTATCTTCAGTGCCTGGGGCTGATGCTTCAATCAATCTAACCACTGGCTGCAGGAGGAGAAGAAATGGAGAAGGGGGAGGGGAAGGGAGAGAGAAGCAGATGGTCAGTTCTCCTGTGTGCCCTGACCAGGAATTGAACCCAGAATGTCCATATGTCAGACCAATGTTCTATCCACTGAGCAACTGGCCAGGGCTCAATCATCCTTTAAATTGTCTCTGAAGCCCAGCAAACCCAGTGAAGAAAGACTGATTAAGTATTTGTGTCAGGGTCTCCTACCTTAACTGTGTGAGTGCTAGATTGTGGTATCTACAGCATGGAGTGGAAATGTGGAAGTTATTTGAACTGGCCAGTGATTTTTGGCATTAGGTAGGTGCAAATTGAATGTTCTGGTCAATAGGTTTAAAATTCATTATCTTCCAAATTGAATGTATCATACTTTCCTCAAAATGTATTTTCTTCATATGATTACTAATAATCCTGGTTTGCCTGGGACTGAGGGATTTTCCAGGATGCAGACTTTTTAGTGCTAAAACTGGCAAAGTCCTAGGCAAACATAGATGAACTGATTACCCAACCTTTTAAACTCTCTTATTTTCTCTATCTTGATCATACTGTCACCTATTCAATCATTCTGGACTTTTCCGTTTCTTCTATCATATCCAAATTTTCACTGAGTTCCATCAAGTATTTTATTCCCACCTCTTCTTCAGCTTCTCTGTGACTGCCTTGGCTCAAGCATTATCATGGTTTGAGATTAGTAAGCCTTCAGCATTATTTATTGCATAAAATCCATATTATATACAACAGAAGTTGGGGGGCAGGCCTTCTACCAGCTGGCTCCTGCCAAAATCTTCAGGTTCACCTCCATCCATTCTCCTTCTTCAACTCTATTCCATAGCCAGTTAGACCGAATTGGAGTTTCATGGAGGCCACATACTAATTCACACGTATGCACCTTTGGCTATAATATTTTCTGGTTTTGGAATGCCTTTTCCAATACTTTTTAATCTAGCAGACAATTATTTTTCAAGACCCAGTTCAAGCATCACAGTTCTTTATGAAATCCTTTCTGCCCCCAAGTAAAATTGCTACTGTTAGTTTTATGCTAGACTGTGCCTTATATATTCATCATATACCTAAAAACACATTACAGTTGGCTAGTTAATTGTTGTTTTCTGTCCTAGGTTATATACTCTTTTAGTAAAGGGAAATTGATTTATTAATATTTATTTCCAGATTTTGGTGTCAGTTCTGACACAAAGCAGACACTGCCGTGTTGGCGAAGTGGGTGCAGAATCTCCTGGTGCATCATGGGCACTCGACCGAGACAGCAGAGAGAGCAGGGTGTATGGTGAGTCTCCAGATGCTTTGGTAATGCTTTTTACTAATGACCTAGTTGACACTTGTACTATTTACTTGTTCATCATTTTACTATTGTATCAGCTATTTGCTCATAGAGTAACTTCCAAAAGTAGATTTCATGTCCTCTTTATATAATTTTTTCTCATGCTATATTGGTTTTGATTCAAATCTAGCTGACTGTTGACTGCCTAGCTAACATCTATCTCCCTGCCCCACTCTGTGCCTTTATCCTTCCAAAGAGTCCTGTTTATTTCAGGGTCACCTCTCCTTTGCAGGATCATGTACTTCTGAAAATTTTGTTTTCTGTTCCAAACAGGAAGCTCCTGATTGTCTAAAGCCATTATAGTTGTCTTATTCCCCAGTTATCAAGATGGCTAGCAGTTTGGGCTAGGGACATAATTCTGGCCAATGAAATGTTAGACAAGTCTGTTGGAGATCTTTTTTTTTTTTTTTTTTTTTTTTTTTTTTGTATTTTTCTGAAGTTGGAAATGGGAAGGCAGGCAGACAGACTCCTGCATGCGCCCAACCGGGATCCACCTGGCATGCCCACCAGGGGGCGATGCTCTGCCCATCTGGGGCGCCACTCTGCCGCAATCAGAGCCACTCTAGTGCCTGAGGCAGAGGCCACAGAGTCATCCTCAGCACCTGGGCAAACTTGGCTCCAATGGAGCCTTGGCTGCAGGAGGGGAAGAGAGAGACAGAGAGAAAGGAGAGGGGGAGGGGTGGAGAAGCAGATGGGCGCTTCTCCTGTGTGCCCTGGCTGGGAATCGAACCCAGGACTCCTGCACACGAGGCCGATGCTCTACCACTGAGCCAACTGGCCAGGGCCTGGAGATCTTTTTTAAAAGTTTTCTCTTACAACAAAGTTACTGATGAAGAAATGGTTTCATATAATGGTCATGTTGTGATATTGAAGGAGGCCAACACCGAGACCAGCATAGCAGAAAAATAGAAGGAACCAAATTCTCGGTGTCTATTTGGAGCCTCTGATCCTGTCCGGCTAGAGTCTTCAACTTCCTTCTTCTAGACTTGTGAGTTTGTTATATGTAGCTGAAAATGCCATAAGCGACACAGACAAGTTTAGCATTGTAATCTAAGAAGGGAAGGGCCTTTTGCTTAATACGTGCCACATGGTACGTCAAAGGTAAGGATAAAAGTGCTTCACATATACTTGGAATTAGAGGCAGCAGCCAAAATGACTACTTGAGAAAATTCAGATTCTCCATTTGTTCAATACCGATGTTAATGACTCAGTTACTGGATGACGTTTCTGTTGGAGGAATTGCAACCTTTCTCTAAATGGTCTCATTAGTGAGTTGGTCAATGACCTATATTACTATACAATAAAAAAGAAAGTAATATATATTATACTAGTGATAAGGATCTAACATTTATTGAACAATTACTATGCACCAGGCACTGTTCTAAGTCCTTACAAAGGACTTTTATTTGCATCAGCTTTATTTTCTCTCTCAAATATTTTCCTCACAGACTACTTCACAGCCTAAAAATACTTACATGCAAGTATACTTATGTAAGTCTCTCTCATTTTAAAAGAGATAGAAAGTAAAAAAAAAAAAAAACATTGTCTTTCTTGACATTTCTGTCCTCTCAAGATGCCACCTTATTTTTCTTTACAAACTTCACTAAGTTTTTTTTTATCATTAAACTTTATTTCATAGAACACTTTTGAGTTCACAAGACTGAGTGGAAAATACAGAGATTTCTCATAGAGCCCCTGTCTCCACACACGCATAACCTCACCCACTGTCTCCACCCACGCATAAGGACATCCCCACCACAGTGGTATGTTTGTTACAATCAACAAACCTACGCTGACACATCTTTATCACCCAATGTCTATCATTCACATTAGAGCTTACTCTTGGTGGTGTACATTCTCTAGGTTTTGACAAGTGTAGAATAACAAGTATCTACCACAGTGGTGTCATACAGAATATTCTCACTGTCCTGAAAACGTACTGTGCTCCACCTAGTCATCCCTCCTCCCCCTTCACCAAGTTTTATGAAAAAATAAATATGGGGTTGGGGGTATTTGGTGAGGGGGTGGAGCTGGATTAGGAGGGTATAGGGATTAAGGAAAAACAGAAAAAATAAATAAATGGCACCTTTATCGGTGAGCCCTCGATTTTTCACATCATCTTCATCCTTTGATCCACTGCATTTATCTTCATTCCCCTCATTTTTCTGAAACTTCCCTGAGAAAGGTCACCATTGACCAAATTGACAATTCAGTGGCTAAACCCCTGCTAGTAACTTCTTTTGTCCGTCCTTCAACAGCAACATCATCTATCCAGTTTACCAAAGCCAGAAACCTCAGGCTCACTCTCTCACCTTTCTTCTCTCACTTGTTAATTCTATTTCTATTGCATGCATTTTTCCTGAAAGAAATACCCCCCCCTTTTTTTTTTGCCTTACCATAGGCTTCCATCACTTCTCCCCACTACTGTAAAAACATCCCAGCTTGTTCTCATGCCAACTTATATCCTATAGTGATGTCAGAGGAACTTTGTACAGCACTGTTCTCTTCCTGGAAGTCCCTATTTGAAGTGCTTTAATAGTATCACTTTCCTGCAGAATAGCATCTAAACTCCTTGGCTTGCACTTAAAGATCTTCACAATCCTGCAAAGGTGCTACCTTCCCAGGGCCTCCTCAAGCCGCTCCTCCTCCCTGCTCTCTTCTGCCTCCCCAGAGTGGTCTGTGCCCTGAGCACGCGCCCTTTCACTGTTGCGAATTTGCCTAGCCTCTTCTCTCTGTATGAATTGCCCTCTCTCCCTTGTCCAGGTAATGAACCTGGACAATCACTGAGCATTTGCAAGTGTTCCCTGCTTTCCTGTCAATCTTTTCATAGAACTTTTAACATATCTTCCTCGTCAAAACTATATATTTTGCTGTGTTGTCATATTTGTTTATGTGCCTGATTTCTTCTCTTAAATGTGAGTTTTTCAGACTACAAACTGTGCTCCATTCTGCCTCATTTATTTCAATATTTTTAGTACTTGGTACAATATCTAGGTCTTAATAAATGTGTGTTGAATTAAGGCTATTATGATGGTATGAACATCGTGTGATGGGATTTCTGAGAGGGAGCAATTGGCAGGGTAGTTTTATTCATTCATGTATTCAGCAGATATTTCAGAATACCATCTGAGCCAGGCACTCTTCTGGGCACTGGACATAACAATGAACAGAGGAACATCTTACACTCATGGGACCTAACAGTCTATCCTAGTGGGAGAAGATAGATACAGTGAGTTTGGTAAGGGACCAGTACTGTGAATGACTGAAAAGATTAAGGCATAAATATAAGACATAGGAAGTGATAAGGGCCATTGATACTGGGCAGTCTATGACCTACCCAAAGGCACTTATTTAAATTCCCATTGAAACATTAATAAGAGCACCTATACATGACCTGGCCCTCTGAACATTTTGGGAGGCCATATTTGGCCAGTTGACTCCCTCTTTATGGTCCTTGTTGCAGAGCCATCTCTGTTCCAGATTCTGTTCCTTGGAAAAGCAGGGAGAGGCAAGAGATCCTGAACCCTGGCAGTATTTCCTTTGTCTTACTCCAGTCTACCTCACTCTGTCTTACGCTCTTTATCCTGTGCTCATTGTCTTAGATTTTATAGAGCTACAAAGTCATCCTGAGAAAATGGTCCATTTCTAGTCCTTGGAAAAAAAATGCCCATGTGCTTGGGAATCAAAGGCTCAGCAATGAGAGTGCAAAGAGTACAAAAATAGTGTGGGTACTCTCATACTGGAGTCAGAAGTTTGGTGTGTTAAAAATATCTTCTGCAATTATCCTTTTAAGGGGATAGGAGAAAGGAGAATTATGTCATTACTATGTGTAGGAATGACTAGATGGCAGAAAAATAAAATTATAATATTTTAAGGTTGAAAAGATATAGAGATAATTCTAGATTAACTCTTCATTTTACAGACAAGGCGACTCAAGTGTAGGAAGTAGTAACTTATCCAAAGTTATGTACCTGAATATGTTAAAATAGCATTCATAGTTGTCCATTTATTCTCCCCCCCCCCACTGTAGTAGCTAAGGGGTTTGAACCAATGGAAATGGATTAAGGGCCCCCATCAGTAGATTATAGTTGTTTTTCCAAATTTCTATGACATAAGTACCCAGCTTTTAATGGGGAAAAAACATATATGTGAGGATGATGCGTGAAATACATTTAACTCCAACCTAAAAATTAAAGCCAAAGACTTGCAGAATTATAAGTTTTGATTGTATATGGAGAACAGTACTGCTTATCTGTTAAATTGTTTATTTGTCCAATTTATTGATCATTCATGCATTCATTCACAAATGCTGAACCCTTACTATTATTTACTTTTGAGCTGAGTGCAGTGGAGGATATAATGTAGTTGAATGCTCCTCCCTTCCCACGCTCCAAGAACTCCCAGTCTCACAGAAGAGCCAGATGTGCAATGAAGGGGAAGCCCACCTGGATGCTGACAACAATTTGCTTTACATTGAGTACAGTGCTATATGAAAAAGACTGCCACACCCTTCCTAGTCATCCTTACAGTGCCACCTGTTCACAAATAATTCTCTGAAGAACCTTTCTCCCTTGAGTAAAGATAACCTGCTTAAAAGATGTTATGAAGAGGTTTTCTGCTTCTTTTAAAGTTATAATACTCGCCAAGTGATGTTCCCTGTGTTTCTGTTACACTGTTCCGAGAAGGTCTAAAGCTTCTTAGTCATCAGGTGGCAGTCATTCTCTGCAGCCATTGGTGCCCGAGGAGCAGACATTTCCATCCATCTGCAAAGTGAAGAAGAATTCGCTGCCTGCTTGAATCAACCGCGTGTGTGTTGGTTGAGAGTTGTTACGAGACGTACCCCTGACAAGAGCCAAGGTGCCCAGCCAGCTTCCCTTTATCAGATGGGCCAGTGCCAATCATCATTGTTCTCGCAAGGTGATAGCAGGAGTTGTTCCCCGTTAGAAGATGGTAGCATTCTGGCAGGGTCACCGTGGTGTTAAGATGCATAACATTTGTCAGGTTTGCCTAGAACTTCTGGAGGTTTAGTTATGAAACTTGTTAATTGAGCTATAAATATAGCTACAGCCTTTGCCTTCCAGTAAGGCAGTGTGTTAATTTGGGTTTGGCAGGGGGATGGTGCAAGCTGCCAATGTTATGTTAGGATTAGTAACGTGCAGTACATTTTAACTCCACTTCCCCATGTGCCACACTCCCCTCCTCTGTTTGTTATCTTTGTGAGCGAGAGAGAAGAGAAAGCAAGCTCATCTTCACGGGCGTCTTACATTAGGGATATTTATCTGTGGGACTGCTTTGCACCCTACAAGATTCCAAGTAAAAAGAGTTAAAGATAAATGACAAAAACCAGGCACAGCACCCAGAGGGCTGATTCACAGCCTTCTGTCCTGAGATTAGTGTACCCACAGTTGCCCACAGGGGGGTATTGTTCTGGTTTCCTCAGTGGAACACGTCCCGATAGAGAAGACATCTGTCTGTAAACTGAAATGGAAATGATAATAACAAACGTATGTCCTTTGTAATAAAAACATGTTCTCTCTTTTTTTTACACATAGAATTACATGTAGAATGGAGTGGGTTTGTTTTCTCCTTTCCTCCTCATATACCCATTATTATAGAATAATTGTGTCACTTGCTCCTCTCATTGAGAAAAAAAAAAGTGTCGATTTTAAACCAAAAAACAACGTTGGTTGTGTACTCTGTGCTCATAGAGGAAAAGAAAGGGTGTCCCAGAAGCAGTTATCACCCTGCCTGTTTAGAGATGCATGGTAAGTATTAGCTGAATAAACAAGTGAATGAGTGAATGGGTGAGTCTCATGTAAGCAGATTTCTGAGAGAGTGGTCTTTGCAAATTATCTGGTCAGCCCTGTCTGCTTTCTTTTCTTAAAACACACCAGTGACCTGGAAATTGGTTGGCAAAAAAGTGGAATTCTGTTTGTTGGCAAAGTGGTAGAGCAAAAGAACTTACTTCCAGCTACATAGTATCACACATTTAATTTATTTCTAAAGCACCTGGCTTGAGCAGAATATGGAAGAATGTGGAAGCCTGACATCCTGTGTGGGTCTCTCTGGAGACAGTGCGGACTACATTCCCCTGGTTATGAAACGATAGGGAGACAGCGGCTTGAACAAGTATTCTTTGTTTTTCATTCTGCTTTTCCTTTCATGGGCATTTCTCTCACCTCTGATAAGTAGGAATTTCCACTCCTTTTTTTTTTTTCTTAATTAGGGCCTGCTGTCTTTCTTCCTTCTTGGGTTGAGCTCTACAAATGATATTATGTCATGAGTACAGAAATGTGCTCGACTCTAATGAAGATTCCGTTAATTTTTTTTTGTTTTACATTGAAACTGTAGCCTGCCTCAACTACACCAGCTGTTCATTGTATTTTTCTTAAGTCCTTTTGCTATTCATTTGAAATGCATTTTATAACCCATCTGGTAACCTTGCTGCTAACCAACAATTATAGTCTGACATCTGAATACAAAGAATTTGGGACAAGCCACAGTTGTACATGGAAACTTTTAAAACAATGTCTCCCTTAATATAGTCTTTACTAAAAAACATTGTGAAGAAATGATTATAGCCTCACTAAATTCTGACATGCTGGGGGAAAAAAATGGCTGTTCAGTTTTTGAAAAATTTTACCAACCTAGGGATTAGGAAATTGAAAACACAATAATAATAATAATAAAGCCATAGGCTATGCCAGACAGTCCACCTTTCTTCCGCTCCACCCCATTCACAAACTTGACACAGCTTGGACAGGTATTGGATCCAACTGTTGGAGGCGGACAGAGAGTGGGTGCCACTCACAATGAGGTTACTTTGGAGACTGAAGAGTCTGGACTCAAACTGATAGGATTATTAGAGTCTGAAGCAGGGCTGCTATGGGCAGTTGTGGGTTTCTGTACTTAGGCACCAGGCCGAGTAGGCAAGTGTGGGCTGGAACCTAGCCCTGGCATTACTTGCCAAGCTGTGTCCCTCAGCCTGCGGCGGCATCAGCCAGGGGGAAAGGGCCTTCCTGCAGTTCATCTGCCAGGGTGGAGTGCCTTTCTGTAACTCGCACAAAGATGCAGTGTGTGCTCGAGGTGGCCTTGGCTGGAAATAGCCAGTGAGAGGGATCCCGTCTCTTTCACCACTCTTGTGTCTCTGAAACTCTCTTGGGCTCCAGCAATCCCTTTGTTCACCTGCCCACCACCCACCTGCATTGGTGAGAGGAGGAGTGGACTATAGTAGGAGGAGATCTAGAAGGAGCAACCAAGCCTGGACAGCTCTACTGTCTTTCTTTAGGGGACCAGCTACCCGCGGGGAGCACGCATCATGCAGGTGGATGAGGGGAGGAGAACGGAGAGAGGCCTGACCAGTGCCAGTGTCTCTAATTCTAGGAGACTACTTTTCCATCTTTCCCAACCTTGCTTTCAAATTCAGTAAGAAAAACTGTGCCCCCCCACCACCAGCTCTTTTGTCTCATTTTTTCAGTTGGTTCAGAATTCAGAAAAAGGGGTGCTATTTTCTGGGCTCCCAAGAGGATCTTAGAGACCAAACGCTTCGCCACCCCCCCCCCACACACACACCCATACTTACAACAGAACTGTTCTTTCCAGCAGAATCCCTGAACCAGTGGGCCATGGGCCAGATCCAGCCTACATCATGTTTTGTTTGGCCCACGGAGTGTCTTTTGAAAATAACTGCACCAACACTTAAAAATGGGGGATTGCATGTAGACATCAAGATTTTTGGCCCTTCTTAAAAAATACAATTGGAAAATCTGGCCACATCGGGCCTTCCTCCCCACATGGCAATAATCAGCTGGGGTTGTTCTCCCTTTTCCTCAGGGCATGTAGTCCCTAGCTTGCCTCTGTCCTCTCCTCTCTCCACTGGCTCTTGGGCTGAGGCTGGGTGTCAGCCACCATCTATCATTCCACTCACACAGTTTTTGTTTTGAAGTAAATGAATGTCTCTTATTTATCCCTTTCAAAAAGTCGATTGGGAAGACTCCATTTATGAAGACACATGGGAGAAAGCAAATGTCTTTATGGAATCATAAATTACTTCCATATGTTTAACATATATATTTTCTCCTGGATGATTCACACATTATGCTACCTACCTGGCTCCTATAGTCAGTTGGGATTTATTTAGCATTTTGTAGAGACAGTCTTTGTTTCTTTCAAAATATAATCAATGAAAAGGAATTTGCTGCTTCCCTAGCTGGATCACTCTACCACATGGAAACTCGTCCTTATCTTAACCTGGTACTTGCACCTGCACTCTGCACACAATTATATTGGCTCAGCATCTGGCGTCAAATGCAGATATGCTGCTAGTAGTTCTTAGAATTGTTCACTAATATTTCTTGTTCTTTTATTGTGGATGTGGTAGAATTTTACTTCCTCCCAACCCTGAAAGTTAATCATGATACAGTTCTTGACTGTGATAGATGCCTGCTTCCACTTGGCAGTCTGGCAGATTTGTCAGATCATTAGTTTGTCTTTGTTGTTGTTTTGCTGAGATAAAATTCCATTCAACACATGCTTATATGTTTTCTAAGTACGCAACAAGTTCCCATCCCACTCAATCGTAAGAAAATTTCTTGTAAGATGATTATTCCTATGGTCAGCTGTACCAACAGCTGTAGAACACTCCAGAATAGTCTTAGATTTGCCTTGAGGCCAGAAAAAGGAGAATGTGACCTACTCCTTATTATAATATATGTTCATATTGGACCTGTTTGCCATTTTATCTAGCCCTTAGTTGTTTCTGATAAGACCACCAAAAAACTGTGTCATGGAGAGCACAGTTGCCATTCATAGCTGGGGGAAAAAATTATTATTCTTCAAACCTCTCATTGACTTTCTGCCATCTTGAATATATCTAAACTCTCCTTGAACTTCCTGGAGTATGTAGCTTTTGTCTGTAAGACTAGTCTACTTGGAGGAGCGAGCATTAAGATTTACTGACTAGTGTGCAAAGGACACTCCCTGTGTTGGTTCTAAACAATATTTTCCAAAATTCAGGAAACATTTTCTGGTTCTAGTACTCTGATAACTTTATATGCTTAAGCTCAATAGCCTTTGATTTTATCAATCTTCCCTGTTTTACCAAGAAGAGGCTGTCTCTTTTATTTGGGGGTTATTTATAAGGGTGTTTAAATATTCTTGATAATTTATCAGAATTAATATAGTATATATTATATTTTAAAAATAAATCTACATCTATCTATTTATCTACTTAGCTATGTTAGTGTTTCCTTTTCTGTTTTTGCCTAAATGTGTGATTGGATGTTGTAGAGAGTGGCAACTAAGACCTAAATGGGAACTACAAAGAAGAAACAAAATTCTGGTTGCTTCTCCCTATAAATTTCCCCTCTCTGGCTCATATTTGGGCTAATGGAGAAATAAAGGCTGAAGGTTCGGAAGATCAAAGTGAAATATTGGGATCATCACAGGTATTTCTGTGGGAAAGTAATTTTGTTCTGCCTCTTATTGATTAGACTTTTGGACCAGGTACAAATAGAACTTGAAATTCTACAGTAAGAAAGTTCTAGATTCAGCTCTGGGAGTCGTTAGGCTATTTGGCTTGTCTAAGCCTCACTTTCCTGGTTTGTAAGATTTTTACTCTACCTCCCTCACTGAGGTGATCTGAGAGTTATATTCAACATAGGAGCACCCCTTTCAAGTGGTCTGCTATGAATATGCTAAATTCAGAGGAGAAAGGAAAGGATGATGATTTTTCTAAAATCTTTTGGTGACCCCCAATGGCCCCTACCCCTGCCTCTCTCTCCAGAGCCCTTTACAGGGCCCACCCTAAAAGAGTAATACTGAGTTTTGTCTATCACACCAGGTAGTCTCCACCTCTCTCCCCACTTAAAATTGATGTGCCTAAGGAATTCAATATCCTTATATTGCTCCCTGGGCTTCTTGCTGAGTGTACGTAGGAAGTCCCTGAGGTCATAGGAAGGACCTAGAAAAGCTTATGTCTGAGATGGCGAGAACTAGAGCTCCTGGCTGAGCTCGAACATTGGACTTCTCCGGTGTCAGTGCCTTAGTGGGAGGACCATGACACTCTGGGACACCAAGGCACTGGAAGGTACAAGGATGCTGAGGAAAAAGAAGCCTTCCAAGAGCTGTTGGTGGACCACTGCTTCACCAGAATCTCTTTCTTCCACAGGAAGATGTGTCTCTCCATTCCATCTCCCACTTCTGTCTCCAGGAATAATTATTTTGTTTTTGTTGTTGTTTTTTCTTCAAACAAGCATGATTTGAGAATTCTGAGTACAATCTTAATAATTGGGCATTTGGTTGGTAATATTTCCTTTGAGGAGGGACTAGCCATTTTTCCCTTTATTTTCTGCATCCTGAGAAATTTCCAGTGGGTTGCCTTTCCTGACTCTAGGAACCCAGTGCAGAGCCGGGTAGAAAAGTACACTTTTCTGTCAAGCTTTGCTTTCTGAGGTGGGAATGCCTGTCAATCGTTGCTGCCATCTTAGTTCTCATTTTGTAAATGAGTATTAGTTTGCTGTCAGACCAGCTGTGTTGTGGACTGAGCTAGTGAAGGAAGAGGAGAGAGGATTCCAGGCGGTCCGGTCCGCCCTTTCTGGGGCAGCAGATTGTGGGTGCAAACAGAGGGTGTAAATGAATCAACACATATTACCTTTTTATGTGTCCTCCCATCCTAAGTTTATTCAGTGTAATAAGAATATATGAGCTGGAGGGGAAGACTTTGTGATCTATGCCTCAGATTTATTTCTAGTCCCGGGAGTCACTGCTTCACTAACCTTGTTCTGCCCCACGCCATCCTTCATCCTTCCAAAGTAAATAAATGGAGTTCTCCTCAGCTTTTTTTCTTAATTAGCTATCAAAATTGGAGGTGTTGCCTAGACTTTGAAGGCCCCTCTGACCCTCTTCTAAGAATGTGGGGGTTGCCCTGCCGTCCTTGGCCACATTGCTCCCCTGTCCATCAGCGGTGCCCGCGATGCAGACCGCCGCGCATGCGCTCTCTGCCCGGCTCCCGCCGCCGTTCCAGGGCCTACAGAGCTCCTGGCCTCTGTTTGTATATAGAGCTGTCTGAAATGCATTCGGGATCTCTTGAGGTGAAAAGAGTTATATAAACAGAGAATGTTATTATGGATTCTTACTACAGATGGAAATGACTGGGTATTCTCAAAATAAATAACATTTCACATTTTTATAGATCTGTAACATAATATGTGTGTGTGTGTGTGTGTGTGTGTGTGTGTGTGTGTGTATTTATATTCTTTCCATCTTGAATACACAGCCTCTCCTTCCTCAGCACTTGGATAAGCCATTCATTTTGCCTCCTGCTTTTTTGATTCTCTTCTTAAGAATTCATTTAATTGTTGCCAGCATTTGGAGAGTTGGGATGAAGCGGTTACAGGCTTCCTGCTAGCTCCCGCCAGATAAGCCTGCCATGGCTCTAGCAGTTAGGAGAGCCGAATGCTGAAAACACTTAAGTTCTGTTTTTCCACTTCCCCTCTAAAGAGAGATCAATCAGCTTGTGGCTCAGCGTAATTACAAATGGAAACTTCCTAGAAGAGGTGCCCAGGATTAGAGGATTCAGGGGAAGGTCCCTAGATTCAGAGGTTACTTGTTTGGATGTTTTGGATATCCCCCTCCTCCTTGTACTGAATCTATGTCTTCTTTTTCTTTGAATTTTGGAGGGCAAAGCACACCCTGTCCCCTTTATACATAGATCCACTTTCAGGGAAATGAACTAGTGAATGTAGGTAAGTGAATATTAGCACTATCACTTTCATGATGGTGCCATTCCCCGAAGGAAAATCCCCAGTTATCAGGACCCTATGCCTGGGGTTTGCAGAAAAGAGCAAAGATGCCAAAAATTTATCCTGAGCTAGGCAGAGGGGGAGATTGGCATCCACAAGTCCAGGCAACACAAGGCAGACAACATCTGGCTTTGCCAGCTCCACCTGGCTCCAATAAAGGACTGGCTAGCATCCTTGGCAGTGGCTGGTGTGAGAGGCAGACAGAAGCCAGTTGCCCTGAGGTTGGCCAGTTCTGGTGGAAGGAGGTAAAGGAAGGAGAGGAGCTGGGTGAGAGGGCCTCAGGCCCTCAGTCTGGTGCTGAGAAAATGGCTGACATGGGGGAGTGCAGGCCAATTAGAGAGTGATCCCTTCACACTCGGCCATCTGGAGATGCCTAGAAGGGGACCCGGCCTGTAATGGGGAAGCTATCCTAAATGACAACTTCTAAATTTCAAGAGGATCTGATAAATTTTAACCTAAGATTTATTGAATGCCCAATACATAAGTAGGCTCTTTGATAGGTACTAGGGTCAATAACAACAATAATTTTAATAGTGATAATAACAATGTAATAATGATTGATAACCTTTAATGAATATTTATTAAATACCAGGTTATATTACATGTATCAACACATTTATGTCTTACAATCTTCTGGGAAGTAAGCACTATTATTATTATTATTCTCATTTCAGAGTGAGGACACCAAGACATAGAGAGTTTAAGTAATATGCTTCAGGTGACAGAATTAGATGACATCGTTGGCATTTGAATCCAAAAATTCTGTAGTCTGTATTCCAGACTATTCTAAAAAATATATGAAAGAATATATATGAAAAAATAAGGAACTAATAATCTAGTAAATAAGGTAGATATGGAAGGAAATACAGCAATTATGAAAATTATTCCACTGTAATATACTCTACAAGAAAGAAATTTTGATATAACATGGTTGAATATTGGATTTTATTCCTGGCTTTAAATCACCTTTACTCAAAAATTAACTACATAGCTCAACTTGTGTTTTTAAGATGAAATGTTCTAGACTGCATTTATCGTAATAAGGAAAGGTATTACTGTATAGTAATAGTAGTTGATTTGTATGGGCTATTAATATTAGCTAACTTTTATTGACCCTGTACCAGGAAGTTTTTAATGGTTCCTAGAACCATCCCAAAAAGTAAATAGTATTATCTCTGATGAAGACCATGATGCTTAAATGATCTGCTCAAAGTTTAGAGTTAATAAATTGGCAGAGCTAAGTTCAGAACAGACAGAATAACTCTGTTTCAATGGATGACAACACAGTACATGGACAGTTACTCGGAGGATGAAGCATGTTTAATTCTGTAAAAGGAGTTTGCATAGGGAAGAAGGAGCTAACATTTACTGAGTTCTTCCTATGTACCAGTCCAATGAACTGAGCACTTAACATGTATTCTTTCACTTAATCTTTGTAAAAACTGAATCAAGATTTATGGACAAATAGGAAATTTTCAGAGACTGTAGGGAGATGTGTCTATTCCAAGCAAAGGGGATAGTATGGGAAAAGATACAGAGGCATGAAATATTATACTGTGTTGGGGAGACTTAAAATCATTTTGGTATTAAAGGAGCCTAAAGGAAGTGCAGATATAGAGGGCATGGTTGTGGGGGATGAAAGATAGTAGCGACCAGAGATGAAGTGATAAAAACAGAGCTGCAATGACATCGTGGAAGGACTCAGACCAAGATACATGGATCTTTTCCTGAAGACCTCGGAGAGTGGTAGTGTGAAGGGAGAAACAGAAACAATTCCAGATAGAAATTTAATTTTCCTAATTTTATTTTCATTTAAAAATCATTTTTACTTTTCAATTACAGTTGACATTATTATATTGGTTTCAGGTAAATACCCCAATGATTAGACATTACATAACTTACTAAGTGGTCATCCTGATAAATTTCACACCCATCTGACACCATACATAGTTATTAGAATATTGATTACTATATTCCCTATACTTTACATCCTCATGACTGTTCTGTAACAAGCAATCTGTACTTTTTAATCCCTTCACCTTTTTCATCCAGTCTCCCCAAGCCCCTCCCATTTGGCAACCATCGAATTGTTTTCTGGGTCTATGAGTCTGTTTCTATTGTGCTTGTTCATTCTTTTTTTTTTTTTTTTAAATTCAGTCGTTGATAAATATGTTTATTGCCATTTTATTGTTCATATTTTTTTATCTTTTTTCTTCTTCTTCTTAAAGAAGGCCCATTAACATTTTATGAATACTGGTTTGGTGGTGATGAACTCCTTTAGCTTTTTCTTGTTGGGGAAACTTTGATTCTAAATGATAGCTTTTGCTGGGTAGAGTAATCTTGGTTGTAGGTCTTCATTTTTCATCACATTGAATATTTCTTGCCAGTCCCTTCTGTTCTGCAAAGTTTCTGTTGTGAATCAGTCGACAGTCTTATTGGAGCTCCCTTGTAGGTAACTAATTTCTTTTCTCTTGCTGCTTTTAAGATTCTCTTTTTGTCTTTATGATGTGTCTTGGTGTGGGCTTCTTTGGGTTTATCTTGTTTAGGATTCTTTGTGCTTCCTGAACTTGTATGTCTGTTTCTCTATTTCCATCCCCAGGTTAGGGAAGTTTTCTGTCATTATTTTTTCAAGTGATTTTTCAATTTCTTGCTCTCTCTCTTTTCCTTCTAGCACACTCATGATACAAATGTTGGTGTGCTTGAAGTTGTCCTAGAGGTTTCTTAGATTATTCTCATTTTTTTGGTTTCTTTTTTCTTTCTGCTGTTTTGATTAGGTGTGCTTTGCTTCCTTATATTCCAAATTGATAATTTGATCCTTAGCTTCACCCACTCTACTATTGTTTCCCTGTAAATTATTATTCATTTCAGTTAGTTTATCATTCATTTCTAACTGGTCATTTTTTATGCTGTAAAAGTTCTCACTAAGTTCACTGGGCATCCTTATAACCAGTGTTTTGAGCTCTGCATCTAGTAGATTGCTTGTCTCCATTTTGTTTAATTCTTTATCTGGAGTTTTGTTCTATTCTTTCATTTGGGACATGTTTCTTTGTCTTCTCATTTTGGCAGCCTTCCTATATTTGATTATATGGATTAGGTTGAGCTGCTCTGTCTCCCAGGCTTGGTACAGTGGCCTAAAGCAGGTGTTTTGTAGGGTTCAGTGCCCCAACCTCCCTAATCAGCCAAGCTGGCACTGGAGCCACACTCCTTCCCTTTACTCCTGTATAGCTGTGTACTTTCTTCTCTTATAATTGATCCTTGATTGCTGTTGGCACATAAATAAGAGGAATTTACACCCAGGCCAATCAACTGAAAAGGCTGGCTATGATCACCGACCACCATGGAGAATCAGTTGGGCAGGGACCAACCCCATGGTGCAGGACTTACTTATGTAGGGCTCTGTTGCCCACTGAGTCAGCCCCTTGAGTATGTTGCTTGTGGAGGTGGTTGGGTGGTGATGCTTTGATATGGTCTGAAGCTGTCCACTGGGTACATTGGCTTTGGGGCAATAGAGAAGATGTAGGCCAAGGTCAGTTGCCACCTGTGCCCTGTCTGGGGCCACCAAGCCTGAGCTACAAAGCAATCTACAGATGGCTGCTACTTGTGTTGGGCTTGGAGGCACCCAGGTGAAGGCAAGCTGTAAATTGATGCCACTACTGCTATTGCCAGGCCTGGGGCCACTAAGAGAGTGGTATGGGGCACACTAATGTCAGATGCTGCTTGTTTAAGATATTTTTAGGAAAATCTAAAGCATAGGCCAAGATAAATCTTTCGTATGGAAAAGCCACTAGAAACAGCTTGGGTGAGGCAGGGCCTCAGAGAATCACTGCGATGTAGCAAATAGTATGAGCCAAGTTGATGGAAACTCAGGTATGGCACCTCCCTGCAGGCTCTGTGAGGGGAGGGCTCATCAAAGGAACAATGGCCTCTGCCAGCACTTCTGTCTAGGAGAAAGCTCCCCCACAAGCTCTCAACCTGATGTTGGACAATTCATTTTCTCCCAGTATGTCTCTGGCACCTTTCAAGCTGCTGCCCAAGTGAAAGAGCTCAGAGAGAGTGAGCCCAAGTAAGTCTTTGTGTAGGCCCTTCAAGACAAACTGCCTTGGACTTCAGCAGCCCTTCTTCTCTCTCAGCCTCAATCCCCACTGGTTTTTTCAGCCAGAAGTTATGGGGAGTTCTCTTCCTGGCCCTGGAACCCTGGGCTGGGGGCCTGGTATAAGGCTGGGACTCCTCACTCCTCAAGGCAGAGCACAGCAGTTGAAATATCTTTCCCAATTTTTATCTGCCACAAGTAGGTATATCTCTACCCCTCCTACCAGTCTTGATCTGGCTTCTTCTTTAATTCTCTAGTTGTAGGACTTTGATTCCATCAGATTTCAGGCAGTTCTGAATGACAGTTGTTCTGTAGTTTAGTTGTAATTTTGATGTTGTTGTGGGAGAAGGTGAGTACTGTGTTTACCTCTGCCATCTTGACTGGAAGTTCCTCCCAAAATCCAGAACAGTAGAGCTATAATCTCATTTCTGTGAAACCAATAAGAAAACAAATTCAGATAGAAAAATTAAGGAATTTAGCTGAAATAATGCAGTTGTGTGTACATGCCAGAGCAGGACTTTAAACCCATACCTTCCTGGCTCAAAAAACCACATTTGTTTTATAATCCCAAGATGTTATTGCTTGAGGTAGCTTCACTCCAAGATTAGAAAGGAAATGAATGGAAAGCTGGTGGACAGAAAAGGCTCAGCAGCTTCAGACCTGCTCACCCAAGACTGTCCTTTTGCCAAAATAAATTCCTTTCTTCTTATAGATTTTTATTAAAATTCCTAATATTACTGTTGCCACTACGAATTTTTTTAAATGTTTATCAAGAAACATAATGTTGTAAGATGAAATCACACACGAGCATGAAGAAAATAACCACTTCAGATAAGGGTGGAGTTTCCGTAACTCCTCTCGAGCTAGGTTGGCACTGTTTTAAATTTAGAAAATAGGGCCGCCAAAAATTGCCAGCACAGGTCCTACATGCACAATGACACCCAGTGAGGACAAAAATCTTATCGGCAGTCTACTTGCCAAATCCCAGGACTGAGCTGTCTCCATCTGGAGTAAAAGACCCAATTTTCTACCCATACAAAAGTGCCATATGGGTTAGCAGAAGCCATCCTCAGGAAAGAAGGAAGCATCAGTAAATTGTCAGTTTCCATCAAAAATTTGATCTAGTCTCTACATTTTATATCAAGGAGTACCAGCTTAACCATTGTTTGCATAATTTGCATAAATGGTGGTATTTAACTTCAAGTTTAATGGTGCTTTCAACCACTATGCCAAATTGTTGTTAACCCTCCTATGCTTTGAAAAATCTTGATTGACACTACAGATTGTGTTGTTTGGTTTTGTTTTTTATTTTGTCCTAACCAGTATGGAAGGATTTGTGGTATGGAAGTCAGAGAATTTACTTTCCAACTCAGTACTTGACTGAACTTTGCCATGTTAGTTACTTTCTCACCACTCCCCTGTACTCAGCATTGAATTGGGCATAATAATACCTCCATCACAGGGTGTTTAATGGGCAGTACTCAGCTGGGAGTAAGCGCTAAAAAGTGGTCATAGTAGCCTGTGTGTATGTCCTGTGTTACATAGAAGCAGAGTCAAGATAACACGGATGCACCTTCACCCACTCTGGCTTGAAACTGCTATCACCCAGATCTGCCCTGGTGACAGGTTTACTCCAAGGACAGACAATAGATATGGATTCAAAATGGGGAAGTAGTTAGGGAGATATAAGGACCTGTATTCAAAGGGGTCAGACTCCATACTATCGTCAGCCTATATTTTTTGGCTAGCCTCTCTTTGCACTTTTTTTTTTTTAGTCAAAATCCAATTCAACTGGGCACTTTTATAATTTAATATAACATGTGATGCATGAAGGTACACATTAATTTACATATAATCCATATTTAGATTACACATTACTAGATGTGTCTAAAGTGCCTCCTTCCCGGGTTTGCTCACATGCACCTTCTCTGTGTGGTCTACCATGACCACCAGACCCTCTCCACAGCACTCCTTCTCCCCCATCCCTGTTTTATTGTTTTCTTCACAACCATTTTTACCTTCTATTGTACTACTTAATTGTTATTTTATTCATGTTTCCCTCCCCCTACCAGAATATATGTCCACAAGACCAAGGATTTTGATCATTTATATAGCCTTTTGTTCCAAGTGCCTGGAATTTGAGAGAAGGTCATTAATGAAAAAGGAAAGTATATTATTGTTGCTTTTCTCCTCTAATTTTCAGGACCTGGTAGCTTATTTTACCTAAGCTTGTCAATAAAAATGTCTTTTTTTTTTTTTTTTTTTTTTGGTAAATAGTTAAGATACAATTCCAGATAGAGAGCTCTCATTAGCATAATCAGAAATTTTACTTGACTCGTCATTATATGAAAACAAAAGTAAATTTTTCAATTGTCCAGAATGATACATTTACCTCTTGGGATAAGAGGCCTGAGGGTTACCATTGTCTATTTCATGGAATGATATAAAATTGGAAGTATGTCTCCCATCTATGATTTTCTTTCCACGGTATTATTATAGGCTTCTAAGGTTGTGATGCCAATCAGTGGTATCGCCTAATAATGATTAAAGACTTAAGTCTTGACACAGACAATGCAGTGATATTGTTTTGAAAGTGGAAAGACAAAATAAAGTCCATCTGCTCCAAACCTCTCTGTGTAAAAATACTCGTTTCTAAATTGTGAACCCCCATCTATATATGTGTATGTGTATGTTGCTTTTTAAATAATGCTTATTTTGAGCAAGTGAAGAATTTTACTTTTGTCATCTATGCATAATATTAGTATGAAAATAATGAGACTTTTTTTTGGTGACCTAATTGATCCACTGAATTTTTAGATGCATATTAAATGGCTTAGGCAGATGAGGTGACAATGAATTTTTAAAATCTTTTTTTAAAGTAATGTAATGGAAGCACAAATAAATTGCATTGTATTCGTGTTAAAGAAACATTTACCAAAGCAACATGTAGATATGTGTGGATTGATGAGGAGGGTGGATAGTTTTCTTATAGGGAAATAATAAAATGGTACATAATTCAAGATCACAGACAGCTTAATCACACACATATGAGTAGAGGCAACCCAATTTACTTGTTGAATCTTTACTTTGTTTAACTCACAGGGATTTTTCTTTCCTTCTCCCTGGGTAACTAGTTTTCATTTCTGAGTTTGGGAAGAAGGAAGATTATTAAAATATCAGGAGAAAAATATGAGGAAGGATTAAGCTATCTGTGTCTGCAGGTTATAACCTGTGTTTATTGTTTTTTCAAGTGGTTAAGATACAGTAGCTGTGATATCCAGAGAAAGGAAATCACATTGGCTGGTTCTTGTGTATAAGAAGCATTTCAGCTTAAGCAGAGTGAGCTTCCTAGAATGCTACCCTCCACTGATGGAAGCTGAGCTTGTGTTATAAGCAGTGCATATTATTGTATAAAATTTACTGCAAAGGGGAGTGATATGAATAGAGAATGTATACAGTAGCTTACTGTGTGCTAGCAGGTCTTTTCTGGGCTCCTAAATGTTAACTGGATAGTAATGTAAGTTATTACACTCATTAAATTAGGCCACAAACAAGTCAACAGTGATTCAGCAAAATGGCTTTGTTTGTATAGTGCAAGGAAGTCTGATAGATATCCAGTCACACATTTATGGCTAAATGGATGAAGATTTTAACATTACAGCCTAATAAAAACCCCATACTGTGTGATTAAATAAGAGGGAAAGCAGTAAAAAAGAAAACGCGTAATGACGGTAACATGTAGGTCAGTTACAATTTAATTGTCATTGCTCTTCATTGCTAACATATCAATTCTCTGCTGCTTCGCTGAGCAGAAAACAACAACTTAACATGTACACTGGGCCCACTGACGAGTCGTCAAACCCCCACTTCCATCACCTGCTTCTGACTACTTCCTTAACAACCCACAAGAAGTCTTCCTGCTTTAATAGGATAATCTCACTGAAAGCTCCTGCTGATTATTTCTTCCCAAGCTCAATGCATCAATGATCAGTAAATTTACTTCACACTCTACATAGATGCTAAAATTAGAACATTTGCATTACAACTTTCAATACTTCTGCAGCAAGAAACACCTGCCTGCAGATTTATATTGTTTTGTTTAACGGTTTAAAATAAAGATAGCCTCACAGTGGCGATACCTTGATGTACTATATCGGAGGCGCACAATGGCTGATCATTTTTCTTACTTATCCAATTTGTACTGTATTTTTTGCCATATAAGGTATAGCTTCATTATCATTAATTGCAGTTTTAGAAAAACCGAGGAACTATTTATTCTTGCCAACTTTGCTGCAATTTTACTTATTCAGTGCAACTAAGAAAGGGAGGGGATAAAAAAAACCACTGTATATTTAACTTTTTCCCCCCTGAATCTGGATAATTCACACAGATCTCAAAAGGGCCTTGGCGCCTTTTTAAAATGTTAGCTCTAAAGAATTGTCTGTCTAGCACACTTATGCTGATCTATAGTAAAGACTTAACTGAGTACATAACTGAACTATTAATTCAGGTGCCTAAGGTGACATTTTTTATCCAGCTTAGCATAGTCTATTCCACATAGAATAGAGCAT
This sequence comes from Saccopteryx leptura, assembly GCF_036850995.1. Taxonomy (NCBI): domain Eukaryota; kingdom Metazoa; phylum Chordata; class Mammalia; order Chiroptera; family Emballonuridae; genus Saccopteryx; species Saccopteryx leptura. The sequence continues at coordinate 259,187,192 of NC_089505.1, read as the reverse complement.
AGCTCCTGGTATAAAAAATGATCCAGTAGAAGCTAGATAACTTTATTAGAATGATTAGAAACATCAACAATTTTTTCTTCTCATTCCAAATCTCATTTTAACTCAGCTTTCTGGGAATCAGGCTCATAGATTCCAAATGTCACAACTATTCTGGTAGATTTTCATTCTTTTACATCTCATTGTACCTATCTGGATCAAATTGTGTCATGTCAGGGCAAAAATAAGGGCCTGCAGTTCAAGTTCATGGACGACTAAAGTAAAACCCCCAGGAATAAGCTCTACCTCTGGACTGATGTCTGAGGCAGCCTCTGAGCAGTTAGAGTTACTGGGTTTGTCGTGGAGATTTGGGAGGAGCTTCATGTTATTTCCAAGACTGTCAGTTTAGGAATCCCCAATTCTGATTTAAGGTTCAGAAATGGATAAGTACTAATCCATGGCTGTCGTCATTAAGAAAACATTTATGAGAGCCACCTTCCCTGTGTTTATTTCTTTCTCCTTTAATCATTATGGAATGGGAAGTTCTTTCTTTGAGTTCAACCAGGGAGAAGAACAAAGTAGTATGTTACTTTTGGTTTCCATGGTGCTCCTTATACATATTATGCAAAATGCTTAATGAATAAGAACTCTTCTCAACACTTTGCAGATGCATTACTTAAGAGATTTGGACAAAAATAACAGTATGAATAAAAAGTTAGCTGTGGTGCTCCAACTGTCTGATTTTCTGCATATACCTTAGTCTACTCAACCACACCAGGAGAGTAACTGTCTTGTTGATATTATTCTTTGACATTCTGGTAATCAGTAATGTCAAATTGGTTCCTATAGCATGGGCAGCTTTTTTACCATCTTGGATAATCATGCCTAGTGGAATTGATAACACACTCTCATCTAGGAAATAAATGCTGGTGACATGCAGAGCTTGCTTGACTAGGCAGGACATACTGTAGCTATTCTAACAACTAAGGGGAAGGCTAAGGAAACCCTATCATCTCAGAACTATCCAATCAGATAAATTTGTTATTGGTAAGGGTTCCTTTCATCCTTTCAACTCACTTGTTGAGTGTTCGTATACATTTCTCTTTGTCCCTGTTAGAAATAAATTGTAAGTAAAAAACTCATTTACACAAGTAACATATATTATCCAGAGGGGGATAAATGCATCGATTTTTCCATAAAAATGAACTCTATAGATTTACAAGTGCCTGGCTATCTAAATATAGAAATGTGACAAATTCAAATTCACAACAATAACTTTAACCACGTTATCATCTGAATAATCCATTAAACCATATTTTAACCTATCTGAAAATAACTGGAAGAAGGATTGGAGGAAACAGTTTTCAGGTAATGTGAGATAATATTTTTGAATCATATTTCCTGCTTGTCTAATTCTTAAACCTTGACCAAAAGTGCCATGTTCATTTTATCTTTAAATCCAACAGAACTTGGCAAATTTCCTAATGGCAAATTCCATTCAGTGACTCAAAGCATTGATTCATCACTCGGAATATTAACTATCTTGATTCTAGATGTTACTTAGCTGTTTTAAATATTAAGGCCAGTCAGTGCTCTTTGGGGCCATTTTAGATTTATCATTCTCAGAGCAGTAGGAGACTAGTGTTTAGGCATGGAATGAGGGAGTTAGAGCCCCACTACACATCGTGTGTATGTGTGTGTGTGTGTGTGTGTGTGTTTGCGTGTGCGCGCGCACACGCATGAGCTTGATGCAATGCATGATTTGGCAGGACAGAGTACCACTTTCTCCGAACAGCTGCCTTTTATAAGCTTATCTGAAACCTTGACACAATTTTTGGAAAGCTCATTAGACTTAAGAGTGATTGCAAATGAAAGAGAATGCATGGTTACTCACTGACATTCATGCCTGCTTTTTAAATCTCATGCTGTATTGTTGCGGATCTTGATTTCACACTCAGATGCTTAACCCCACATTAATATGTGTCTTCTTCCCCAACATGAGCACAATGTCCCTGTCTGGCATTATCATTCCCCGCCAACAAAATGGATTGCAGGAAATTTGGGAGTGGGGGGGGGGGCAACAAGTGATGTCTCAAAACTTGAACCGTTATTTTTCCATTTATTCTCTAATACAAGACATATTTTTGAATGCCTACTGTGGATAAGCCTGTGCCAAACACCATGTAGATTCTTCTTGCAAGTTAGGTTCTCAAATAAAATGACACATATTTTCATCTCCCTAGGGTTATGCCAGAAGTCTGTATCTTTTTATCTTTCCTTATTAAATTATGTTTACCTGAATGCATCAGGTTCATTTCACCTAGGCAGGATGTCCCATTAAGCATGACAAGTAGAAGGTTGCAAGATTAATGCCCTTCTTGAGCTTGAATTAGTGTGTCAGCATCTTTCCAGACCTGGGACCAGAGTATAGAAGAAGTATTCCATAATAGACCTTAGCCTCTAACTGAACTGCTCAAAATTATTCCTATAACAAGACTACTTTTAAAGAACCTCATTATTGGCTTCATTAGATATGTTACTTGCATCAGTGGCTGTAGTTATGCGTATAAAATAGGAGAGGTTAAGTTAACATAGCATATTTTTTATGTATTATATGGCATACAGCTTGAAGTAGCCAAAAGGTTTATGGCGATGTAATTGGTAGTTAGTGTGAAATTTGTAAGACAAATAGACAATATCTAGGGTAACCCCTTTAATCCTCTTCTTTCAGTTTTTTACAGCCACCAAAGGGCCTCATTAAAACAGCAGTCAGCACCTTAGTGAAAAGATACAGTGCTTAGAGTGCCCAAATGTGACAGAAAATCTGCATTTTGTAAATCTGACACCTTTGATAGATTATACAGTGTAAAGCTATTTCTTCTAAGCATTATGAGAACGTTTAAGGTTCTCTTCTGAATCCAAGTTTGCTATATTCAGTGGCTATAACGAAGCAGAAAGGAGCCGATTAAATAAAATGAAGCTAAGAAGAGAGAGGCACCGTTTTCTATGGCACAGAGCTCTACGCATGCAAAGGGGCTGGGAAGCGGCTGTTGGCATTTCCAAGGACTACTTAATCTTGAAGGAAACATTCCTTTAAATATGAGGATGCTACTTATGAATACACCAGGTTTTCTATCTGTGGAGATGAACCAACCTGTGGAAGAACAGCAGTTTTATATGCTACATGGGAAAGATGACTAGCTTTTCATCTATTTTTACCAATTAATGTTTTACAACAGTACCCAAGCGAAAGGAATCAATGAAAACCTTAATCTTCATTTCACAAAAGAGACCTTTGAAATCAGAACGAGGCAGTCCAATGAAAATGATACAGAACTAGGCAATCTTCTGGTTTAGTTCCAGGTGGTTGCCGTAGCCGAGCAGACCGTGTGAAAGTGACACCATGAGGTTTAGAAGCACTTTTGTAGGTATCCTAAGCCAGGATTGTCTCCTTCCAAGTCCTCCCCATAGCTTCTCCCAAGCCAGCAGAAGTGTTCCGCCTGTATCCTTTCTCTCTGAATCTAGTCCCCAATGCCCCATTTAGAAAGATTTATATGGACAACTGACAACAAAGATGGAAACTAAAACTGGAGAATTCATAGAAGCAATGATCTTTAAAAAAGTCTATTATATGTAAATTTACATTTTTATTGTAGCTAGAGAGGAGGAAAGTATACAACAAAACTTGAATATGATGATTCTCTATTTTAGCCCAAGATTTGAAAACATTTACTAATTACAGTAGGACCAAGTATGGAAGGATGACCTCTCGAGTCCTTTGTTCCCTCCTGTTATTGAAAACTGAACCTGTATGTCTATCTGTTTTCAGCAGCTCCAACAAAGGGAGAAAAGCCTGTTCTGCACTCTCCCAAGCTTTCCCTCACTCTGGCCAAATGATTGTGCAATGAAGTTTATGTTTATAGAAATGTCTAAAAAGATAGCCCGGCTATATTGACCTATATAGATGCTTTATGTATTTCATGATGAGTGTAAACTGCTTAATATAGTTGTAGAGTATCTTTATTAAAAGTTAAAAGAAAAGATGATTAAAAAGCAGCCTGCCTTATTTATTTTTTTAATCCATAAAATGTCAATGGAGCATTATGTAAGTAGCTGTCATTCAAATGAAGAAAATGTGTCTGACCATTGTTTATATTTTAGTATTGAAAGTCTTCGAGGACAGATAAATAATCAGATTTAAACATGCCAAGGTAATGGCCTCTCTTCCGCCTTAAATATACCTGACCATCTATCTGTGCCGACTGGAGTTTCCTTTTCAGTATTTTATGTATACTCATTTTGAATCTATTTATTAAAAGGGTTAGTTTTTCCCCCATTGTGATAAAAAGAAATCAGTTTTCATTTAAATGATTCCATTTAAATATTTGCAATTACTAATAATACAGTTTACAAAAGGACACATTTCAATGACAGGAACCTTGAGACGAATCCTTGAGAATTTGGAATGGCTATTGCTTTCTCTTACAATAATCCAGGGCCAGGCTCTACTTTTGTTCAATTCAGTATTTTTTTTTTTTTGAGGGTTAGAGCTATTAAATTTTAGTCTGTTGCTAGAGGGAGTGGCAGGCCTCTTGGCTGAGAAATCTACTTGAAATTACTCTTTGGGAGAAAAAAAAAGATAGAAAATTGCCTCATCAGACCCATCTTTCAACCAACAAATCCTGTGATTCTCACTGTTCTTAATTGTTGACCCCTCCCATCTGTGTCATGCAATGTGGCAGGAACTCTCCCTTCAAATAAAGATCCATGTAACCTCATCAGAATGTACTTGTTAAAAGTGATAATGGTTCACAATCAGTACTTAGCCATGTGAAATACAATATCCTCTTTTAAAAATGTGGAGGTTTGGGGCCTAAATTAATACCTTGGTGCATGAGTCATTACGTTATCTGAAAATTGTTTGATACAAGAGGAAAATATCCATGAGATGCTTTTGTTATCTAAAGAGTTCAAAATGCAGAATTTATTTAATTTGGGAAAGGAAGTTGTTGTGTGAGGTCTATTGCAAAATGTTGAGTGTCATTTAGCCTTTAAAAAGCCGCCCTTACATATGTAGTACCAACACTAGAAAATGTATTGAAGGCAATTATACAATTTTCTCATAAAATAAAATTTAAAACATCTGGAATATATGTGACATGAGATTAGTGGGACTGGACTTAAAAAAAAGTCTTTTACAGTGAATTCTCATCACTATGTGGCTTGCCCTGCCCTAAAAGATGAACTTAAAGGGGCATTGTGCATGGAATGTGTGGGTTTAAAATTCAGTGGATTATTCACATCTGTTAGGTGAGAATTAAAGAGTGCTCTGAAATAATGTATTCTTATGTTTCAGAGCTATCACTGCCAAAGGCTACTGACTAGTAAGTATCAACATCTGTGTTACTTCTTTAGATTTCCTGATTTGATGTGTCTAAACATTTCATTTACTACCGGAATTTTTTAAAGTTGTTTTAAGCCTCTGTTTGATGTACTATTTCACTGAAAGATATCATTAGCAATATTAGTTAAGGGATTATATGTACAATTAGCCCCAAATAACAGTAACTGAATGTTGTGATTTGTATTATTGAAAGAACGTCAGACTCTTGAAACAGTAAATAATGAAATAAAAATAAATAAAGGTACCTGTATTTTGACAGTGATATTCCACCTCTGGTTTCCCCATGCGCAAGCATAAACACGCACACGCTCTCACACATACACAATCATTCAAATGCCTTTTCTTTCTCTGACAAAAATATTCATTAAAAACATTTCACTGTGCTGCCTTTTAATATAGCACGGGCATTCAACCTGTGCAGGAAGCTTCCTGGAACCGCACAAATACTGTGTAATTATCTGGTGGCTCCCTGCTGGCTGCTGCATATTCCAGGCACAAAGTGAGCATCGCGTTTCTAGAGCCTGACTCCTGTCTTCATTGTCCCTGCTTGGAATATGAAGCCTCACTTCATTATAGTAGACCTGATCAAACTTGATAGATTTAGCCATTATTCTTGACTGTGTCAACTTTCTACAGTTTTTTTCCCCCTCCTTGGGCTCTTTTGTTTTGCCACCCAGGGAATGAAAAATATTCCGAGCCTAGGTTTCTCTCTTTTTCGCCTCTTCTTCTCTTTCTTCCCTCCCTCCCTCCTCTGTCTCTGGGCTCTCTCAGCCCCCCTCCTTCTCCCTCCACCCCATTTCTTTCACCGTCTCACTCCCCCCTTTTTTTCTCCTCTCTCTCACCCAAACAAACCAAGGATTCAACAAATAATGTTCCTTGCACATCATGTGATTCAAGGAAAATAAGGCTTGCAATTTTTCTCTCAATTGTCCTCTTTGGTTTTGATTTTTTCAGTTACTATAAAAGAATTCTGCAGCAATGTTGACACACAAGGCAGAACTGCTTTGAAAATCCTTTTCTATTTCCTGTTAGTAGCACAGTAACTTTTGCTCTATGATGTTGTTGTGATGGTTGGGCTTGGGCTTTTTTTCCTCCCCCTTAGTCTGTTTTATGACAACTTTCAAAGAGCACTTCAGAGTTCGTATTTTCAAGGATCATCCACATCAATGTATCTTATCAAATTTTATAAACGTCACAGTGCATTTTCTTTGCAAAAGGCATTAGATCATTGTCTAGGTAAATTCAGATGTTGATGAAACTGGTTTAGCATAACAGATTGCTTTGTAGTTTTTGAGAGTTGCTATGCAACAATAGAGAATTATATCATAGCTCTAACAAAATGTTAAAGTATCAAAAAAAAATAATGCAAGCAGTATCACTGTAATTAGGATCACACTGACCCCTCACACTGTCAAGTTAATCAATATATCAGGTTTGTTACTGACCTTAAAATACTTAGAAGCTCAGTTTATCTTTACCCTAGTTAATTAATATTTTGTGGTGAGATTTTATTCCCTGGGTGTTATTTTTTTTTCTGTAGCATCTATATATCCCTTTAATGGACCCCAAGCACTGTTTAAAAGCAGAAAATAATGGTTAATGTGAAGGTCTGTACATTGAATGTAAATTATTAATACAGTAAAAACTTAAGGGTCTTAGAAAGTCCTCTCACTCTCCAGGGTCTCTCCACACTTTACACCACTCCAATCTTGCTTTATTCTGTTTATTTTTTGAAAGCAAAATCCAAGCTCCCAATATGATGCCTTTCAACAAGTTTGCTCACAGGATTCTTATTGTAGTGTCTGGTTTTATGCCACAGCAAGAAGGTACGATGCTAGTATGGCTTGAATTTAATATTATCTTCCTTACATTAAAAATAAAATAATTATATTTTAGAGTGGCATTTTCAGTCACACCAAAAGCTTCAAGGCATCTTAAAATGTAAATTGCCGTGAAGCAACACAAAGGAGAAAGGGAAGATTTTGAAGGCAATCGCACTGATCACTTAATTCAGTTGCTGCATATCCGCTTGGCATAAGGTAATTAGAGTGCCACATTGCTGTAAAGACAGAAAGCTTAGGGTCCCATTCTGACTCACCCAGACGATAATACATGATTAGAAGTCAGTGACAGATCACAACTGCTGAATGACCCACCAAGGTCTTATCAAGGGCAAATCGCATAATTAGCATGCACTTCGCCAGCAGAGGAGTGCAGTGCTATTGTTCCTGCACAATCAAATTAGCCCTGCCAATGAGGTCACTGTTCTGTGACCTCAGAGACATTTCATGTTTTATTCCCCCTCTTCGTCACACACATGCACACACATGCGTGCAATGTGCACACATGCGTACACTCTTAAACTGAACCTAAGTTCTCTGGACACTAAAACCATGTTTTATTGAGACATTTTTGAAGTACACTCCATTGACTCTTTAGTTCATCATGTATGGAATGAGGAATGAGGAAACTAGCTAATGTAGTCTGACCCTGGGGGACACATATGTAACGGAGCTACTTTGACATAAATTCAAGCATCTAGTGAGGCCTGGATCTCATATTATTTGCTCTTAATACATCCGCCGCACCCTACATGTACATACTAACGAAGTCTTAATTCATGCTTCAGGCTTCTCTGTCCTTCTAGCAATTGAAATGACCCAGTGGGCTTGGCTGTTCTGCCTTCACCTCATCAGCATTGTCTTCTTCACTTGTGGTCTACTTCTAGGACCCCAGATTTCTCTCATAAAAAAAAAATGTTTTGGCAATTTCTGAGGTCCCTCACAGCTCCAGACTATTCTTGCAGCCACAAGACCACCCTCCTGTGCCACTAACTGTCCCCTGAGTGCTGCTGTTGCAAGGGTCCAAGGCTTTTCTGGCTGGGTGACCTGTCAGTCCGCAAAGTTGGCATCCTCTTTCCATGCTCTACTGAGGAATGTGTGGGGCTCCAAGCAGAGCCCTTTCGTAAAGCTACTTGAATGACTAGCTTGAAGGTTGTTTTGTTTTCCAGCCTGAAAGTCACTTTCTCATTTGTTCTACACACTGTATCACGTGTTCACTGCGCAGGAGAGGTCGTCTGGCACTCAGCACAGAGCGGGAGCATATGTTACCTCCGCCCTGTGATTTCCATCATTGGGCTGCACGCTTGGAGCCCGGTGTCACTGTCACCCACACTCCTGGATCTCACTCTACTAACATTACCTGCTATTGAAATTGCCGTTAATTATTTTAAAGAAATTGTTTACATCCTATCAAATTAAAGCTGAGTTCTGAGTCTTAAATGAGGATAAGGAAAATATTTCATTCTATTAAAAGCTAAATAATTTCAAATTCTTATTCTCTGAATCTTGTCCAATCAATACTCATGATTTACTACTATTAAGATAAGGCTCATATGAGTTGAGATTTCATGACATTGTCAGAAATATCTAGTCCAAATTTTAGTACTAATGAGAAGTCTAGGGGATATTGATTTGTCCAAGAGGCAGGGGCTCTCTGGCTTGAGACCATTGTTGGAGGTATGGGGGTTGCATGAGCTGTGGGAAGCTTTGGCTGCATGGTGCAATCAAGAAGCAATGGACTGTACGTCAGGTGACTTGGGTCTAGTCCTGGCTTTGCACATAGCCAGGGTTTTGGTTTTTTTTCTTCCTTGGCCTAGATGTCGTCATCTACAAAATGACTACATTTGGCAAGAGGCCGTCTCTGATTCCTCCTAGCAACAACATGCTATGTTTCTAAAACCTCTGGTAAAGTTTTGCCTCAGTCCATTTGGTTATATGTTCTAATCAACTGTGGTCCTTACAGTTGCACGTCACAGCTCTGATCACTGTAACCAAGGGTAATGTTGCAGATATAAGGGACAGAGACCTTAGAATTCTAACATACACGAAGAAGAGAGGGGTACGGGAATATCTATTGTGTACCAGATAACAGCAAGGAAGGGGAAAAGCCAAAGAAAGCACAAATGTTTTATGTTTAAGTAACATGTTTCCAAAGTGTCACTGAGCAAGCAAGTTCATCTTTGAGCCAGTTAAATAATTCCAACTCCAACTTGGCCTATTCTATTAATTGTTTTATTTTGTGATGCTTGCATTTAAAGAGCGATGTGTTTTCACAACTGTACCGTGGAACTCCCATATTTTCTTGAGTTGGATTTCAATTGTCTTCTATTTTTTGAAGCTGAAATACATAGATATTTTTAACAGAGGAAATTTAAACTAGAGTTTAGCAATAGAGGACAAATTTATTTGTAAAGTACCTTTTATTTATTGTAAATGCTTTGGCCATTTGTACTAAATGCATTGATGAAACCTTTTTTTTGTTTGGCACAAAGATCATTTCTAAAGGTGTTGTTGATTAGACACACACAGGGACATCTCGCTTCAATGAGAATTAATACCGTCTGTCTATAGAATGGTAGGAGCATTCGGTCTGCCACAAAAGTTCCTGAAAACATTATATTTATAATGATTGTGATAAGCTCTTCCATCCTCCTAGTATGTAGCCTTCACGGTAACTTCTTGTTGATGAAAAAATATAGAGAACTATGCACAAAGGAGCTGTTTTTATACTTGTAATGGAAATATTAAAAAGGGACCCATTTTTACCAACTGTCTCTCTAGTAGAGATCTCACAGCATCTGTAAAGTACAGACACTGCATCATGCAGAGCTATATCTGCGGTACGGGCGGGTACCCATTTGCATAAGGTGTATATTTTCATATGTGTGCTCTATGTACATTATATGCACCGCATATAAATATAAATTATGCTTCCCAAAGTCTCAGAGGACACCCCCCCAACCTTAGTCATCTAGTGCAAACCATGGAAGTCCCCTAACAAACAGGATTAAAATTCACTCCTTTCAACCATCCCAGACATTTATTCCTTCCTTTTCATTGAGCTACATTTGTCTGATTTAACAAGATAAGATTTGAGTGCTGATGCAGCCCGTTGTTAATGTAGCAGCCGCATCCACCACCTCATCGACACTCGGCATCAGAGGAATGCATAAATCAGGTATTCAAAAAAAAATTAGATATGCAGCACACCAGTTTTATAGTCCCAGCCTCAGAAATTGAAATGGCCCAGATTAATGTATTATATCTTACACACTGTCCGAGTGAATCAACTTTAATATATTGAACAGATTCGCAGAACAAGACTTTGTTATCTAAGGAGCACTCGGAAGAAGGAATTGACCTGAGGATTTGATTTGGTTCAGGTAGTTCATGTTGTACAGCCGCATTTGAATAGTTTCACATAAAAATAAAATTTGTATTAGAAATATTTTACATCATTTCTGGGCTCATCCGTACGCCAGCTTTGCAGAGGGCCAATATTAGAGAAACAATGTCCAGCCAAGATATGATTTTAACCTTTGCTTCTGACATGGCAAAACAATATAATTGTAATTTTAATGCAAGCTGCTGTTTCTTAGCAAGGCAGCTTGTACAGGCTGACTTTAACTAGTTTGGATTTTGACTGGAAATGAAATGCCCATTGAATTGCTTATACAATAGAAGCACCACAATTTGTAGCGTTCCATTCCCAAAGGCTCAGTCAGGGCTGAAGCTGTTCTGTAAAGAAGCTGCTTTTTATACTGTTGGATGCCATTCCCAGGAAGGACAGGTCTGGACACAGTATGAGCTTGAGAGGACAGTAGCTCTTTTCCTTGTAAGGCTGGGGATAGCATGATGAGGAACTCGTTTGGGGAGTTGAAACCAGAGAGGATGTGGTCTTTGCCCCTGACTGCCTGGAAAAGGGGAGGGATGAGGAGAAGAGCAAAATATGAAGTCTGGGGAGAAACCGTCTTCACTGTGGGGGTGCATGGAAAAGCATTTCATTCTTCCCTGACTCTCTTCTTTGTTTCCCATTCTAGAGGGTGCTCTTTGTGTAACCTCAAGATCTGCAAGGTTGTGCTCTCTTTACAAGGATGGAGCCTGGATCCTATCTTACACTTCTTGACAATGTCAGCTATGTGAATCATGGCAGACTCTGAACTCCCCCTTCTCCAGAGATAGGAGTCTACCTATTAATGAAATTGATAGAACAAATGCCGGCAGTAGGGGTGATGATTTTCTCATTGAACTCAGAAATAAGTAGAGAAGAGTCATTAAATAGAAATATAGCAGATAGGCACACTATGAGACAAACACTAGTTCCTGTTACATGTAGATGCAGGGAAAACAAGAAACCAAAAGAAAAGGCACAATTTCTCCGTCGATGGCACTCCAAGCCTCTTGACCTTAATAACAATCCGTTTGCTTCTTTGCCCAGTTAATCTTGACTGTTTCTCATGTCTTCAATTTATTTTGATTTTTCAGAGATTGGAGGTCCAAATGATCTCCCCAAATAGCAGCAACTAAAGGGCTTGCTTTGGCACATTCCATGAACTCATGGATTGATGGCTAATGGCTGTTTTTCTGTGATTGGTGAAGCCATATGTTAACATGTCTCACATCAGAAATTGGGTTTTGTTTTTACAACTATTACTGCTTCTCTTTTCAGTTGCCTAATGCTCATTTATTTTCAGATGTCAATAGAGGTGTAATTTTTGACTGGAAACCCACACCTCAACCCTATTTTTCCTCCTCTCCCACCAACCAAATTCAGGCTGGCCATCAGCGTACATGCTCTGTAGGCGTCCTGTGTTCCTACTTGTTACACAGTTACCTGCTAGTTTGTAACTGCTGATTTAATTCTCTTTCTCCCTAGAGAAGTCATAGTTCTTTTAAGATTGTCTTTTTCATAAGTATATCTCTCATTCTTAGCAAATGCCAGGCACGTAATAGATGTTCATTAAGTATCAGCAGAATTCACTTCTTTATTCATTCAATACATATTTTTAGATGCCTACTATGTATGTGTCAACACTGTCCTAAGCTCCAGGGACACAGCAGAGAACATAGCGAAGTTGCTACTCTCACAAAGTTTACATTGGAGAGAGGGAGATAGACTTTAGCAAACCAACAACTATTAAATGAACCAGATGAAGTTCGACCATATTAGAGCTGCAGAAATGGCAAATTTGTATGGTCCAACCTAAGACATCATATGCTATGTGGAGATAATGAGCGCGTCAGTGCAGTAATGGTGTTTGACAACATCCTCTGAGTCACGGTACAGTGTAACAGGCTCTTGCTTGAGCTTATTATATTTTATCATAAAAATGCTCCAAAAATCATCAGACAGAAATCAGGCACCATTAGTCAGAAGTAATAGACTAGGTGCCCTAATGATTACTGAAACAGCAGTCCTTGTGTCGCTGCATATGTGTTATTCTGCAGGCCCTGCTTCTGTACTTGAGGCCTCAGCATAACCTCAGAGCCCTGGGGATCCAGCATTGGCCAAGCTCCTCTGTGGTTCAGGCTGGGTCCGTGGCCGACAGGTTCTCTTTGTGCCGTGGTGGCTGTTTTCCCTCCAAATCTTTAGCTCTCCACCCTGGTTCCAGACAGTCACTGCCACCATGCTGGGAAGGATGCTTTGGGAACCTGTAAGCCAGCAAAAATGAGACCAGGCTGTGTGTCCGTCTCCTTCTCATTCGAGTAAGGAGTTCAGCATTGGTAACTGTATTGCAAGTGGGCAGTGAGCCTTTTCCTCCACTGACTCTCACCCTGCTCAAAGACCATCTTGGGGCCCCTGACCTGTGTCCACAGAGTGGCCGTTCTTTGGTCCCCACACCTGGGACACCGCAGGGCCAGCTTTCCTCCAGCAGGCACATTTGGCGCGGTCTCCTCACAGCATGTTCTCATTGTATATCCAGCTTTGACAGCGCGCGTTCTCTGAGCCTGTATGTGAAAGTGTCAAAAAAAAAAAAAGTGCTAACATTCCTACTAGTTCGGATCATTAATTTTCTCAAGGAATTACTAAATAAAATGACGTTTTCAAAAAGTCCTCCTACGCTGCCATTTCTAAAGTTTTATTTTAAATGTTGTATGCCCTCTACTGATTATTTTCTTTGCACTTAGCTTATTTTGTTTTCCAGTTTAAAGTTCATAGCTTTTTTATATAATAAATATTTTTGTATCTTTTTAAACATTATATAGCAAACAAGGGTGTTTGGTAGATTTTGGTGGAATTATAAATTTATAAAGCAAAGGAGAGCAAAGCGAAGCTGCTGCATGGGGGGGGGGGTGCAGTTTCTGTCCCTGTAAGACCTTGGGGTTGGTGGATGGGTTTGATTGCTAGCTCACTCGAGCTGACTAAAGGCCAAGGGCATATGTCTTATTTGGACCATCTGTGTAACAGCTAGTACAAGGCTCTGTGCAGTGGGCAGGCTAGATTGGCATTTGTGAAAAAATTATCCCAGCTATCATGCATTAAGGACAGCTTTGTGCCCTGCACTAGTGCACTGTGGGAATATCTTCCCATTTTACATACAGGCAAACTGAGGCTCTGAGGGTTTACTCTGTGTCCAAGTTTACACAACCAACAAGCAACAAAGCCAGGCTCCAAATACTAGAATCTCTGTCTCTGAAAGCCAATGCCCCATTTACTCTGTCCCTCAGCTCCTGACATAGCTCAAGATATGGTAGATGGGTGAAAATTATTCAGCAAAGAAATGTATTTGCCATCAGAAAATGTTTGTGATATTTATTCATATTAAAATTGGTGTCTATTGTGTATCTACCTCAGGCTTGTTTAAAAAATTTTGGGGATCATATTTTTTACTTCCTCCCTCCCTCCTTCCCTCCCTCCCTTTTTCCCTCCCTCCCTCCCTCCCTCCTTCCCTTCCTTCCTTCCTTCCCTCCCTCCCTCCCTCCCTCCCTTCCTTTCTTCCTTCCCTTTCTTCTTCTTTTATTTTAAAATTTTTTGTCCTTTTCCTCTAAAGACTTGAACAATTCTGAAACCTTTTACCCTTGACCTCAAAGGCTAACATCAGGACACTTCTACAATCATAAATTGTACAAATATTCTCCAATGACACCTTCATACTTGCATCCTACTGCACGACTGGGAGGTGCACAAATACCTTCCAGTATTCCCGTGTGGTTCTTTCCATTAAGATACAAAGTAGCTCCACGCCCCATTATATAGATTTTAGCAAAGTTGATGGAGATTTGAGGTGGAACAGAAAATGCTCTATTTTCCCAGGCTCCTCTAACTCGGAGTCTGCTTCCTCTGAGCTCTCTGCGCAAGGCTCAGCGACACTTATGGGTACTGTCTTCATTCCCTCAAGCACCACAGAAATGAAGATATGACACATAATAAACATTTATTGATGGTTTCCAATAGTAGAGAGGGATTATATTATGGAACAGAAAACAACTTAAAATTGACTATGGGACACCTCTGCTCTTACAGGTCCTTGAACATCCTCATTGCAGGTGTGTCCGCATAGCCCAGTCTTCCCGAGGATTCAGTCTTGGGCCATTAAGCTAGCAGGCATCCCCAAACTATTGCCCGCGGGCCACATGCCGCCCCCTGAGGCCATTTATCCAGCCCCCCACCGCACTTCCAGAAGGGGCACCTCTTTCATTGGTGGTCAGTGAGAGGAGCACTGTATGTGGCGGCCCTCCAATGGTCTGAGGGACAGTGAACTGGCCCCTTGTGTAAAAAGTTTGGGGACCCCTGAAGGGCTTGTTCTTCCTACTGTAATTCTTTTACTGTCTCTAGTCTCAGATTTTCAACCTCCCCTCTCACTCTCATCCTTTCGGCTCACCAGAGGAAAACTGGAGATTCCTATAAAGTTGTTCTGCAGAGCAGTTGAGCACTACGTTTTCCCATGTCACACTCTGCACAGGTATCTATGTTTTCATTACTAAAAAGATCCACTAACTGGCTCTCTTAAACAAAAGCCATCTACCACTGAGATGATTTGAGGAGCTCTCCTGGAAAGGAGAAGGCATTCTTGTCATTCCATTTTTACAAATCGCATTTTGCCCATTATATATACTAATATTTTTTGCCCACTGGTCTGATCTGGGTCTGACCACACACCAGAATTTAGCTAGTTGCATGTCCTCTTCTTCTTCTGCTCTCCTCCACACACCTGGTTGAAATTTCTGTGACCCAAGGACCCAGGTTTGGGGATCCTTGAAATCATTACTTCCTTTGGGAACTGAGAGCTAATCTTTGAATCAAAGTGCTGGGCCATATTTTACTTTTCTCTATTTTTAATTATCACATGATACAAATGTCACATACACATGTCTAAGTCATTTCTTTTCATCCATAACTAAATGTGGCTTGGTTGTGATTCACCTGTAAATATGTCATCAACAGTACTTTAATTTGAAAGGCAACTATAAGATGAAGCTTATGTATAGCAATAATAACTCAAATGGCTACTGCATATTATGCATTTTTTCAAGCATTGTGTGATGGAAATTGTTAACTTATTTGACAGGTAGAAAAACTAATGCACTGATAGTTTCATGACTTGCGCAAAATTACAGAAACAAGACGCAGGATCAGATCCAAAGTCTTTTTGTCTCCAGAATATAAGTTCCCAACCATTCTGTTGTGTTGCCTACACAGATGCTAAAGGGCTGGCTTCACATGTATGAGCCAATGGACCCATGGCTTTAGGTCAGTAATGGACAAAGTCTGAAATCCATTAAAGCCAATTAAAGGAAAAGGGAGGTACCACCAACTTAAGCATTTTCTTTGGGCAGAGCTAAATTTATCTTTGCTTTATTTATTAGGTTGCCATTGCTGGGACAGCTTCTTATATTTACTTCACAGTCTAGTTTTATCAGAACATCTAATAACAATCCATTGCTTATTCATCTCCTGTTTTTATCTTTCTGGAAAGTTCTTATACTATGATCACCAACGGGGTTCATTTTTTCTAAAGCATATAAAATCAAGTGTTTTGGTAATAGCTGAAAAAAACAAGCAGTGGGAATCTAGAGTCAATTTTATGGTGCTTACAAAGAATGATCTTCAGAACCGTCTTTGTTACTTATCTTACACACACAGAACATTTGAGGTGGGCTTACCTGAGCAACGCGGTTCTTTCCTCTGCCTCCTTTATAAATGGTGCTCTGCTGGTGTGAAGTCCAATGAGACCTCAGCATGTGGGGCTGGAGAAGCTGCCGACAGACCTGAAGTGGTCTCCCGCTCCCCGGTTTGGGGTCACCGTGAGAAGATACAGAGTCCTTTCTTTCTAAACATTCTTTAAATGCTCTAAAAAAAAGTGCACAAGGATCTGAAAAAGACTGAGAGACTCATGGCAACATTCTCAGGGCAGATCTATGCAACCACAAACCAAAAGAGAAAAAGGTACAAAACTCCAGTCATCCAAACGTCTTAACATTCAACAGCTAAGTGTTTTCAGTGTTGGTGTTATGTGAACAAAGCCATAATATTTTTGGGCCAGTGGTCCAAATGGGGTTGAGTGACCTGGATATTCCTAAGATTTCTTTTTCTTTTAGATGATGAAAAGATTGTCTTAAGCTTGGAGTTTGGTGGTGAAAGGGAGCTTGGAAATGACCTAGTCTATTGGGTGAGTGCCTGTGAGGATATGACTTGGCTAGTCTTAGTCACATTGCTCATTCCAGGTACAGCGATGAAACACAGTTCTGCTTCTGTTTGAATCTTCTTATAGTTATGTCAGGCTGGATATTTTGTTCTGAGGCGACAGGAGGGTGAGAGGCTGGACTATTCCAGCTTTAATATTGGTTAGATTTTTCTGTTTCCAAATACAGACATTACTAGGCCTGTATGGGTAGGATTTACAGCACATTTTGATGTATCATTATCACCATCAAATATGTGTGTGCCAAACCCCTGCCTAGGGCTCAAGGGAAGATGTGAAGAAGTTACAACACCGGCCCACACTGTACTTTGTGGTGGTGCCATTGAAAGTAATCTTTTATGCAAACCTACTATTTCACAGAACCTAATACAACCTAAACAAAATCAGGCCTTGCCTGACCTGGCAGTGGTGCAGTAGATAGAGCGTCGGACTGAGACATGGAGGACTCAGGTTCGAGACCTGGGGTCGCCAGTTTGAGCGCAGGTTCATCTGGTTTGAGCAAAGCTCACTAGCTTGAGCCCAAAGTTGCTAAATTTGGGCAGAGCTAAATTTATCTTTAAACAAGATAAATTGTTTATCTTGGCTTGAACAAAGTGTCACTCACTCTGCTGTAGCTCCACGGTCAAGGCACATATGAGAAAGTAATCAATGAACAACTAAGGTGTCGCAATTAAGAATTGATGCTTCTCATCTCTCTTCTTTCCTGACTGTCCCTGTCTGTCCTTCTCTCTGTCTCTCTCTGTCTCTGTCACAAAAAAAAAAAAAAAAAGAAGAAAATCCGGTCTTGAGTTCAACAGATTTTGAATGCATTCAGTCTCTCCTAAAACCAACTTTTTCATGAGAACATGTGTATAATGGAATTTTGAAAATATTTGAAAAATGCAAATAACCAGGCTTTGTTAGCATCGCCCAGGGAAGTCAGCATGCATGAGTGGGAGGGGAGGTAGGCACGGAGTGGCTACACCTATGAGTAAGGGTCACAGCAATGTAAGTTCAATAGCATAAAGACAGTTATTTTTTAAAGCTACTAACATAGAGTTATGATTAAAGTATATTTTCTGTGAGGAATATAGGAAAGACAAATAAGAGGCTAGGAACAAGCTCATAAAAGGAATTTTTTTATTGTGCTTATTTTTCTTAATGTGCTCATTTTTGTTTTCAGGAAAGTCCTACAGGGTCATATTTTCGAAACTTTGCCCCCAGGGATGATGCCCTTATACTCCAAAAACAAAAGTGAGCTATCCTCTCCAATGAAAACAAAATCAATTAGGTGTTTTTACCATTGCAAAGTTAGATTTTATTATATGCCTTGTGTTTTGAAAAATTGCAAGCATTTAAGACCTCCTCCCCACCCTCCATCAGGTCGAGAGTAAGCATTCTTGGTGCCTCGTTCTTGGTGCCTCGGTGAGTCCTCAAGAGCACTGGCCTTCAGATTCCTCTTCTTTGAGCAGAACGCCTCCACCTCGGGCTGTCCCCTCAGCAGTGCTGCTGCTACCACGCACCAGCATACAGCACAGATTGCTGCCCAGCTCCTTGGAGAGGGGCCAGTGCATTTGTCAGGAATTGAAAAGTTTTGGAGCGAGTTCGAGGACTTTCTGGTACACAAAGCGTTGGCTGGAAATGTGGTAAGTATTAAATGGGATGTTAATTTTCATGAATATTTTTCTCATGGTTGTAGCTTGTGGTCATTGAGCAATTTAGCAATCACCATGTGGTCTGTTGGATACACAGCCTGGGTGAAGTTCAAGAAATTAGCAGCCCGTCAGTGGGGAGAAGGCCAGAGCCCAAATCTATGTGTGTTCTCGCTTTCTTTTTTAATTTTTATTTTTTTCTTCTATACAGCTTAGGGGATAGCTGATGCTTTATTAAATCTTTAGGTGCAAACATATTTCTGAAATTTGTATGTACCTCCCATTTGGGGTTTTGTCACATTCCTAGCCATTTCATTCAGCCTGTCAGACTATTCTAAAATCCATGACTTGTTGGCCAGTTCATTCTTTGCCTCACCATGTAGGGTATATTGCATCATTAGTTCCAAGGACACTTACATTCAGGTAGAAGGCATTCCCAACTTTATTCTTTTCTTTAAAGTGAGGGGTATTTGTTGGATATCTAGAAGTCACAGGCCATAAGAAAATATATTTGTTGTGAGGACTATGAAAAATCATGGCCAGCTACTTGACATGAATACCACTTCTCATCTCTATCGTGCCTTCCCTGCATCCTAAGATCTTCATTAGCTCTCATAACACCTTGTGAGGTGTGTAAGGCTGGAAATTAATTACAGCACCATCTTTACGGGAGCCTGCAGGCCCTAGAGATGAACGCGCGTTGCCTAAGATCACAGACTTAGACGTGTCTCCTGCCACCAGCCACATTCTCCTTTCTCCCTGCCATGTATTCCCCAACTCAATGACCAATCTAGGTCATGAGGAATTTGCTTTTAATAACAAAAGTAACAAAATATGTCGATTACTTATCTTTCTAAATTTTTATAAATGATAGCCCTGTCAGGGTTCCGTTCTCTCACCTCATTCCCAATCTGCTCTGTGCACAGAGGAGCAGGGATGGAGATCTCACACGTGTGCTAGGAGCTGTGTCCGACCCATGAGCCTGCCGCAGCCTGGCTGCATGAGGGTGCGTCGGGGCAGTGAGTGCAGCACACAGAGAGTGTCTGAGACCTCACTGGTGAGAATCTGGGAAATGTTCACTATGCTACCCACTGCTGGCGACTGTGTTAGAAGGAGCTATTTCAGTGGGGCACCTTTAATGATCCTCATTTTTTAAATGCCACCCATGATAGAACCCAAGAAATCAGACTTTGCAATATTCTCCATTTTTTGGTTCAAGGGAAGAAAGCTCTACCTTCTGATGTTGCCTCCTGAGAATTAAATACTAAATAAATCTCCTAAAGTTCACTTTTAAAAATTATTATTTGTTTATCTGGCAGAGGGATTATGACACACATAATTAGTAATATACAGTTAAGTACATTATATGCCTAGGATTTTATAAATACAGTGTACATTTTATATTCTCACATATACACATTTATATGTATAAAATATATGAGCAACACATTTTTAAATTCAGTGTCATCAGGAAATAAATTCTCTACATATGTGAAATTTCAACTTCCTTATCTAAACACTCACTTTTTAAATATTTTAAGTGTTTTGATGGAATTTCCTATAAACTGTTGTACATATTTCTCTTTCAGGAAGAATAGAGAAAAATGAAACTCATTCCATTCTTTTTTTGGATGCTTGTGTCAGTATTATCAACGGAACTTATTTGTTCTGTTTTCTTACAAAGATACCCTACCCTAAAGTGTGGTGGCCTTGGAGATGAATTAAGACATTCTATGTTTGAATCTCTTATCAGAATAACAGCTCTATGTTTTAGAAGTTTCACCCTGATATTCTCTAGCATTCTTGTAATTTGCTTCTTCTTATCTGACTTGGAGTACAGCACATGATATAAAAGCATACCTATAATATTATGTCTAAAGAGTTTATAGGGGCCGAGTGATTAAAGTACGTATAAATTATAGGGGCTTTATTGGGTCTGATAATAACCCCGAATTGCTGATTCCAGGGGACCTTTCTCTCTTCTTTCTCTTTGGTTTGAGATAGGACATTAAAAATGAGGTTGCCTAATAAATGAAGTGTTACTATTCATTTACAAAATAAATAAATATATTTTTTTTAATCTTACGGAATTAACTGTGTTTCAAGTGGGATGACCAAAGGATAAGCATGGGGCGTGTCTGCTGCGCATGTGAGAGCAGTGTTGTCATTTGTGTTTTGCCGCGGATGATCCGGTGAGCCGGTGAGCACGCCACAAAGGGACAGTGCCTCTTTAACAGACTCCGGCTTCTGTTCCAGGGCGCTCCGCTGCGTCAGTTTGTTCGTAAAGCAGCATGAAAGAGTTGATTTTCATTTTATGTTGTGCTTGTGAGGCATTAGCATGATGTTCTACCACTTGTAAATGAATACAGCTCTTGCCTAATCTGTCATTTTAATGCCTTATAGATTTTATTTCACTCGATGTTGTACCAGATTCTCAATAATAATAATCAACTGCTTTGTTGTTCTCTTGAAGAAATTAAATTTCTGCAGTGGGTGTGCAACTAATAAAAGATGTTGCTTGAGGAAACAAAAAATAAATATGATGAATCATAAAAGTTGGGTGGGGGGAGAGGGGAAGTTGCTCCTCGATGAAAGACAATTACTGAACCAGTGGTGAATGTGTTGGATCCTCATATTGTCAACAGCTTAATAACCCTCACAAAGTCTTCAGCCACACTACTTATTATGTCTCTGAGCGTTAACCTCACGGACTTGGTAGTTTTCCACGATTTCATTTAGAAGCATTAAAATAAAAGGTGAGGGAGTAGAATAACTCTTCTCTTTGCTTTTGCACCCTAGATAAGTTTGCTCAGGGTTGCCATTTTGCCACTCACGCAAACCTTTTATCTCTCCCCTGTCACAAGCTATCTAGTATTGCGGCATTAAAGGCAGCTGTGCAGGACTCGGAGTACCGGCAAAGACTGTAAAGTAGAAAATAAACAGGGTGTCTATCATCAAGCTACAAGAACACAGCACTCATAGCAGTGAAATGACAGTCAGTGGCAAGCACCTAATTGGTCACCAGCTTTGGAGAAAATATATTCTTCCAGACCTCTGTCATTTACCATGTTCTTTAGTGAAAAAAAAAAACAACAACACCAGGTTGATGTGTTGGCTCTAACCCCGGAAAGAAAGAAAATGAAGAGTTAAGGCGGCAAGGCTGGGCAGGCACTTTGGAGACTGAATAATTGGAGGCGTCCACTGCTGGAAAAATAGGTGGCTCCCTGCAAAATAATTAACTCACCCCCTTGCACACAGGTATTGTGTGGGTCCAACACCAGGTATGTGATGAATGTTGTATTTCACACAGCTTCTGCCTGAGAATTGAGGCTCAAGTGAATGCAGAGGGGTGACCGAATTTTAATTGTTGCCTGCATCTTTTTGTCCAAGTTTATCCATTGAATTTATAATTTCTTCTGGAAAGGCTGACGCATTCATGAGATATAGGGAAACAAGAGGAGAAGGGTGGTCTAAAACATAAACATTTAACTAAGGAAAAGGGAGCCCAGTGTGAGGTAACTATATATATTTATTGTGCTGGACCTAGAATTGTAGAGTAATATTAAACTAAATCATATTAAAATGAAGGACTTTAAAATGTAATTAAATTTAAATAAGCATGTGGCCTCCCATACCAAACTGGACACCTTGTATTGGGGAACAAAGGGATAAAGAAGAACTTCTCATCCAAAAAGCACTTGGTTTATGTATTTAATGTATGTTCACATCTCCATCTACTGTTGCTTGGTTGAATGATGCCTTGGTGCATACTGAGATTCTGAACTCAAAAAGCAAGATGTCATCATGGCTGATTGGCTTAATCCATGTAAGAATGTAGTCTGAGAATTGCAAGAGAGTTTAAAATCATATAATGGCTTTATAAATTTAAGCACTCTTTAAGAGAGGGAAAGCCTTGCATAGATGGATGATAGAGGGTCCACAAACCCTGTGGCCTGTACCCCTTGTTTTGCAAGTATGTGTGTGCATTTGGAGGTGCTAGAGAAGATCACTAGCTTCCCTCAGTTCCTCAGAGGTGCAAAACCAGAAAAAAGCTGAAGAACACTAAAGGAAAAGGAAAAAATAAATTGAAGAAAATCTAGGATCTAGTTGTTCATTAAAGTCATGTCTAAGTAGGAAAGGATCTATTAAAAGCCATTTTAAAAGTTATTTGCTTTCATAATTTGCTTTTAATCAGAGCAAGAATCATCTTAGAATTTGAAATAGGATCCCTTTCCATCCCTGTGACTTCATTTGTGTATTTAAAATAAACATATAACCTAAAAGATGCCCTGACTTTGTATTACTATCCTATGGATACTATTATTCTATCTGTGGTTGCCGTTTGCCTTTTCTGAAGCAGTAACATGTGCTTTGCAAAGGATTTGCATTGGATGATAATTGTGGTCACCAGGAGAACAGGCCTCTCTGATTGCTAGGAACATAACTGACCCAGGGCTTTGCCTGCTCTATCGGAGATCCATCCCAGTGTGGGTCCCTGCTTCCATGTGCCGCTTCCAGTCTATGAGTGAGTCCAGCATCCTTATTGAGACGGGCTCATTTCTAGGAGATTCAGGATTTTTATGATGGGCAAACTTGGCTAAAGGACTGCATGATCACCTTGCCAGACTTTCCTTAGAAATGAAGGCACGGCATTTAAAATTCTTCTGCTCAATCCTTCTTCCTTCCCTCTTTTCTTCACTCAGAACCTGAAGGCTCTTCCAGCTACTCCTGCCTCCCTCTCCCATTTTATTTCACAGGTGTTTTCTCTAATAAATTTCTGGCCCATATATCCATCTTGGTATCTGTTTCTTGGAGGACCTGGACTAATGAAATAATAAAATTCACATTGTTTTTCATCATCTACTATGTGCCAACTAATGTGCTGCCTTATCTTCTAATTTAATCTTCTGAAATCCCAAGATATAGATGCATTTACTTTGGAAGAGGAAAAGCAGTTACTCAGAGAGGTAAAAATCACTCAGGATTATGCAGCCAGGAGATTGCCATTACCATTTGAAGAAGGCTCTGTTCTACACCAGAAACCATGGTCTCTATCATGAACTACAGCCCCTTTGAAGCAACTGCAATCTTCTCCAAATCATATTAATACCAGTCAATGTTGGATTTTTTTTTTCCTGAATGTACCTCTCATGCATTTTATTTGGCTTTGTGTCAAGAGGCTTTGGCATGAAACTCCTGCCTTCACTCTGGGAGGAGTTTGGAATTGATCGACATACAGAGGATTTGCGTTACTCATGAACTCACCACCCACGGGTGCCTCAGTTATAGTCATCCCTGCATCGAGTTAGTGGCCATATTTAAACTCGGCTCCTGGGAATGAGAAAGCCCATTCACAGAGTGGAAGTTCTGACTCTATTTTCCCAATCACGTGTGACTCTTATCACTGTCAGCGAAGTCATAGGGTCAGAACTGGGGGTTTTGTTGTTGTTATTGTTTTTAGAAAATGAGAAAAATAAATGTTCTTCTTTCAAGGTTCCTTTTTGATAGTGTTTGCTAGACAAAGTAGAATTTTCACAGCACAAGTCCTTAGCTCAAGAGCTCCACTCAGTCAGCAGTTATTTTATGTGCCTTTTATCCAGCCCTTCTCATTTGAAAGAGGAAAGAGAGAAATTTATCCACTCAAAGTGAGCTTTTTTGCTAAACTTGTGTCTTTCCCTTGTTTGTCATGTTAATTGCATACCAAACAACCCTCTTTCAGAAAATTCTGCACTCAAATTCTAAAATGCCATCAGATATACATTGATTTTTAAAGTGGACCAGCTTCTTATGTAATAATGAATTTGGTATTATACCTACCTCTAAACAAGTGCTGATTCTGCTCTTTAGTTTACTTGTCCCTTCATAGACCTTCTGACCTACTATAGCAAGATATTTAATCTGTTTCCTCACCTTTAAGATGGAGATAAAAGTAGTATCTTTTCTTGGAGGGTTATTAGAGTGTGCTATGTGCTAGGCATTCAATTTATATTAACATTTGTTAAATAAGTAGATCTTGTTCAGCTAATTTTTGGTGATATAATTTTACAATCCTGTCATTAATAGTCGTATTCAACAAACCATACAAAGGGAAAGACTTTACTTTAAGGTTTTTTGGCTGGATAATACCTGGGGGTTCAAACACCTTTAGGAAGCAATTTCTCCAGTAATGGCAGAATCTATGGAATCTCAACTTGAACATAGTACGTGCTCAGTGAATATAACAAAACTGTAAAGGAAATAATGGAGAGAGAAAATGTGGTTTATAAAGGGCTTGGTCCTTGAAGGTAAGGGAGAAAGCTAAAGGTTTTATTAGTAAAAGGTTATTCCTTAAATTTATTTTTCAGTTAATAGAGGACTAGTTGTTCAAGAGTTATCCAAGCTCCCTTCAGTATTAATGTTGACGATGGAGTTTCTGTATTACAAAAATACCTGCGAGTTAAACCAATGAATAAGTCAGTAAAATTTTTTTGTTGCAGAAGTAGGGTAGCACTTATTTTATCACTGTGCCTTAAATATGTGCTAAGAGGGTAGCCAAAGTTTTGGCAAGATAAATGTACCCTGAGATATGTTAACCATTGTTATAGATTGACTGGAAAAGTTATTAATTTAAGAAGGAAGAGGACAAAGAACCTGCCTGTCTTAAAAACACGAAACTCATTTGGGAGTGAGAAGGGTTTATGTGGTTTCTAATTGGATGGTTTTCTTCTGATCCTAGAGAAATCTAGAACTCCAGTGGGGTTCAACATTAGACTTATGAGTAGTATGGAATCAGCTTAATTGGACCTTATAAAGCTTAATTGAGCAGTCTTCTACAAGAGGAAATGTAGCCATAACTCAAGGACCGCCTAAGAATGAGAAATATTTATAATAGGAAATATTTTTGTGTGTTTCTTGGCCAAGCATCAGAGTAGATCTTGGAAAAGTCTGTGACAGAAGCAAATCTGCTTTTCGTAGTCATTACTACATTGTAATTTTGCCCTGTAGTGTAGTTATGCATGTTTCTATCGTATTCAATCCTACCAGACCAGCTCCTTTACAGGCCAATTCCATTTATTTGAAAAATAAAACAGGCATCAAACTCCTGCTTCTTTGTGAGCACTAGTAACACAGAGGAAAAGAAAAAAGACATAAGTGCCAGCCCAAGAAGACCATCATCTTGGGTGGTTCATGCAAAAAATTAGATTTGTGTTTTCCAGCAGCAGTCTCCAAAGTGGGGTATGTGCGCTGAGGGTGGGGGAAGGTCGTGCACAGCAGTGTTAGAACATTAGGTGATATTAGGTAATACAGAACATTTGTTTATATTTCAATGAGAAATTATGTTTTGCTAATAATGAATATGTAGATTTATATATATATATATCTTATTATACATTATTACATGCTAAACATACTTTTAGAGTGGAGAGATCAAGGTTTGATAACTACTGTTACAGAACACGGTACTTTATACCCACTGGATGTCAGTAAACAATTATTGAACGAGAAGCTTTGTATCTCAGGTGAATAAATCTTTGTATTTTTCCAGGTGTGCTAAGAACCACTCCATGGCCTTTATTTACTTGTGCTTCCTCTTCTACATTTTGCCTCCATGACCAGATTACCTCAATAGTCCATACAACTCATAGCTTCTTCCCCTCCACCCACCGACCAACTCAGAGCTCCTAAGTCAACTATTAGAGTTGAATAGGACTGGATTTAATATTTGTCTTCAATGTATTCCTGGTAATGTTTTCATGAGATAATACACTCCAAGCTTCACAGAAGATTCATTTCAGTTCCCAGGTGTGCACATTGGAAACCCTGTGTTGTAGACATAATTAGCTCCATAGCCTCTTCCCCAGTTGTTCTACTGACTAATGCCCCTTTGGTAAAGAAAGGATTTATTTTGAGGAGGTATATTAGGATTTCTCACCCTTCTAATGTGGGAGTTGTCCTGTACATTGTAAGATGTTTAGTATTATCTCTGTTCGCTATCCATTAGTTACCAGTAACAGTACCTTCCCTTCCCCCATTTGTGACAACCATAAGTGTCTCTCAATATTGCCAAATGTCCCCTGGGGAGTAAAACTGCCCCCAGTTAGAGCAACAGGGTTCTGGTAAAATAGTATGAGGCATTAAAAATGTACACTGTAGTTCAGGAAACAATGGATTAACCATGTAATTGGGTTCAAAAGTAATGTGAATATGTGAAATGAGAATAATCAAAAATGATTTATTTGAGAGGTTAGTGTCAACTCCAATCCGCTGCTAATCAAAGTAATTTCACATTATAACTAATAACTTAAATCTCACTTCCCTCAGATCTTGTTTGACCACAGGGGACAGAGATTTTGAGCAGTAAGATAGTAAATGGTAGGAAGGATAACATAGTGGATATACAGACGAGATAATAAATTGGTGAGGAATGATTAATAGCATATTTTCTGCATAATCAAATGAATCAAGGCTATCAGGAAATTCTATTGCTCATGACATCCATTGGGAGGTGTGCCCAGAAACAGCTAACAAAAGGTAGCATCGTATATAGGAGAAGATGATTCTTGAAATCTCATTATTAAAAAGTGGCTCAAGGTCAGTTTCACATCACATTAGCAGAGTGCATGTTTTCTGAATGAGCTAGCTAATTTTACTCTAAAGGCTTCCTCTAAATTCTAATTGGGGAGTCTTTAAATCGTCAAACATGAATATGTTGGAGAAGGGATTCAATTATGTGTGAGTTGAAAATAGGACTAGATCTTCTTGACCAATATATTTCTCCTTACCTGTGAGAACTAATGGAAAAACAATCCACCTACCTCAATGAACTAACTATCCATTTGCTAAATTTATGTCAGATAGGGAATGATTAGGAATCCAAGATATTGCAAACACAATTTGGCTCCAAACTGCCAATGAAATGGAGAAATTATATACACAATTAGGATTTCAGAGACCAGGATCTTTTGGCAGATAGCTAGGCTCTGAAGCCTTTTGAAATCAGAATAATCCAATAACCCTCGGGGATAATCCTTCCCATTAAATTTGCAATTCTTCAATGTCTGATACTGTCTAGGGACCAAATAAATTAAGATTTTCTTTTGTAAAATGATTTTTCTTCCTACCTAGCCTAACTTCTGACTCCGGCCCCTCTGTGGGCTGCAAATGGAAAAGTGCATGTCCTGTGGCAAATGATATCTATAACTCATGCCCCTAAAAATTAAAAATGGCTATAGCTTATTGTTTTGTCACTACAATTACACCTACAGATTATTTAAATGACAAAAATGAAGAAAAAAGGGCTCTGTGTTTATGCAAAAGCATGTATGCATATATGCAGTATATGAAGGAAAGACATTGCATAGTGCATGTGTAAAGTGATATGATTTTAAGTTTCTCCACATCACATTTGTTTATCCATACAGCAACTGCATGCATACACTTTCAAACCATTTGAGTATTAACTTTTACATAATTGGGAAGCTGCCATCACCAGTCTGTAGCACAAAGTCAAAAGGCATTTTAGGAATTGCTTACAATGAATTGTGGGTCATTTGGAATAAATTTGTAGGAAGCCTATTAAATCTTTTTTCTTTCTTTACTACAATACACCCCAAAGATTATTTCTCTAATGCATTGGTCTGTCAAATCTGTATAAACAAGTATAAATGTTAAAAAAAATAGTAAAGAATACTAATCAAGACACACAAGACATACACTGCTTAATAAATCTTGCCTTCAATTTATTTGTCTAGTACTACAAAGGCAGAGGAGATATCAATTAATATAGGCAAAGAGGACCCATAATTTATAATTAACTGGCAAGTGGTTTGTAACAAACAGCAGTACTGAGTCTAATAGCCAGTAGAAAAATAACTAGTGTTGATTTGTCCCTCGGCAAATTAATAGAGTGCTTATCAATGACAGGGTTACATAAAACTGCTAAATAAATAATCATCAGCGAGTTCGAGTGAAGCAGATCTTTAACAAGCTTAATCTGAACCTCTTGACATCTGTAGACTATGAAGAGATTAAATGGTAAGAAAGGAAAGATACAGTGTGCAAATTGTAAGCTGGCTCAGTAACTGTACAAGATCATGTTCTTATGTAATGAGAAATAAAAAAACATTTTTATTGCAAAATTACATTGAAAAATGATTTTCATTATAATTAGAGTGAAAATTATAAAAGATATATCAAGGAAATGCTGAATTGGAATTCACCAGATGAGGATTTCACTACATCTCTTAACAATGAAAACACATAATTTTAGTCACTTTTGATATATTTTTGCTCGTTTGCTTCACTTTTATTACTCACCTTTGTACACGCGTTCCAACTCATATGTCACCACAGCTACATCAGTGAGCTTATTTTGGGTTATTATGATTCCACTATAGAAGAGAATGAATCAAGGTCCTATATTTAAACGGACATTTCCATCCTGCCTTCCTCCCTCTCCCCCTAGCCATTTATATGGAATTCTAAATTTTTGTTACAGGATGTTTTATTACTCCTGGTTTGTCTGGTGTGCCATGTGCACTGCTGTGAGTTAACAGACCTGTATAATATCTCAGGTCTTTTCTGTGAGAGATTTTAAAAATTACCCTTACTTGTTGGTATATTAACATTATCATACTACATATATTTTCTTAATTTAATAATATGAATTGTTTAATTTTAAAATCATTGGGCTTTGGGAGTAATATCCTGCAGCCGGATGTTATCATGCATCCAGTTATTAACTTTTTTTAAAAAAAGCTTTATTTTTTTAGAGCAATTTCAGGTTCAATGTAAATTGAATGAAGGGTGCAGAGCTTTCCCATACGCAACAATGCCTTTGAAAGATATATATACATATGCCTGACCAGGTGGTGGCGCAGTGGATAGAACATTGGACTGGGATGCGGAGGACTCAGGTTTGAGACCCCGAGGACGCCAGCTTGAGCACAAGCTCATCTGGCTTGAGCAAAAAGCTCACCAGCTTGGACCCAAGGTCGCTGGCTCGAGCAAGGGGTTACTCAGTCTGCTGAAGGCCGGCGGTCAAGGCACATATGAGAAAGCAAACAATGAACAACTAAGGTGTTGCAAGGAAAAACTTATGATTGATGCTTCTCATCTCTCTTTGTTCCTGTCTGTCTGTCCGTATCTATCCCTCTCTCTGACTCTCTGTCCCTGTAAAAAAAAAAAATTATATATAGAGTGGAAGTCTCACACAAAATGGGGAGATGCCCCAAATCTTAAAAAAAAACCCTGGTTTTAGTGAGACAATTGTATGTTCTAATAGGTGTTCCTGTGAAAGACAAAAAATGAGAACCGAGGCTGGAAAGTCACAATTGTATCCAGTATCATAATTCTTTGCTTCTTAGGATGGAACAGATCCTTACCACCATTTCCACATTCTTTGGGCATGGGAATGCCACCTCTGTAGGAGCTCACATTTAGATAGGTGTGTTTGCTTCTCTTATGAGCTACCTGCCAAGATCCACTTACAGATACAGTAAATCATTCACATTTTATTTTTAAGACACACCTTATTTTCTTATGTTAAATACCAGCTAGTACCAATGAGAGCTTCTAAATATTAAGTGTTAGTACATGTGTATGTCTTTAGTGTGCTTGGCACTTTACATCAAAATACTCTGAGGCCCTGGCCGGTTGGTTCAGTGGTAGAGCGTCGGCCTGGCGTGTGGAAGTCCTGGGTTCAATTCCCGGCCAGGGCACACAGGAGAGGCGCCCATCTGCTTCTCCACCCCTCCCCCTCTCCTTCCTCTCTGTCTCTCTCTTCCCCTCCCGCAGCTGAGGCTCCATTGGAGCAAAGATGGCACGGGCGCTGGGGATGGCTCCTTGGCCTCTGCCCCAGGCGCTAGAGTGGCTCTGGTCACAACAGAGTGACACCCCAGAGGGGCAGAGCATTGCCCCCTGGTGGGCAGAGCGTCGCCCCCTGGTGGGCGTGCCGGGTCGATCCCGGTAGGGCGCATGCGGGAGTCTGTCTGACTGTCTCTCCCTGTTTCCAGCTTCAGAAAAATACAAAAAAAAAAAAAAAGAAAATACTCTGAGACTCCAAATATTTCACGACAATGCTCAGATCTTGGTCATCATCATTACTGCTCCCCTACACTTCAGGCCCAATTTCCAGCAATTTTTTGGATGTTCTGTCCTTAATATTCTCTGAGAACTTTACATTCACTGTTGGAAACTGAATTCATAATAGTTCTTCTACCAACTTTTAAAAACTTAATCAACTAGAATACCTCCTGAATTTCCTACTTTCCTTCATGTCCTCTGCTCCTTCCAAATCCACCCAGATAAATTTTTGTATTCTTTTAATTATTCACCTAAACACACTCTTTAATAACTTTCCTCCTGTTATTTCTACTAACACCACTTTTGTTCAGGCTTTTATCATGTCTTACTGAGATTTTGTAATAGCTTCTGTGGTAAGAAGAGTAATGCCCCACCCCAGAAGACCCCATGCCATAGTCCCCAGACCCTGTAATTATGCTACATTACATGGCAAAGGGGAATTAAGGTTGCTAATCAACTAAAACCTTAAAATACAGAGATTATCCTGGATTATGAGGGTAAATCCAGTTTAACCACAGGGGTCTTAAAATGCAGAATAAAAAGAGGCATAAAAATCCTCTTTTTTATGAGCATTTTGATGTGAGAAGGACATTATCTTCCATTGCTGGTTTGAAGATAGAGGAAGGGGCCACAAACCAAGGAAAGCAGGTGACATCTAAAAGCTGGAAAAGATAAGGAAGTGCATTCACAACAGAGCCTCCAGAAGGAACCAATCCTGCCAACAACTTGACTTCAGCCGGTGAGACCTGTGTCAGACTTCTAACGCAAGAACTGAAAGATAGTAAATCTGTGCTGTCTTAAGACATTGAGTTTGTGGTAATTGGTTATGACAGCAATAGGTAACTAATACAGTATAGCATGTGATTTCAGCTCCTTTTCTTGGATCTATTTTCCTTACTTTTCTCAAAATCATTTTAAAAAATAAATATATGGTTATGGCATTCTTTTGTGTTAAATTCTTCAATAGTTTTCTATCTTGACCAGAATCAAATTGTACTGCTTTCTCATGACACCCAAGGTCCTTACCATATGCTCTCAATTTTCAGCTTTTATTTCTATGTTGTTGGATATACTTCTCCAACCCCCCCCAACTTCCCCAACCCCCCCCCCAACACACTCACACATTCCAAAAAAATTTATTCTACACTCAACACAAATTCTCTTAATCACAATTTCTAGAAAATACCAACAAGCTTTATGGTTGCTAAATGTTTGTTTATACTGATGACTTTTTGGAGTATGCCTATTTTTCCCTTTTTCATGATGTATCCACCAAGCATAAAATTCTTTAGTTAAGCCATAGCCAGATGGCTCTGATGGTTAAAGCATTGGCCCATACACCAAGGTTTCTGGTTCACTTCCCAGTGAGGGCACATACAAGAATGAACCAATGAAATGCATAAGTAAGTGAATAACAAATCAATGTCTTTCTCTCTCTCCCTCCCTTCCTCTCTGCCTGTCTCTCTCAAACCAATGAATAAAAATTAAAAAAATTATTTAGTTCAACATACGGCTTTCATAGCCATTCATATGATACAGTTACTTCAGTTTCTCCTACTGCTTCTTGCTAGACTTAGTGAGCACTTACTAAGTTCTCCATACACAACTCCAATTCTCTATACATTGTATAAGACTTAACTCATTTATTCCTCACAGTCCCAATGAGAAAGTCATAGTATCATCTCCATTTTATGGCAGATGTAATTGATGCACGGGGACATTAAACAATGTTTCCAAGTTTTAAAGGTCATAAGAGGGGGAGGTAAAATTCAATTTCAGGCAGTCTGATTCCAGAATCTGTGCTCTAAACACTCTTTTATACCTCCTCTATATCCAAACCATGGTCACTTAAGTGAATAAAGAAAATAGTTGCTTATTTGACTTTGTGAAAATGAGAAACTTATATAGAATGTTATTTTACTGGAATAGTTGACAACATGGCACAATCATAGACCCTACTTTTTTTGTGGTCTCATTAGCTTTGATGAATTTGGTTCATCGAGCAAATCTTTTCAGCTAATTCCATTTGCTAATTAAAAAAGCATTGCATCATGATCATGAGGAATATTGATAGGTAGTTTCCTTGTAATGTCTGTTGTTTTTTTCTTTTGGGGTAAGGCTGGCTTCCTAAAATGAAATTAGAAGTGTTTCCTCCTCTTCTGCTTTGTAGAAAGATTTGTATGAATTTATTTTTTTAACATGTCTGGAAGAATTCCACTGTGAAGCCATTTTGTCTTGGAATTTTCTTTGTGGGGAAGTTTTAAATTTCAACAAAAATTTAATATAATAGGGTTATTCAGATTTATTTTTCATCTTGAGTGAGTTCTGGTAGCTAGTGTCTTTACCAAATTTTTCCATTTTGCCTAAGTTGTTTAATATGTTGACAAAGAAGTTGATATAATTTTCCCTTATCCTTTTAATATACTGAAAATTTTAGCTATGTTACCCTCACTTTCCTAAAATTAATAATTTGTATCTTCTCTCTCTTTTTTCTTTCTTTACT
Source organism: Saccopteryx leptura (assembly GCF_036850995.1). Lineage (NCBI taxonomy): Eukaryota > Metazoa > Chordata > Mammalia > Chiroptera > Emballonuridae > Saccopteryx > Saccopteryx leptura. Next base: position 259,154,130 of record NC_089505.1, on the reverse strand, counting down.
AATTAGTCTGTTTGGAAGTTTACCAATGTTATTGATTTTTATTTTTCAAAGAACCTGCCTTCGATTTCATTGATTTTCTGTCTTTTTATTCTATTTTTCATTTTACTGTTTTTTGCTCTGATAATCACATTTCCTTTGTTTTGCTTACTTTGTTTAATCTATTCTGTTTTGTATGGGGGTGGTGATTTTTGTTTCTTTTGGAAGAAACTGAGTTTATTTGATTTCTTTCTTTCTAATGCAGACATTCATGGTATAAATATCCTCCTCTTCTATCAGAACTGCTTTTGGGGACTGTACAAGTTTTGATACATGTGTTTTCATTTTCATTCAGTTCAAATTACTTTCCAGTTTCTCTTCTGATTTCTTCTGTGACCTATGGTTTATTTAGAAATGTGTTAAAATTACCAAATATTTGGGGACATTTTAGAAACATTTTAGTTTTTATTTCATATTTAACTTTTTGTGATTAGAAATCATATTTTGCAAGACTTGAAATATCTAACAGTTATTGAGACAGATATGGTTTTGTGGCCCAGAATATGGTTTATTTTAGTAATTATTTAGTGTGCATTTGAAGAATTTGTATTAATGTTTATATACTGGAGTATTTTATACATAAATAAATTAGGTCAGTTGGTTGATCCTATTGTAGGTCTCTGTGTCCTTACTGATTTTCTGTCTGTTTTATCAATTATTGAGAAAGGGATATTGAAATCTTATACTTATATTTATATATTTATCTATTTCTCCAAGGAATGTTCAGTTTTTACTTCCTGTAAGTTGAAGTTCTATTAGTAGGTGCATAAACACTTAAGATTCTTATGCCCTCTTCATGAAAGGGCTCTTATCATTATGATATGACATTCTTTACTCTTGCTAATATTTTAATATGATTTGCCAGATATTAATATAGTCACTCTAACTTTCTTTAGATTATCATTAGAATGGAATATCTTTTCTCATCCTTTTACTTTTAAACTATTTGCTTTTTTATATTTAAATTGGTTTCTGATAAATGATCATATAGGCCATATTGACAATCTGCCTTTTAATTCAGATGTTTAAATCATTTTTATTTAATGTGACTGTTGACATAGTTAGGGTTAAGTCTATCATCCTTCTATTTATGTTCTATTTGCATCATCTGTTCTTTGTTCATTTCTTTTTTTTTGCATTTTCATATTTTACATAAAATGTTACTATACCACATCCTGTAGAGTATAAGAACCTTAAATTAATATACTTCCAGTGTCTACCTCTCCAGTCTTAATGCTATTGTTGTCATATATATTTCTCATGCATATATCATAAAAATATTCTTTCAAAGAGGTTTAAATACTAGGAAAAACCTCTTAATTATTTACCCATTTGTTACTGTTACCAGTGCTCTTCATTTTTTTGTAAACAGACATATTTTTTATCTGGCATAATTTTTCTTTCCTCCAAAGGACTTTTTCTTCTTCTTTTTTTGACATTTATTGTAATGGACAACTGCAGGTCTTGAATTTTTCAGTCATTTTACATCTGTAAAAAAAATCACTTCTCCATTTTTGAAAATGATATTCCCTGAGTATAGAATTCTGGATTTATAGGTTTGTTTGTTTTTTTCTTTCAACACTTCAAAATTGTTGCTCTGTTGGCTTTTCCTTTACATTGTGTCTGAGGAGAAATCTTCATAATTCTCACATTTGTTCCTTTGTCTGGAGTGTGACTTAGTTTCTGGGTGCTTTTAATATTGTCTTTTAATCATCGGTTCACAGCAATTTAGTTATAATGTACTTTGGAGTAGCTTTTCTTCATGTCCTTATACTTGGGTTCATTGATATTCTTTGACTTGTGTTTTATAGTTTTCATTAAATATAAAAAATTTTCAGCTATTATTACTTCAAATTTTTGCCCTAGCCTCTTCTCTCCTCATAAAATTCCAATTACATGTATATTAGGGAAGTTAAAGTTGCCCCTCAACTTACTGATACTTAAAATATTTTTGTTTTGTATTAGCTGGTTCTATTTTAATGTCTTTAAATTCACTAATCTTTTCTTCTATAATGACTAATATGCTGTTAATCCCATCCAGGTTAGTTTTTATCTCTAGGAGTGTTTGGGTTTTTTTTTTTTTATCTCCATGTTTCTTCTGAAATCCTTGAACCCATACAATACAGACATAATAACTGTTTTAATGTTTTTGCCCTCTAATACTGACGTCTGTGTCTATTTTGGGTTAGTTTAAATTTATTGATTTCACAGCTTATTAAATTTGTATTTTCCTGAATCTTTGCTTATTTGGTAATCTTTTACCTTGTTGGGTCCTAGCTATTTTTGTATTTCCATAAATATTTTTCCTTTTGTTTTGGGACATAACTAAATTACCTTGAAAATTGAATTTTGGAGGGTCTTTTAAATTTTTTTTTTTAAATTATTTTTATTTATTCATTTTTTTAGAGGGGGGGAGAGAGAGAGAGAGAGAGAGAAGGGGGGAGGAGCAGGAAGCTTCAACTCCCATATGTGCCTTGACCAGGCAAGCCCAGGGTTTTGAACCAGCAACCTCAGCATTTCCGGGTCGATGCTTTATCCACCGCCCACCACAGGTCAGGCATTTTTTTAAGTGAGTCCAGAGCAACATTTAGTCTAGGGCTAGTTATTTTCCACCAGGGAGGCAAGAAACTTCTGGGTACTCTTCACAATACTCTCTCTGTGAATTTTGAGGTTATTAGTCTTGCTGGTGGGAACAAGCACCCTTCCAGCCTAGACAACAGGCAGAGTTTTCTCTATGCCTTTCAGTTGCCCCCCTACCCGCAGCCTCTGGTAGTTTCATCACAGGCTTAAGTTGCTAAGTGCTCTGCTATATGCCCCAGGGGCCCCTCTGTAGATCTCCAAGGTTCTTTCTAGGTATAGCCCTCTCTTCTCCGTTACTCTATTCTGTGAACTCTAGCTGCTGTGTCAACCCTAGTCAGCTCTGTTACTTCAAATAAGGCTTTAGCTGGGCTCTGCCTGGGTCTTCCTCCCTTCGCCACATCCTGGGAATTCTCTCAAAGCCCATATTAATGAAAATCATAGGCCTCGTCTCGTTTTTCCTCACTGCTTAGGGATCACTGTTCACTGCCTGATATCTAGTGTCTTAAAAACCATTATTATTAACTGGTGTTCTTATTTTTTTTCAGACAGAGGTTAAATGTGGTCACTTTCACTCCATCTTGTTGGAAAAAATGACAAGTTAACATCATATTGTTCACTGAAGGGCTTCTTTCTGGAGAATAAGATCCAGGATCCAGTGTCTAAATTTTCTGTTTTGAACTATGAATACTGACTGATAGTCCAGAAGCTTTCTCTATCTCAATAACCTATAGGTTTTTGCTAGGAATAAGTAATTGGTAGTCGCTGGCAGAAACAGAGTGTGCAAGACAATCACCTAGAGATCCTGTCCTGATACTACTAACCACTCTCCCCCAGTGACCTCAGCCATCATTTGTAGCACTTAGGGTGAAAGCTATATACGGACCACCTGTATTCTGTGTCCCTATAATAATAGTAAGTTATGCCATAAAAACAGGTATGGGTTTTTCTTAACAACCCATGGCTTTTAGTTGAAAGATAAACATCTAAATCTCTGTAAAATTGGGAGGACTTGGTGAAAAGTTTTATTGCTTACAGGCAATACTAATTTTGTCACTTTTTGCCAACTAAAGCCTCAAATTGTTCCAAGGCCTGACATTTCACAGGATCATTTGCCTTTTAAATTCGTTGCTCACTTTTGTGTGACTGATCTGCAGATCCTAGGACCAAACATTTTCAATAAAATTTTCAGCAATTACAAAAGACGGCATTAAGTTCTCACATCGTGTTTTGAAAGGCTTTAGGTTGTTAACATTGCAGTGGATGTCAGGTTTGAAAAAAGGAAAAAGAGCACTTTTTATTTTTTTTAAATTTAGCTCAAAATTAATGTTTTCACTTCAGGGCCTGCAGCCACGTCTCTGCACCTTTACATGCATGCCATGTTTCTGGGCGTGTGTAACACAGGGCTCTCACACCTTGACTGTCCGGAGGTAGATCAGAGCCTCAGTAACAATCACCAGACTTTTCCCCATTTCCTTCCCCATACGCTTTATGATAATTTCAGCCTGCTTCACATATCTGGGGCAGGAGATTTCTAGGAAGCACCTCAGTTCATGCTCCTCAAACTAGTCTTCTTAGCACCAGATATCTCTTTCTTCTCCTCCACTTACTGTTTTAGTGAGTTTGTCTCCTGCCACCATTAAAAGGGTGCCTGGAAAGATGACAGTTCTCATGTGTACTGACAAAGGACTCCATCCTCCCCATGTCTGATGCTCAGGTTACCACTGTGTGCAGCGGGGCTCACCGATGCTGGGCAGCCTCCCCTCTTGAAAGCACCCCACCCCCGTGACAGCTGATGCCCAGACAACGCCTGTGCCAAGATTCTCCGTGGCCTTTGCCAAGGGGAGCATTACCAGGTTAGGGACTGTTATTACTGCGGCTGCTGACCTCTTGAACCCTGAATAACTCAGGGAGATTTTATGAAGCTGTTCTTTGTTTTTGTCTCCCCTCCTGTTGCAGTCATTTTACCCCAGGACTTGAAGGAAATAACATTTGAGATGATACATAGGGGAAAGCAAGATTTAGACACAGAAATAACAAAAAAAAAAAAAAAAAAAAAAGAAAGAAAGAAAGAAAGAAAAAATAAAAGAAAAGAAAGCCCTGTGACTGGAGCCCGTGTGGGAGAAAGTAGCCACACAGTACTGGGGTTCAGGTGTTCTCCGCGGCAGTGGAGTCCCTCTTTTGCCATCATTCGCAGCTCCAGCGCAAACCTCTCTGCTCTCCCAGGAGGACTGGATTTTTAGATAAATATACTGGAAAGAAATGTGTACCGCCAGAACTTAAACATAGTTAAATGTGCCCAGGTTCTCAGATATACACAATTTTGGTTCAAATGGAACTCCTACTACTCTTCAAATATCTTTACTAGGCATCCTAGTGATCAAGTTCCAGTGACAGAGAAATGGTGCCGCCTATAAGAGGGCGGGGTCAGCTGGACCAGTCCCGAGAGCTTCCTGCCTTTCCAGTGCCGACGGCAGGGGTAGCGTCACGATTTTCCTCAGTACTTTTTTACATGATTACATGGTGCCCTAGAGTGACTCCTGGGTAAGAATAAAAATGAGAAGGCAATCCCTTCATATCACATAGGTTCTGAAACCTTCCTCTGGCCAGTGGAATGAGGGGCGTGCACCAGGCCACATGAAGTCTGCTTGAGGTGAGGCTGTAGGAAGAGCTAATGAGTGAGGGATAGTAAGCCTCCCAAAAGAGAGGTTAGGGAACCATTAACAGAGTGAGAAGCAGATACTGCATGGCAAACACCCTAGATATCTACTTACCAAGCTATCAAAAATATCAGCACTGAGCACATGCAGCAAGGAATAGATCTTGGCACTGAGGAGCAAACAGAGTAACTAACAACGATGATGACAACAGCTAACTTTTATTGAACCCTTCCTATGATGCTTGCATTTTCTAGTTTTATTTTCAGATCAACTTGATGAGGCACATTCTGCCATTGTCCCTAATCATAGATGAGAAAACTGAGGGTGGGGCATTTTACTCAGAGAACACTATAAGCAGTGGATTCCTTCCCCTTAACAGCTACGATATAATATACAGGCATATCCACCTCATTTTATTGCACTTCACAGATGTTGCATGTTTTACAAACTGAAAGCAAGAACTGCCACCAGCAAAAGGATTGTGACTTGCTTTGTTGTGACACTCACTTTATTGCAGTGGTCTGGAACCCAACTTGCAATATCTCTGAGTTGTGCCTGTATAGCATGATTCTCCTCTTTAGGATCTTACAATCTAACTAGATTACTAGATTCTCCTCTTTAGGATCTTACAATCTAACAAAAGGTATTTATATTTGAAAAAATAATACTGGCACAAGGCAGTAAATACTGTGTCATGTGCAGTATGTGTAAATTGTACAGACCGCATGTCTGATGGCATTTCCAAAAGAAGGGAAATTCTTTTCTGATAGTGGGTGAGCAAAATATTTCACTAAGAAGGTAAGATTTGGGCTTGCCTTGAAGGAAAAAGAACATGAGGAGGCAGAAATGGAGTGGGGAGGAAATAATAATTTAGATAAGGAGAACAAGAACATTTAGGTTCAAGAGTGAGGAAAGTCTGAATCATGATCCTTTTACTTGTAAATATATAGATAGAAGTTTACCCCCCCCCCTCCAAAAGAAATTGGTTCTGTGTATCTCAAGCAAATTTACATGAATTTAGGGTGAGTGTGTGCAAAGTATAGGTGTGTGTGTATAGGTGTCAACTATTTTTATACAAACTGAGAAGGATGGACAATGAAACAGATCTAAAGCCTGAGTTTGACTCATATTTACCTGGGATTACATAGAGGGCTTTTCTTTTTTTGTGATAAAATTTTCCCTGAATGATACCAAAAGAAGGGGAGCTCACGTCACTGAACCTGCTTTCTGATCTTCTTTATGAGCTATTATGTAACGGGTGGGATCTCCTGGGTTGGGATGAGGCCCTAGCAGCCGTGGGGCGCTTGTCACTGACCCCTCTGTTGGCAGTAACAGGACGCTGCCCTGAGGGGCATTTGCTAACCTTCTCTGTGATTTTCATCTCATGCTCCACCAAGCTTTAGTTGTATCCTTTTTGGAAATGCGTTTTTAAAAGGAGCATTTGTTTATAACTCATTTGCTAACTGGAAGAGTTCGAGTCCTTGGGATTCCAATACAATAGATAAAACCAAAGTGATCAGGGAAGAGAGAATCATGAAATAGTTGCAGGAATAGAAGCTCTTGTTTAAATAGTACTTTTCATTTGAATTAATTCTTGTTCTAGTTTGCTCCTGTTTCCATCTAGATGCCCTTTTCCACCAACAGCGCACTTTTGAAAACTAGGCTATTTGGTGGCACTCATGAAAAAATTAAATTACATCTACAACTATGGTCCGATTCATGTGGTTGGCCTCGATCACTGGGTTGCTGTTTGGGTAGAGCTGACTCTTGCCCTGGGTTTCCTTATCCATTATGCCCTAAGGAGGCAAAGTTCTCCCACATTCTAGAAAATAATCTATTTTTCTCTTATACTATAGGCTTAGGGCTGCATAGTGTAATCTGTTTCTCTCTCTCTTGCTCTTTCTTCCTTCTTCCTTTTCTTCTTTCTCTTCCTCCCTCCCTCCCTTTCTTTTTTCTATCTTGGAGCAAATTACGGTATACTTCTCTTCTCATCCTGGGAGTAGCTTGGTGAAATTGCTCTATTGGACAGATATTATTATAATTCAATTGCAACAAAAAAATTGTATACTGTTAGAAATTTAGTAGTTCACATGGGGATGCTTTGTGGAAGCTCAAACATGGTATCACAACAACCCAATAACACCATCCTAATAATATTTTAGTAAAAATTTTTAATAACTATTCCTGACCCAGTTTCTCTGAAAATACCCTTCATGTTTCCAGTCAGATATTCACTAATGTTTCCCTTCATGTTGATCTTTATTTCCCTCTGATACAAGGGATCTAGGAAAAATTATACTTATTTAAATCTAAATTATAATTTTAAACTTGTCCAAAAATAACCTGTTCTCTATAAACACATATTATAGTTACAAATGATATCCAAATCTTAAAAAGAAAGTTCAAATTTTTTAAAAAAATAAATCAATGTCAGTGTCATCCCCTCTCCTTTCTAGACATGACACATGGGCCACTATCATACTGTATTTAGCCAAAGAGATCTGCTTTATTAGTGGTCCATTGCAAAATTTATTTTTATTGTAAGATCAGAAGGGGTTTGCAAATAACCTTTGAAATATAGTCCAATATAGTATGCCAGTCTTGTTTTTTGAGTGGCAATGACATTTTCCTTAATAAATAATATCAACATCCTTGCTGCATCATGACCACCCAAACCAAAAATTAAGCTGAGGTATTGCTTCTCAGCTCTGTCCTTTACTTGAAATATGTTCTATCAACAGTTAGTTCTCTGGGTGCTTTAAGCCCATTGTCGGTCATTTACTAACATGATTGTTGTCTGTTCATTCACAAGAAACAGGAAGACCTGATAGTGGACCCCCAAGTGCAACATCCAGCACAGCTTGTCAAGGCTGGAGCTTTCGCTAAGCTGTTGGCAATATGCTATTGAGAGTCAATTATAGAACCTCACTCCCTCAGTTACGGGGAATATAAAAATGATTTTTTTATTCTAAAGATCTTTTTGAGAGCATATTTCTTAGTCAGTTTGGGCTGCTATAACATGTTACCATAGATTGGGTGATTTATAAACAACAGAAATTTATTTCTCACAGTTCTAGAGGCTAGAATCCTAGATCAGAATGCCAACATGATTGGGTTCTGGTGAGAATCCTCTTCAGGGTTGCAAACTTTTATAAGGGCACTAAAGCCCATTTATGAGGACTCCACCCTATGACTTAATCACTTCCCAAAAGCCCTAGCTCCCAATATTATTCCATGAAGTGGGGGGGTGTGTGAATTTTCAACATATGAATCTGAGGGGGGATGCCAATATTAGCCTGTTAAAGCAAGCAAAGTGAAAAGAGACAGTTCATTTTTTTTCTCTATGAGAGAGAGGAGGAGAGATAATGAGGCAGTCTCCTGTTTAGGGCCAATGCTCGAATACCAAGCTATTTTTAGTGCCTGAGGTTCACACGCTCCAATGGAGCTATCCTCAGTGCCCAGGGCCACACTTGAACCAGTCAAGCCACTGGCTGCAGGAGGTGAAGAGGAGAGAAGGGGGAGAGGGGGGAAGAAGAGAAGCAGATGGATGGTGGCTTCTCCTGTGTGCCCTGACTAGGAATCAAACCCGGAATGTTTATACAATGAGTTGACACTCTATTCACTGAGCCACTGGCCAGGGCCAAGTTCTTTAAGAGACAGAAAAAAGTAGAAAATGTTGACAGCTGGTCTAAACATAGTTATGTCTGAACTGAAAGGGGCCTGCCTTAATGATCAGGAGACTGGTGTGAGTCAAATGGTAGCATTTTTCTCTTTCCTCCTTCTGCCCACTCAATGCCAGGTCTTTAGATCAGCACTCAGACTAAAAAAATAAATAAAAGATCTCATTGTGCACTAGACACATAACAGTGTATTTCTATCTGAACCTCCTTCCATCCTCTTTTGCATCATACAATCACACAGTGAGACAAGCAGCATCCCATTAAGCAGTTCTGGAAACAACTGCCCCTCACAGAACTAACAAGGTACACAGATACCTGGCAAACACCTGAAGATCATGGGAAATGCAGCCGAAGTCTTATGTGGTAGTCTTTGCTCAGGTGCCATGCCTCCACCTACCTGCATACTGACTCCTACTTAGTGCTCCCCAATACTTCAGTTAGGAGGTAAGTTCCTCTTCTGACACTCCTGACCTTCAATCGGTCACATAGGTCCTGCCTCCCTAGTATCTTCTTGTGATTCTCTTTATACCACCCAAACACATTGTTAATGGATGTCACCAGATGTCTCCATTCTAACCTTGCCCCCGTGGCATGGAAATGTCTCTAAACCCAGGAATAAAACCCAACCCCAGAAGTTGACAAAGCTGCATAGTAGGCTCCTCTTCCTCATGTCTATCCTCCTCTGAATGCTGATGTGTTCTTGAAATGAGGAAGCTTTCAAAACCCTTGTTGACATCAGTCTAAGATCTCTCTGTCCAAGGTACTATCAGGGAATTCGCGGGGCATTCATCAAAATCAAGCTGATGCAAGCATGAACACTCGCAAGGGAAGAGCCCTTTTATGCTGAAAACTGCTGAAGGCTGGAAAAGGGGCTAATTTATTTAAATTATCCTTCTAAGTGTCAAGCCCCACACTTTCTGGAAGGGTCTGACAACTGTGGGTTAAAGAAAGTTTTCTCAAATTTATAAATAAATTAGTGACGGTAGAAAGTGAACCTGGGAAATTGGAGTAACAGAAAAGTAATCGCCATCGATGTTGATACAGATGTAGGAAAATACAGTTTTCTGCTATTAAGCTTTTAAATGTCAGCAAATGGCAGTTTAGTAGATCATTTGCTAATAATGATTAAATTTCTCATTAAAATGTTTCCTTCATTATTCTTCAGGTAGAAATGTGTAATTCCATGATTGTTCTATCAATTACACTTAAAAAGCTCATTAAAATACTGAAATATTATCTCTCGTAGTCAGAGTACTTTAAGAGCACTGTACTAATTATAAAAGAAATAAACTCTTATACCAGCACCATTTGAACTGATGCCTTATAAATTCTTAATGTAAAGCTAACATGTAAAGTTTAAATCAAATATATAGATCCCATAAAACAAAACCTTTTTAATCTTGTTTTACCTTCAAAAGAACTCTGATTATTGTAATTAAATAATGCATGATATAATAAAGATCTAGCATGTCTGATTATTTCATTGGCAATTGAATATGGCTGCTTTTTATTTATGCAAGCCATGTATCACAGGCAATATGCATCACGCATTAAAATATTGATACAATTACACCTAGCCTGCCGAACCAATAAAAAAAAATCTGTGACATGACTGGGCTGGTGATACGAGGACAGTTTGAAATCCTTTTTAAATTTTAATACTCTGATGTGCTGGGTTATGCTAATTCTGTGAAGAAATAATGCCTCTAAGATTCGCTGTTGTGCTTTTTACTCCTGTGAGCGAACAAATCCAGCTTTGCTCAGCATGGCTAAGTAGAGTTTGCTTCTGTACACATTTGACCATTCTTTATTCCTTTTTTTTTAAAGATAAAAAGAAAAGTAAGGTTTGGGGCAAGTTTGTTTATTTTTAAGAGTATTCATTTATATTATAATGACCTTTCTCTAATTTTCTCATCTACTGAGTTTCACAGTTCCTTTTAAAACATTCAAATGCTTTTTATTCTTAAATCCTTTCTCAACATAGTGAAGGGTTAGAGAAGTTTTCCTTGGAGCTGTTTTATTATTAAAGCCTTGGCAAGTGATCCATGGGGTTCTGCGCCTGTCCCAGAGTCCTCTGTGGACGCAATAGCTGACAGAATGTTTCTGCCATGTGCACACCTGGGGTCCAGTGTTACATAGCTGACCCATTTTCTCACCTGTACAAATGGACCCAAAATGGCTTCGTTGTCCATGTACACAGGAGTAATTTAATACATAATTGTTGACTTAAAAACACTTGACAGAAAAGCCGACTTTCCTTTCATTTGGCTGCTGAAATGTTTGTATGAATCTGGGGACTTTCCTCTTCGCTTTAAAAATATTTTTAGCCCCATGCCCTGGCTCGAGGGGAAGATGTTTTCTATTATCCCACCTGGCAGCAGTATTAATATGGAAGGATGCAGAGATTCATAATACAATGGCTGTGCAAGGAAGCAAAAATAAATCATATAGTTCAATGTGTTTACTTTGCAGTGGAGGCATCTGAGGCCCTAAAACATAAAGGGATTTCACAGCCGTAACTTCTCTGGACCAGTTTCAGATCGGAGAGGGGTCTGATGGGATTTTCATTGTTGCTCAGACCATCTCCCTAGTGATGGTTATCTGGGACACCTGATAAACACCCTGGTCCCAAAGCAAATGCTTCCTAATACCTCTGCTTTCCAAAGATGTGCCATCTGTAATATGGAGCTCCAAAAGAAGTGGGAATTATGGAGCCTGTAAGCATAATGTTTACATTATAACAATTTAATTATGTTTTAAGACCCCAGAGTTATACTGTAGAGCCAATAACTATGTAAGACCCATCTTCACCTTTTCTTTCAGTGACTGACTCTAGTTCCCCTTTTAGCAATGTCAAGTGTATTTCCTCCCTCTTTTCCTATATGAATAAGCAGCAAGGGCTGGCGATGATACAGCACAGTTGATCATCATGAATGTCTATAGGATGTCATATTTATGCTCTTCTGTTTAGCTTAAATCTTACTCGGGTTCTAATAGCAAACAGTCCAGTTACAATGGGCTGGCATTGCAAAGCATCTGTTCAATTCAGATAAATAAGACCAATGTGTTTGAAGGGCAAAGTTTCAATACAAGTGGGCTGCCATTTCATTTGGAGTTGCAATTCTAATGCAGCATAAATAACAAAGGGGAATGGGATCATTTGCTAATTGATTAATTATCTTGTGAATGAATCACAAACCTGTGGCGTGCTAACTAGGTGTGTGCAGAACACCTTGCTTTGTTCTTCTTTAGAGTTCTGAAGTACAAGTGATGATGAGGCTCTGGGCTCACAAAGCTGGAGTCCGTCCCCTCAGGCTGGGCGCTGTACGCCATGATGTACTTCTCATCTTTCAGGGCTTGAAAACCATTCATTGTTGGATGCAAGGGATGTGTATGTACAGACTGGTGCGCATAAGCATACGCAAAGCAAAGAAAATGAAATGTCGAGTCAAAGCCATCTAATAAGTTAACAGTTCAGTGGGAGATGGCAGACTATTCTTTTTTTTTTTGCCTTTAGTTTTGCATTCTATAAATGAGCATGGTTGTTCTGAATAACAATCTTCTGTGGACTAAAAGCGGCCAAGATTAAAGATCAGGGAGAAGAGTGTTCTTGAAGTGCAAACGCTGGTGGGGTTGCGGAGCCTTGATAACCACAGAAAAGCTGATAATTAACATGCCTGCTTCCTAGGCAAAGGGGCAATTGGTCTTCCAAAGGCGTAGCCTACTGCTCTGTTTCCCTCTCTCTATGAAAGGAGCTGATTTAGTCAGAAAGGTGACAGTTAAGGCTCTTTGCTGGCGGAATTTTTGCATCTTTCTGGTGCCTGTTTCCCCGACTCGACCACAGAGGCTGTCCATCACGGTTGTTATGTATGCAGGCTCAGTGAGCCCGCAGGGGATCCTAGTTATTTACACTCTTTTTCAAGCTTCGAAGCTGTTATAATCATTCGCTGTCAACTTTGTGCTGACACTGAATTTTACTTTGTGTTTTTTATGCTCGGTTTGGGTCTAAAATACTGGCATCCATACCCTGCACTGTAATTCCATGGGTGACTGAGCTGACCAGCCATATCCTGTATTACTAACAGAGCCCTGGAATGCTGCTACATATGGAAATTTCAGAATTTGTTGATTGTGGACAATAAACAGAGTCCTCCTGCTTTGTGCTCTTATCCTGGGGGTGGCCTTTCCTCTCATTGCATTTTCGTCTTTGAGAACACGGAAGTATCAGTTCCATTTGTCCCTGAGTTTTAAAGCTGGAGCAGGCAAACTTCCCCTCCTCACAATCCAGTGTGATTCGCAAATGGTCCTCCTTCCTCCAGACTCCAGTTAAAAGAACCAGGTTTTGGATCTTCCCTTGGGGTTGGCCCCTCCCCGTTTCTTCCTGCTAGAAATGCATTCATGATTCACATCAAACTCAAAGTGTTGTCCTGGGTGGTACAAATGACAAGGGACAGATTATAAAGACCCTGGGTAAGGCCACCTGAGGGGTGCTGACTGATATGCTTTTAGACTTCATCAACAGATATTTGCATGCTTAGACTTCAGTGCCCTGTGTCCTAGTCATGTGGGAAATAAACACCCTCCTTTCACTTATGAACAACATTCTTCCCATTAATGCTGGGGCCTGAAACCTTTCACGACAGGGCAGGGGATGATTTCTCCATGTTTAAAATGTACTGTCTCTATGCCCTATCCCCACTTCCAACATGAAAATTTCACGTACATCAGAGCCGAAAGGGAGTGATCCACAAAATGATATGAGCCTATTCTTAACTGGGCTTCCAGTAAAGCTGATCGAGGAGTGTGTGCTCGGCCAGTGTGATCAGGTAGACAAATAATTACCAAGCAAATCAAACACACTTACACCTCAGATGATTTTGAAATATTATCTGTAATCGGGCACTTCTGAGCTGGGAGGAAAGGTTAATAAAGTAATTTAAAAAAGATTGTGTGAGGTATTATAGAATCAGAAGAGGACCAGCGATCATAATTGTTAATCTTCTAAAACACCAGTTCTGCGTTGTGCAAAGCTGATATTTTAGTACATATTCTTATTGTGTACCCATTTATTACTACATTAGCTTGCTTAATTATCCTTTACAAAAACCTTACTTTAGATTTTTTTTTTTTGGTGTTAAAAAAAGGTTGATATGATGATTCTAGCAGACCAGCAATGTGTATGTCAGTCTTGATGTGCAGATGTGTTGAGGAGACTAATATCTTAGGAAATTGCCTTTACATGTGTCACATAGAAGAGCAAATCCAAGTAGGCAGTCGGTATCTATACATTAGCATCCCTTTTGATCCTGCTGTCACTCGTGACCAATAGAGAGAGGATTGGCACAACTTCTGCAGTTGGAGTTGTTGGAGGAGAGAAGGGTAGCTCTAAGCTAGCTAGTGGTCGGGGAACACTCCTGAGATTAAGCCAAGGTGAATGGTTGTAGAATATATCCATGGGAAAGTCTATTTATATGAAAGAAAACTTCTGTGGTTATTAAAAGACTAGTAAAAAAGTAAATTTTAGTCATTTTTCTTCTGTGGAAGAATGAATTTGGTTTGGAGGTTAAAAAGGGGGGGACGAGAAAGGAGGGTACACACCAGCCATGCTCTCTCCACCGCTCCTCGTACCCCTGGGCAGGCTGTGCACATCTGTAAACTAGGAATAACCAAAAGTTCTAGCTCATAGGACTTTTAAAAGATATATGGAAGAACTATGTAAACTTCAAAAGCACCCATGAAAGATGTTATTTGCCCTGGCCGGTTGGCTCAGTGGTAGAGCATCAGCCTGGCATGCAGAAGTCCCGGGTTCGATTCCCGGTCAGGGCACACAGGAGAAGCGCCCATCTGCTTCTCCACCCCTCCCCCTCTCCTTCCTCTCTGTCTCTCTCTTCCCCTCCCGCAGCCGAGGCTCCACTGGAGCAAAGATGGCCCGGGCGCTGGGGATGGCTCCTCGGCCTCTGCCCCAGGCGCTAGAGTGGCTCTGGTCGCAACAGAGCTACGCCCTGGAGGGGCAGAGCATCGCCCCCTGGTGGGCAGAGCGTCGCCCCCTGGTGGGCGTGCCGGGTGGATCCTGGTCGGGCGCATGTGGGAGTCTGTCTGACTGTCTCTCCCCGTTTCCGGCTTCAGAAAAATACAGAAAAAAAAAATTAAAAAAAAAAAAAAAAAGAAAGATGTTATTTATTATAAAAATTCTTTGTTTCACCAAATTTCCCCCTCATAGTCATATAACATTTTTTTCACGTATAAGTATCTAAAACTATTACTGTTTAGTTATGCGATTCTTTTTCACTATAAAGTAAGCCTGTGCTGGCTAAATATATTTTTGAAATATTTTCCTATGCAAATAGTTTGCACTTGAAATTATTGCCCTCCCTTGGCCCCGCTGCCTCTCCCGGGTAACTCATACTTTTGTCCTCTCATTTCCCAACATCTCAGAGCGTGAGGTACCACCCCTGCGCGTCACCTCCACTTCATCCTCACCTCCTGGACTGACGTCTCTGCCTGCCATGTCACTGACCCGGGCCTTGCGTTAGTCTGCAGTGACCTGCGCCCACTTCTCCAAACACGCCTTTGACCTGTCTGCAGCACTTGGCCTTGGAGCAACCCACGTGCTCTCGGTTAGCCAGCCACTCTGCTTCCCGCTCCCCTTCTTTCTTTTTCCCACCTGCAGAGGACGTTCCATGGCTCAGTCAGAGCCCTCTTACTCTGACAGGATCTCCCTTTCAGACCTCCACCTCCAATCCCTCCTAAGAACATAAACAAACACATTTCTGGCTGCAGCTGTGCAGAGCTCTGTGACTAGCAGCAGCTACTGTTGCTATCAGAGGGGCTTGATTTGAGGAAGCTTTACTTTAGAGTCAGGTGAATTAGGGTCTTCATTCCTACAGATTGAAGCAATTGGGAAGTTGTTTCTTCTTTGTGATTTTAGTGGAGACCCAGCAGACTTGGTTGGAGCCTTGTGATAGAATGCCCTACGACACATTGTTTCTCATTACAGTGGGGGCTTGGAGTCACCCAGGCACAACCTGCCAGCATGGTTTGGGATTTGGGGAGTATGGCACAGTCGGGGATACCCCGAAAGTGCTGAGGACTTTTAGAAGGACTGAGCTCACAAGTCAGTTGTTTTATGGATTAAGATTTTTCTTTTCTTCCCCCTGGCAGCAAATATAACTCTGAGAACTCTTGGCAGTAACATTGACAAGACTCCAATAAGCCAAACTCTTTGGAGGACTTTGACCCAGGCCAACATGGTCTATACTTTCAATTAAAAAAAATAACTAAAAAGTTTTAAAATAATGAAGAAAAAAAGAATCACAAGACACCGTGACTCTCAGGTGGGATCACACCGCCATATTTTGTGGCAAGGCTCCAACTGTCTCCTGAGAGATGAGAGCCTTGTCTAGTGCTATCTTTCATCACTGCAAAAAAATTTCAAGTCCCAACCACATATGTCTCAGCTGTGTCATTGAGGGCATGGCTTTTCCCTGAACTTGGCAGCTGAGATGAGTTGACTCCCACCCACTTCTGGCATCAATACCAAATCCCTATAGAGAGCCAAAGGGCTTTTTTGAGGAAAACTCATGGACTCAGGCTAGGATCATGGGATGGCAGGTGTGGGGAGAGGATGAGAGAATTAGAGTTTGTGAAGGAAAACCAAGGAAGCCAGGATATCTCTCTATTCTTCTCATTTTTGAAACTCAACCACTATCACTTCATGGGCCCTGCTGTTGTAATTGGTGCTTCTGGGTCCACCGCTGCTGTTTTTTCAGACTCAATGTAAAGCTACGAAGCTCCCATTGAAATTTGCTGGATGATTAACTAATAGGTCAGAACAGAAAGCTAACAGACATTTTTTTTTCAGTAGCATTTTCCTTTGACCATGTTTCCAAATAAAAGCTCTTGAATGCAGTGCTGTTTTGTCTACAGGACTAATTTCTAGAGGACAAGAGATAAGGCGGCACATGATAGCAATATGTAAATATCAGCCACAAGTAATGCTGGCTGATCAATTATTGGTGGGATTGAATTTGTTGAGATCAGCTGTGCTTTGTTGATTCCTCCCTCCCTGTCTCCCATCTCCCTTCATTTCTTCCTTTCTTTTTTCTACTTTCATTTCTTCTAGGATTCCTTTCTTCTTTCTATCCTTCCTCCCTGTCTTGATATGATAGAAATTGCTTTTATTTATTATTGACCTAAAACATTTGTTGCATTTCCTTGTCTCTGATGCTGACATTAACTATTGCATTGTTTAGTTTTTCTTATCTTTATATTTCCACACAAGGTTAGAGTTTTTCTGCAACCTCTAGAGATGTAAAGATACGACAGTAAAAAAAAAAGCGGAATAACAGTTGGATGTCTTTATATATGTAAGGTCAGAGCACAGCATCATAGGACTTCTTTTTAAACAAGGTAACAGAATTTTATACTATGGGTACCCAGGATCCAATACACAAGAACAGATTTGAAAAGTAATATAGTCATAGTAATTACTTTCATGTAGCAAAATATTTCAGTCAGCAATGACTAGCAATAAAATAAAATGATCACCTTTAGTGTACCTATTACAAAAACAATTGCCTAAAATAAGAACGGTTTAAAATGCCTGGTGGAATAGAAAGCATTCATACAAGAGTCTCTATCTCTTACACACACACACACACACACACACACACACTCCACGTGTGCGCGTGCATGCGGTTCACAGATTATGTTAACAGTATTTACCTGAAATGTAGGGCCACTTTTTAAAGAAAAAATTCTAATTAAGGATTTATCAACAAATATACTATTATAACTTCTGTCCTATTTAAGTCTTTTCTTTTAGCTTCTAAGGTTTATAGAAATCACTTATCTACTCCTTAAAAAATTCCTATTCTTTTTTCTCTTCATTTTTCTAAATCTAGTGAATATGAAACATCATTAATCCAGTCGTAATATCATCTGATAGTAGCTAATCCCTTCTTAGGCACAGCTTTGCTTGGGCCTTTGGAATAAAGAAATAGGCTTTTCCTGGCAGACATTTTGTTTGAGCATCCATCTAATGTTAATGCTAATTGTCTTTTGTAAAAGACCACCATGCAAAATGAATGCTGTCCTCCCTGTCCCTTCCTTGGGAGTCTTATAACACTCGCTCACCCTTTATTTTGTATGCTGAGGTCATGGATCAAGGGCAGCTCCGTGACTGTGGTCCGGACGTGGCTCTTGGCTCTGACAGGATGATGCAGGCTGCGCTGAGATCCTAATCGGTCAGCAGAAGTCTATTAAGTTTGAGCCCTTAAGCTGTCGCAGCCAAATCAAGGATACCAAAGTTACATTTGTTTTTTGTGATGACCATTCATTTTGGTCAAATGAAGAAATTGCTCGTGTGGATTTTGTGGCTTTAGGGGCAAAATCTCTGAATGTCACGTATCTTTTGGCCCTTCCTCTGTCTCGGAGATATTATTGAGAAGAGACGTTTATGAAAAAAAAATCATTTCTATGGCAGCTGTTTATAAGTCACCTTGATCATAAAAGAAAAGAGTAAAAAGAGAGGTAATCAGAAGCTCATTTTTTTTATTTTTATTTTTATTTTTTGTAAACAGTAAAGTTGGGAGGGCCTGTGCTCTGAGAGGCTGGGCACAGAGTGGTTTGGGGGAAGGGGGCTGCCCATGGCACTGACTTAGTTAACAGCTCCGATTGAGGTCGACTTTCATCTCTGAAACTCTTTCTGCTTTTTCAAAACCAGTGGTCTGTCTGCGTTAGAAAAAATCTGAATCTTTCCTCCTAGATTTGAGATTACAGCTATAAACTGTTTTTTTTGTTTGTTTGTTTGTCCCCCCCCCCCCCCATTGATGAAAGGTCTTTGGTTTAAGAACAGTGCTGCCTGGGAATAGCATCCTGACCCTTAACAGCCCCAAAGGCAAAATAAATGTTTCTTGCCATTTTCTTTTTATATAAAAATTCTTTAATTTTTAGTTAGCCAGTGAAAGGGTTTCCTTGTGACACAAATGTTGATTTAAACCCACCTTTTAGAAGAAAGAAAAAGAAAAAGGAATGAAATCAGGAACGGAGACAGGATGCAGTGTCTCGTTGTGGCGGCACAGTGGAACGCTCACATGCCTGGCAGAGGAGACCTTAGGCATTGCATTTCACAGATGGGAAAACTGAGGGCTGGGCAAGCACATGTCTTGTCCAGACAACAGACAGGGCAGAAATTGCTACAGTCTGTTGTCACTCTCATAAAAAATGCTCTTTTCACCACAGACATCCCACAAAGGCTTTGTCAACTCCTGTAAGAACAACATTTTTCTTAAGATCCATTATTTCCAATAATGAGATGCATACCATCCTAGTTATTCTGTGGCTTCCAGGCCAGGCGGACTCGGGTCAGAGCACAGCCTGGTCGCCTGTAAAAGCTCCTCATCTTCTCTGAGTCTCAGGTAGCTGACTTGTCAAGTGGCCAAGGAAACTGCTCAGCCCTCAGAAGTCTGGTGTAAAAATGCATTCGGAGGACTTTGCACCGGACACAGCACGTCCGACTCGCCCTGCACAGGGTAATTATCTAACTTTGCAGCTTCCTACCAACCTCCCCAAGCTCAGAGGGAAGAAAACTCTAAAGTTCCACTAAGGAAAAGAACACAGGCCTGAGCATGATATGGAAAATAATACATTTTCTAAGATTGCATTGTGAGAACGGAATGAGTATAAAAATTACGGTATATCAAATTGGCACGCCATTATGTTGCAGTGCTGCTTGCAGAGAGATGTAAAAATAAAGTGTAGATGTGTCTTTTTTTAGTCAAATCTGATATATGGAAATCTAGATTTAGAGAAAGATTGGTTATAGGGTCATTATTTGCTTTACAAAGCTATATGGCATAAGGTTCCTTTAAAAGGGAAGTTATCTTTAATGTAATATTTCATTTGCTGAAAAAAAAAATCACATAACTTTGCAAGAACTCATTTTGTGCATAAATTGAAGTACATCTGTTGAATGTATAGAGGAAAATGGAAGTAAAACGAAGGAGAACATAGGAAGGAATAAGATGACATGAAAACTAAAGTAGCAGGGGGACGTAATGCGCTGAAAATTCATAGTTTGTAATTAACAATTATTAGTACAAATTCATAAAAAGTTTATTCTGTGTATGTGAGAGAGAGAGAGAGAGAGACAGAGAGGGAGGGAGGGAGAGAGAGAATGAGCCTGCTCTCACTTTTCTATTTGTCTTTCCATTTAGCTGTGCCCTGATTCCTCCCAAGTCCTCAGGCACTGGCACTTGCACCTACAATGCAACCAATATGCACTCTCTTTTTTTTTTTCAAGACTCATTGATTTTGCAGGTCATTGCCTCGACCTAAAATTCCTTCCTCAGCACCCAGACAACCTCTGTGGCTACCATCCCTGTCTCTCTCCTGCCAGGCTTCCCCTCCTCCGGGGCGTTCTCCCAGATGGCATCCTCCTCCAGAGCTCTCAGAGAACTGCCCTGGCTGGACACCGGTGCACCATCTTCCTGACTCAGATGCTACTGTTGTGGGGTATACCAGAGTATGCGCTCTGGAAGCCAGGGTGCCTCCCTTGGAATTCTGGCTCCAGACCTGACTTGAGGTTTGCTCTGTAGCATGTGAACTCATCTCTCTGGGTTTTGGCTCATTCATCAGTACCCTGGGATAATCAAAGCTACCTCCTATGGTTTCTGAGGGGGATTTGAGGGATCGTGTCAAGTCCTTAGCATTGTGCCTAGAAAAAGGTTGAACCACAACAAAGGTTCCTATCCTTTCTGAATACTGCATTATAACTGCTGACTTCCTCCTCTGCTTCCTCACTGAACTATGAGCTACTTAAAGGAAAGCATTGGATCTTACCCTGCTCATATTGCCAGTGCTCATCTGATTCATACAGAGTAAGCATCAAATCCATACATATTTGTGGAGTCTAATTGAGTCAAACACAGGAGCATGTATTTTCATGGGATGTGGCAAGTCTTGGAATAAAGCTATGTACAAGAAGAGAAAGAACAAGGGGTGAAATGAAGTCCAAAAGGCACATATCACTAGAGAACTCTCCAGGTTGCCCCCAATTAATTAGCAAGCATTCTATGGAAACATTTGTTCAACTAGTTTTGAGTCACCCTAATTACATGCCAGTTTTTCTTTTAAAAGCCATTTTTTCTTTTTCTTTCTTTTTTTTTTTTTTTTTTTTTTTTTTTTTTTGCCTACTATTGTGTTATGCAGTAATGTGTTATATGTCCTGATGAAACTGGGAGCCACTCCCTCCCCCAAACTATCTGGCTAATCATTCTATAAAACAGAAAAAAATAGAATAAAAAAAATGAGGGAATGGAAGAAAGGGAGCAAGATAGGTAGGGAAGGGAGAACAGGAGGATAAGAGGGAGGGAAGGAAGAAATGAGGAATGAAGGAGGGGAGGGAGAGATTAGTATAATCTGGAGGGAACCCCCACTAGTTGAAGCTCATCACTGCTTCTTTCTTTCAGCACACACAACTCAGGTGTGTGATAATCTATCTGTTCTAGAATTTTGCTAGAGGTGTGTGTGAGATATTTTTCTGTTTTTGTAAATTAAAAGTTTTTCCTTCTGTAGACCTGGCTATCTATGATTAGATCATGATACTAAAAAATCATTGATTGGGCTTTCACATTTATATCTAGACCCCCCCCCCCTCCTTTTTTCAGGTTCTTTAGTAATTAGAGAGAGTATTTGTCTGGTCTGGAGCCTTGAACTCATCTGAAGCAACTAGGTTGTATTTTAGTTTGTCTCGACTTATCCTGGGCCCTAGTTAACACTTGCCTCTGCTTGCTCTGCCCTCTTCAGTTTGAACATCATTCTTCATGGTAGAGACCACAGAATCAAAATAGGAATAGTTCTGTTTTCCCTGTGACATCTGCTAACATTTTGCTGCGTGCCCAATCAGTGTACCTATCCCTTTGTTCTTCTGTACAAACAGAGCTTAAAATAGCTTTCTGTTGTCCTTGGCAGTTTTTCAGTCTATAGCCAAGTGTTAGGTGTCCTGACAACATTCTTATAGCACTTTTTTATACTGGTTCCTTATCATCTATTCAGCCTTCCATTAGGGTATGTGTCTTTTTATATTCTGCATTAAATAGTTTTAAAAAGGAGGAAAGAATGTTTCTTTCATGATATATATATTTAAATATATATATTTAAATTTCTTTAGAATAAATTTTGATTATTTTGTTAGAATTTTTAAAAGAAGCTTATTTTGCCTTTAATTATTTAGCCACAGGATCATGTCTACATTTTCTCTATTTTGATGCCTGCTTTCCTAAATTCTAGAATAAATATCTGTGTCCAGACTTATTTGTTTTTTTTTCGTGAATATAGCAGACTCTTTGATGACAGGTTACTTCCTTCCAAGTTTCTCATATCACTTTAAGCTCACCAACCAAATCTTCCTCCTTGGTGAAAATAAATTCAAAATAAAAATTCTCCAAATTGATCTCTCATCCTTCTCAGGGACGTAAATGGCAGAAGGCAAGCCAAGAACTTACTAGAAAATTATCGTTTGAAAGAGTCTTCTGGCAACTGTTTGGGAGAAAATTTCCCCATCATTCTCTGTGACTTCTGTGATCTGCATTAGGAAGGCATTGGACAATTAGTCATTCCTCTTCTGAAATGACACCATTTAGAGTTCCTTCTCCTTTTAACCTCACTGAAATGTATTCTATCAGAGGTCCTCAACAGGCACGTTCATGTCCCTTCCTTCTTGATATGGAAGTACTAAAACCACATCCATGTTACAAACTCTTTTTGGGCCAATTATACCCATTCAAAACATGGCTCAGAGCAGTGCCAGTCTGTGAGCTGTTTATTATTGGCTTGCAAAAGGATAAGTACAGAAATGGAAAGTAAGCATGTCAAAACTTTTAAAGCAGATTGACAAAAATAATTTTATATATGTTGAATTGAATAATAAAAATCGAGTTTTGAATGTTGTATGCGTTTCAAACTTTATCTAGTTATTTATTTTTAATGCATTGTTCAAAACTATTGGTTCAGAACAGATTAGAAAAAAAAATAAGCAGGGAAAGGACCATATGATGTAGAGAAGATTGCTGGGAAGGGGCCCACACTTCACAAAGACTTGATATACGTCTAGGGTCATATTTAGTTTTTCATATTCAAGTTCCACATTTAATGTATTGTTTTGTCTATTAAGTGTTATATATGAACATGCAGGGCAAGTAAATGGTTTCTGCCCACCTTTGCTGTTGTTTTCTTCTGAAAATAGCTCAACCTATACATTTACAATTGAAAACTCTCTAAATCACATCTTTTAATACAGCCCAATACCAGGTTATGAAGCTTTATTTACCTTTTGCCTTTTTTTTTGGATTCAAGTTTAAGCCCAATTTGCTTGGCTGTGGCATTTTGTCCACGTGCATTGCCCCAATATTCAAAGCACTACTTCTCTCTGTGCAAAAGACCTTTGACCGTCTTTCTACCATCACGAAATATAGGAAAAAAAGGCTTCGTGTGTACAATCTAGCTATTGCCCAAAGCCCCAATGGGTTCACAACTACCACCTATATATCCATGCCTTTCAGCTTCTTGCTTATGTCTTCAGAGCCATACAGGAGCAGTGACCATATCTCCAAGAAGCAGCGTTGACTGCCTCATATATTCACAGAGGAGAATGGACTCTTCCCACACATTTTGCATTTATATCCCAGGAAAATAGTGCATTGCCTTTAGTCTAACTATGAACCTGTGAACTCCTTGGTAGAGAGCCAACCACTCCCTCCCTCTACCTCTGCCTCTTGGAGAACCTGATAGAATTCCCCCAATATAACTATCCTGAGAAATATTGCACTGTGTGGAACAAGAGGGAGGTTTTCACTGCCCTTATGGGAAGTCCACGCTCACTACCCATAGGAGTGGCTCTATACACAGTCCGTAGCCCTGCCAATGCAAAATTTTCCTTCTGACATTGGTTACAAACTGTCTCTGGCTTCTTAGAATATTTATTTTCTCCTTTCTTGTTGGGTTCTATTTCATTTGTCATTTCTAGGACTTCTGTCCTCTCTAATAAGCTGGAACCATATAATGGCACTCATTCAGTGCCTCGAGTTTTTGCTCAAGAGCGACATCCATGTGCTATTTACAGGATGCATACTCCTGAGGGCCTCAGACAGGAGTACAGACCTCGTGGAAATATTTAGCAGGATCATCTGTGGTCCTAACTCCCAGGCATCAACACACACTGCTACCTGTCACATCTTCTTCATCAACTGTCTTTTTACTGTTCCTTGTCACACCTAAACTTTACTACAGGATTATGTGTGGAGGAAGGTGTAGAGTGGGGTGCTTCTGATGCCACCGTTAACCGATGTTCTGCATGGGTTAAATATGCATGTTGCATAAAACACTCAATTACTGAGCTTCCTTGTTCAAACCCAAAGCAGAAATGCCGACCTGGAAATTTGTGTTCTTCATTGCTTTTTACTTGTTTTTACTCCTCATTCCTCCAAACATCTACTTAAAAGCATTTGGCATGTGATTAGATGGCTGCGAGAATAGATGAGAAGTAGTTGATTTAGGAGTTATAAAAACATTGTGGAGCTCTGGCCGATAGTTCAGTTGGTTAACGCCTGGGTCTAGGGTCTATTGTGTATGGAGGTGGGAAAACTCAGAGTCCAAAGAGGGAAGGAGAAACCACACTCCTTCCACATCTTTCTTCAACTGGTCCCTTATAGACTCATCTCACATTTTCATGCTTTTCTGTTCTCTAGAACCAAAGAACAAGCCAAAGCGGTTTGGATTTTAGTTCAGCTACATAATAACTAGTTTGTTTTTTATGTCCTGGGTTTGGAACCAAACTGTTACTTAAATATTATTTTATGAAAAAATTAATTACAAATTCTAACGCAATTTACCAATTAGCTTTTGGAATTAAAAACATTTGTCACTGGGGGCTGACACTATAAGATGCATTTAAGCAAATACAAAAGTATTCGTATGTACTAGATAGAATATTGTATTTCAAGCCAGTTGTTTGATTTAACATACAATATAGTATATTATACTGTCAAAATAACAAAATAAAAAACTTTAGTTGATCAAAACCATATCTATAATATTCTAAAAGTTTTTTAAAAGTTGCATTTTACATAGATTTTGAAATTTAACATAGAGCTCTATATGTAAAAATTAACTTTTAACAGGAGTATATATTTTAGTAGATGCATGCTTTCAAATAACCATGATGCCCCCCCAATATTTGTCTTTACATTTAGTTTTAAAAAACTAATTGCTATAGAAAATTAAAAGTGACATATCTGCAATTTCCAAAGGAGAAGGCATGAAACAAAATCCATAATGCAATAAAAATATTTATTGAAAAAATTGTATTATTTCCCTTTAAAGGCCATAAATGTTTTATCTTTCATTTTATTTTATTTTTAAATAAAATCTTCTACCTGATACATATGTATGGATATTGTGTGTGTGTGTTTTTCAACAGAATTAATAAAGTCAAAATGACCAAGCAAGGACAATGCTTGTTTCCATAGAATTATGTTTCTGGAACAAAGCAAATAAATAATTACATTTTATTATAACTAGTAAAACTTAACTAGATTTTCTGGAAACTAATTATATTAACTCCTATGACCTAAAGGACAGCTTTTTCCTTGCTCCACTAATTAGAGGGATATTAAAATCTGTTATATTTTAATACTTGAGAGTGAGAATTGGTAATGTGCCATCACCTTGCCCACAATTTAGCAGAGGCCAAAGTAACGTTAAAGGAAACCTTACAGTATACAGTTGTCAAAATGTACCTGGAAGCTCTCAGAGGAATATTAGAACAACTAACGACAGGTGAAATAAAAGAAGTCTCAGGCTTCTGAGTTCAGGAGGATTCAGCAGAATTTCCTATAGTGTCACTTTGGGCATTTAAACCCCTAACATATTACATGAATGCTTCCTGCAATTAGAATAGCAACTACAGGTGGAATGGATTCAAAACTGCTTACTAAGTTGTTTGTATCTGTTTCCCATTGGTCTCCTGAGGCCACAGAGACAAGGAATTGGTCTGAGTTTTCAAAAACTAATGCATGTTAGCAGTGGCAGCTTATTAGGTGCCCCTGTGTCACTCCCTTAAAATCATAGACATTCCGACCAATTAAAATTGTACTTAGTGGAAACCAAAGGAGTATAGCTGGGTGGTCCGAAAAAACTCTGGTAGGCTAGGAGGAGCTAAGATGGGCTTACACTGAAACACAATATGCCTGCTTCAGTCCCTTGAAAATAAACATATCTTTTGCATATATATATATTATATTATTATATATATATTATATTATATATATATAATATAATAATAATATATATATTATTATATATATATATAATATGCTCTGTGGCTACCAGTGCTTCGCCAAGAATTGTTATTTGAAATGGAGACTCTCTTTATCAGCAGGAAGAATTTATACCCAATTGTCAGTGAGGAAGTGGAGAGTAGATCTTGTTGTCTGTCCCATTTTAATGCAGAGACGTGCTTTGCCCTAAAGGTGCCAGGTAAAGAGAATTGCCAAGTGGGGAAAATTTATTGCATGCATTTATTTCCAAAAGGGAAGCACAATCTGACATTTTTGTTTCTAGAATCTCAAAAAAGTAACTTTACTCAGTTCTTAGATAAATTGTCAGGAAATGCAAAACCCAAAATACTCTCTTAGAATGCATACGTAGGCCGTTTTTTTTCCTATCTAATCATGTTTTCTTTCATAATTATTTTATATGCTTTTCTGTATTCAGATGTCTACCTGCATCATACCCCCAGATTCTGTGATTATTAGTTTTTTCCCTCTTTCTGGTGCTTTTTCCTCACCAGGAACCACTTTATGTGGGCCTACCTGATTCTTCCCATAGACTATCCACTTTGGGGTAACACAGCCTTCACCCCTGAGACTGAAGAACCTAGAAATGGAGTTAAAGGGTCAAACTTTCTTTTGAAAGCCAGTGGCAGTCTTATCTCCATCATTGAGGTGCCCACCCCCCTTTGGCTTAGCAGGCAAGATCCTTTGTACACACTTTCCATGTCTCCTTACTGTAATGTAAGCCCCTCCCTCCTTTTGCACTATCACCAACTTTACCATAGTTCTTCCCAGTTTGTTAGTTTGACTGTTTGAAGGAGTAACGTGAAAGTGTTAACGTTTTGCCAACAGGACTTCAGAAAACTTAGGCTCGACTCATAGACAAACGGACAGGTCCAAATAAAAGCACCTGATTTCTGAGTTGATTCCCTCTTGCCTTCTGGTAAAGATGCTCAGCTGTCTCTCTCCTTACAAAGCAACAGCAGCAACTCTGTTCCAACCTGTTCAGTGACAAAGTGAAAGGTTTCACCTTTGAGCAGGTAAAATCTGTTTGTCAGGGAAGGCCTGCTCCGCAATAAGGATGACAACAATTAGCACATGCTACTCATTAACAAACGGAGATTAGAACGCAGCCGACATGGCAAGCTGCCACCAGCGAGATAGTTACGGGGCAGTTTAATTTCTAACGAATGTGAGCACTGGATCAGTAACAATATTCGACAAAATGCCGCCCGCATTCTCTTATGGCTTTCATTACCAAATTGAAAATCTGTGTAGATTTCTGAAAATTACTTTTAAATGTAGCCAATCTCCTAGACTGCAAGGCTTGATTTGCTGGTGAGGGAGCCCTGCTGTGAGATTTTAATGAAAGATCATAGTGGCCCTCCAAGGCCGGCAAAGAGCTATGGGCCCTGGAAGACCTGAAATAATCTGTTTTACTTTTAATGGCAGCCATTTTATATTC
This sequence comes from Saccopteryx leptura, assembly GCF_036850995.1. Lineage (NCBI taxonomy): Eukaryota > Metazoa > Chordata > Mammalia > Chiroptera > Emballonuridae > Saccopteryx > Saccopteryx leptura. The sequence continues at coordinate 259,126,382 of NC_089505.1, read as the reverse complement.
ATTAAGATCAAAATGCAGTTTTGCAGGCAAATTGCAAAGCTGTTCCACTCACAGCTTGAGAACCTGGAGGCCCTACAGCTTTTTATCTTGTTCATAAGCAAATATGCAGTTAATATCTTTTAATATGCTTTGATGCTTGGTACCTTATGGGTACATTGTATCGGAGGTTAGAGGACTGCATGTTTCCTTGGCACAGTGGGCCACCGACTAAAGCGGTAGTCCTTTTTTTTTTTCCGTAATGGCAGAAGAAATGAGTCTCTCTCTTTTTATCCCCACCCTATTTTTTTTTTATATGTGCTCTGCTCAAATATATTGTAAAGCACCATATAGTATACATTCAGGGTCTCAGAGAAGGCGCAATTTTTCACTGGGATCCATCTGTTGGTGGTTTGTATTATTTAAATTTATACAGTCGCATTATTTAAATGTAAACAGCCAAATAAGATAGGATCAAATCACTGGCATCTGGAAACTGTGCTCTCATCCTCTTTGATTGTGAGGTTGTCTGCATTAATAATGGAGTTCTAAAGACTGTGATTCCACCTGATATACTGTATGACCTTAACAGTTGTGATTTTATCAGGGTTTCACTATAGTAGAAAATGAAGGTATTTTGCAGCTCATTTCCAGCAAAGCTAGTTTGCATTATCCTCTGTCCAGAGCAGTCCTGACCATTTTGTATGTTATAAAATATCAGCCCTCCCTTCCCCCACTGCCCTCTTTCTGCTGCGAGGATGTACTTCTGGTCCAAAACCACATGGTAGAGTAAATCCCATCAGATTTCTTGTAGCAGGTACATGGTACTGCAATCATTTAATGGAAGGAATGAAGGAAGGAAGGAAGGAAGGAAGGAAGGAAGGAAGGAAGGAAGGAAGGAAGGAAGGAAGGAAGGAAGGAAGGAAGGAAAGGAGGGAGGGAAGGAGAGAGGGAGGAAGGAAGGAAATTACTTTAGTTCTGTGCGGTAAAATCTTGGCCAATATTGCTTCTCTCTCCTTCAATTCAGCAATTTCTATCTCAGCTCGAAGACAAGAACTAAGGTTGCTGAAAGTGGAGCTTATTACTCAACCTGTTACTCTGATTCTGCCTTAAAGCAATAGACCAGGGTTAGAAATAATTGTCCCAAATCACAAAACTATCCATTTGTTGCAAAAGCAAATTTTAGGGGGTAATTTTAGGTAGAAAAAGGGATCAGCCAGGTCTATATCAAGTTGCAAAGATTTGGAGGCTAGGCTTAGACAGTACTTTCGTCCCTTGACTCAAATTACTTTGGCTTTTGACTGCACTCAGGGTGTCCGGGTCTTAGAGCTAGGGTGGGGTGAGAGCCCGGAGCCTTCCTGGGGGGGGGGGGGTAAGATAGGGAGTGGTAAAGCCTTTCTTTCACCTTCACCAGCAGAAGAGGAAGGTTTGTGTACTCTTTTTGACTTTCTATTTGACTTTCTAGCCATTGAAGCTTCAGCCACCTCGAAGAACATTGTGGGGCCAGCCGGTTTAAGAGTGGGCGTCAGGCCTTTTATGGAAGTTAATACAATATTGGGCTGTCTCCAGAAAATAATGTGCCTTAAGACAGCTCCATGAGAAGGCCAGCCTTTGTATCCCCAGGCCTGCCCAACCTTTGTACTTAACCATGCCCTGCAGGCATATTATAATATTGTATGACATGTTTACAAGTCTTAACATCTTACTTGGTGCAATTGCATAGCTTCTTTGCAGGGCTCAAGAATGCAGGCTCTGACTGTGTGATGTGGGAATTTGATAACCCTACTCTCTTTGGGTCTCAGGGCAAGGTGAAGGTGTCTGGCCTGCCAAGGCACCATTTAATGGGCTTCTGAAAACACTCAAAAGGCAGACATAAATGTGTGGATGGGCAGGCAGCCAGGGTGACCTGGGGACAGGGCCAGTTGATTTTAAGCAGGATGAGGTTGGGAAGGAATGCTCCAGACCAGAGCTGGCTGGCAGAGTTGAGGGGCTCTTGGGAAGCCTGAGGGTTGACTGTAAAGGATTTACAAAGCTGGAACCCGACTCTGTAACTTAAGAGCTAAAGAATTCCCACCTGTCCAACTTTAAAAGGAAAATGTAGAGAACATATAATTAATTTCAATTACAAGCTTCACATATCTCAGGCCAGATAGGCACTATCTTCATTTCCTGTCAGTTCAATAAGCTCCAATACAAAAGTCACGTAAATTAAAGTGCAAAATTCCCTCTCACACATCTCTGTTTTCTATTCTTGTGACATTCCGTTTTTGATATGGCTACATTTTTTTTTCTGCACAAAACATACAGCACTTTAAATGTTGATTTCTAATCCGTATTTTCCCCTTTGGGTTGCATCATGCACCATCATGAGGCAACTAGTGCGCCAAGCTCAGAGGGGGAATGCAAACACACTTACACATGAAGGTTTCACCAATGCTTATTCACAACCTGATTTCAAAATTGACTTGTTCCATATTGTAGTCACTTTTGATTACCTGTCTTTGAGTGTTTAAAAAAAATAATATGGATTTTTTTTTTCCAGGATCAATCACCTAAGTTTTCTTTGGAACCACATTTTTCCCCCCTCCAAAGACATTTCAACGTGTGTGGTGTGGTGTCATTGGCCACCCAGAGGTCACTTTCTCACAGAAGCTGGGTTCTTCTGTTAATCCGGTGCAAGGGAGAAAGTAATATTGCACACTATTTTCACATGCCCGGCATATCAGCGGTGGTGTTACATCACTGCTAGCTGAGTTCCGTGTAGATTCCTAAAAAGGAGATGTGTCTGTGGGGGTGGGGGCTGTGAGGAATAATAACGTCTCCCTCCGTGAGACGCTGTCAGGGAAACTGGAGGAGAAAACAATCTTCACTGAAGCCTTAGCTATTTGAATTTCCTGCCGCTGCCTATTATCCATCCAAATATTAGAATCCATACATAATGGAGTGCCTTGGCTCCTACACAGTAATACCTTTAAGCACGCAAAAGGAAGTTGTATCTTGCAAATTCCTCCAAAAAGGTTATCAAAATCGCCCTGAAGGGTTGACATAGTCCTGACAGGGATTGTTTTGAAGGATGATGTTATTATTTTTCATTGGTCATTCCACACAAGTATTAGGAGAAAAGAGAAATTCGACACCTGTCCCTCGGATTTTATTTAGAAAAAAAAATACAAGAAGATTTCACTTTAACAGGGTCTTTCAGGCAGAAAAATACAGC